>NC_064931.1:781080572-781705572 GCF_023897955.1 Schistocerca gregaria
ATTCTTCCCATGGCGTTATTTACACTAGGCTGCTCTATGGTCTGACCGAGGCAGAAATCCAAACATACCTCTGTGATCAGTGTGTCATTGCAGTCCATTGGGTGATGTAAAAATTAGATGCCTCCTTAGTGCCCACACACACACACACACACACACACACACACACACACACACACACACACACACACTTTCTCACTTTTGATCGAAGGTTCTTCTGTCAAAGATCAAAGAAGGTTACAAAGTTATCACAGTCAGACAGTATCTTTTGAACCCGATGCACTGCTACGAGTGCCATCGTTACAACCACACTTAAGAGTCCTGTCGACGCCCAGCCAAATGTGTAACCTGTGCTAGGGATGCTCACAAGGGCAATTGTCCACCTCCTTCTCCCTGCTGCATCAACTGCAGTGGTGACCATGCCACCTTGTTTCGTGATTGTCCTGTGCACTTCAATGAGTGGGCTATCCAGGAGATCTGGGTGAAGGAAAAAGTGCCTTACCCAGTCACTCTCAAGTTGTTGGCTAGTCAGAAACGCTGCAGTCTACCATCTGGCATCTATCTTACTGTTCTTGCTATACCTCTTCCCATGGAGGACTGGCCATGCAGGCATGCGACCTCAAATTTAGTAGCACCGTTGTGAAATCACCCAGCATCATGGTAGCGTCCCCGTCTCCTCCTCCAGCTGTGCAACAAGTCACCAAACTTTCGCCTCATGGGGTGATGTTACCAGCTACACAACCGGCATGCTGAAAAGGACAGAAGGGATACTCCACTGAAGACTTCCTACATCCCTCTAGCCAACCGACACCTGAGTCTTCCTCTGCCAATCGGAAAGGCTCAGAGAAATCAAAGAGAGGCAAATGGTCTTCTCCTTTGTCCACTCGAAGGTCCTCTTCGACGGTCTTGCCACGTGATACCCTCACCTGGCCGACCTCCATGTCGCTGATGCGCACCAGCAACCGTTTTTCTGTCCTGGACTCCACAGGCTGACAGAAGAATGCTGACACCTCTGTAGACCTCATGGAGTGGTATCCTCCTGCCTCTGTGCCCTGTCTTTTTTCTCATCATGATTCTCCAGCAGTCAAACATTTGCGGCCTTTGATCCGGCAGAGAGGGTTTACAGCTGCTCTTAGAATTGCAGCGCCCACTTGTTATCTGCCTTCAGGAAATATAATTGCATCCTCACACTTGCTTTTGGCTCTCGTGTTTCTCCCCAGCACGTTTCGACTTTCTCCCCGAGGATAGCGTTCCATCTCGTGGGCGAGTAGTGCTGTTCATATGGGATGATGATCATAGTCAACCCATCTCCCTGACTACCTGCCTTCAAGCTGCTGCAGCTCTCCTCGTCTGAAACTTCCTGGCACATTAAAACTGTGTGTCGGACCAATAATCGAACTGAGGACCTTTATCTTCCGTGTGCTTTTCCACTGAGTTGCCGAAGCATGGCTCATAACTCTTCCTCACAGTTTTACTTCTGACAGTACCTGCCGGCAAGACACTTGCCCACTAAAGGAAAAGGTCGTGGTTCAACTCTTGGCCCGACATGCAGTTTTAACCTGTTGGAAAGTTTCATATCAGCACACATTCCATTGTAAAGTGAAAATTTCATTCATCTTATTGTGTATTTGAAATGCTTATGATCATCACTGGTATGCAGAACAAAAGCTTCACAGTTTAACTGAGCATCATGACTGACAAGTGGAACTCATCTCATTAATGATGTCTGGATAATGTTGTTTTCAATGGCAAACAACCACTGAGAGCAATCTTTCCTATGTGTGCTTGTCAGAATAACTTTATCTATCTGGAGTTTTAGTTCACAACACTCTGTGTTACCATTGGCTAGATGTATTTCCCACTTGTGACCATTAGCACAATAGCTTTCATATCATGTAAAATTTTCTTCTTCAGCTGGCAATGAAAATCATTTACCATTACAGAAGAAGAAGCCCCCGAGTCTACTGCTTGGACAGGCTAACGGTCAATGAGATTTCCTGACATCTTGGTAATGCTTGTTAAGTTACCAACAGAGGGACAAAAGCATCCATCTTATGAATGTATTGAAGAAGGTGGTTGAGCTACAGTGGTATGGAACTACAATGAACTTTCTCTGAATACTATTGCACCAAAGCCTCCGACAAAATGAGTTAATTACCTCCTCAAAAAGTACAGAAGCCATTATAGATGTTTACTCCCGATTTCAATGCACCTGACCACAACAGTGAACCTAAAATGAGGGCAATACAATGCACAGAAAAAAAGTGGGAAGAAACCCAAAAGCAGAGAGCTTATCAGCACTATTATCTGCAACTTGGTCACCCTTCCATCGCCCCCACAATGGATATGTGTCAAAAATATCTAATGTTGATTGAACAGTCCACAGGTGTACCACCAGACCATATTGTCCAAAGAGCACAATATTTCGGCAATCAGACATGTCGTCATCATCAGGTGCATTGATGAACTGAGCTCCTGAAAGCATGGGACTGACATAGCCCTACCATTGCAAGCCATTTCCTCCATAGTTTGCACCCAACGTGCATGTCGGCAGTCACAGAGGTGCCTGGATCAGCATCTGTGGTGGCGTCGACATAGTTGCTCTATCCGCCCTGCTGGTCAGATCATTGTGTTTGGTTATGATCATGTTAATTAGATCCAGTGCTTGTTCCCAAGCCTTGGTGAGATTATAGCTGCAGTTCCAATTGATAAGATTATCCCTGCTGTGAATTCCAATGGCTCCTCTAATGACACTGTCCCAATATTTGGAATTCTGCTCTAAAATCTTGGTCTACTCGTATTCTATCACAGGAGCATTGACATTATTCTGTTATTCACCAGGGTGCCTGTATGTGAGTAATTAGAACTCACTGATCGGAAATTTGATGAGAAGACGTACGAGATTTTCAGGCATTTCCTAACCTCCATGTATTTTCTGTTTCGTGGAGAAACTGTAAGCAAATGGGCAACCCACCTCGGTTTACGGAAGAACGGGGTATAGCAGATTCTGTGCCAGTGTGGCAAGACATATATTGGACAAACAGTGTGCACCATCAAAGATCAATGCCAAAAATACCAGTGGCATACTTGACTTATGTACCCTAACATGTTGGCAGTCACAAAGTGCGGTTTGCCAGACAATCATGCAATGGAATACAAATGTACCAGGATTTTAGCACACTCTTCCACATATTGGGACAGTGTTGTTACAGAACCCATCAAAATTTGCTCCAGGGATAGTCTTATCAATGGAGACTGCAGTTATAGTCTCAGCAAGGCTTGGGGGCAAGCACTGGATCTAATTAGAAGACACTCAGAAAACTCGATGATCTGAGCAAACTCAATGATCTGACACGTTCCACATCATAATGAAGTGTCATGTTCATGATCTATGGAACAAGTATTAATCTAATCTAATCATCTAATCTAATCTAATCTATAATGGTAAGACAGAGATTTAGGAACCTGGTTTTAAATTGTAAGACATTTCCAGGGGCAGATGTGGATTCTGACCACAATCTATTGGTTATGACCTGTAGATTAAAACTGAAGAAACTGCAAAAAGGTAGGAATTTAAGGAGATGGGACCTGGATAAACTGACTAAACCAGAGGTTGTACAGAGTTTCAGGGAGAGCATTAGGGATCAAATGACAGGATGGGGGAAAGAAATACAGTAGAAGAAGAATGGGTAGCTTTGAGGGATGAAGTAGTGAAGGCAGCAGAGGATCAAGTAGGTAAAAAGACGAGGGCTAGTAGAAATCCTTGGGTAACAGAAGAAATACTGAATTTAATTGATGAAAGGAGAAAATATAAAAAACACAGTAAATGAAGCAGGCAAAAAGTAATACAAACGTCTCAAACGTGAGATCGACAGGAAGTGCAAAATGGCTAAGCAGGGATGGTTAGAGGACAAATGTAAGGATGTAGAGGTTTATCTCACTAGGGTAAGATAGATACAGCCTACAGGAAAATTAAAGAGACCTTCAGAGAAAAGAGAATATGAATGTCAAAAGCTCAGATAGAAACCCAGTTATAAGCAAAGAAGGAAAAGCAGAAAGGTGGAAGGAGTATATAGAGGGTCTATACAAGGGCGATGTACTTGAGGACAATATTATGGAAATGGAAGAGGATGTAGATGAAGATGAAATGGGAGATACAATACTGCGTGAAGAGTTTGACAGAGCACTGAAAGACCTGAGTCGAAACAAGGCCCCAGGAGTAGAGAACATTCCATTAGAACTATTGACAGTCTTGGGAGAGCCAGTCCTGATGAAACTCTACCATCTGGTAAGCATGATGTATGAGACAGGCGAAATTACCTCAGACTTCAAGAAGAATATAATAATTCCAATCCCAAAGAAAGCAGGTGTTGACAGAAGTAAAAATTACCGAACTATCAGTTTAATAAGTCACAGCTGCAAAATACTAACACCAATTCTTTACAGACGAATGGAAAAACTGATAGAAGCCGACCTCGGGAAAGATCAGTTTGCATTCTGTAGAGATGTTGGAACACGTGAGGCAATACTGACCCTACGACTTATCTTAGAAGAAAGATTAAGGAAAGGCAAACCTACGTGTCTAGCATTTGTAGACTTAGAGAAAGCTTTTGACAATGTTGAATGGAATACTCTCTTTCAAATTCTTTAGGTGGCAGGGGTAAAATAGAGGGAGTGAAAGGCTATTTACAATTTGTACAGAAAGCAGATGGCAGTTCTAAGAGTCGAGGGACATGAAAGGGAAGCAGTGGTTGGGAAGGGAGTGAGACAGGGTTGTAGCCTCTTCCCGATGTTATTCAATCTGTATATTGAGCAAGCAGTGAAGGAAACAGAAGAAAAATTCGGAGTAGGTATTAAAATCCATGGAGAAGAAATCAAAACTTTGAGGTTTGCCGATGACATTGTAATTCTGTCAGAGACAGCAAAGGACTTGGAAGAGGAGTTGAATGGAATGGATAGTGTCTTGAAAGGAGGGTATAAGATGAACATCAACAAAAGCAAAACAAGGATAATGGAATGTAGTCGAATTAAGTCGGGTGATGCTGAGGGAATTATATTAGGAAATGAGACACTTAAAGTAGTAAAGGAATTTTGTTATTTGGGGAGCAAAATAACTGATGATGGTCGAAGTAGAGAGGATATCAAATGTAGACTGGCAATGGCAAGGAAAGCATTTCTGAAGAAGAGAAATTTGTCAACATCGAGTATAGATTTAAGTGTCAGGAAGTCATTTCTGAAAGTATTTGTATGGAGTGTAGGCATCTATGGAAGTGAAACATGGACGATAAATAGTTTAGACAAGAAGAGAATAGAAGCTTTTGAAATGTGGTGCTACAGACGAATGCTGAAGATTAGATGGGTAAATCACATAACTAATGAGGAAGTATTAAATAGAATTGGGGAGAAGAGAAGTTTGTGGCACAACTTGACTAGAGGAAGGGTTCGGTTGGTAGGACATGTGTTGAGGCATCAAGGGATCACCAATTTAGCATTGGAGGGCAGCGTGGAGGGTAAAAATCGTAGAGGGAGACCAAGAGATGAATACACTAAGCAGATTCAGAAGGATGTAGGTTGGAACGGGTACTGGGAGATGAAGAAGCTTGCACAGGATAGAGTAGCATGGAGAGCTGCATCAAACCAGTCTCAGGACTGAAGACCACAACAACAAAAACAATGTAACCAGGGCAGACAGAGCAGCTACACTGACACTGATGTTACCACAGTTGCTGATGCACGCATCTCCATGACTGCCGATGCATGCCGTTGGGTGTAGACTGCGGAGGGTGTGTTTGCAGTGGGATGGGGTACAAGTTGGCCATGCACACTCTTGAGCTCAGTTCAACACACCTGATGATAGCCATCTGATCACTGAAATATTGTGCTCATTGGACACTATGGGCTGGCAGTACATCCATGGACTGTTCGATCAACAAATACGCCAAGAGAAAGTGAAGAACGCCATTCTAATGTACATTATGAGGATGCACTTCCATCATAGAAGTTTCCTAGTCACTGCTACAGGATAAATATCACAGACTCTCGACATGTTTGAGTGCCTCAACATCAGAAACTATTTTAAAACACACATTATTTTTATGTGAATGGTATCATACATCAACACTATCCTGACACCAGGAAATATAACAATTAACAAGGTTAGCACAGATATGGCAAAAGATAACCTGTGCATAAGTAGTAACATGCAGTACTATTTTTTAGTGCCAACGGAAACGTTGCATCTGTGCCATACCAATTCAGACATGTAAAGAAGTCATATGGATTGGCATGACACTGTTGCAACATTTCCAGTACTGCAGAAAACAAATTACTGCACAACACTCCATTATTTGCAAAGGGCTATTCCATTTTGTGTTGGGAAAACAAGCAGCGTGCTTTAGCACAATGGTGTAGGGATTTTAATGTGCACCAGCACTGTAGACATGTCCCTGGAAACAACTTTGTAACTTTATTTTTTTCAGGTGGTAATTAAAATGCTGACAACAACTTATCATTGAAAGAAATTAGAATTATATTAATATCTTCAGCTGCTGATGGGTGTTGATATATACCAACGGGGACAGGTGAAAATGTGTACCCCACCAGGACTCGAACCCAGGATCTCCTGCTTACATGGCGGACACTCTATCCATCTGAGCCACCAAGGGCACAGAGGATAGTGTGAATGCAGAGACTATCTCGCTCATGCCTCCCACGAGACTCACATTCTCACTTTGTGTGTCCATACACTATGTTCGTAGTGTCGCACCCCAACACACCCATTACTCGTGGAAGACATTCTTACCAAGTCCCTTAAGAGTTCAAGGAATATGTGTGCAGCTACACAGAAGAAGGGGGTCATGGCCGGTATTGCCAGAACTTTATACTTATATGGATATAGTGTCTGTTCTTTTGGACATGTCCTAAAGAACAGACACCATATCCATATAAGTGCTTATCATTGAATACCTATTCACATGGAGAGCTTCTGAACTATACTACAGACTGTCTATTGAACAGTGACAAACCTATGCGCTGCTTAATCTTACCTTATGGAAGCCACCATGTATTCAGAAAATAATTTGCAATATCATGTCACAACAATTAGCACAGTTATGCTGTTATTTACTTTTTTCCCCACAATCACCTAGACACTTTATTCATTTTGCCTGTAACTATGATGTGTTGTTACAATCTTCTCAGCTACAATGTGCTCTGTGTATGAACTAACACAACTTTGTTTTAACCATCATATGTACTGCTCAAATAACATTGTGTGGTTGTATGGTATATACGTAAAAAAATAAAATGTCAACAATGGGCACATATGAGCAAATATCAACGCACTTGCAGTAGGGGATTCTCATATACAGGAATGCTCTTACTGAACATTTGTGCAAATGTTATTGGTGGGATTAAATTAAGCCGCACACACTTTACGCTAGTTATCTTGACTTTCTTGCCAATTTTAATGGGCATGACCTGCCACAGTTAGCTGAAATTGTCCCACTTGATGTATGCAATAACATGTGGTAAATACATGATGGTGCAGCAGTTCATTTCAACACACAGAATGCTAGCCATAGCATTCAGCCTATTTATGAAGTATGCAGTACTGCTGTATTTACACATGTGTGGAAAAGGTTTGCTTACACTTCAAGCATGCTGTAACAACGTAAATTTGTTTATTAAAAATTAAGTACATAAAACACTAACATTGGAAAACTGCACCAGACCACACTCCCCCCCGTCCATAGAGACCTTCTTTTACAGTCTGATGACGAGCTGCGTGCCAACTTAGAGCGACGAGGTGTCCATTTCGTCCTGTGCATCCACCAGGGTCCAAAGGATAATCAGGTTGCCACCGGTGCCTTCATCTTGGCCTTCGAGGGTGACACATTACCCGAGAAGGTGAAGGTGATGGTCTACCGCTGTGATGTCAAGCCATATATCCCTACCCTGATGAGGTGCTTCAAGTATTGGAAGTTCGGCCCTATGTCTTCTCGTTGTGCTTCCAATGTCGCTGTTGTGGTCGTCCATGCCATACCGATACTCCATGTGCCTCCCCTCCCATCTGTGTCAACTGCGGAGAGCACCATCCCCCTTGCTCTCCAGACTGTAAGAGTCTACAGAAGGAACGAAAAATAATGGTATACAAGACCCTCGACCAACTGACCTACACTGAGGCTAAATGGAAGTTTGAACGGCTTCATCCCATGCACATGATGTCATCTTATGCCGCCACTGTCACTCCTGTTACAGCTCCATCCATTGTATCACATACAGTCAGCTCTCAGAGCCAAAGGACCACACCTGCACCCTTGATGGTGGGGGGGCACTTCTCACCCTATTGCTCCTGCACCACCTACCTCAAGAGCAGCACCCCCCCCCCCCCCCCAACCATTTGGGACACCAGTCCCCTCTTCTAAGCCGGAGAAGTGTAAGTCTTCTTCGGCTTCTCTTGCTGGGAAGGGGTCCCTTGGGTCACTCCCTTCCCAGGTTCCAACCAGTGGGAAACCATACACCCGCCAGGGGCTGAAGAAGCTTCAGGTAGCTGGTTGTAGGGCTTCATGGTCCTCTTAAGTCCCGGAGACTGAATCAAAGAAGCCCTCCCAGCAAGGGCAACCAAAGGAATAGCGTGAGAAATCGAAATTGAAGACCCCTAAGACCAAGGAAATTGCTGTGACACCAACTCCACTGCTGCCTACAAGCTCTGCATCTGAGGATGCAGTGCAGATTCTGGTATCCGCTGATGACCTAGATCTCACCAGTCCCTCAGACAGGATGGATGTCGCTCCCGTCGGTACTCAGTCAGTGACAGCAGGTGACCCAGCGGCGTAATCTGCCTCCTCAGTCCCTTCATGCCTTTCTCGGCCATGGACAATGTCATCCTCCAGTGGAACTGCAGCAGTTTTTTCCACCCTTTCCTGCTCATTGCTCTTCAGGAAACTTGATTTCCGGTGATGCGAAGCCCTGTCCTCCATGGCTATCGGGGTTATTATAAGAACCAGGCAGCTTATGAGAGGGTATCTGGTGGTGTCTGCATCTATGTCCTTCGCTCTCTTTACAGCGAGTCCGTCCCTCTACAAACACCTTTAGAGGCTGTCGCTGTTCGGGTGTGGATGCCTCGGGCTGTTACTGTCTGCAGTCTCTATCTTCTACCGGATGGTGATGTCCCGCAGCATGTCCTGGCTGCGCTGAAAGCCCAGTTGCTGCCACCCACTCTGTTACTGGGCGACTTCAACGCTCATAACCCTCTGTGGGGTGGGTCAGTGGCAACAGGCCGAGGCACCATCATTGAGCAAGTATTGGCACAGCTTGATCTTTCTCTTTTAAATACTGGTGCCTTCACACATTTCAGTGTGGCGCATGGTACGTACTCAGCCATTGACCTTTCGATCTGCAGCCTTAGCCTATTACCATCTGTCCAATGGAGTGTGCATGAAGACTTGTACAGTAGTGACCACTTTCCGATCTTTCTGTTGCTGCCCCAGCATCACTCTTCTGGGCGCCCCTGCAGATGGGCTATGAATAAGGCTGACTGGGACTTGTTCACCTCCATTGCCACTATTGAGCCTCTTTCCAATGATGCCATTGATGCCGTGGTTCACTCGGTCACCACCTTCATTGTTACTGCCACAGAATGTGCCATTCCCTGTTCTTCTGGGTCCCCTCGGCGTTGGACTGTGCCTTGGTGGTCGCCCGAGATCGCTGAGGCGATTAAAGATCGCAGGCAGGCACTCCAGCGTCACAAGCGGCATCCCTCATTGGCACACCTCTTCGCCTTTAAACGGTTCCGTGCATGAGCCCACCGCATCATTTACCAACGCAAACAAGAGGGCTGGGAAAAGTTTGTCTCAACCATTGGCCTCCGTACCTCTCCATCGCAGGTTTGGGCCAAGATCAGGCGACACTATGGCTATCAGACGCCGCTAGCGTACCTGCGCTTTTAGTGAATGGAGCAGTCTGTACTGACTCTGACACAATGAAAACTGCTTAGGGGAGCAGTTTGCTCAGAGTTCCACTTCTGCGAATTACCCACTGGCCTTCCTCTCCCTGAAAGAGCGGTTGGAAAGTTAGAGCCTTTCATTTCACACGTGCCACCCTGAATCGTACAATGCTCCGTTCAGTGAGTGGGAATTCCAAAGTGCCCTAGCCGCTTGCCCTGATACGGCTCCCGGGCCAGATCGCATTCGCTGTCAGATGCTTAAACACCTCTCGGTGGACTGCCAGCGACGTCTCCTAGAATTTTTGGACAGTATCTGGGTTGAGGGTGAGTTCCCGTCGCAATGGTGGTAAAGCATCGTAATCCCTATGTTGAAACCTGGCAAGAACCCACTGAGGGTGGACAGCTACCGCCCCATTAGCCTCACCAACGTTCTTTGCATGTTGCTCAAATGCATGGTGAGCCTGAGGCGACTTGAGTCTTGGGGCCTTCTGGCTCCGTCTCAGGGTGGGTTCTGTGTAAGGGCTGCTCTGCTGCCGATAATCTGGTGTGCCTGGAGTCTGCCATCTGTATGGCCTTTGCCCACCGTCAGCATCTGGCCGCCATCTTTTTTGACATGCGGAAGGCATACAATAAGACGTGGCGACATCACATCCTCTCTATGCTTCATGATTGAGGTCTTCGGGGTCCGCTCTCTATTTTCATACAAAATTTTCTGTTGCTTCGTTCCTTCCACATGCAAGTTGTGGCCTCCCATAATTTCTCCCGAGTTCAGGAGAATGTGGTACCACAAGGATCTGTCTTAAGTGTCTACCTCTTTTTAATTGCAATTAGTAGGTTTGCTGCAGTGGTGGGAACTTCTGTCTTAGCTTCCTTGTACGCTGACAACTTCTGCCTATACTTTAGCTCCACTGGCATTTGGAGCTGCTGAACGCCAGACGCAGGGCGCTATCGCAAGGCACAGTCTTGGGCTGTAGTGCATGCTTCCAGTTTTCGGCTGCCAAGACCTGTGTTATGCATTTCTGCCGGCGACGCACTGTTCACCCTGAGCCACAGCTTTATCTTGGTGGCGAACCTCTTGTTGTGGTGGAGATGCATCAGTTTTTGGGATTGGTTTTTGATACCTAGTTGACTTGGCTCCCTCATATTCGGCAGCTTAAACAGACGTGCTGGTGGCATCTTAATGCTCTCCATTGCTTGAGTCACACCAGCTGGGGTGCCAATCAGTCTACTCTTCTACGGCTGTACAAGGCGTTAATTCAATCCCGTCTAGATTATGGGAGCCTGGCTTACAGTTCAGCATCACCTTCCGCATTGCAGTTGCTTGACCCCATTCTTCACAGTGGGATCCAATTCACCACTTGAGCTTTCCGGACAAGCCCTGTCAACAGCATACTTGTGGAGGCAGGTGTCCCTCCATTGCGGTTCCTGTGCCAACGATTACTGGCCGCTTATGCTACACATGTTTGTAGCTTGCCCTGGCATCCCAATTATCATCTCCTGTTCCCTCAGTCGGTCGTCCATGTTTCGGAATGGCGGACCTTGTCAGGGTGTACAATCGCGGTTCGCATCAGAGCTCTTCTCTCTGGGCTTGAGGTGTTCCCACCTCCACTTATTTTCCGGGCCCCTCTGCATATACCCCCGTGGTGTGTTCCCCGCCCATGCCTTCGGCTTGATTTGGTACAGGGCCCGAAGGACTCAGTCCCTCCTGAGGACCTCCACCGCCGCTTTCTTTTAATCCTTGCCCCGTTTCAAGGCTCTGACGTTGTGTATACTGACGGTTCAATGTTTGCTGGTCGTGTTGGTTATGCTCTTACTCTAGGGGATCATTATGAACAACACTCATTGCTGGCTGGCTTCAGTGTTTTCACTGCCGAGCTGGTCGCCATCTCTCGCACCCTAGAGTATATCCGCTCCTGCTCAGGTGAGTCCTCAGTTATCTGTAGAGACTCCCTGAGCGGTTTACCAGCTATCGACCAGTGTTTCCCTCGCTCTTGTCTGGTGATGGCTATTCAGGAGTCCCTCCATACTCTTGCCCATTGCGGCCGCTCCGAAGTCTTTGTGTGGACCCCTGGTCATGTCGACATCCTGGGAAATGAACATGTTGACACGCTGGCCAAACAGGCTGTTGGTGCACCAGCCTTGGAATTGGCCTCTCATAGATCGACCTCAGGTCAATTTTGCAGTAGAAGGTACTTCGCACCTGGGGTGAAGAATGATGCATCCTTCCTTCACCCAACAAACTTCAGGCCATCAAGGAGGCTACCGGTGCATGGCCCTCCTCCTTGAGGGTCTCTCGCAAGGACTCTGTCGTTCTCTGTCAGCTGCACATTGGCCACACCTGGATAACACACAGCTGTTTATTGCACCGCGAGGACCCACCTTTATGTTCCTTCAGGTCAGCTTTGATGGTGGTTCACATCTTGTGGGACTGCCTGCTTGTAACTCCGTTCAGGCAGACATTTGCGCTGCCTGATACACTTCCTGCACTTCTATCAGATGACGTTACGATGGCAGATTAATTTTTGAGTTTTTTCGTGCAGGGGGTTTTTATCGCTTGATTGAAGTGTTTGTCTTTTTTTCTTTTTTTTGTGTTGAGTCTGGCCTTTGCCCTACGATTTTGGACTGGGGTTTTTAATGCGTTTCTTGGTGGTTGGCTTTTCCTTTTTTGTTTCTATGGTCGGCCAACCACTGTTGCACTCAGTGTGATTTTAATTCCTTTTTTCTGGTCTCTGTTTGTCTTCATTGTCCTGTGTCATCTCTTGTCGTCTTATTCTTTGTGAGTGTTTCAAATTCATGGAAAAAGGGACCGATGGCCCTAGTAGTCTGGTCCCTTCAATTCCACAAACCAACCAACCAACTACAGAGTATGACTTGCTGACTCTTTCAACTTTTCTGCTGTGCATGTTGAACGAGGAGCCCCTGGTGTTTTTCTGTTCATCACTGTTCCTTGTAAGTGAAATGATTCAGATCAACACAAGATGGTGTAATGGGTGAGAACACTATCATGTCTCGCAAGATTAAAATGACGACAAAACTCACATTGAACTCCAATGGTAGACTCATTATTATGCACAAAACTATCATCAGCAAACACACGATGGTGCACAGTCCGCGGCTCCATGACCTCAACTAAACAAAATGGCAGGAGCTACCAGACACATCACCACATCAGTCCCCCATTCCTACTATATGAGCCTGAATATTATCTTTTCTAAAACTGTCCATCCTTTCTGCTTCACCTAGTATTTCTGTTGGAATGTGGGGCACTTCTATGTTGTTCTCTTGCAGCAAGAAAGTGTTTTTCACCACTCTATCAATGTACTCAGATATAGTTCAGTACCCTTTATGTAAGAAGTCTTCCAAGTGTCTGTATCGGAAATTAGAAATAAGTATGTTTACAGGGACATTGTTGTTCACTTGTATAATTTACGCCACCAGTTATAACACTAACGTATATCACTCTCATGTTAAACACACTAATGTTACCCTCTGAGACGATTTTGAAGATTGACCATGTGTGTGCCTTATGGACAAAGGTATTGGACTATAATTTTGAATTTGGTGAAAATAACAGAAAAACCAAACGGACTTTAACCTTGCGAGTTAATGAAACAGGTAAAATCAGTGGGAAAAAAAAAGAATGGTCACCAGCCCAATTTGGCACATTAATTTGGAAATATATGTTTGAGAAAATTAACTATTGGTTATTGAAGTTATGGGGTGTACATAAAGTCCGGGAAAACTTTCAATCATTTATTGCACAAGAACTAAACATTTTACAGATGTCATACATATTGTATTTTGAAGAGAAAACCTGAAAGTCGTTTTTTTTTTTTTTTTTTTTTTTTTTTCCCCAAACATTCGATATGCGAACTGTGAGTGACCCAGCAGACATCAATACAGTAATTGAATTCTTGCCATATCCATCCCAGCATGGCATCATCAACTGTGGCAATCGCTTCCCGTATTCTCTCCCGGAGCTCTGCTACATCACATAGTAGAGGCAGTACATACACCAGATCTTTAATGTGTCCCCACAGAAAAAAGTCACACTGAGTGAGATCTGCTGATCGGGGAGGCCATTTCACGAAAGAGCTGTGCCCTTCTGTAGCATGGCCGAACCATCAATGCGGCAGCTCTGTGTTCAGGTACCGACAAACTTCAAGATGAAAATGGGGTGAAGCCCCATCCTGCAGAAAGATGAATGGAAAGTCCGATTGCATTTGAGGCATTAGTCATTGCTGCAACATTTCCAAGTAGGAATATCCAGTGATAGTGCTCTCATTGAAGAAGAATGGCCTGTACAGTTTTCGAGGTGACAAGGCACAAAAAACATTTACCTTTGGAGAATCATGCTCAAATTCAATGCATTCATGTGGATGCTTTGGACCCCTGATTCGACAATTATGACTGTTCACTTTGCCATTAGTGTTAAAAGTGGCTTTGTCACTAAAAATTAAGTGATCAACAATGCCTTTCCCATCCTCATTCAATTGTTGCAACTGCGAACAAATCTCAAAACGTTTGTCTTTGTTGTCGTCATGTAGCTTCTGCACTAGCTCCAGTTTGAATGGTTTCATAGACAGCTTCTGTCGCGGGACTTTCCACGCTGTCGTTGGTGTTATTTCGAGTTCACAGGATGCACTGATTTCTTTGGACTCCTTATGAATGTTTCTCGTAGATGCTCCGCATTCACTCCACTCACACTGGGACATCCGCTTCTATTTGCCAGGCACAAGCAACCCGTTGTAATGAATTTTTTGTGCCAGTTGTAAATGGCCTTCCTTGTTAGTGGCTTCTTACCATACTTGGTTCTAAACGTCTGTTGAATAGCTGTAGCACACTTGTTTTTGTCGAACTTCAACACACAGAAAGCACTCTCCGCACCTGAACTCATCACATTTGCCAGTAGCACTATCGTCAAATTACCAAACTACACTGTGGTGCTATAGATGGGGAAAAAAACACCTTTCAGGGTTTGTCTTAAAAATGACATATGTATGATATCTGTACAATGTTTGGTTTTTGTGCAATAAATAATTGAAAGTGTTCCCAGACTTTATGTACTTTCATTGAGATTTCCCTTTGGATAGCAAACAGGATACAAAGTGACAAAGTGCGCTCTAAACTGTGTGTAGCAGCTGTTACCAATAATGCACACTCCAGTAACTTATAGGAAGTAAATTTGCACCAAGCTCTTACTAATAACAGCTACACTCAAGAGCATTACTTAATCAAATACTGAAATGTTACTGTATGAAGAGCAGAACTAATTTTGGACATAAAGGGCTCCTATGTTGACTGACACGAATAGCACAAATAAAGATGACTAACAGATTAAATAAACTGTTTAAGCTCCTCTACATATACCAGTTTTCCTTAGCAAGAATAATAATTCATTTTTTTACTAATAGGTGGCGAATATAATGGGGACCCGTAAACTAGTATAGTTTCACTAGTCAACACTCTTTGATTATTACAGTAGAAAAGACTAATTCAAAATGCTAATCATTCTCTTCATTTGGAGTAGTTCATAATTTACTTCGCTAGACAATAAAATACAACACTGGACTTAATTAACTTAAAAAAAATGAACCATTCATGATAGAAATCAAAACCATATTATTTTTGAAAATGAACATAATCTATTTGCCTTTTTTATCATCTGTGAAGCAGGTATTCTGGACAATAATAATCACACAATCTTGTACTGTACTCCTACAAAACTATATTTTGTAATAAACTAAGGTTACTTTATCAAAAACCAGTTTCGTGGTTTTAGCTTTAACTTTTACTACTTCGTTTACATTAGACAAAAAATTACTTTTAAAACTTGAATGCAAGACTTGTTCATTTAAATCAGGATACTCAGTTTTAGCAGCACTTAGGTGAGGACCCTGCATAGGTACATGATCAGGACAGAAAATATGGTTTCGGACACAAATTTATGTTTTGTGATTATTATTAAAATGACACACAGATTAACTGGTTCATGCCCACATACACACATCAAAAAAAGTTTTGCATCATCTTGGTTCAGAGAGTTCCGGAACCTGTACAGAAAATTGGAATAGAGATCAACATAAACATCATTTTCACCCTTTTTGTTGCTCATGAAAACCACACATTGCATGTTGTACCACCATACAGCGAGACCTTCAGAGGTGGTGGTCCAGATTGCTGTACACACTGGTACCTCTAATACCCAGTAGCACGTCCTCTTGCATTGATGCACGCCTTTATTTGTCATGGCGTACTATCCACAAGTTCATCAAGGCACCATTGACCCAGATTGTCCCACTCCTCAATGGCGATTCAGTGTAGATCCCTCAGAGTTGTTGATGGGTTACGTCGTCCAGTCTACCCCGGGCATTTTCAATAGGGTTAATGTCTGGAGAACATGCTGGCCACTCTAGTTGAGCAATATCATTATCCTGAAGGAAGTCACTCACAAGATGTGCACGATGGAACCGCGAATTAATGTCCATGAAGACAAATGCCTTGCCAATATGCTGCTGATATGGTTGCACTATTGGTCAGAGGATGGCATTCACTTATAGTACAGCCATTACGGCTCCTTCCATGGCCACCAGCAGTGTACGTCGGCCCCACATATTGCTACCCTAAAACACCCGGGATCCTCCAACTTGCTGCACTCGCTGGACAGTGTGTGTGAGGTGTTCAGCCTGACCGAGTTGCCTCCAAACACATCTCCAACGATTGTCTAGTTGAAGGCATATGCGACACTGATTGGTGAAGAGAACGTGATGCCAATCCTGAGCAGTCCATTCGGCATGTTGTTGGGCCCCATCGGTACTGTGCTGCATAATGTCATGGTTGCAAAGATGGACCTCGCCATGAACGTCAGGAGTGAAGTTGCGCATCATGCAGCCTATTGCGCACAGATTGAGTTGTAACACAACATCCTGTGGCTGCATGAAAAGCATTATTCAACATGGTGGCATTGCTGTCAGGGTTCATCTGAGCCATAATCCATAGGTAGTGGTCATCCACTGCAGTAGTAGCCCTTGAGCGGCCTGAGTGAGGCATGTCATAGACATTTCCTGTCTCTCTTTATCTCCTCCATGTCCAAACATCACTACTTTGGTTCATATCGAGACGACTGGACATTTTCCTTGCTGAGAGCCCTTCCTGGCACAAAGTAACAATGCGGGTGCAATCAAACTGCGTTATTGCCTGTCTAGGTGTGGTGGAACTATAGACAACATGGGCCATGTTCCTCCTTCCTGGTGGAATGACTGGAACTGATTGGTTGTCAGACCCCGTCTGTCTGATAGGTGCTGCTCATGCATGGTTGTTTACATGTTTGGTCGGGTTTAGTGACATCTCTGAACATTCAAAGGGACTGTGTCTGTGATACAATATCCTCAGTCAACAGCTGTCTTCAGAAGTTCTGGGAACCGGTGTGATGCAAAACTTTTTTTGATGTGTGTACATTACTGACTGCATGAAGTTAGTGAAGCAGTGGCGAAGATTGGTGACAAGTGACATGGTGGCTAAATGGCTCGCAGCTCTTGATGTTCAAATACTCTATAAGATCTCTTCTTGGTGTTGGATTTTCAGCATAGTAGAGCCAGTCCTTTATGCCAAGAATACCAAATAATAGCCAGATCCACATCCGAGGCAAATCCTTTATAAAGCAGCTTCCAGTTGCCTCTCTTAGTACTGTCGAAGTGTACCGTGCTACGGCTAGCTACATACAGTGTGCCATTCACACAAAGGAGTTGCTCAGTTCGACCGCCAAAAACCACCTTTTACATCGCGCCATTCCACTTCTGTTGCTTTTACATGTCACAAATACAAGTGCCCTAAACATGAATCAACTTTCAATAAACATTTTATTTTTTTGAACATACACATATTATAATAATTTATCATTTTACACATCCTTTTGCTTTTTTCATATATACATTACAAAACTCTGATTTTCTTGCCACAGATCAAGGAGTTTAAATAACACAGAGTAGACACTTCATAATTGCAGATAGACAGTTACATAATGTAAACCTACTTCTAATCGATATAAGTGTTACACAGTTCTTGAAATCTAGGTAATTTCAGCAGAGATTTGATTAGCACAGTATCCTGTCTTCTTTGAGGATTGAATCAAATCAGTATATTGTTATGGTGTGTAAATTCTGTCTAGTTGTCAGATTTTCCTTTATGCAGTACCAAAATTGCGATCACGTTGAAGAAAGGAGTGCCGTTGCAATCTTTCTAAATCACCCAGTAACAACCAATGCAAGGAGAAAATGCACAGAAGTGGTGTTGGGGATTTGACCTCTGCAGGCATCATTGAAAAGGTGAAGTTGTTAAATTTCAGGGTCCATGTTGTTTATTTTCAGCCACAGTATGCTGTATACTTTGTCAGGTTCAAAGTTAGCTTCTCCTTTTGGATGAACATAGAAATCTGCAGAATCTGTTTTCAAGTCATGTAAGCAGAATAGAAATAACCATAGTTTCGTCAGATAGAACACTTCCTGAGCAGACAGTTTTGGTAAGGGAAGATTTTGCATATAGTTAAATACAAGTGCTCCAACAAAAGAGTCATTAGAATAAAGAGTTTTTATTGCCTTCTTATTATTATACAACTTCTGAACATGACAAACATGAGTGATCTTTTTGGTGACAACGGTTTGCTTTGCATTTTCATTCAGATGTGAAGACATTTCAGCAGTAACCTCAGTATCAAACTAGTGAAACATAGGCCTACAACAGAAAAAAAATGACATCACATTCGTCGTTGTCGTGTTTAGTCCAAAGACTGGTTTGATGCAGCTCTCCATGCTACTCAACCCTGTGCAATCATCTGTATCTCTGAATAACTACTGAATCCTATTTCATCCAATACTAAACTGGTGGTCGCTTGTTGTTTCAGAATATATCCTATCAAAGATCCTTCTTTCAGTCAGATAGTGCCACAAATTTCTTTTCTACCCATTTTGTTCAGCACCTCCGCTTAAGTTAGATGCTCTATCGATCTGATCTTCAGCATTCTTCTGTAGTGCCACATTTCAAGAGCTTCTATTCTCTTTTGATCCAAACTGTTTATCGTCATGTTTCACTTCCATTCATGGCTCCACTCCATACAAATACCTTCAGAAAAGACTTCCTAAAACTTAAATACATATTCGATGTTAAAAAATTTCTCTTCTTATGAAATGTTTTTCTTGCGATTACCAGTCTGCATTTTATATCCTCTATACTTTGACCATCATCAGTTATCTTGATGGCCAAATAGCAAAACTCATCTATTATTTTCAGTACTTCATTTCCTAATGTGATTCACTCAGCATCGTCTAATTTAATTCAGTTGCATTCCATTACCCTTGTTTCGATTTTGTTGATATTCATCTTGTATCATCCTTTCAGTATGCTGTCCATTCTATCCAACTGCACTTTCAAGTCCTTCGCAGTCTCTGACAGAATTACAATGTTATCAGCAAACCTCAAAGTTTGTATTTCTTCTCCCAGAACTTGAATCCCTATTGCAAAATTTTCTTTGATTTCCTTTACTGCTTTCTCAATGTACCGATTGAATAACATTGGGGATAGGGTACAACACTGCCTCACTCCCTCCTCCACCGTTGTTTCCGTTTCATGCTTGTTGACTCTCATAACTGCCATCTGATTCTGTACAAGTTGTACATAACCTTCTGCTCCCTGTATTTCACTCCTGTTACCTTCAGAAGTTGAAAGAAAGTGTAGCCATCAACACTGTCAAAAGCTTCGTCTTAGTTTATAAATGCGGGTTTGCCTTTCCTTAATCTATCTTCTAAGAGAAGTCATAGGAGTCAGTATTGCCTGGTGTGTTCGTATTATTCATTTACCTTTAATGAAGAACATCTGAACTCAGAAGTCAGACATTAAACACAAAACAGTAATGTGATGCACTGCAAACAAGAGGTTCTAAGCAACTAAACAACAGCTGTTAATGTGACCATGGCATTGAGAGTGAACAAACTTCAAACTATCAAATATTTCTGAGTCCTATTCAGCTGGCGCTAGAGTGGCTTTCGTTCTTGTTTTCTCGTTTTCTCGTTTTATAGCTCACAATGTGCATTTATAGGGTAACACATATGGGGGGGGGGGCAATTTTTTTTTTAAATTACAGATTCAGTTGACAATCTCCACATATTGGAATTAAAAACAGCCTTGGTTGCAATTTATTCCTTTATTAACAACATGTTCCACCTTCGTGGTGTATCTTCATACTTATCTATACGGATAACAAACAAAGTAAAAATTAGGTATGCTACTAGCATTCACGATTCTAAATGTGAATAAGGAATTGCTTTTTACCATAAAAGTTTCCTTCTAAAACATTTTAAAAGCCATAAAATGGCTCTATGCTAGACTGAAGTGTGCACCAAATCAGATGAACCCACAGAGACCTGATCAAAAACAACTAATGTAATATCGTGTAATGATGGGATAGAATGTTAAATAAATAATCAAACTGAATGAAACATAATAAAGGCATACCAGTTGTTCAGAATGGTGCAGTAGTAGGACAACATTCACAAAGAAGTATGCACCTTTAAACAGAATACACAGAGATGCCACCGCAACTCCATGGCAGGAGCATCAAGCAGACACACAGGCAAGCAATGGAATGAGGCCTGCATTCAGTGACTGCAGAGGTCACACATTGTTGGTACTCAAAGCAGTTGTATGATGGTATATTTAATCCTTACAGAAAAAATCTAAAACTAGTTGTCACTGTAGAGATCACAATTAATTGAAACATAGTCACACGTAAAAGGAAACATAGAAGTACTGCAAATAGATGAAATAGTGAAAACAGATGCATCTAAATAAAACCATACAGTAACCAACAAATGTGGGGGTCATCCTGTAAACAAGGATAAAACAAATTCCTAAAACAGTAAGTGCCCACTCAACTTGAAAAGTATAATGTCTAAGAATGAATCAGTTGGAGAGCAGCAATTAATAAACTGAGAGTTCATCGAATCATAATAGCTTTAGTTCCTAGTAGTTGGCATATAGTTCATCAATTGTTTGTTGACCGCACATGTACATTTAATGATTTGTGACTCTTCCAACAAATCTGGCGTTTTGTCTTTATGAACACAATATAAAATGCAAAGATCATTAAATGTGAGTGGCTGGTGTCCTGTAGTCTTCAGGTGTTCAGCAAATGCAGAGTGCATTTTTTGGTTAACAATGCTCGCTAAATACATCATTCCAATTTGACTAATGTAGAATTTGTGGCATACATTGCATTTTAATTTCTAAACCCCAGAGGGAGCATATCAGTCTTCAGCAGACCACGTATTATGCATGTAAGAGTTCTGAACTGTATTATGTGGTGAAACAGTTTATGTGGTTCTACCATTGCAAGATTCTGACCTGCCAGTAAAAGTTTATTCAGGTATGTTTGGCTCAATTCAATTATTTATGTAATGTTATATCCTACACCCCCCCCCCCCCCCCCCCAAGACAAACGTGTGGTTCCTGAAAAGGGACAGCAGCCTTTTCAGTAGTTGCAGGGGCAACAGTCTGGATGATTGACTGATTTGGCCTTGTAACACTAACCACAACTGCCTTGCTGTGCTGGTACTGCGAACGGCTGAAAGCGAGGGGAAACTACAGCCATAATTTTTCCCGAGGGCATGCAGCTTTACTGATGGCGTCCTCTTGGGTAAAATATTCCGGGGGTAAAATAGTCCCCCATTCGGATCTCTGGGCGGGGACTACTCAGGAGAATGTCGTTATCAGGAGAAAGAAAACTGGCATTCTACAGATCGGAGCTTGGAATGACAGATCCCTTAATCGAGCAGGTGGGTTAGAAAATTTAAAACGGGAAATGGATAGGTTAAAGTTACATATAGTATGAATTAGTGAAGTTCGCTGGCAGGAGGAACAAGACTTTTTGTCAGGCAAATACAGGGTTGTAAATACAAAATCAAATAGGGGTAATGCAGGAGTCGGTTTAATAATGAATAAAAAAAATAGGAGTGCGGGTAAGCTACTACAAACAGCTTAGTGAACACATTATTGTGGCCAAGATAGACACAAAGCCCATGCCTACCACAATAGTACAAGTTTATACGCCAACTAACTCTGCAGATGACGAAGAAATTGAAGAAATGTATGATGAAATAAAAGAAATTTCTCAGATAGTGAAGGGAGACGAAAATTTAATAGTCATGGGTGACTGGAATTCGGTAGTAGGAAAAGGGAGAGAAGGAAACGTAGTAGGTGAATATGGATTGGGGCTAAGAAATGAAAGAGGAAGCCGCCTGATAGAATTTTGCACAGAGCACAACTTAATCATAGCTAACACTTGGTTCAAGAATCATAAGAGAAGGTTGTATACATGGAAGAAGCCTGGATATACTGACAGTTTTCAGATAGATTATATAATGGTAAGACAGAGATTTAGGAACCAGGTTTTACATTGTAAGACATTTCCAGGGGCAGATGTGGATTCTGGCCACAATCTATTGGTTATGAACTGTAGATTAAAACTGAAGAAACTGCAAAAAAGTGGGAATTTAAGGAGATGGGACGTGGATAAACTGACTAAACCAGAGGTTGTACAAAGTTTCAGGGAGAGCATAAGGGAACAATTGACAGGAATGGGGGAAAGAAATACAGTAGAAGAAGAATGGGTAGCTTTGAGAGAAGAAGTAGTGAAGGCACCAGAGGATCTAGTTGGTAAAAAGACGATGAAAGGAGAAAATATAAAAATGCAGTAAATGAAGCAGGCAAAAAGGAATACAACGTCTCAAAAATGAGATCGACAGGAAGTGCAAAATCGCTAAGCAGGGATGGCTAGAGGACAAATGTAAGGATGTAGAGGCTTATCTCACTAGGGGTAAGATTGATACTACCTACAGGAAAATTAGAGAGACCTTTGGAGAAAAGAGAACCACTTGTATGAATATCAAGAGCTCAGATGGAAACCCAGTTCCAAGCAAAGAAGGAAAAGCAGAAAGGTGGAAGGAGTATATAGAGGGTCTATACAAGGGCGATGTACTTGAGGACAATATTATGGAAATGGAAGAGGATGAAGTGGGAGATACGATACTGCGTGAAGAGTTTGACAGAGCACTGAAAGACCTGAGTCGAAACAAGGTCCCAGGAGTAGACAACATTCCATTGGAACTATTGATGGCCTTGGGAGAGCCAGTCCTGACAAAACTCTACCATCTGGTGAGCAAGATGTATGAAACAGGCGAAATACACTCAGACTTCAAGAAGTATATAATAATTCCAATCCCAAAGAAAGCAGGTGCTGACAGATGTGAAAATTACCGAACTATCAGTTTAATAAGTCACGGATGCAAAATACTAACGCGAATTCTTTACAGACGAATGGAAAAACTGGTAGAAGCCGACCTTGGGGAAGATCAGTTTGGATTCCGTAGAAATGTTGGAACACGTGAGGCAATACTGACCCTACGACTTATCTTAGAAGCTAGATTAAGGAAAGGCAAACCTATGTTTCTAGCATTTGTAAATTTAGAAAAAGCTTTTGACAATGTTGACTGGAATACTCTCTTTCAAATTCTGAAGGTGGCAGGGGTAAAATACAGGGAGCGAAAGGCTATTTACAATTTGTACAGAAACCAGATGGCAGTTATAAGAGTAGAGGGGCCACGAAACGGAAGCAGCAATTGGGAAGGGAGTGAGACAGGGTTGTAGCCTCTCCCTGATGTTATTCAATCTGTATATTGAGTAAGCAGTGAAGGAAACAGAAGAAAAATTCAGAGTAGGTATTAAAATCCATGGAGAGGAAATAAGAACTTTGAGGTTTGCCGATGACATTGTAATTCTGTCAGGGTCAGCAAAGGACTAGGAAGATCAGTTGAATGGAATGGACAGTGTCATGAAAGGAGGGTATAAAATAAACATCAACAAATGCAAAACGAGGATAATGGAATGTGAGGGTATTAGATTAGTAAATGAGACCATAAAGTAGTAACGGAGTTTTGCTATTTGGAGAGCAAAATAACTGATGATGGTCGAAGTAGAGAGGATATCAAATGTAGACTGGCAATGGCAAGGAAAGCGTTTGTGAAGAAGAGAAATTTGTTAACATCGAGTATAGATTTAAGTCTCAGGAAGTCGTTTCTGAAAGTATTTGAATGGAGCGTAGCCATGTATGGAAGTGAAACATGGACGATAACTAGTTTGGACAAGAAGAGAATAGAAGCTTTCGAAATGTGGTGCTACAGAAGAATGCTGAGATTATATGGGTAGGTCATATAACTAATGAGGAGGTACTGAATAGGAGTGGGGAGAAGAGAAGTTTGTGGCACAACTTGACTAGAGGAAGGGATTGGTTGGTAGGACATGTTCTGAGGCATCAAGGGATCACCAATTTAGTATTGGAGGGCAGTGTGGAGGGTAAAAATCGTAGAGGGATACCAAGAGATGAATACACTAAACAGATTCAGAAGGATGTAGGTTGGAATAGGTACTGGGAAATGAAGCAGCTTGCACATATAGAATAGCATGGAGAGCTGCATCAAACCAGTCTCAGGAATGAAGACCACAACAACAACATATTCTACCATTACATGATACTGTATTATTTATTTTTGACCAGGCTTCTGTGGGTTTATCTGATTTGATGCATACTTCAGTCTAGCACAGAGCTGTTTTATGGTTTTTAAAATGTTGTAAAAGGAAAATTTTAAGATTGGCAACAACTACTTGGTGAACAATTTAGAATTGTGCATGCTACAACCACACCCTAATTTTTGCATATTTTGTTATCCCTATAGACAATCAGAATATGCCTCATGAAGACAAAATGCATTGTTGATAAAAGAATAAATTGCAACCAAGATTGTTTTTAATTCAAATATTCTACATACAGTGTCTGTATCAGATGTCCCAGTGGCGTGGAAGATATTGTCACACAGAAAAACGTGTAATTAGATGAATGACAAAGATTAACTTCACTTAACGAAGGTTTATTCAGCACTTGCACCTAGAAGGGCATGCCTCATGAAGACAAAATGCATTGTTGATAAAAGAATAAATTGCAACCAAGATTGTTTTTAATTCAAATAGTCTACATACAGTGTCTGTATCAGATGTCCCAGTGGTGTGGAAGATATTGTCACACAGAAAAACGTGTAATTAGATGAATGACAAAGATTAACTTCACTTAACGAAGGTTTATTCAGCACTTGCACCTAGAAGGGCGCAGAGCGAACTGCCTCCGACCAGAACACATAGAGTATATATACAGCTACAGAATATTCCAGTACAATGTTTCTTGGCATTTGTGGATACTTCTAGAATGTACTCGAACCGAATATAGAAATTAAAATTGTACAGTCCAGGTGAGTTTTGGACTCATGACCCTCCATGCAGCATCTGCCCTGCTTCCTTTTGCCTGTCTCCCTAACATGTTGGTGGATTATTTTTATCTTGCTGTTGTATGTTGCATCTCGGCAGTCATTGGAAATAGTTGACATGAAAATGTGAAGCATTCTTTCTATACTTGTGTTTCAGCACAACTTGAAGTTGTCCAATATTTACCAATGAATATTGTAATTTGGATTTTTCATAATTTTTTATTGATCTTTCTGTAATAAATCAGGGCAGTTCATGTAACTTTACCTCCCATATTCAGTTTTCTAAAAACATTCTCCTAGAGCAGTTTATTGATCAATAATAACTATGTAATTGTTTGCAATTTTGTGATACTGGAATGTCTAATAAATTTCTTGAAGTGGTATCGCTTTTGCTGATTGCTTCACTATGCTCAATTTAACAAGCAGATGGGTAGCGAAATTCGTTCGGTCTACTTGTATTTCCTTCATAAAACTGACAATGTTAAATTTTTCGGTAGGTGGTAATATGGACAATAAAAAAATAAAAATAAAAATCATGTCCTGTGTTAGGCAAGTGTAGATCTAAGTGTATGCATGAAAGAAAACAGATGAGTACATTCGTGCCCTTCATTGATGTAGTAATTTCCGGCAGTCTAGCCTGCCGGAGAATGTGACCAGTGTGGCTGATCAGTAGTTGTGGAGTTACATACTATCTTATGTGTAAAATATGCATGTGCCCTGTCATAATGAAGGAACATTAAAAGTCTAGTCACCAAAGAAACATCTTATAATTGTAGTAATAACTCATTGTATGGGTCTTCACACTTGAATGCTACAAGATGATGTGTTAAAACAAGAAAAGGAATCAGAAGAGATGGAATGAATATATGAAGTAAAATATCTTCCACTCCACTGGGCCACCTGATACAGCTAATGTATGTAGAATATTCGCATTAAAAACAATCTTGGTTGCAGTTTATTCTTTTATTAACAATGCATTTTGCCTTCATGGGGCATCTTCTGTTTATCTGTAGGGATAAATAGATACACAAAAGTTACGGCGTGGTCCTAGCAAGCACAATTCTAAATGTGAGTAAGTAAATGTTGCCAATATTAAAATGTTTATTTTACAACATTTTAAATAGCAACCTTGCACCATACTTTTGCATGTAAATGATGTTGAATTTTCATTACATTGGGGATAAAACTTAACATTTATCATTAATGCCATCAGTACTGTAAGTCGTTTCATAATTGTTTAGTGTGAAATTAATTGGTGATATGCAGGTGCCATTGCCAAAATTTGTCATTGAGCCCTATTGGCCTTACAAAGGTGTTACACCTTCTGATGATGCAGACAGTGTTTGTGTTATGTTTAATGTGTTTTTATGTGTTTGACACTGACTTGTCATAGAACTATGGTAGAGCACTTGCCCGCGAAAGGCAAAGGTCCAGAGTTCGAGTCTCGGTCGGGCACACAGTTTTAATCTGCCAGAAGTTTCGTTTTCAACTATCGTATGTTGACTGAAGAATGGCTTCTAGGACGGCGGTTTAAACCTGCATCCGGCCATCCTGATATACATTTTCCATGATTTCACTAAATTTCTTCAGGCAAATTCTGGGATGGTTCCTTTGAAAGGTCACTGCCGACTTCCTTCTCCATCCTTCCCTAATCCAATGGGACTGATGAACTCGCTGTTTGGTCTCACTCATTTGCTGCTGCTCATGGGTTTAAGTCACTGAATATTATAATTTTCATTTTTGGTAATTGAATTGAAGTTCAATATACTTATTTAATGGAACAGAAGTTTTTTCTACCTTATACATACAGGTTCAGAGTAAACTGTAAAAACAGTTCAAAAATTTTAATTTCCTCAGCCCTCTGCTTTCTTCAGCAACCTTATGCAATATTTGCACTTTCTCTACAAAAATAAGTAAATAAATAAATATCTTGTAATTGTGTGTGACATGTTGGTGGATAATGCCATACTATTGATATGCCTTGTTACACATATGTCCATCAGAGTCACTATGAGCAGTGAATAGTGTAGAATCTCTGGCCAGCAGGTTACATGGGCCCATCCATTAGGTGATTTATGGCCTAGCAGCTGCAAACACACTCACTTTTCTCTTCAGTAGCTAATTTGTTCATCTTCATGGCCAATAGAAATACTAACAATTCTGAATTCTTTGATCTGGTGATATTTGTCCCTGACAGCTTGGCCTGATACCTGAGTATATGACATCTGTCAACTGCAGTCAAGTTCCACTTTGGTGGACTGCAATACCATTTCAATCACCTCTTCACGGGAGGGGGGGAAAGAAAAACAATCTGTCCAAATAATATCCAGATATAGCTACTGTTATGCAGAGTCACCATCAGTACTTCATTTAGCTGTGGAATGGAACACATTAGCTACTGAACACAAGTGAGAGTTGACCTGTGGCCACTAGACTTTGAAAAATTGATGACAAAGAAGATTCCAGTTCGATAGGATAGTGTGAATAATTTTTGGACTTGTGACAAAGCCACCTTAATCAACACTGGGTTTTGGTGAAAGATTGGACTAGCGCAATTTTTCAGCAATTCAACAATGCCCAATAGCATTCGGATGTCAACAAGCTCAATTAAAATTTTTTGCAACATCATAAATCAGACTATGAAAGATGTTCTTCATGGATTGCAGATGTTCAGGGATTGAGTAGGAAGTCTAATATTATGTGTGCTTGTGGGATATCATATGTGGAATGTTTAATTAGCGACATTGTAATTCGTCTCACCCCCAACACAGATGTACGCCCACCGACCTTAAGTCAGTCAGATCTGTGTTAGCAGAGGTGCTGCATGTAGTTCATGCTTTTGAAATTTACCAAGGCACGCAAAAAACATTTTCAACTGATTTTGAAGTGTCTATGCTGGCCCTAGTGACGATTGACAAAATGCTGTGGAACTTTTGTAATGTATTAAACATGTCTCTCCCAGTGACAGCCTGCCCGCTCTGTTCTACTCCATTTCTTGAGTTTCAGAGATGTCACATATGATGTTTTTTGGTACTACTTAGTTTGCTTGAGTGTTTCACCTTACATCCACATTGGGTTTACCCTTGATGTGATGCTGAGTGCCGATAGTGTTTTTGTAAGGGATACACTGCAGAAGTATGTTAGTCTGATAGGATTATGGTCAGATGTTTCTGTGATTCAGATCAAGATTATTTCAGGAAGTGACCATGCAGTGGTTGCATGAAAAATACTGTTATCAGAAAATTAGGAATCTATCCATTATATTCTTACTTGATACAGGTGCTTCTGTCTCTGTGATCAATCAATCAATAGACTTTAGTATTGTCGACCTTTGGGCAGTGTGCATTCCAGATTGTGGGCTTATGGGCAACATGAAGTTCCTTTTAAAATGTAATTAAACAGGTTGGAAAAATAGCAAGTGCTTTACCTGTTCTTTATAGTCAGTGGGTTTCTTCCATAATGGTTGTATGTAAGCCTAGTGACACCTGTCTGGTTGACTTTAAACTTAATGTCAGTGCCCAAGAAGAAGTGGATACATACCCCTTACCCCTGCCATACAAACATTCTTCCAAATAAGCTGTTGGCCTATTTTTTTTTCCCCAGCTTCTATTGACTAAGGAGTCAAAGAAAATCTTGGTATTAAATACGCCTTTTGGCCTTTACCAGTATAATAAATTGCCAATTGGACTCATGAGTGACCCCGCTTTTTTTTCCGAACAGTTGAGAGCAGATACAGTTGAACCTGATTTATACGCAACTCTGTTTTGCATAATTCTGATTTACGTGTAGAGTTTTGTCAGTCTTGGCAGAATGTAATTTAAAAATGTGTTAATTAAACATTATATATATACACCACATTTTTCGTAATTCAATGTTATATGTAACAAATTCCAGAGAAAGAAATTGATCTTTGCACATTTGTAAAGAGCATTGTTGTTTGAAAAAAAAGCCCTGTGGTACAGTCCTTAACATTGTTAGTGTATACAAGTACAGTGAGCAATTGGTGCTGGTGCTGTGGAGACAAGGGACAAAGACGCAGTTAGTCAGAGCAGGCGGCATGGAAATAAATACACTCTTGATGCTGTTGTTTTCAATACGAGAATTTCTTTTGTGGTAACAATTGAGAAGTTAAAAGTGATTCTATCATTCAATCGCTTTCAATCAGCCATGTAGAACAGAAAAAGGAAAGGATCACACCAAGTCAGAAAGTAAAATTCATACTAAAAGTGGATGCTAATCCACACAAAACAAAATCTGAAATTTCCTTAAACTTAGGAATGTACACTAATCAGCAAAAGAAACAGTATTTTGAACATGGGTGCATGGGTATTTTGTAACTGGGTGCAAAATGCAATCATCAGCAAGAAGGGAGTTATGTAGATTTGGGAAAGGCACTTTTTACTTGGTTCGAGCAAAAACTGGCTGCAGCTCTACTGAACAATGGCAACAATCTAAAAGCAAAGATGATAGCTTTAGGTAGAAGTGTGAACATCACTGTTGATTTCAAGGCTTCATCAGGATGGTTACAAGGATTTAAAGATCATTATGGAATCACAGTAAGAAAAATCTCTGGTGAATCGAAAGCTGTGGATAATGTCATGGTGCAACACTGGATTGATGAGATTCTACCAGGTATCTTAAGAGACTATCAACCTCAAGGCATGTACAACTGTGATGAGACTGGTGTGTTCTACAGTCTGCTTCCTAGAAAAATATCAGCTGAGTGGAGTTACTCATGCCATGGAGGGAAGAAAAGTAAAATTCACATAACAGTTCGTCTTTTCCATGAATGCAGATGGATCTGACAAAATTTCTCCACTTTTGATTAGAAAATCTAAGAATCCGAGGTGTTTCAAAGGCGCAAAGATGAAACCTACAGATTATGAATGCAATATAAATTCTTGCGTGGCTATGATTTTAATGGGACAGTGGTTAAAAAAACTGGACATTAAGAAAAAGAGAAAGAGAATTCTTCTTCTTATGGATCTGCCTGCAGCACATCCACCCCAAGTAGTTTTGGAAAATGTTTGAGTGCAGTACCAGTGTTCTACAGCCACTTGATTTGAGCATTATTGCAAATTTCGAAGTGCATTATAGAAAAAAAAGAACTTGTTCAGTATTTGATAACACTGACTGATGCAGGAAATTAAAACCTCTCCATTAATTTACTACAAGTCATGAAATTTATTTCCACTGTCTGGCAGCTGGCATCATCCTCCACAATGAACAACAGTTTCCGTATGGCTGGTGCCTTACTGGAAGAGACTGCCGCTGATGATGACAGTGGTGATGGTGAAGTAGTTGTTGGTAATTAGCTAATTCTACTGGAGGGCACAGATTTTGATAGTTTTTCATGTTTTGATGATGATCTCACTGTGTACGCAAAACTACAAGATGAGGAGATTATTGCTGATGTGCGTCAACAATGTGGTGATGACCGAGGATGTGGACCAGCTTCAAGTGACAGTGATGGAGATGGAGATGATGACTTGAATCTTGAAACACTTAAACCAAGTGAAGTGCTAAGTGCAATCAATTTGTGCAGACATTACATCAGTGTGAAAAGCTGTAGCAAAAAATTAATAAATTTGCAAAATGAAGTGTATACGCTTAATGCACAAAAAATGAAACAAGCAAAATTATCTGATTTCCTTAATGCAAGATAAAGTTCAATATAATGTACTTTCTCTTTAATACTGTATCTTTATTGTTTGTACAGTGCAAAGTGCCAAATTACAATACAGTAACTAATTTCTCTAAAGCAGAACCAAATAATATTGTTTTTTCTTTTAATACTGTACTCCATCTTGTTTGTTTGTAAGGTTTACACATGGAATGTCCCTCCCTCCCCAGCTGTGAAAAATATGATGTGCGTTATTGTATCTGTCTGACTTTTAATTCGAAGTTACAAGTAATCTCTTCTCTTTCTCTTGATATATGTAGGTATGAATCAGGTTCAACTCTATCCTCCAGACTGAGCGAGGTGGCGCAGTGGTTAGCACACTGGACTTTCATTCGGGAGGACGACAGTTCAATCCCGTCTCCAACCATCCTGATTTAGGTTTTCCGTGATTTCCCTAAATCGTTTCTGGCAAATGCCGGGATGGTTCCTTTGAAAGGGCATGGCCGATTTCCTTCCCCATCCTTCCCTAACCCCAAGCTTGCGCTCCGTCTCTAATGACCTCGTTGTCGACGGGACATTAAACACTAACCTCCTCCTCCTCCTCCTCCTCTATTCTCCAGTGCACCATCTGTCTTGATGACGTCCCATTTACACATTGTACAAATGAGGAACAACTACAGTATTTGCTTTGGGATTTCTCTGCTCTTTCTGAAAAGGACTTCAAAGTGCAATTCTTCTGAATGTTAATTTTTTTTCAACGTTCCATCACCTATCTAGGATACATCCTCAATAAAGAGAATTTACTTCAAGGTGATCAAACATATGCTGGTTCGAAAGACTGAAGGACCTCCAGCAGCAAGCATAGAGGAGATGAAAGGACCTAAATCCCATCGTCACTGGTTGGATGCTGGACGTTGCACCACTGTTGCAGAAATCCCTCAGATGGCGAAACTGATGCTGGAACTGAAGGTGATTGTGGTGCCTGCAGAGCAACCTCCATGCCATCACTACCAGAGCTAACTGACCTCCTTGTCACACCAAAATTGACACCTTGATCCAGTACTGTCTCCACCCAAAGGAATGTGCCCAGATGGGAGCACTCACACAAAAGGATGTTGCTGCTTTGATTTGAACAGGCAGCACTAATGAAAGGCTGTCCAGTGCCCCTTAAGAACGCCCAGGCAGCGACCCCCTGGATGTAGGTATAATGATGGGTATCCATAGCATTGCATGACCCATTGATACATGCCATGGAATTAGAAGAAAATCATTCTGAGAATATGTTGAAATTTGCCTTGCAGATACTTCTATGTCTTCTAACACTGTTTTCATCACAACACACTCTTTATTATCTAAAATTTTTTGTGATTTTGTGTAGGATATGTAAGCAATATTAACCTTGCATTTTAGTTCATGTTGTCACCACCACCACTATTAAATAAATGTGTTTCTGTCCCCACAAAGAACACCCATTGCTAGACATTTTTGTTTTATTCATTAAACAGGTTTTGGTAACTTCTTTCTTTGTTTTATTATTTTATGTAAAATTGTTTTTGTACTGTGTGAGAGAAGAAAAGAAAGACTGTGTTTAGAATTTTGAAATGTGAAGTGGCCCGGTGTTGGAAACATTTGAAACCACAAGAGAGAGAAATAGAACTCTGTTTCTCATTCTGTTTGTGTTGAACCATTACATTCAGTGACGAGAGTCAGTCTGTATCAACAAAATATTAAATTATATTGATTATTTGCAGTAGTAAACAAGAAAATTTGCAGTATAAAATAGCTTATTACATGTAATTTGTGTTCTAGATTGGTGCAGATGGAAGACGGAGTCAGATATATTTGGCCCTTTCAACAGCAGCGGAATTTAGAGATCATTTATCAACATTTAGTGACTATTATGCATCTTTAGGCCCTCCAAACCCAGAAAATGTACCAGAAGATGGAAAATTAAAGTCAGAAATGATGATAAAAGATAACAGACGATACTACCTAGATCTTAAGGAAAATTCTCGTGGACGGTTTTTAAGGGTAAGTATGTCTACTGTAAGTTCCACACACCTGATAACTGTTGTTAATGTTGGACAGTTTTGTGTACATTTATTGATTGACAGGTTTCATTTTGTTTTATAGTGATGATTTTATCATCTAATTCTGAATGAAATTTGGTGAATAATGTAAAACTTGATAACACTGACTAAAACTAAAGAGCAAAAAATATTGGTTCGATTACAAAAAGTACTTATATATCAGATATTCAGTTTTTTAAGGTTCCCGTTTTTACGTGTCTTCCTCTTCAGAAGTATGCAAGTGACCACCCGGGGATTGGGTGTTTGTGTAGTCCTTATTGTTTCATCAGTTGGGAATATGGTGAGACTGGACAGTGAAAAGATTGGGAATTCATACAGGCACTCATAACCATGGTGTTGAGTGCCCCACAAACCAATCATAATCAAAACATAATTGTCACCATCATGCACACAGTCACCATCACCGGGATTTCAGACCAGAATGCAGCTGTCACTTGGAACGAAAGCAGGGGGTAGGGAAAGTGAAGGGATGGGGGGGACACTGTCTGTTATAACGTCCAGGAAATACACAGGTGGGGGAAAAGAAGAGCACTGTCTACTAAAATGTGCAGGGAATAGACTTAGGCATGAAGACGGTGGGGCAGAGAGATTTGGGGGGGGGGGGGGGGGGCTGGTAGACTGGGAAAACAGAGGAGCAGGGAAGGGGAAAGACAGGTGGGAGCGTTGGCAGAATATGGCACACAGTGAGGGTGTTGAGCGTATATAGGGAGGAGGCGATAGGAGAGAGGGGGCATAACTGTTGCATGGAGGGTGTGGTGGCCGTAGGTTACCCAAAGTTGAGGCCAGGATAATTCTGGGAGCAGATAATGTATTGTAAGGGTCACTTCCGTCTGCACAGTTCAGAAATGCTGGTGGTGGAGGGGAATATCCCGATCACTCAGATTGTGAAGAAGCCATTGAAATCGAGCATGTTATGTTCAACTGCATGTTGTGCCACAGGATGGTCTACTTTGCTCTTGCCCTCAGTTTTGCAGTAGCCATTCATCCTGATGGACAGCTGGTTGCTAATCATAAAAATGTAAAAAGCTGTGTAATGATTGCAGCAGAGCTGGTATATGACATGGCTTCTTTCACAGGTGGCTCAGCCTGTGACGGGATTGAAATAGGTTTTCCCCATGGATATGATCCCTGTGGGGAGGGGTTGGAATTGGGAGTGGTGTAGGGATGGACTAGAATGTTGTGGAGGTGGAGTGGGCAACAGAACACCACTTTAGGAGGGGTGTGAAGGATCTTGGGTATGATATCCCTTATTTCAGGGCATGATGATAGGTAATTAAACCCTTGACGAGGGATGTAGTTCAGTTGTTCTGGGATGATATTCAGTTATGAAGGAGGCACTCCTTTGTAGCTGGTTCGTGGTGTGGTGGGAAGATTGGGGGTGTGTTGGGATATCTGTTTGCAGACTATGTCAGGGGTGGGGGCAGGGTAGTAACACAGGTTACAGAATATGCCAAGCACTCATTTGTGATCACTTAAATAATACCAATTTTTTGGTGACTCACCGGAATGCACTAGGAGGCCAATCCAAGTGGCCTCTATAAGTGGACCTGTGAACTGCATGGACAAGCACTCATTGAAATCACATGCATAACAAATTAAGATATATCACTTCTCCCTTCTAGGGGCTTGGAAAACAACATGCATATATAAAACCACTAGGCACAAAAAAAATGCATATTACGGAAAAAAACAGTGATCCCACAAAGCACTGATATTATGAATCACAGAAAACACCAGTGACAGCACTGATGTCCATTTCATCGCCCAACGGCTGCTGCAGCATGTGGCTAGGAGTCACCAGCAAGTAGTGCAGAAGTGATGATGAGCCTGCTGCCCCCTTCGCCAGTGACAGTGCTGGAGGGAAAAACTGGCTGCGTGATGTAGAATGAAGGCAGTCAGCACTGGCGCACCATGAAATCCCTGTCACCACAGTAGCGAGAAGGGGTGCAATAATGGACAGCAGAGACAACGATCAATGTGCCAATGATGACGCTGCCTTATAGGAAGCGGAGTCACGCTTCATGATGTCATTAATGCAGAGATGGAGCCTGCCTGCCTCCGACTGCGGGAGGCCTACCACAGCTGTAGTCTCAAGACACGAGAAATGGAAGGCGGGGAGAGAGAGAGAGAGAGAGGGGGGGGGGGGGGGGGGAGGAGGGGGTATAGATGGGCAAACCCTGTCGAATTTTATAGACGAGAATTTTGTTCTGCAAAAAGGTTATTATGTGTGATTATAAAATATTTAACATAATTTTACAATAGATTGACTTCAGCAACATATGCTTATTATTATGTGCATGTATCTAACAATCTTTCTTGAAAATGGGAATGATTTGTACTTTCTTCCAATCACTTGATACCCCTCACAGCACCTTTAATGTAACATAAAGTGTTGCTGGGGTAGAAGCAATTCAGCCCCGCTTCCCCCCCCCCCCCCCCCCCCCCCCCTCCAACCAACACCCCTCCCCCTTCTCCTGTATAATCATTGTAAAATTTCTCCAGTATCTCATCTAATCCAGTTGCCTTTCCACTGTTGAGCAATTTAAGGTGGTTTGCTATTAAAAAATATCTTATCTCAATATCTGTCATTTCGGCAGTAGTGCAGTCTGCTGCATTAAAACAGATTCAAAAAAGTGAATTCGGTTGCTTGTGTCAATAGGGTAGGTTGCTGTTGAGGCCAAATAGTCATTAGCAGATAACCTCTGTTACAAGTGGCATAGATCACTTACATTAGGCCTGTCCTGATAATGCATTGCACTGTCAGGATTGTCTTTCATTTTCTTAGCTCCTTGTGGGAACACAATGACATCCACCAAGTCCCTAAAAATATATTTCCAGATGTTTAGGGGGTACTTTCAAGCGCAATCAGTACATTTTTCTACATGATAAAAGCGACCACAAAAAATCGTCACATAAAACATTAATAAGGGGAAATGGCAAAATATTGTAACTAAGAATTATGCAAAGTGCAAAAGTTACTGAACTTGACTGTTTGAGAAGCACAATGATATTTCAGTTGAAATCATCATCAGAATTTACACCCAAAAATTTGAAGCATTCTAATTTGTTGTTGTTGTTGTTATGCTGTTTGTTACACAGAACTGAGTAAATTGTGGTCATTTCAATTTTTTTCCTTAATAAAAGTTAAGGGAGAGTTGATATGCAGAGAACCGCATATTAATGATGGGAAAAACACCAAATTATGTAAGATGTATATTAGGCTTCGCAGGCCTGAGGTGGGGTATTATACTACTTCGCTTGATAACAAATATTTCCATTGTACATCTACATCTACATCTACATGACTACTCTGCAATTCACATTTAAGTGCTTGGCAGAGGGTTCATCGAACCACAATCATACTATCTCTCTACTATTCCACTCCCGAACAGCGAGCGGGAAAAACGAACACCTAAATCTTTCTGTTTGAGCTCTGATTTCTCTTATTTTATTTTGATGATCATTCCTACCTATGTAGGTTGGGCTCAACAAAATATTTTCGCATTCGGAAGAGAAAGTTGGTGACTGAAATTTCGTAGAAAGGTCTCGCCGCGACGAAAAACGTCTATGCTGTAATGACTTCCATCCCAACTCGTGTATCATATCTGCCACACTCTCTCCCCTATAACGTGATAATACAAAACGAGCTGCCCTTTTTTGCACCCTTTCGATGTCCTCCGTCAATCCCACCTGGTAAGGATCCCACACCGCGCAGCAATATTCTAACAGAGGACGAACGAGTGTAGTGTAAGCTGTCTCTTTAGTGGACTTGTTGCATCTGCTAAGTGTCCTGCCAATGAAACGCAACCTTTGGCTCGCCTTCCCGACAATATTATCTATGTGGTCCTTCCAACTGAAGTTGTTCGTAATTTTAACACCCAGGTACTTAGTTGAATTGACAGCCTTGAGAATTGTACTATTTATCGAGTAATCAAATTCCAACGGATTTCTTTTGGAACTCATGTGGATCATCTCACACTTTTCGTTATTTAGCGTCAACTGCCACCTGACACACCATACAGCAATCTTTTCTAAATCACTTTGCAACTGATACTGGTCTTCAGATGACCTTACTAGACGGTAAATTACAGCATCATCTGCGAACAGTCTAAGAGAACTGCTCAGGTTGTCACCCAGGTCATTTATATAGATCAGGAACAGTAGAGGTCCCAGGACGCTTCCCTGGGGAACACCTGATATCACTTCAGTTTTACTCGATGATTTGCCGTCTATTACTACGAACTGCGACCTTCCTGACAGGAAATCACGAATCCAGTCGCACAACTGAGACGATACCCCATAGCTCCGCAGCTTGATTAGAAGTCGCTTATGAGGAACGGTGTCAAAAGCTTTCCGGAAATCTAGAAATACGGAATCAACTTGAGATCCCCTGTCGATAGCGGCCATTACTTCGTGCGAATAAAGAGCTAGCTGCGTTGCACAAGAGCGATGTTTTCTGAAGCCATGCTGATTACGTGTATATAGATCATTCCCTTCGAGGTGATTCATAATGTTTGAATACAGTATATGCTCCAACACCCTACTGCAAACCGACGTCAATGATATAGGTCTGTAGTTAAATGGATTACTCCTACTACCCTTCTTGAACACTGGTGCGACCTGCGCAATTTTCCAATCTGTAGGTACAGATCTATCGGTGAGCGAGCGGTTGTATATGAGTGCTAAGTAGGGAGCTATAGTATCAGCGTAATCTGAAAGGAACCTAATCGGTATACAATCTGGACCTGAAGACTTGCCCGTATCAAGCGATTTGAGTTGCTTCGCAACCCCTAAGGTATCTACTTCTAAGAAACTCATGCTAGCAGATGTTCGTGTTTCAAATTCTGGAATATTCCATTCGTCTTCCCTGGTGAAGGAATTTCGGAAAACTGCGTTCAATAACTCCGCTTTAGCGGCACAGTCGTCGATAACAGTACCATCGGCACTGCGCAGCGAAGGTATTGACTGCGTCTTGCCGCTTGTGTAGTTTACATACGACCAGAATTTCTTTGAATTTTCTACCAAATTTCGAGACAATGTTTCATTGTGGAACCTATTAAAGGCATCTCGCATCGAAGTACGTGCCAAATTTCGCGCGTCTGTAAATTTTAGCCCATTTTCGGGATTTCGCGTTCTTCTGAACTTTGCATGCTTTTTCCGTTGCCTCTGCAACAGCGTTCGGACCTTTTTTGTGTACCACGGGGGATCCGTTCCATCTCTTACCAATTTATGAGGTATGACTATATCAATTGCTGTTGCTACTATATCTTTGAATTTGAGCCACATCTCGTCTACATTCGCATAGTCAGTTCGGAAGGAATGGAAATTGTCTTTTAGGAAGGCTTCTAGTGGCACTTTATCCGCTTTTTTAAATAAAATTATTTTGCGTTTGTTTCTGATGGATTTGGAAGAAATGGTATTGAGCCTAGCTACAATGACCTTGTGATCACTAATCCCTGTATCAGTCATGATGCTCTCTATCAGCTCTGGATTGTTTGTGGCTAAGAGGTCAAGTGTGTTTTCGCAACCATTTACAATTCGCGTGGGTTCGTGGACTAACTGCTCGAAATAATTTTCGGAGAAAGCATTTAGGACAATCTCGGAAGACGTTTTCTGCCTACCACCGGTTTTGAACAAGTATTTTTGCCAACATACCAAGGGTAGGTTGAAGTCCCCACCAACTATAACCGTATGAGTGGGGTATTTATTTGTTACGAGACTCAAACTTTCTCTGAACTGTTCCGCAACTGTATCATCGGAGTCTGGGGGTCGGTAGAAAGAGCCAATTATTAACTTAATTCGGCTGTTAAGTATAACCTCCACCCATACCAATTTGCACAGAGTATCTACTTCGACTTCACTACAAGATAAACCACTACTGACAGACACAAACACTCCACCACCAATTCTGCCTAATCTATCTTTCCTGAACACCGTCTGAGACTTTGTAAAAATTTCTGCAGAACTTATTTCAGGCTTTAGCCAGCTTTCTGTACCTATAACGATATCAGCTTCTGTGCTTTCTATTAGCGCTTGAAGCTCAGGGACTTTTCCAGCGCAACTACAACAATTTACAACTATAATTCCGACTGTTCCTTGATCCAAGCACGTCCTGTATTTGCCAAGCACCCTTTGACATTGCAGCCCATCCCGCACTTTCCCGAGGCCTTCTAACCTAAAAAACCGCCCAGTACACGCCACACAGCCTCCGCTACCCGTGTAGCCGCCAGCTGAGTGTAGTGAACTCCTGACCTACTCAGCGGAACCCGAAACCCCACCACCCTATGGCGCAAGTCAAGGAATCTGCAGCCAATACGGTCGCAAAACCGTCTGAGCCTCTGATTCAGACCCTCCACCCGGCTCTGCACCAAAGGTCCGCAGTCGGTTCTGTCAACGATGCTGCAGATGGTGAGCTTGCCTTCATCTCGTAAGCAAGACCGGCAGCCTTCACCAAATCAGATAGCCGCTGGAATCCAGAGAGAATTTCCTCAGATCCAAAGCGACACACGTCATTAGTGCCGACATGTGCCACCACCTGCAGCTGGCTGCACCCTGTGCTCTTCATGGCATCCGGAAGGACCCTTTCCACATCAGGAATGACTCCTCCCGGAATGCACACGGAGTGCACACTGGATTTCTTCCCCTCCTTAGCTGCCGTATCCCTAAGGGGCCCCATTACGCGCCTAACATTGGAGCTCCCAACTACCAGTAAGCCCACCCTCTGCGATTACCCGGACCTTGAAGGCTGAGAATGATCCTCTGAAACAGGGCAGGCAGCTGCATCTAGCTCAGCCAGAGACAGTGCCTGAAACCGGTTTGTCAGACGCACCGGGGAGGCTTTCTGATCAGCCTCCGCGGACGCCTTTCGCTGCCTGCCATGCCTTGGAACGACCTCCCAATCAACCACAGGCGAGGGCTCAGCCCCACTGCGGGCAGCAACTGGGGCAACCACAGTGGCAGACCGATCTGGGGACAGACGGGACGAGGTTGACATCCCCGTGATACCCAAGTCCGGCTCCCCACAGTGGTGCCCATTGGCAACAGCCTCAAGCTGCGCGACTGAAGTCAGCGCTGATTGCAGCTGTGAGCGAAGGGATGCCAAGTCAGCCCTCATCTGAACACAGCAATCGCAGTCCCTGTCCATTCTAATCGATGTTGAACAACAGTTACCGAAACATGAGTCCGTGCCTAGATAACGCAAGCGAAACACGCAAAGAATGTATCAACTAACCTGTACAAATGCCTAACGACTGCGCTACAATCTACTGACTTTACGATTACAGTAACTAAAACGCGAAATTGCACCTCCTATACGAAACTCACATGCAATTTAAATAAGAATCTACGAAGTAAACAGTAAAGCGCGATGCTACAACTGTCAAATACTATAATATGCCCGAAATATATGAATTAAACAATGCAAGTACCCAAAAACACGCAAAGAAATTAATTAAACTATCTAACAAATAAGTAAGCTAGGGTTATACGACTTGCTGCTGCAGCTGCTTATCCAACGGCGGCAGGGAGCACAATGGCTGTGACCAACCGACACTGGCTGTTCAAAACAAAAACAGAAGACAGACGACTACGCGAATTTACACTATTCAGGTACTAAGGCGCAATGCTACAACCCTCAAATACTGTAATACACCCGAAATATATGAATTAAACAATGCAAGTACCCATAAACACGCAAAGAAATTAATTAAACTATCTAACAAACAAGTAAGCTAGGGTCATACGACTTGCTGCTGCAGCTGCTTATCCAACGGCGGCAGGGAGCACACTGACTGACCAACCGACACACATGAAGATGTCACATGAAGGTGTATCTCTTTATACACTGATCTGAAGAGGGGGATTTGCAACCCCAAAAAAGAGTTGTGAAACAAAAACGAAAGTTGGTATGAGTGTTTCTACATCTGAAAGGTAATATCTCGTCAGATTTTGTGCCAGTTGCATAAGACTGGCACTAGTAGTGCCACTATCAGCATGCAAATCAGGTTTACTGTAAATACACACAGTAATGGTCATGAGCGTTACTTACCTTTGAGATTGTACATGGTAAGTCGATGTTAATCAAGAATGCCTTTGAGGTGGCAAAGACACCTTTAACAACACCTGACTGCATTTCAATGAGGTTGTGTAATAGAACTATGAGAAGCTGGATGTTCCTTCTGCGATACTGCAGAAAGACTGGGCAGGAATGCAGCCACTGTACATGACTGTTGGCAGCGATGGCCACGTGAATGTACAGTCACAAGAAGACTGCGCTCCAGACAGCCACGTGTCTACTGCAGAGAGGGATGATGATCATGTTCTCTGTATAGCTCTGGTGCATAGTACTGCATCTTCAGCAGCTATTTGAGCAGCAGGTGGCACCACAGTGACACAGCAAACTGTTACAAATCAGTCACTTCAAAGATGGCTACGAGCCAGATGCCCTGTAGCATGCATTCCACTAATCCCAAACCACCGCCATTTTCGACTTCAGTGGTGTCAAGCAAGAGCTCATTGGAGGGCAGGGTGGAGGTTTGTTGTGTTTTCTGATGAAAGTTGGTTCTGCCTCGATGCCAGTGATGGTTGTGTGTTGGTTAGGAGGCCAGTTGAGGTCCCCCAACCAACCTGTTTGCATGCTAGACACACTGGACCTACACGTAGAGTTATGGTCATGAGCGCGATTTCATGCAACAGCAAGAGTTCTCTCATGGTTATCCCACACACCCTGACTGCAAATTTGTGCATCTATCTGGTGATTTGACCTGTTTTGTGCCATTCATGAACAGCATGCTCTACAGAATGTTGACATGGTGCCTTGGCCTGCTTGATCACCAGTCTGTCTCAGTTTGAGCTCGTATGGGACATATCAGACAGCAACTCCAGTGTCATGCACAACCAGCATTAACCATCCCTGTATTGACAACCCAGTGCAACAGGCTTGAAACTCCATCCCATAAACTGTCATCTGGCACCTGTACAACACAATGCATAAACATTTGTGTGCTTGCATTCAACAACCTGATAGCTACACCTATTATTAATGTTCCAGCTTTTCACATTTGGAATGGTGTATCTCGCATTTACATTAGCCTGTGACCTTGCAGTGTTAATCACTTAAATACATTACCTAGACTAATTTATTCCCAAAATTTCATTAATCTGCTTTTTTTCTTGGTGTTGCAATTTTTTCCCATCAGTGTATGTTCCTCTCGTACATCAGTGCAGATTTAGAACCTCCCCATTGTATATTAAAAAGCTTAAAGTCTCTTAGAAATAGGACTAAGCTACAGAAGACAAATCACAGCTAACCGGTTTGGAGCATTTAACAGTACTGAGCTGAGAGAAATTTGTGTAAAGTATGAATGCTATGGCTTCCTCTTTTGGAACATAAATGTAGTTAGTTCCAGGCAGCTGATGGATGAAAGCTCCAGGGAGAAATAAGAAACTAAGAAAATTTTTGAGCTATAAAATCAGTAAAAAAATGTAGTTGTGTTATGTTTTAACACCCTCATTTTACTAAGGAATCTGGGAGCTTGGTTTCATTATGCCATTTACTGCTTTGTGGCCACCTTCATGTTCGTTTACAAGTTCCAGACATTCTGGAATATAGTGGTCTCAGTGCAGGAATGATTTCCATGGATGAAATTTTGTTTGGAGTAGAATGAGACAGTAAAATAGGAAGAAAAGAAAATCCCGTGTAGGCAATGTAGGCAACAGAATAAACAAGTTTCTTTTCCCATGTGTACTATTTTTTCCTTACCTTCAATTTCAGAGTTTCCTTTCACCATCACATCATTGCATATGCAATGAGGTGGTGCTGTGGTAAAACACTCGAGTTGTATTCAGGAGAACAGTGGTTCAAATCTTCATTTGCTCATCCAGATTTTAGTGTTCTGTGATCTCCCTAAATGATTTCAGGTGAATGTTGATATGGCTCCTGTGAAAGGGCGCAGCAAATTTCTTTCTGTGTTCTTTCTCAGTCTGAGCTTTTGTCCTGTCTCTAATGACCTTCTCATCAACAGGAAATTTAACCATAACCTTCCATGTTTTTTCATTTGAGTAATATAGTACAGTGTTCCCAATTTACTAAAGAAAGTTACTCATAGCACCACAATGAGTATGCTATTACCTTGGCCCGTTTATGCAGGTACACTTTAAAGTAAGTGTAATACTGTCTTAAATAACATCTGAATGTATTAATTAAGACATTTTATGTTTGTTAAGCTGTAGCCAATTAAAAATGTTTTCATAAATCTCAGCCAGTTTGCAGCCTAGACGACACAAACACCTCCCAATATTACTACAGTCAGCTGTTGTTTAAATCTTTCAGTGTCTTAAAAATTCTTCAGGTGAAGACACCAACCAAGGTTTTGATCAAACAAGGCTCCATCAATTCAAAACATTTGTAAAAAAATGAAAAAAGAACAACATCCTTAGCAACGGTCCCTCATAAACGAAGATGTATTCACCTATTATACTGGTTGTACAATGTGTGTGGTCAGTCTCAATGTCATAAACCATTTGTGCACTACTCATTCTTTTAGTTGTTTCTTCCTGTATTATGTCAAAAGTGGAGGATGTATGCTTGATGATGAAGTGTGCGAGGAAACCTGGTGATAGGTATATTTATGTATTCCGGCTTTCAGCAAACAGTTCCTGCTGTCATATCTGATAATCTGGTGCTACATTAATCTTGGAATTGTGCTGTGTTTGCTATGTGACGGTGTACCTTCTTTGAGAGACAGCTATTTCAAACTGTTGTTAAAAGTGAAGGCTCTGTAGTTACATCTACTTCTATATCAATACTCTGCAATCGACCATACAGCACATGGCGGAGAGTACCCCATACCACTACTAGTCATTTCCTTTCCTGTTCCACTCACAGACAGAATGAGGGAAAATCAACTATATGCCTCTGCATGAGCCCTAATTTCTCGTATCTTATCTTCAGGGTTTTAATGTGAAATGTATGTTGGAGGCAACAGAATCTTTCTGCAGTCAGCTTCAAATGCCAGTTCGTTAAATTTTCTCAATAGTGTTCCTCAAAAAGAATGTCACCTTACCTCCAGAGATTCCCATTTCAGTTCCTGAAGGATAAAAGGTGAACTATTACTGTTATGACTAATCACATGTAAAAATTGTTTGTTTCTGTGAGATGTGGGTGCATCATACATACAACCAGATAAAGAAGTCTGAACAATTCTTTGTTGATGCAGGGATACCTTCTTAAAGTCAGTAAACTACTGTTCACATCACTTGTTAATTCAGCTGAAATTGAAAAAACATTTCTATCTGAAAGGACTGAAAATTACTCTAGAGAGAAGAAGAAAGGAAGAAGTGGGGCAAGGTTGTAGTCTCCTATTCATTTAATGTGAATTTTAAAAGCATAAAATTATGTGAATCTCAAAGTTATAATTAATTTCCAGGTGTCTCAAACAATCACCCGAGGTGGTCCACGTTCTCAGATAGCTATACCAGCACAGGGAATGATTGAATTTAGAGATGCATTAACAGATCTTCTGGAAGAATTTGGAACTGATGATGGAGGATTCAAAGGAGAACTCCCAGAAGGAAGGCACATGCGGGTTGAGAATAAGAATTTCTATTTTGACATTGGTCAGAACAACAGAGGAATCTACATGCGGATCTCTGAAGTAAGTCAGAAACATTTGGCATTTTCTCACATAAACTCAAGTTAAAATCTAGTTGAAAAGTTATGCTTAAAAAATCTCTTAGTCATTGTGGCCACCTGTTTATATTCTGCATATTTTTCTTAATAATTTCTGCAGAATCCGTAACATTTCCATATTTTGTTACTTATTTGTTTAATTTTTATTGAATTGGGCATATGGTTCAATGAAACAAAGTTACAATCTCAGAATTAAAATAATACTGAGAACAGTAATAGTAAACATACAGTATCTAGAGTTACCTCATTTTACAAATATTAATAAAGGTCAAGGATATCACCTGTAGAGTTGAGAAAACTGTATAAAACTAACATCAGGATGGATGGAACAGGTAAAGAAGTCTATATTCTGTTTATGTGAACATTTCTTTGTTGTTGTTGTTGTTGTTGTTGTCTTAAGTCTGATTTGATGCAGCTCTCCATGCTGCTCTATCCTGTGCAAGCCTCTTCATCTCTAAATAACTACTGCAGCCTATGTTCTTCTTAGTCTGCTTACTGTACTCACCTTTGGTCTGGCTCTATGAATTTTAACCCCTCCCCCTCCCCCCATCCTCCCCCAAAATTGATTTAGATGCTATTTAAACAACATTTGAATTGCTCTCCATCCTTCTTCAGTAACTCACCAAATACAAGACTACAAAGTATACACTGAAAATTGTAACAGCTTAACACACTGCCTCATACTGAATATGACCACGAAGTAAATTAAACATATCAGAGATTGTATAAGACTTTATAATAATATTATTTTCATCACAACCTGTCAAAATTATGATAAGACACAGTGTAATCCAATAAGAACAAATTCTCCATCGACACTGAGGTGACCACAGGAGAGCGATACACACATATATAGATCTCGGTAGTATCACGTACACAGTGCATTCTATGAGATGTCATTTGTATTCAGGTGATTCATGCGAAAAGGTTTCTGACGTGATTATGGCTGCGTGGTGGGAGTTAACAGACTTTGGACATTGAATGGTAGTTGGAGCCAGATGCATATGACATTACATTTCGGAAATAGTTAGTGAATGTCAAGAGTGTACTGAGAATGCCAAATTTCAGGCATTACCTCTCACCATGGACATCGCAGTGGCTGATGCACTTCACTTAATAACTGAGAGCAGTGGTGTTTGCGTAAAATTCTCAGATTTAACAGACAAGCACCGTTGCACGAAATGACCATAAAGATCAATTTGGGAATTACAATGAACATATACGTTCGGAGAATTACAATGAACATATACGTTTGGATAGTGTGGCAAAATTTGCCGTTAATGGGCTACGGCAGCAGACGGCCACCATGAGTGCCTTTGCCAATTGCACGACATCACCTGTAGTGCCTCTCATGGGCTCGTGACCATATCAGTTGGCTCCTAGATGACTGGAAATTGTGGCCTGGTCAGATGAGTCCCAATTTTAGTCAGTAAGAGCTCGTGTTTACATGGATCATTGACTGGATATGGTTGTGTGCGACTACTTGGAGACCATTTGCTGCCATCGACGGACTTCACATTCCCAAACAATGGTGTCATGTCACTGGGCCACAATTGTTTGTGACTGTTCTGGAGAACATTCTGAACAATTTGAGCAAGTGATTTGGCCACACGACTCCCATCAAACATTTGTGGGTAATTATGGCCAAATGGTCAGTTCGCGCACAAAACCCTTCACCGGCATCACTTTCGAAGGTGGCTGTAGAGGCAGCATGGCTCACAGGGGACTTCCCATGACTCGTTTAGTCCATGCGATGTTGAGTTGCTGCATAGCACCAGGCAGAAGGTGGTCTGAGATGATATTAGGAGATATTTCATGACTTTTGCCACCTCAGTTCGAATACAAGGTGTTCCAAAAGAAAGTTTATATTTGAAGAGCTCTCTGCGCATGTGCAACAAATTGGAGGTTCTTTTGTCTACATACATGTAAAGAAGAGTTTGTGTCCATTTATTCGTTTGTAATTCATAAAAATCTATAGTTTTGTTCTGCTATTGGTGAAATTTTGCACACTTTGCCTTCAAGACAAGAGGAAGATCACTGTCTACATAAGATTTTACGATATGACTTGAAACATATATGTATGCAATATAATGAGGGGAAAGGTTGTTACCTAAAATCTCTAAAAGTTCTTGGCCAATTTACTTCAAGTTTTTACACTCAGATGAAACAGTGAAGAAGAGTAATGAAAAATTAAGTGCCTAGCAAACGAAATACATCATGGTAAACTGTCTGTAATTCCTATTCTGAGAATAAATTATGTCAGCACTGCCCATCTCAGAGATAGTTACCATAAGACGTCTAGATCACAGGATGAACAAAAGTGCAAAAATTTGACAAAAACATGATTGCAAACTCTTATTTATTGCTTAATTGTCATTGTTACATGGAAGAAGGCTGGCTGTGGAGATAATGTTGCCGAATGTAATAGTCCATGATTGTCACAGGGTATGCCATGGGTGAAAACATATTTGCACCCTACATTCCGTCAATACCCGGTGATTTAAATATGCCCTTCAATTGCCAGTCAGTTTGTGTGGCAGATATTAAACATAATGAGCAATGCTGGGCAGTGCAGCTAGTGGCATATAAAATATTGTTTTCACGTGGATCACATCATTGTGGATAACGAATGTAGTGCAAACAAGGAAAAGGTATATTATGCACATACATTAACATAATACTCTAAGCTGTAACTACATCTGCTACATCTTTTAACACAGGTATGAGATACATTTAAATGTGATGACATAAATAGAATTGTCCACATCAAACATGTCATAAATACAAGTACATAAGTAGTTACCATATGAACTATTTCATCACCTTTATTATCCACGTTTGGCACATCCACTCGTAACAAATTTTTTGCTATGTGATAGATGACTGAAAATTGGGAATGCCCAAAAACTAGTCAGCCAGCAAATAAATTGCAGCTTTGGTGTTAAACATTTAAAAATGTCTGTTTTTGTCAGCTGAGTTAGCCCATCCCAGAATCACCTTTTACCAGAATAGTTCTAGTGGAAGACAGATCAGACATGTATTATCAACCAACCTTGAATCTTGGGACTGATGAAAATAGCGAGATAGCACCTTAGTCTGCGGCCTTTTTCCCTTACACAGATAGCATTTCAAACAGAATTGATAGTGTTCTGTGGAAACACAGTGTGAAGTGTGTTTTTCAACAACCATCGAAGATTAGGGTCTGTAAAGTATGATCTCAGTTGGCATTAGGCAGGTATCTACTGTATCCCAAGCAGTTGTGGCATGTCATCCATTGATCAGACCACTATGACTTCGGAGGACCTATGTATATAGCCTCATCGTGCTTACAACAGCTGAGCAAATCTGCTGTTTCAGAACATTGCCATGGTATCTATCGTCTGATGGATTATATCACCACAGAGATTCTGGAATGCACTTACAGCTATTGGGATAGTTATATTAAGAAAGCAGTTAAGATTAAATTAGCAACTGGCCTTATAAATAGATATGAAGGTATTTGTTTAAATTCTGCTTAGAATACTGCTCTCTCACTAGTCAAACAACAGAGGTGCAGAGTTAAAGCTACTTGCTCACATGTTGGTAATTAATATTCACCATCAATAACTTTTGATGGTGATCACATTTGGTTGCGTGGTGGCACTAGTTTCTTTTGTGTGTGTGTGTGGGGGGGGGGGGGGGGGGGCACACGCGCGCACAAACAGTCCCTGTATTGTGGTTCATAGCTGGTGTAACCCCACATACTGAGGTTTTAAATTTCCTTGCATGGCATGCTCTTGTAGCATTTGTGCCTTTAAAGTGGTCGAGTGTTCTCCTTTTGGAATATCAGTGACTGTTGGAGACATCTCCTGGCAGCATTCCTGTAAGTTGTTTGAACATTTTGTACAACCGAAAGAGAGTAGACAGTGCAAAATGTTCAAGCAAGTGTGGCTATAGGAAAAATGTAAGTCTGTAGAACTGTGTATGACTAGGGGAAAGATAGGTGCCACCAATAGGATAATTAAAGATTCACTGGAAGAAAAGAGGAGCATCTGAATGAAAGTTAAGAGCTCCGTTGGCAATCCAGTAATAAGCAAAGAAGGGAAGACAACGAGGTAGAAGGAATATCTGGAGGGTCTATACAAAGGAAACAAACCCGAAGGCAGTATTATAGAGGTAGAAGAGAAATAGGATTAAACTGAGATTGGAACTATGATACTGCAAGAATAAGTCCTAAATTAAACAAGGCCCCAGGAGTAGACAACATTCCCTCAAAATTAGTGAGGTCCTGGGAGAGCCAGAAATGACAAAACTATTCTACCGTATATGCAATGTATATGATACAGACAAATTAGCCTCAGACTTCAAGAACACTGTAATAACTCATATTCCAAAGAAGAAAGGTGCTGACAAGGGTGATTATTAACATTCTGTAATAAGTCATGTTTTCAAAACAGTGACATGAATTATTTATCTATAAATGGAAAAACTGGCAGAAGCCAACCTCAGGGAATATTGCTTTAAGCCTTCAAGAAATGTAGGAGCTTCTTCTTCTGCATTATGAAACTTCTTCAATAATTCTTTGACAGTTATCATGATTTAACACTCAAGCTTTCCATCCTCTACAGCATATTGTCTGCAAGTCGTCCATGACTCCATCTATTCATCTAGTTCTCAGTTGACCCTGTCCTCTGTCACCCCTGGATTTCCAACTAATATCCTTTTAGTTACTTTCATATCACTCAAGCATGCCATTTGTCCCACCCATTTCAATCTCACTGATTTCACTGATCTAATAAGCGGATGTATATATGAAGACATGCACTGAAAAATGGGCTAACCCTCAAATGTAAAAGCTCAGAGATAAGCATTGCTATCTCTTCCTGGGTACAGGAACTATCAAAATTGATATTGGTCTAACCCCTAAAGATCACATTAGGATATTTAGGGAAGAGACCAACGTCAGTTTTGATAGTTACCGTACCTAGCAACACATGGCAACACTTATCTCCAACTCTTAAGAGAGTGTGTGTGTGTGTGTGTGTGTGTGTGTAATTTACAGGTTATGATTGTGCCTGTTGTACCTACTCTTCCAAATCCCTCTTTCACAGGTTGAGCAAAAAATTCTTTGAAGTACCTTTCTGACAAAGCCATCTAGTATGCCCACATCTTTTGATGTTAATGACCAAGTTTCTGAGGCATATGTAAGCACTGGTCTAAAAAGTGTTTAATAAATCATTAATTCTTTAATACAAAAGGGGCTATGTTAGCTGCTATTAATGTCTGTTTAACTTATCTCATATACTTAATCTGCTAAAATCTCTCAAAAGTATAATTGTCCACTGTTATTGAAGGTGGCATGTTCTCCTTGCATGCTATTCCATTAACCGTGTAGTTTGTTTTCTATTGGTTTATATTGAGTCTTATATTCCCATTTGTCTGCTCATGTGTGATGAATTTATCCTTTGCCTTCATAGTTCTTGCAACTATATGTATATCATTAGCATAAGCTAGTATCTGCAGAGATTTGCAAACTATAGTTTCCCTGCTGAGCAGGTTGGCATCCCTCATGACTTTCTCCATTATTATACTACTCTGTACCTCATTCATTATCATTCTCATACTCACAAACCTTAACAATTTTGAGGAGTTCCTAGTTCAGTCAAGGTGCAGCACATTTGCTTTCTATCTAGGGTACCATATGTTAATTTGTAGTCGATGAAAAGGTGGCACATGCAAATTCTAAATTCAGTTGTCTTTTCTAAAATATGTCATAGGGTGAAGATCTGATCTACTGTTGATTTCTGTGGGAGAAATCCACATTTGTATGAGCTAATATATCTCTCTGAACAATTTGTAGGAGACAGTCAAGCAGTAAATAGGAAAATACTTTATAGTGTATTCCAAGTTTAGCAACATAATTCCTTGATAGTTCTCTGTTCCAACATATCTCCTTTGTTGTATTCGTGGCAAATAATGTCTTCTTTCCAGTCCTGGAGCATTCCCTTCTTGCCCCATACTGAAATCACCTGTTTTGGGAGAATGCCTTCTGACTGCCACCTTGCACGAATAGTTCTGCTGTAATATGATCTGTTTGTGGTGACCTATTGCTTTTCATTTTCTTCAAATCAATTCTCATCTTTTCCAGAGTTGGTGAGTCATTATTTTCGTAGTTCTTTGATGTTTGCTTTCATCTATCCTCTTTTTTTCATTGATGGAAATGATGGATCCTCTTTTTGTCATACTTATTTCTTTATAAACTTGCTCTTATACTGTTTGTTTCTAAGTTTCTTCTGTATGCTACACTCTTTTCATCTGTTGATATCTCACATTCAGTATCAAACCAATGAGATCTTATGCATCTTGTTTCAGTACCCAGTGTTTCATTTGTTGATGTCTCCACTGTATTCTTTATTATTTCCCATTGCTCCTCGATGTTGCCTTTAAAGTATCTGTGATATATTTTCCTGTTAGTGCTTTCCAATTGCAAAGGATTCTAGATTTTTTACATTCTGTTTCTGTTCTGTGCATTTAGATTTCAGCACTTACTCATATCTATATCAAAAAGTGGTTTGAATTTATATTTGGGCCTGTGAAACTCATCATGTCCAAGAGGTCTGACTTATGTCTTCCATCAGTCAACACATGTTAAGTCTGGTTAATAATGTTCCCATTTGGTGACTTCCATGTTGCTTTTTGTGTATCTTTTATGTTCATTCAGAAATAATGAGGTGCCCGCAATCATTTTTCAGGATGCTGTGAATAAGACTAGCCTTGATCCATTGTCATTGCTTATAATATGTTTGTTATGGGGTTAACTGTTGGTTTAAATATTTCCCCTTCCCACTTGAGAATGTAGACCACCAGCAAGTATTGTTACATTGTGGACTGGACAGTCATCATGTGTTATTTCCAGGAGTTCATAAAACAAGTCCTTTTTGTCTTTCTTAGCTTCCTCAGTTGGTGCATGGTCATTAATTATGGAATAATTGAAAAATTTCCCCATTATCCTCAGTGTTGTTAGCCTAGTACTGATACGTGTGAGCCCAATTGCAAGGTTGTTAGGCTGTTGGTGTACCACAGATGCTGTACTGAATTCATGCTTATCCGCACTACCACTACAGAACATGCTAGCTTCTCAGTTTTCTAAGATTCCACTCCCAACAGTATACTATTGTGGGTCTGCCTTGATGCAAAGCACTTTTGTTATTTATTTATTTCCGAACTAGTTTCACTTCCAGTCCACCTTACTTCTTATAGAGCTATAATACTTCGACTGGGTTTCATTGTTAGATCTGCTAACATTCTCGGACCTCTTGGGTTATACAGAGACTTCACTTTGCAGATTCCTATGTATGAATCAGATTTGTGTTTTCTGTTTCTACTCTTTCTTCCATCATTGGTTTGTCTGTTATCATTGTCCTTTCCACCACCATGTTTGTCACCATTGATCAATCCAGCTTCTTTTTGTTGATATTTAGTGACATGAGTTCTTTTTATGGAGTGGGTTGTCAGCCCTACGTCCAATCTGTTCCAGAAGAGGATTGCTATTTTTTAATCAGGGTTTTCTTCTCTTAGCCTTTGGGGAGCCATCCCCACATACTACCGGGCAGCAGCATCAGATCCCTATTAGCTGCTACTTTTCAATGTTCCTGTTGGGCTTTCAAAGCTGGCGTAATATTCCCAGGACACACAGTCCCCATTGCGCAACACTCCAAGGGCAGTCTCATACTCTGTGTGGTTGCCCGTCTCCCACATTGTGGACAAGGGATTGGACTTTGGGAGGCAAAATGTAAGAATATGCAAGGTCATATTTACCCTAGACTTTCTATTATAAGATAAACTGAAGAAAGGCAAATTTACATTGACCAGTAAACCCCCAATTCTTTAAAGAATCGAACTCCTAATACATAAAACAGCTTCAAATGTCTGATTACTTTACAAATGAATTAATGTGTTAAATATTTGCCATTGAACATGTTAGTGAGAAAAAGTTTAGAAAACATTTGAAATTATGTTTAAAGTTTGCTGGAAGTCACTAAGTGCTCTCACTATGAAAAGCTGGATAAGTATAGTCGGGGTAATTTGTGCTCCATTCTAAGCAAAAGCAAATTTTTCACACATTGCGATGTTTATGATGCCATATTTCATGAAATACATGCTGTGCACTGATATAATTTTGCAGATACAGTTAGTGATATAATTACATACATACTGTCTGCAAATATGTTGCAAATAGTGTTAGCAGTAAATAAGTAATAAATTAAAACATCATGCCTGACACTGAAGTTTTACTGCATGAACAGCTTAAATGTAGTAAGCGATAAATCTTTTTCCTTCCCTCATTTCGTGGGGGATGTCAGCAAGACAAACACATCAAATTAATTCACAATTGTGAATAAGGACTACCATCTTTTGTAGAATGGAATGACGACAACGAAAACTTGTGTTGGATCGGGACTCGAACCCAGATTTCCCACTTATCGCAAGCAGTCAACCAGACTGTGAACTATGACTTCTCTTGCCCACTACACCCTTTGATGCTCTTTTGTTTTTCAGAGCACTTACTGATATTCCATGAAATTCACATTCTCTCAATGTTTTACAGCGTTGGTGGATGCAATAGATGGTGAGTTTTTAATAAATTGAGTGCCAGACCCCAATCCTAGTTCAAATTGAAGCCTCTGTCCTGGTTTATAAGGTTTTATGACACCTTTATTTCGATAGACTGTTGTTGTTGGTGGTGGTCTTCAGCCCAAGGTCTCTTTGGATGCAGCTCTCCACATTATTCTACCCTGTGCAAGCTTCTTCACCTCCAAACAACAACCCACATTCACTTGAACCTACTTCCTGTATCTGCCTCATGGTCTTCCTCTTCAGTTTTTACCCACACACTTTCGTCCATTTCTACATTGATGATTCCTTTTTGTCACAGAATGTGGCCTATCGGATGATCCCTTCTTTTTCTCCCTAGTTCTATTCAGTGCCAGCGATAATCTTCAGCATTCTTCTGTAGCACCACATTTTGAAAGCTTCTGTTCTCTTCTTATTGAACTGCTTATCTTCCATGTTTCACTTCCTTACAACACAACACTTCAGAAAAATCCCTTCAGAAAAGAGTAACACTTAAATTTATATTCAGCGTCAACAAATTTCTATTCTTCAGAAATGCTTTTCTTGCCGTTTCCAGTATACATTTTATATCCTCCCTACTTCATCTATCATCAGCTATTTTACTGCCCGAGTAACAAAACTCATATACTACTTTCAGTGTCTCATTTCCTGGTCCAATTTTCTCACCATCGCATGATTTAATTTGACTACATTCCATTATGCTTGTTTTGCTTTTGTTAATGTTCAGCTTACACCCTCTTTTTCAAGATACTGTCCATTCTGTTCAACTGCACTTCCAAATTCTTTACTGTCCCTGACAGAACTACAATGTCATCTGAAAATCTCAGAAGTTTTATTTCTTTTTCCTGAACTTCAATTCCCTCTCTAAATTTTTCTCTGGTTTCCTATACTGCTTGCTCAATGTACAAATTGAATAATATCAGGGATAAGTTACAACCCTGTCCTCACTGCCTTCTCAACCACTGTTTCACTTTCACACTCTTCAAATTGTATAACTGCAATTAGATTTTTGTACAAGCTGTATATAACCTTTCGCTGCCTGTATTTTACCCCTTCTACCTTCACAATCTCAAAGAATGTATTTCAGTCAACATTGTGAAAAGCTTTGTCTACGTCTACAAAAGCCATAAATGTAGGTTTGCCTTTCTTTAAGCTATCTTCTAAGATAAGTCATAGGGTCAGTATTGCCTCGCGTGTTCCAACCCAGAACCCAAACTGATTTTCCTCAAGGTCGGCTTCTACAAGGTTTTCCATTTATCTATAAATAATTCTTGTCAATATTATAAAATGATAAACTGGTACTTACCATATATAATGGAAATGTTGAGTTACAGACAGGCACAACAGAAAGACTGCTAAACAAGTAAGCTTTTGGCCAAAAAACCTCCTTCAAAATCACACACACACACACACACACACACACACACACACACACACAAGCAATGACCACTTTCTCTGGCTGTCACTGTTCTGAAAAAACAATGTATTAAACTAATAATTTGTTGTTATTCACTCCTGTCAGCACCTCCCTTCTTTGGAAGAGGAGTTATCACAGTGTTTTCGAAGTCGGAGGGCATTTCGTTCCCCTCTTATACCTTGCATACAAGGTAGATAATTGTTATTTCTTGCTCTCCCAAGGATCTCGGTAATTCTGAGGGAATTTTGTCTACACCTAGGGCCTTGTTTTGGCGTAGGTCTGTCAGTACTCTGTCAAATTCTTCTTATAGTGCCATATCTCCAATTTCACCTTCATCTATGTCCTCTTCACTTTCCTTAATACTGCTAAAAGTTCATTTATCTTGTACAGTCCCTATATATATTGCTTCCACCTTTCAGCTTCCCCTTCTTTGTTTAATACTGATTTTCCATCTGAGCTCTTGATATTCATGCATCTATTTCTCTTTTCTCCAGGGGATTATTTTAATTTTCCTGTAAACATTATCTGTCTTTACCTAGTTATAAATGCTTAAATTTGTCTTCTACCCATTCCTGCTTAGCCATTTTGCACTTTCTGTCAGTCTCATTTTTAGATGTACATGTTCACTTTAGTCTGCCTCATTTGCTGCATTGTAACGTTTCCTCTTTCATCAATTAAATTGTATCTATATTCGCCAAAATTCAACATAATATTAACACAACAGCTGTCAACATGATTATGCGCCATGCGAGCCTGGCACTACTATGAGAGAGCATTCATGACAATCAAATAAGTGCTAGATGTCATTTCAAGAGTGCATCTCTATATTTGTGTTTCAGCTGTACTCCTCGTATTCATGAGAATGAGTTAACTATATGGAATAGTCCCAAGCAGAATAAATGCAGTTGACAAAGTCTGCATACCTGAAAGCGAAACTGAGTCACTTGTACAAAAAGACAAGACAAAATACAGGGAGCCATGTATTAATTAATCTCATTGATAAACATCTGGGTGATGATTCATTGATTATAGCAATAATTTCATGTGCGGACAACAATAAGATGATTTTTCATAATTTTAATATCATTGCCTATTGATAGATAAATGTCAGTCTTATGAATAAAATCAAGAGGAAGATAATAACTTCTCTCATTGAGTCTGGCACACCATATAACAACATTAAATGTCCTTCTTGGAAGACCACTAGTCAGTAATATTGTTGACACCTACATGTCCGCTAGAAAATACTTGAAATGCATTATCAGCAAGTGCATAGGGAAGTGTAAACACTGCATTCACGGCTCTGCACACTTTTTACACGAGCTCAAATCCCACTCTCTGTATTCATGGAACTATTTGTGGAAAAGTTCTCATTTAGTTATTTCTTGTTTGACAGAAAATGTTATTAACAAACAGATGATGTGGCAATGGTTACTCCATTATCACCTGTTTTGGCAAACATATACATCTAAAACTTTGAGGCAGTGGGAGTAGTATCTAAGTTTAAACTAATGTGTTTCTATTGTGAAATTTAAGACGTGTATGGTATAGCGATATGGATCGAAAAAAATCTTGAAAAGAGGACCTTGTAACAGTTAAACTCTATCCATTACAATATGAAATCCCTGATGCAACTTGAAATAAATGTTTCCTAAATATGTTAGTTAAGAGGAGAGTAGTCAGATCCCTGGGTCACAGTTTAGTTCCTGTCAGTTGGAGTGGGTAGAGATCTTTTTTGGCAACAGTCATAAACTAATAATTGGATCCTGTTACCAACCTCCCAACTCTGGTGATACAGTTGCTGAAAGGTTCAAAGAAAACTTGAGTTTAATTTCAAACATGTACCCTACTCATACAGTTATAGTTTGTGGCGACTTTAATTTACCCCTGACATGTTGGCAAAAATACATTTTTAAATCCAGAGGTATGCACAAAACATCATCCGAAATCGTGCTAAACGCATTGTCAGAAAATTATTTTGAGCAGTTAGTTTGTTAGCCCATGTGACTAGTAAACAGTTGCGAAAACACACTTGACCTCTTAGCAGCAAATAATTCTGAACTAATAACAAGCATCAAAACAGGTACAGGGATTAGTAAACACAGGGTTGTTGAAGCAAGGTTGAATATAACCCCAAAATCCTCCAAAAATAAATGAAAAATATGCCTATTAAAACAAAAAAACAGGTAAAAATTCACTTGACGTATTCCTGAGAGATAATGTCCACTCCTTGCAAATTAACACTGTAAGTGTAGACCAGATGTGGCACGAAATAAAAAAAAAATAGTATTGACGGCATTTGAGAGATTTATACCAAATAAATTAATAAACAATGGAGCTGATCCTACTTGGTACACAGAAGGGGTCAGAACACTGCTGCAGAAACAACGCAAAAAGCATGCCAAATTTACATTAATGCAAAATCTCCAAGAGTGGCGATCTTTTCAGAAGCTCGAAATTTAGTGCGGACATCAATGCTAGATGCTTATAATAGTTTCCACAAAGAAACTTTGTTCCTAAACCTGGCAGAAAATCCAAAGAGATTATGGCCATATGTAAAGTATGTTAGCATCAAGACACTGTCAATACCTTCTCTGCGTGATAGCAATGGATATACTATCGACGACAGTGCTGTGAAAGCAGAGTTACTAAACACAGCCTTTTGGAATTACTTCACCAAAAAAGACGAAGTAAATATTCCAGAATTCGAATCAAGAACAACTGCCAACATGAGTAACTTAAAGTAGATATCTTCAGAGTAATGAAGCAACTTAAATTACTGTGTACCAGTTGGGTTCCTTTCAGAGTATGCTAATGCAATAGCTCCATACTTAACAATCGTATACAACCGCTCACTCAGTGAAAGATATATACCCAAAGACTGGAAAGTTTTACAGGTCACACCAAAAATAGGAGTAATCCACTAAATTACAGGCCTGTATCATTAATGTCAATATGCAACAGGATTTTGGAACATATATTGTGTTCAAACATTATGAATAACCTTGAAGAGAATGGTGTATTAAGACAGAATCAACACAGATTTAGAAAACATCATTTTTGTGAAACACAACTAGCTCTTTACACATACGATGTGTGGTTTGCTATTGACAAGGCATTTCAAATTGATTCTGTGTTTCTAGATTCCCAAAAGGCTTTTGACACTGTATCACAGAAGTGGCTTGTAGTGAAATTGCATGCTTATGGAATATACCTCAGTTATGCGACTGAATTCGTGATTTCCTTTCAGAGAGGTCACAGTTTTTAGTAACTGATGGAAAGTCATCGAGTAAAACAGTAATGATTTCTGTCATTTCCCAAGGTAGTGTTATAGGTGCTCTACTGTTTCTTATCCATATAAACAATTTAGGAGACAATCTGAGCAACCATCTTAGGTTGTTTGCTGATGATGCTGTCGTTTATCATCTAGTAAAGTCATCAGAAGATCAAAACAAGCTGCAAAAATTCGCAATTGACCATAAATAATGAAACTGAAAATGTTTTGGGAAGGAAAACCAAAGACACTGCCTACACTACACTTGTTCATCCATTTTTGTAGTACTGCTGCGTGGTATGGGTTCCTTACCAGATAAGATTAATGGAGTACATTCAGAAAGTTCAGAGAAAAGCAGCACGTTTTGTATTATCGAAAATAGGGGAGACACTGTCACTGACATGATACAGGATTTGGGGTGGATATCATTAAAACAAAGGCATTTTTCGCTGTGGCAGAGATGATGAGGCTGCACAGGATATACTAGTGTGGAGAGCAGCGCCATTCTAGTATTTGGACAGAAGTCCACAAGAGTAGTTTGGATTATTTGGAAGTGAGAGCTGCAGGTGCTGGAAATATTTGCTGAGGCTTACACATAAAATTGAGTGACCACAACACAGACATTTATCCCAGATTGTGAAGTACAAATATACAAATTTCAGGAGTGTAATGACATCTGTAATGGAACTTGGGCAACTCATCACATTCACTCACTCAAAAAATCACCTTTAATAGAACGTCATAGGAAACATTTCATACATCTACATCTACATAGGACCGAAAAGGACCACATCAGAGTTAATTTCTGATATGAAGACACATTATCAAAGTTATTTTTTGTGTTATATATTAGAAAAACTGGATTGGGATATTTAAAACAAATTGAGAGGAATGCTGTCACAGGGACTATGTTTAATCTAGGTCACATGTTGGAATCCTTTGATTGGGCAACTGTTGTTGTTGTGGTCTTCAGTCCTGAGACTGGTTTGATGCAGCTCTCCATGCTACTCTATCCTGTGCAAGCCTCTTCATCTCCCAGTACCTGCTGCAGCCTGCATCCTTCTGAATCTGGTTAGTGTATTCATCTCTTGCCCCCCCCTTCTATGATTTTTACCCTCCACACTGCCCTCCAATACTAAATTGGTGATCCCTCAATGTCTCAGAACATGTCCTACCAACCGATCCCTTCTTCTAGTCAAGTTGTGCCACAAGCTCCTCTTCTCCCCAATTCTATTCAATACCTCATCATTAATTATGTGATCTACCCATCTAATCTTCAGCATTCTTCTGTAGCACCACATTTCGATAGCTTCTATTTTCTTCTTGTCTAAACTATTTATCGTCCATGTTTCAGTTCCATACATGGCTACACTCCATACAAACACTTTCAGAAACGACTTCCTAACACTTAAATCAATACTCTGTTAGAAAATTTCTCTTCTTCAGAAACGCTTTCCTTGCCATTGCCAGTCTACATTTGATATCCTCTCTACTTCGACCATCATCAGTTATTTTGCTCCCCAAATAGCAAAACTACTTTACTACTTTAAGTGTCTCATTTCCTAATCTAATTCCCGCAGCATCACCCGACTTAATTCGACTACATTCCATTATCCTCATTTTGCTTTTGTTGTTGACACTGTCCATTCCATTCAACTGCTCTTCCAAGTCATTTGCTGTCTGACAGAATTACAATGTTATCGGTGAACCTCAAAGTTTTTATTTCTTCTCCACGGATTTTAATACCTACTCCGAACTTTTCTTTCGTTTCCTTTGTCATATCATTTCTTCAATGAAGCTCATGCTTGTTTCATGTTACAGTAGTACCTGGAAAGATGTTTGCTGGAAACAACGAGTTCTGAAGGGGCTGTGGTGAAGGGTTTGGGAGATAATGAGGGATACTTCTAGAATATTAGAACATTGGTTGTGATTGTGAGAAAAAAAATACTGAGGTTATTTTGTAATTGAACATTTTGGACGCTTACACATCAGAAGTATTTTCTGTACATAGCATGCTTAAGCCTTAGATAATCCTCACATAAAACCAACTTCACAGGAGAGCAGGAGCTATTAAGCTAATCTGACAGTTTTTCCATACATTTGTTCAGTAAATTTAACATACCATTTTGAAGTTGGACTCAGACTCCATGTTTTATTTCATTGCATGAAATTCTTCTGATTTGAACAGTGACCTTTCTCTAGGTTTTTCAATTTTAAATTGAGCAACTGATGATTATAAACACACATACTTCTTTCTTTTTGTTAACTCTGCAGTAATTGAAAGAATAACATGATATTTTCATCTCGTACATTGTTTTCTTCTTTATAATCTGGGAAACATTGGCAGTGGTCTGTAACACATTTACAGTCCTTTACACTACAGTTCTAATATTTACAGCCCTTGACAGTACAGTTCCAATATTTACAGTTTGCATTAACTGACTGATAATACTGCAGTGTTGTGTGTGTGTGTGTGTGTGTGTGTGTGTGTGTGTGTGTGTGTGTGTTACATAATTATGATGGTATTATTGCAGCCAACTGATATTAATTTTTTTTCAAATGATGATATTAGCAGTAATGTTGATTGAGAATTATTAATATAACTGATAGGAATATGTCAACATATAATTGAGTTGTGAAACTTTAAAGACTGCCATTACTACTAGTAACATTTTGTATTGTTTTCAAATTTATGCATAAAAGCAAAGACAGTAATATTAACTATTTCATACTTCAGGTGAAGACAAATTTCCGGACAGCCATCACAGTTCCAGAGAAGTCCTGGGCCCGATTTAGAGATATATTTGCAGATTACTGTGAAAAAATGAAGGAAGGTGGTGAGAAAGTGTCTGTAGGTGGTGGATCAGAAGGTGGACCTAACACGAAGTGAGGTTTACCTTCCTCCTAGGGTGCATTCAAAAACACTTCCATCCAATGAATCAAGACTCCAGAGAAAGGAAAGCATAGATTGTCTTCAAATTTATGGAATTCCATAGGTGATTGTAAAAGTTTCTGGATTTTCATGCAAGATGATTAGTAAAAGTTTGAGTATGTATAAATAAGCAAGATTTATGTCCAGGAGAAACAGTGAACACTTTTGCAGATGGCCCTAGAGAGTAATGAGCAGATTATGTATAACTAGTTGAGTTTCACAAATTTGATGTACTTGGAGTGGGTAAGGTTTTATGAAGAAATGTTATATTGCCAAATTGACTTCGAATCTTAATTTACATCATTAATGGAACAGAGGAAATAGTTTTTTTTTTTAATTTATTTGCTTGAGATTATATCATTTATGATGAGAGTGTAAAAAAAAAGCTGAAAAACCACAAAAAAAAGATTATGGAGTTAGTTAAATGGGTGGAGGAATTAAGCTGAAGGAAGCTGAATGATTGCTTTTTTGTGTAGAAAGGTTATAGATGGAAGTTGTATATCAAATTATTATGGAAGTATATTTCTTTGGAAGTTCACTAATTTGTAAATAGTATATGGAACAGAATGACAAAGGACAAAGAGAGTCTCTGAGCGCTGTTAGAGGTCTGTTGCTTTATTTCTGTTAATAGGTACTGTTGTTTGTTGTTTGAATCAGAGTTAAAGGTTACTAGTTAGTAATGAGTTGCGAGTCTATAAATCTTGACAGAATTCAGAGACAATGTGGTCAGCTGATTTAGAAAGAGCATTATGAAGAAAGTGATATCAGAAAGTTTCATATATTAAACAATGTATGAAAACTAGTTTAAAGTTAAAATGACGCTTTCCAGTAATTTTACACATGTAAACAGCATTAGAAAATTATTATAAAATGTTATTAAGTTAAATGTTATGATGCATAAAAATTTTATTGAATTGATACTGAAAGAAATTTTAATGTGAAATATTTGTGGAGTTATTGTTAACCACACTTTATTTTTTAATAAAGTTTGTAAATTACTACAAGAGTACCAGTTGTAATCCAATTTGGTCATATATAAAATTTCGTTTGCAGTTAACTGTTTTATCAGTGACCTTCCAGGCATCAGTTTTCTTCTGTTAAGACATAGTAACAGTGATGTCAAATAGTTTAGCCATAATAATTTGGTTTTCTCTATATTTAAAATTTTATTGCTACAATATCATTGTGGAAAGTGGGTACAAACGTTTGATTTTTACATAACTCAGTTACATGGGAACTTGAGGACTCAGAAGGCTGTGCCATATTTCTTTGAAGTAGGGTGTCAATTACGTTTTGTCACATCTGATTACACATTGGCATTATGATAATTGCTTTAAAAGTGAAATGTGCAGTGATAAGCCATTGTGAGAAGACCGTGCTCTTCAACTTACATTTCCTTCATCACAATAAACTTACTATCTCATTGCTTAATGTACTGTCATGTTGGATAGCTGTTGCGAAGAGTGATATTGAAACTATTTTCAGACAAACTGAAGTGATAACTGTTGCAGCCTGGTGCTGTAACAGGTTTAATATTCAAGAAATTTGGATTTAGGTTTAGCTGTTGCTTTTTTATGGTTCAGCAGGCATGGGATGTGTAGTTTACTGATTTAGTGTTGGAACTTTTCTTGTGGATTGTTTTTGACTATTGAGGAAACAGTTAGTTTGAGGTTGAACTATGCATCTGTCTCCTCATACTTGATTCTTTTAAAACATACAGTTATGTTTGTTGAACTCTGATTTTGGATTCAAATAAATAATTAATATTTTGGAGTGACTAATTTCATTGTAGTTTGCTTATTAAAGAAAATAGATAATGATTCACCATATTCATTATCTAATCACCTTTGGTTTACAGTGATGAGTTACAAAAAAAAGTACAATGTGTGATAAAGCCATTGGTCAGAAAAGGACTTTATACTGCATTGATTCACTTCATTACAACACTGCCTTCAGTATTCTGCCATTAGTATAGCTTATATATTTCATTGTGAATTTGAGGGCAATTTAGAATCAGCAGTAACAGATTTAAGGTAATAAATAAAGAGCTGCTGTAACATTGTTAAGGTGTTGTTGTTAATACTGTTGTTGGTGTTTTGAATATGTCTGAATGTCTTTCAAGGCCTCATTACCTATGCAAATGGAATAAGTGAGTAAACTGTGCAGTATTTTTCCTATACATTAAGTTGTAATTTGTGTCAAATAATGTATATGGTGGTTCACTATAAGTAAATTTCCTCAGAAAGTCATAATTAAATAAGTGATATTGTTTGTTAGCTTTAATCCAGATGATATTATCCAATTGTTGAATTTGGACAATTTTATTTTGGGAAAATTTGTTCATATTTCAGGAGTTAACGGATTGCAGTGCTGTGAGTAATGTTGAGATCTCTCAACTGATGCAATCAAAATGTAATCAGCTAAAAAGTTGAGCAATTTATTTTAAATGATTATTGAGAAAATGCATAGAACTGTGATTTCTGAATCAGAATTTTCTTAAGTCGTATTCTATTTTACCAGCACATCGACCAAACAACAAATTAAAAAAAGAGAAACAATTCTACATTCATTTTTAAATTAGTAAAAACTGAATACTTTATACAAGCTTTACAAATTTTACAAGAGTACTTTGTGAAATTTTGATTTTTTAAATAATGTTAACATGTTTGTTATTTACAATGTTACAGCAGATAAAACACGTTTATTATGCACAGGAGTAATGTGTTGAAAAGTTTTCTTCCAGAAAATTTCTGGTTGTATAGGTGGCAAACCAACAGTTTGTCTAGACAGCTTGAGTTTACTGTGATATTTTGTCACTATAAAATAAGATTTCCCAATTGCATTTTCTTAAATACTGTAAAATACCTATCAAATAACTGATACAATGATTTCATTTATAAAAAACCGAACTTGAATCTGTAACTTTAATCACCTTCATAGATGAAAATTATAGTAGGTTTATCTGTTCCAATGCAAAAAGATTAGGGAATGTGTTTTCTTTGCTAAATTTAAAGTTTTAATTTTGCATATGTATAATTGTGTGTGTGTGTGTGTGTGTGTGTGTGTGTGTGTGTGTGTACGCGCGCACCTGCAAGTGTTTTATTTTGTTAAGATGGTGTAGCTTTTTGTTGCAGTTATTAGCAGAGTCTGTATTTTTCTCAGCATATTCTGCCTGTTGCCACTGCCATTTGCAAAGTTCTCAGTAGGTTTAAGTAATAGTCAGTTGTCAAATGGAAAGGCTCCCTTATGTTCCACTGATGTTAGTGATCTGCATCATCACAGCTCGTTCACTGCCAACACCAATGTTACACAATATCTTGAATATATTAATCACTAAAAACAGTGAAATATCAGAGATAATTCCGTTTGGTGACTTAAGTGCTGGAGCACATTATCTATTGAGAACCGTGCTGGCATTCATATTTAATATAAGAAATATGACCTTGTGCTTAAAATAAAACTGATTTATTGGCAGAATCTTCACTTTACAGAAAGCGTGATGAATAAATAACATTTTATTTTTAAGATGACTGCATTCTAGCACATAGCAATGTAAGGTATTTGCACCAATTTTGATCTTAACTATAATTGTAGAATTGGTACTGGGGATGAGAAACAGTTGTTGATCATATATTTTCAGCAGAAATATCTATTTTCTCCTTTAAGAGTTACAGTTACCTTGTCCTGCTTATTGTGATTGTCTATCTTTATCATATGATTGGATATTTGCATTGCGGTCGTACCATCAGATTTAGTGTGCTAAAGAAGGTATGAGAATAAGATAAGAAAATGGAGGACAATAAGAGCAGCAGAGAATTTGTGTTAAAATCGTGCAGATGTATTAATGAAAGAGTGAAGTGGTATGCAGAATATAAATAACATTCTACAAAAAGACTAATCAACATAATCACACTTTGTTGGGATTCGTGGCAGAACTGGAGTGTAGTTTAACATGTGCCAAATTTGCCATGACTACTTCATGAGACATGTGAGACACACTCTTTGCTCATCAGTGCATTCTGTCTCTTATGAAAAAGCAGCCATTCTTGGCTTGCATTTTAATTCCTCACATGTTTGTGATGCTGTTATCAGAGTTATTAGATTATCACAAATGCATAAATTTGTACTTTAACATTATATCACTTCATAAAATGACGATTGTCATTCCTAAGGCTGTGATGTCAAATTAAATATTATGTAATAAACATTCATTAATTTAAGTCTGATATGATGTGACACCATACTACATTAAATATTAATGTGACATGTATTTAGGCTGTAGTTATCAAGAAATAATATAAGACCATCATCATTCTTGGCAGTTTCTAAGAACTTGATCATCATATTATTTGTTATATACAGTAATTATGCTAACAAGCAATCAAAGAGAATAGGTTAGTTTTTGGATTTTGTACTGATCATTCCTGTTTTGCTCTATGTGAGCAGTACAGTGACAAGGCATGGCTAGTATATAGTCTTTGTTACACCAAGAGAAGAAATTATTGCATATTTTATCTGTTTAATATCATGTTGAGAGATCAGTTTCAGTAAGAAGAAAATTATTTCCAAGCATGGCATGCAAAGTACTTTTTTCTTCAGGAAAAAGTGTAGTTTATATCCAAGTAGGTGTTCAGTGCCACTGCTATTTAGAATTTGAACAACAAAAAATTCAATTTGGTTCAAGCAGCAAGTAAAATTCTTCATTTTTGCATGAAAAATCCAACTTTACAATAAAACATTATGTTAATTGTATGGGACTTCTGTAAAGGATGTTTAACTATTATCTTAGTTCTTTGCGTAAGAATTTTTTCGTTTTCTTTTACACCTGACTAACTTTTTGTTATGAACTAGCTAATTATATATTTATATAACAATGACAGCATAATTACATTCATAATTTGATGTGTTTTCAAAATATTTTAATTGTACTATCGTTTATTCAGCAGAAGCATGTGTAGTAACAACACAAATAATACAACTTACTTGAAGTTAATTTAATCCAGCTGAAGTTTACCTTGAATTGAAGCAGGAAGAAATGACTATAACATTTGTAGTGATACACTGTTTTTTTCTAAATGCCACTTAGAGTCCAAAGGTGTGAACAGTCACTTCAGTCCAAGAGTGTACACCTACGGTCTCTAGAAACAAAAGGGGAAAAATTGAAACCTCAACTATCATAATGTATTAAACTCTGTTAAATACTTATTGTGTTATTTTTGACATGAATAATAGTTCATCATCTGCTTATAAGTTTTGTTTTCAATATATTTTGCAACTAACCTAACAGCACAATAAATTCTGAAATCATGAATTACAAATTGGAAGTGGCTAGTACCACGGCAGATGGCTGCTAAGGGGCATAATGATTACCAAGTTAGTAGTGTTGTAACTATCCCCTATGACCTCAAACATATATGTTTGATATAAAATCCAGTTTGGCATCAGCTTTCTTCCCAATCATCTTCCTGCTTTTACTCCAATCTCTCTCTCTCTCTCTCTCTCTCTCTCTCTCTCTCTCTCTCTCTCTTTTCCCCTCTCCCTCCCTCCCTCCCCCCTCACTTGCTCCCTCCCTCTCTCACTCCCCCCTCCCTCCCCCCTCACTCCCTCCTCCTCCTCCCCCCTGCCCCACTCCACTCCACTCCCCTCCACTCATCTCTCCTACCTCCTTCCCATCACTGTATCTCACTGCAACTTTCACCAGCTCCTTCCACCATTCACCATAGCATATATTCTCCCTTGCTTTCTCCATTGCTGCTCTTTGCTCCCTCCCACTCATTAGCTCCCACTCCCCCTAGCTCCTTCCTGACGTGTAGATCCATCCTTTCCTCTCCTAGCTCAATCCTTACCTCCCTCTTCCACGTAGCCCTACCCCCTCTCCTTTTGTTACGTGGCTTGCAAGAACAGTCCACAGGGCATTCCTGTTCTGAGTTGTTATTGTCTGCTATTAATATATTATTTTCCTTTTCATGTAAGCAGTTAACTGTCATTTCTGCTGTGGTGTCTTTAAAAGCACTGCATACTGGATTACTAGACAATTTTCATGCCTATATCTCATTCAGTGTATTGTTTTAATACCGATAAAGTCCTGTTTGAAACTTTCCATTTTGAACAAGTAATTATATAAGCAAGAAGTAAATCAAGTTTAATGCTGTTGTTCCTCATATGTGATTCAACTTTGAATGCTGTGTTTGTTTCTGATCCAATTTTTTCTTAGTGTATTTGAAAGAGAGAGAGGATGATGATTATTATTGTGTTGTCACATATCCATTGTCTTTCAGTGACCCCAGCAAGATTCCATGCCTCAGGCATTAAGTTGTTACTGCTTCACTTCTTTCTCAATAAAATTTTCAGATCCTTTTTTTTTTTTTTAACCTTTAATATGAGTGTTGTGGAGAAAATGTAAGAAAATGTCTTTGTTGTATAAGTGGATTGCAGATTTGGTGTCATTTTGACTGTGAGTTTGCTGATTAGTATTACATTTGAATTATATTTGTTGTTTGTGTATTGTACTACATTGTACTTAAAACATTTGTTGCTGGATTTTGATGTATAAATTGTGTACATTTCTTTTGTGAGTACCAGAGGCAGTGTTTTAATTATTATAAATGATAGTCTAGTGTGGAAAAGTACACTTTATTTCTTATGTTTTTATCTTACCATCATCTAATAATTTTATGCATTTGGGTGTTTATTTTTTTTACTTTTCTGTTTCATGATTTTATTTTGTTACTTCTTGAGATGTATATAGTGGGCTTTTGTATAAAGTTATTAGCCCAGTACTGAAGCAGATGAGGGACATCTCTAAGATCAAATTAAACGTAAATTGTGCGTATCAGTGACACAAAATCAGTAGGAACCTTCATCATGTCTTGTGTAGTGGAAATTTGTGTGTGTGTGTGTGTGTGTGTGTGTGTGTGTGTGTTTTGGGGGGGGGGATTCTCAACAGAATGAATTGAATTATTGCAGACCGAAAAATGTGGAGTGAATGGGTATTTTCCGAAATTTCTTATGACATTTAAGATCTTTTGTTACCTATAGGAACCACTGTGGCTTACCTTCAGTCATTGACTTTTAAAATCAGCACATTGAAAGAAGAAATAGGGACGCATGTTTTGGTTGCAAAACTGTGAAGTAAAGACTGAGATGATTTAGATTTCCTCTGTGTGTATGTGTTTGTGTGTGTGTGTGTGAGAGAGAGAGAGAGAGAGAGAGTGAGAGAGAGAGAGAGAGAGAGAGACTTAGGATTTCTGTTTCTTACATTAATTATTCTGTTAATTACATTTTATGTACTTTATTGCTTTCCTTTCTCCCTCTTTTTGAGAGAAAGGACATGCTAGTGAAAAATAAAGAAAAAAAAAAAAACGTATGCCTCACAATCATCACTGCCATTATTAGCAGCATTTGTACATTAATCTCATGTCTGAATGTGACTGTTTTAGAGCTTTTCTTTTTTACATTTTTTATGAATATAATTTCTTTTAGCCAAATATTGTGAGAATTATGCTGTGGTGTGTTTACATGGTATAATTCTGTCAGTTTGTAATAGTCTTACATTATGAAGAAAAGGAAAGAGTTGAGTTTCCCAACAGTGTGTAAATTAATAAATAAAAACTAAAATAAATTCTGCAGCTACATTTCAATGGTTGTGTTGTCACATTTCATCCACAAATTCCTTTCAGTGCATGCAAGTAGTTAGTAGATGTGTGTCTATATAGTATGAGTTGTTAGTGTCTATTACTTGGTAAAATATTTTGATTTCCTTACAATGCATGACATTAAATGAGATGTGTTGAGGTGTGGATCAATTGATGATTGTAGGAGTGATGAATATACTGCCAGGAATAAAACTGTTTTTAATGTACACAACTCAGAAATTTTATTGTGATGGATTTGGAGATGATGCAATATAAAATTCTTGATTCATATTCAGTAGGATTTGTCCTCTAACTCATTTATGAACATGTTAGTTCAGATTTTCTGATGTTCCCTCAAATCACTGCAAATGAATACTGCAAGATTCTTTCAAATATAGTATTGTCAGATCCATCCTGTATCAACTTCAAGTTGATATAGTAATTTTTATATGTTATGGCTTCGCTATTTAAGAAGTTGAAGGTTTGATTATTTTAATTTTTTATTTTACTTTTATTATTTATTTTACAGTTGATTTCTCGATGCAGACCTTATGGGAAAATTCACCGACTTACTGAAATTTCATGAATGTGAAGTGATTGGAAGAATTAGAAAGAGAAGGTAGCATCATAGCAACAATGTGAATAAAATTATTTGAGAAAATGCAATATAGGTCACATCAGTTAATGTGCAATGATATACCTTATCAGTGTGAAGTGTGTGTTCATTTCTCTGTGTTGATTTGTTCAGTAATCTACAGAGCACACATACAGGTAGAGAGAGGTTGGGGTGGGGGGGGGGGGGGGGTTGAGTGTGGGTGTATCTTTCTGTAAGAAACCATGACTAAAGATGCAAATAAAATAGTAATTAATGGATGAGAACTGAATTGCATTGTCTTCTCTAATGTTTTCCTGTCAAAACCTCACTGTCCAGATCTGTGATGTAAACTTGAAATTGGTATACAGAGTAAGTCATCCATGTTCTTCAATGAACTACTACTTTGTAACCTTGAACTTCTTTTTATTTGTTAATATCCATGAAGTGTCTCTTGGGAAGTTTCCCAGAAAATAGCTTCTTGGAACTGTGCAGGTCGGAACTGGTATTACAACATGTCCTCTTTTGTCATCAGCAACCTGGTCTTAATTTAAGCAATTTTTTTCAGTCTCAGCATTTATTCTCTGTGACTATTCCTTTCTTCACTCATTTCTTCACTCTTTTCTATATCTTTTATTTTCTGATCTGTCTACTTCCCCCCACCCCATCCCCCACCTCTAATACATATAATGCACTTAACTTTCTGATCTCACTAACTCTTGTGCAGTGTTTTGTTATTAATTTCCATCTTGCTACTACCTATCTTTCACCTCTAAGCTCTCAGGTTCCCAAACCTCATCCGATGCAGTTTCCAATGATCAATCTTTCCTTCTCATTCCATCCATGAAGACTCCCCCATGCAGGGTTCTGGGGGCAACTTTTTCAAACTCTCTGTATTTCCTAAACCTCACCTATCCCTTTTCCTTCACCTCTGTTCCTCCCCTTTCAACCCTTCTGCCATAAGAATGAGCCACAGGCTCTGAAAGCTTTCATATTTCCTGAACCTTTATGTGTGTGTGTTCTCCTGCAGCCGCTTGTGAGTAGATTTATAATAAAGTATGATTTATTGGATCCATGCTAAAGAGAGTAATAACTGTTCTGATTACAAGGAAAGAGAGTGGCAGACCAGTACATAACTTCAGGAGGCAAAAATCTAGTACTGTCAGCAGGTAAATCAAAGTAGGCATTGTATTCCAGTCTTTTGGATCTCAATGTTTGTTTTTCAGAGAGAACAGAGAAATTGGGTTGGGAAGGGTGCCAGGTACTAATGTCCTAGGTTGAGAGGAAACTGCCTGTTATAAAGATGAAGGAAGGTGAAGATCTGTGCCACAATTACTTTTTTATACTTTAAGTGTTTCTTTTGGCAGTGCTAAGATTTCTGCCTTTTGAAAGTAAGCACTGGCCAACCCATTCTGTCTCCTTATAAGTTCCAATAGTTTTCTCAATTGGACAACTAAAAAGAGTTTATATGTTGTTCCCAAAATGTTAGTTATCTCTCACAAAATGTATTCATGTAAGTCTGTGGCAAAAAATCAGAACTGTTACACATTCTAAATATGTATTTGCTATACTTATGTATGTCCTGGAGCCTGCTAGTGGAAATATTTCTGTTACAACCTGATTTCAAAAGCACACACATTACATACCTTAAGTCTGGTTTTTCTTATGTTAGTTCAGTTTTGTATTCTCTAGTCCCGTATCCACTTGATGTTATCTTAACTCTGCCTGAAAACAAGCTCCCATAATTTGTATGAGGTAGCATTTAATTGGATTGCTTCCCCCTATTTGCTTCCTCCCTCCCCCATTCCTAAAATACAACATGAATTCTTGTTAGTGAAGTTTTCCTCTTTGATCAAATATGGGATAAATTTTTAAAAGTGTGCTTAAATCATAATTTTGTGGATGAGTATTTTGGGTAGCAATAATGAAAAATGGCCTACAATTATTCTATTAAATAATTAAGATCCACATAAATTGTAAAAGCTTATTGCACAGGGATTCCACCATGATAAAATGTGCTTTATAGAAGTGAAATAAATTTATATTTGCAAGTCACAAATCATTGTCTAATAGTAACTGGAACTTGTATTCTTACTCATCACAGCCATGTTCAAGTTAATCTCAGATTTCTGAATTATTCCTTAGATTTTAATACTTATCCTTCAAATTGTATGTTTGTGTTATTTGTATGTCAAACTAATTGTGCAGTTATAAACATTAAGGACATAACCGAAGATGTAGAGATAAAATGTCCTCCTTGTTGACTTCGAGCAACTTATTTTCAGAAGCGTAATATTACATGATGTGGAGCTATTGTTGCCCCATCAGTTAACACTTTTTGTAAGGTGACTGTCCCAGTTTAAAACTATATTAGTCACTACATTTGTAATTTGTGTAATGCAAGATGGTCTTTTCTGTATGTCACTTTTATTTGAGTTTGAAGCTAAAAACAGATGAGGTTCCAGTATTCACATAATTGCTTCAGTGATATCTGGAGCAAACATTTCAGGTACACAGAGCACTCAGGCTCACAAAGATACTTTCAGAGTTACATGCATAAATAATGAGAGTTGTTGATTTAGACTAGTTACTAAGTGCACCTGCTGAGTGCTTTTATTTCTCATGGAACATACAGTTTAATGTCTTTTTAATGCTTTCTAAGACTTCTTTGGTAGTTTTATATGTAAGATTGGTGAAACAAAAATCACAGATTTTCATCCTATTAGTTTTTACTTCTGAGTTTACAGTTTCTGTAAAAACTTGAAATGTTATTTATCATTGTCAATGTAAGTGGAAACATATTTGATTCAATGTTGTCTCTTGAAAATGTGATAAGGTAATATTTGATATAAAATATCTCTGAAGAATATAATTGTTTTGTAACGGAGACATGATCATGTGATAGCTAGACAGTGATTTCCAGTGTGTGTGCAAGTGTGTGTGCATGTGTGTTTTACATACTTTAAAAATTGAGAGTTTGTTTCTCTTTTGTTGGGTAAATATCCTCATTGGTAAACATTTTTAGTACCTAATACTTTTGAATGTTTCAGCTACTGTAGACTTAATATGTGTATAAGAATGAAGTATATTTTTCTTACAAATTACTTCTTGTGGTTATTATTCCCTTTCACTTGTGTTGTTGACAACTGGTTTTTCGTTTTGTTTTCAGCAGAGGCTGGATTTGAGCTTATCAGCTTTCAGAAGCCCACTTGTTTGTGAATTACTTTGTATGATTCCTTTTTCTTATTTGAAGACCTTACGTTACATGTAACCTACAAAATTTCTTGCTAGCTATTTGGGTTTTGCACTTACTGTTGTGATCTTATGTCTTCAGTTGTTTTCCAATGTTTTCTTTTTTTGTGATGGCAACATCATGTGTGTGCATTGTTCCAATTTCTATTGTTCATTTTGTACTAAATCTCATTCTAGATTAAAATTCCAACCAATCACCGGGAAAGTGAAATTTGACTCTAGGCCACATATTGCCTTGTAAGTGTCTGTTGCAGTCCTCTTGTACGTTTTACCTGGGTCAGTTACCCTGTGAGTCTAGATGGCAAACCCTACCATTTGCCACTTTTGTACTTGTTTTACTTTGTAACTTTTGAAATTCGAGCAGTGGATCCCTATCTGGGTTTCAGAGCATCCGGTTTTCCCAAGTTGCTGTTTGTCTTAGAGTGTCTGTTCTTGAAGAGGATAGGTTACTCAATAATGAGTTTCCTGGTACAGAATCAAATGTCTGCCTTACAGAAGTTGAATGCAGCCATTGTTACCCTAAATAAATAAGTCTTTATACACCCAAATGCTCGAAAATATAATATATCAGACATACTTTTCCTTGCTTTAGTCATGGAGGAGCATCATTAATATTTGCTGTTCTCTTTGACACTTAGTTGTACTTCCTTTTTCTTTCACACCACCTATTTCTACGTTGGATTATGTGTAGTTCTGATCTGTACAAGCACTGTTACTACATTTATCCTGTAGGCAGCTAATGTGTATAGTGCACCATGTCCCATGACTTAAATGAAACAAAAGATTCTGTGTGAGAATTTGCTGTGAATTTTGTAATATCTCTTTTGTGTTTATTGTAGTTTTCTTTTGTCTACAACTTTTATTAGAGGACGAAGTGGTGCGCCTAACTAGTGTTCATGTGTGTTGTTGCAGAACACACCAACAGGCTACACATTGGTTCTTCAGTGCACCTTATGTCATGAATTATCCCATCTTGTATATTGTAATTTGGTATGTTTAGCTTATTTCTTTACAACCACAGAATGTTAGAAACCGCCTTTTGTTGTGGATCAGATGTTGGCCCTGAGTGTGATACTTCTTTTTGTTCTCATTAAACTCTTTTTAACTCTTCAGAGCTGTAACTTTGTTATGGGGTCAACAATAATGGTATCTAAAACTGCACTGAAGGGCTAGGGAGAGAGATACAAAAAGATTAACAGTGTTTACTTCTAGATTGTAATGAATCTAACTGAATTGTAGTTATGTGGCAGCGTACTACTGGCTCCATTGAATTACTGCCTTCTGAAGAAAAATAAATGTAGAAAATAACGACAGCATTTAGATAATACTAACTTGTTCACATGTGGTGATATACATGCTCATTTGGAATATCTGATTTCTGAATGGAATTAATGAACTTGTCCATGATGACTGTGTAGCAGAGGAAGAGTGTTTTTATTTAATCACCATGAACATACTTGCAACTAATGTGCTATTCAGTATGTGTGTATTTTACTTTTGAATATAATGCTTGATGGAAGTTGTCATTTTGTACTCTTTGTGGCGTACAACTAGTTTGTTAAAGTTTTTATCTATTTACTGTGGGAGCAGCAAAGACCCACAATCTGAAACAAATAATTGAGGCAACACTCAATTGCAAATACCAATATACACAGCTAACAGAAATTATAATGCATAAAATTTGTTGTGTTTTCATTAGTTCCAATAATGTGCTTCTTTGGTGGGCTCACAAATGTAAAAAACAAAGAAAATGGTTGACTGTTTGGTTTGTCTTTCTTATTACTATTATATTCCAAAGTGAAAACTACATGTAAATTTCGTTACAGATTTATTGAGTAGGATTTCTGGTTGTATTATTATATTAATTTTAAGAGGAAACAAGTGGCCACAAAAGCCTTAACAATTTTGTATTAAGAGGAAAACATTGTCTCTGTTGAATCGTGACTAAATTTTGTGAACAAATGTGAAAAAGACAATGATGATTTGTCTAAGCTTAGTTTTGTTATAGCCATACAACTGAAATCAATGTAAGGAATGACAGTACAATAAAAGTGTCTGTGCTTAGACAACATTCATTATTGCTCAATGAGTGTCTTGGCAGAAGGAAGTTGTAAGAAAACCATTTGACATCATTGATGTGTGCTATGAAGATGTGCCAGTAGAGTTTATTCCCCTTCAACGTATAGCACACAATTAGATCTGCTCCTTTTTTGCTTGCCTTTCTAAGAGTTGTAAAAACTAAGTTTGCATTCTCATATTCATGTGCTAGATTGTTTGATACAGATTTTACTAAACTGTGTAGGTCTTATTCTGCTGGTAGCTGGTAAATAGTTATGGAGTTGCATACAATAGCTATGATCAAGGGGACTGATTTATATGTTAATTATGCCCAGGCTGTAAATATCATTTTCATTCTACCCCAGTGATACTTTTCTTTTAGTTTTTAATTTTATGACATAAAGGTAAATGGAAATACATCACTGTATTTTTAGAAAGAATCAGTCAAAATGTCAGTAATGTCACAAAAAGTACTGTTGCTGCTCATGCAGATATAATTTTGTGACTGTAATTAACAAGTAGGAAGACTATTGTTTGTGATATTGGATAGCAATTTCATGCCCAATCTGTGAGAGAGAAACACTAAACTCTCATTGTGGAGGACATCAGTTCAAACACCGTACAATCACAGTTTTATTGTGGTTTCTATAAATTGTTTAAGTGAAATGCTAGGATGGTTCCTTTGAACACAACATGGCCTGTTTTCTTCCCTATCCTTTCCCCCAGTGTGAGCTTGTGCTCTGTCTCCAATGACCTTGTCATCAACTTGATGTTAAATCCAAATTTTCTTATAATGGAGATGTTAAAGTCTTAGAAGTTCTGGAGAACTGCATCTGTTGCTTACGGTTAGGACCACTGCAATCTTATGTGATGTAGTGTGTGAGATTTCAAAATGGAATAAATCTTTGTGAGTTGTTGTTGTTGTTGTTGTCGTCATTGTCATCTTCGTTCCGAAGATTGGTTTGGTGCAGCTGTCTGTGCTACTCTACCCTGTGTGAGCCTCTTCATCTCTGAATGCCTACATCTTCTGAATCTGCTTGCTGTATTCATCTCTTGGTTTTCCTCTAAGGTTTTTACTCCCCCCCCCCCCCCCCCCCCCACACACACACACTTTTCTCCAGTACTAAATTGGTGATCCCTTTAAGTGTCAGAATTTGTCCTATCAGTCTCAGAATGTGGCCCATCAACCAGTCCAATCTTTTGGTCAAGTTGTGCCACAAATTTCTTCTCCCCAATTTTATTCTGTACCTCCTCATTAGTTACATGATCTACCATCTAATCTTCAACGTACTTCTGTAGCACCACATTTTGAAAGCTTCTATTCTCTTTTTGTCTAAACTGTTTATCTTTGTGTTTGATTTCCCTACATGGCTACACGCTAGACAAATACTTTCTAACACTTATATTTATATTCGATGTTATCAAATTTCTCTTTATCAGAAATGCTTTTCTTACCAGCCTACATTTTATATCCTCTCTACTTCGACCATCAACAGTTATTTTGCTGCCCAAATAGCAAACTCTTTTTCCTACTTTGCCTCATTTCCTAATCTAATTCCCTTAACATCACCTGATTTAATTATCTGTCTTTTGCTTTTGTTGATGGTCGTCTTATATCCTCCTCTCAAGACAACATTTATTATATTCAACTGCTCTTCCAAGCCCTTTGCTGCCTTTGACAAGATTACAATGTCATCGGAAAACCTCAAAGTTTTTATTTCTTTTCCCCGAACCTTAATTCCTACTCCAAGTTTTTTCTTGGGTTTCCTTTACACTTGTTCGGTGTACAGATTGAATAACATTGGGGACAGGCTACAACCCTGTCCCACTCCCTTCTCAACCATTGCTTCCTTTTCATGCCCCTTGGCTTGTATAACTGCCTTCTCATCTCCGTACAAGTTGTAAATAGCCTTTCTCCCTGTATTTTAGCCCTGCTACCTTCAGAATTTCAAATGTTGTCAAAAGCTTTCTCTAAGTCTACAAAGGCTATAAACCTGGGTTTACTTTTATTTAACCCATCTTCTAAGATAAGTCATAGGGTCAGTATTGCCTCATGTATACCTACGTTTCTCATGAATCCAAACAGATCTTCACTGAGGTCAGCTTCTGCCAGGTTTTCCATTCTTCTGTAAAGAACTGGTGTTGGTATTTTGCAACCATCATTTATTAAACTGGAATTTTGGTAATTTTCACACGTGTCAGCAATTGCTTTCTTTGGAATTCAAATTATTACATCCCATCTTCAGCTATGTTCACTTCCCTTTCTATAAAATTGCTTTCAAGTTTATCTCCTTTGTGTAGACCCCCTATGTACTCCTTTCACCTTTTAGCTTTCCCTTCTTTGCTTAGGACTGGTTTTCCATCTGAGCTGTTGATATTCTCTTTTCCCCAAAGGCCTCTCTAATTTTCCTATAGGCAGTATCTATGTTTCCCCTAGTGAATTATGACTCTAAATCCTTAGAGCTGTCCTGTAGCTGTTCCTGATTAGCCATTTTGCACTTCCTGTGAGTCTAATTTTTAAACGTTTCTTCCCATTCACAGCTTCATATGCAGCATTTTTATATTTTCTCCTTTCATCAGTTGAATTTAATATCTCGTGTGTTATGCAAGGATTTCTTCTATGACTTTTCTTTTTTACCTATTTGATCCTCTGCAGTCTTCACTATTTCATCTCTTAATGCTGCCAATTCGTCTTCTACTACATTCCTTGCCCCTGTTCTAGTCAACCGCTGTCTAATAATCCCACTGAAACTATCTGCAACTTCTGTTTCTTTCAACTTATGTGGGTCCAATCTCCCTGATTTCATATCTTTTTCCAATTTCTTCAGTTTGAATCTGCAATTCATAAGCAATAAATTGTGGCCAGAGTCCACATCTGTCCCTGAAAATATCTTACAAAAAGTCTGGCCCTGAAATCTCTTTCTTACCCTTATATAAGCAATCTGAAATCTTCCAGGGTCTCCACGTCTCTTCCACATATATAGCCTTCTTTTATGATTCTTAAATCAAGTGTTATCGATGATTAAACTATTCTCTGTGCAAATTATACCAAGCAGCTTCCAATCTCCTTTAGCTATCTGAATAATTTCTTTTACCTCATCACACATATCTCCAATATCCTCATCACCTGCAGAGCTAGTTGGCATATAAGCTTTTACTACTGTGGTAGGACTTCGTGTCTATCTTGGCTTTGATAATGTGTTCACTATGCTGTTCATAGTAGCTTACCTGCAACGCTATTTTCGTATTCATTATTAAACCCACTCCTTCATTCCTCTATTTAATTTTGTATTTATAATCTTTTATTCACCTGACCAGAAGTCCTGTTCTTCCTGCCACTGAACTTCACTACATCTAACTTCAATTTATCCATTTCCCTTTTTAAATTATCTTACCTATCTGCCCCATAAGGGATCTAACATTCCACACTCCAGTCTGTATAAAACCAGTTTTGTTTTTTCTGACGATGATATCCTTCTGAGTAATACCCACATGAAGATCCAAATGGGGGACTATTGTACCTTCGGAATACTTTATCGAAGAGGACGCCACCATCATTTAACCGTACAGTAGAGCCCTTGGGAAGACTTACCCTGTAGTTTGTCCTCACTTTCAGCTGTTCACAACACCAGCACAGCAAGGTCATTTTGGTTTGTGTTACAAGGTCACATCAATCAATCATCCAGACTGTTGCCATTGTGTCTACTGAAAAGGAAAGGCTGCTGGCCCTCTTTAGGGACCACATGTTTGTCTGGACTCTCAACAGATACCCCTCCATTGTGGTTGCACCTAGGGTACAGCTATCTGTATCGCTGAGACAAGCAAGCCACCCCACCAATGGCAAGGTCCATGCTTCATGGGGGGAGAGGCTGTGCGAATTATTTTAATAAATTTTAATGTTTACTTGGTACATGAGCTTGTTGCATTTCCATTAAACTAACGAAATGTATGTATCTCCTCCTCCTCCTACTGCTACTACAACAATACATTTTTACATGACATTCACTTGACAATGTGTGTAATTGGAAAACAATTTGTAGTATTTTGGGCCATTTTCTTGTCAGTTTTGGATGTGGTTGTGTAGGGCAGCAGTATTCAATATGCTGGCCAAATGTCTTTACATTTGGAACAGTACTGTAAAAACATTCTTTGTGTGTAATTACTTACAGTATTTTCATTTAAAATTTTTCAATCCCAATGACTGTCCTTGTATTTAATAAATGTGCTGTGGACTGTGTGTAGGACACATACTCTTCCTCCTCCTATGGTCTGTGGCAGATTATACTGTATTTTTCCCAAATATTCGTGTCGCTGCATTTGGCAAACTTATTATTGAGCATGAGACCTGGAACAAAATTCAATCTGTGTAGATGGTTGCTAAAAGCTTTGTACACATTGTCAGATTACCAGATGCAGAGATATCAGTTGTTACTGTGAGTAGCATGTTTGAACCTGGCCCAGCTCAACTCACTATATGAAAAGTGCAACAGTTCTCCACCCAAAGAAACCAATCTGTTTTTTAATCTAAATTTAAGCAAATGTGTGCAAAAATAATTTTACATCCATCTGCAACTATATGAAATTGAACTAGTCTTGTCCATGTTACCCTGCCAGTAAAGTGTGTATTTCACACAAATATGCATGGCCCAACCGTGCATTCATGAATGTGAAGGTAATGAGCATCTGAAATTCATACACAGGGTGTAACAAATGAGATTTTGGGAATCTTTTTACCTACCAGATGGGAACTATTTCAAGCCGAATACCAAAATAGACATTGTATATGTAACAAAGACAGATAGAAATTCTTCCTAACTGCTAATATATGAAATCAATTATATGCAAACATGTGTACATTACAAATTTCTCCTCCAAGAGTCAGAGAGCATAATGATGAGATTGGTGCCAGAGGTGCAAAGTATATTAGAGGAAACTTGGAGCATGGGATCTAGAGGGACTAATCATAGCCATAGAAAAATGCACAGATTATATCTACAAAAAATTGTGTATATGTACGTATATACGGGGAGTCTCTCAATTCATATTACATGCTTGTGTGGGTTGTAGGGAGTTGACAGTTGATAAAGTTTTGGTAAAGAACCCTTGTCCCAGAATGTACCATTTGGACGTAAAATAAGTTTGAATAATATACCACTTTAAAGTTCCACACTTCACATTACACTCACAGTGCAGACAATAAGCTCTGATTGTGCTTTACAGGGGCTGCTCCACGTGGCAACCTTGCTGTTCTTTGCACAAGGTGGCTCTCTACTGCATGTTTCTTACACAGGGGCCACAAAACCCAGTTGGACATCCATGGAGTGCCACAGCTAACCCTCCTAGTTGTGAACATACCAGTTTCTTGCAGCTGTTATCGAATCGGATGAAAACCAAAGTCAGGGACTAAAGCAATCCCGAAAACATGCTCGATACAGATGTTGTGCAGCTCTACTATTATGTACCATACTTTGAGGTGGGAGACTGGAAGTGATCCTATCCATGCAATACATTTCCGGACGTGGGCTTCTTATCAAAACTTTATCTACTAAGTCCCTCCATAATTCTCAAAAGCCTGTAATAGGAAGTATGAAACACCCTGTGTAGGGGTCTTCAGTACCAGTATTGGGGTTGAGGTTAGATGTATTAACTTCATCATATGATAATGTATTTCTCTTTTGGTAATTACGCTTTACTGTGAGGGAAAAACTCAGTGAATCACTTCAGACTTACATCTGACACGTTGATGTTGTGCTGATTTTCATTTCTTAGTGATCTTTCATGGACTATCCATCCAAAATCTTTCAGTCTTCATTCAATTTTTCAGCTTTATGTGGGCATTATTATTTTAATAGATGCTCAACATTCAGGTTTTACATTTGATATGCATCAGTGAGTGGTACCTGGTACATAGCAGTGTTGTGTCTGTCAACCAGAGTACGGTTCTATGATGTGAGACTTGTGTCTCAAGCAGACACATTCAGTATGAAATTATGTTTCTCCGTAATTGTACCCTTCGTAACTTCTTCTGTGAAAAGGTTAGAAGTTATTCATTGACTTGTATATTGAATATAGATAAATTTTTAAGAACACACAGCTGTTTAATGTGTGCTGTTTAAGCTTGCCAATGTATCCTTTTTTTCTGTATCCCTAAAAAAAATTTTTTGAGTGGAATGCAATATACATGTGAGTTTCAGACCACTGTATTCATCTGGGAAACAGTATAACACGTGGCAAATTATAAAAAGAACTTGCAAAATATGAATGTGTCTCTTTGATAAGTATTACATATTTGTGAAAGGTTACTATTGCATATTCATAAAAGGTTACAGTGTAACTTATATTTTACATTGCAAGTGGCTGAGTAATAATAAAATCCTTTACTTCATCTTAGAAACTGAAGTACTGGTAAAGGTTATTTATTGAGGTTTTGGAACTACTACTTTCAATATACCTAATTATTTAATAATGTCTTGCCAAGATTTGTATAGGTTGGATGAAGACTACTGTTGAAACTACACATCAGTGCAATCCTAATACACTTGTGAGATATGTTCATTAATGAAACTGCTGGGAAACTAGGCCTGTGTGTGTCACATTTGATTACACTAACAATAAGTGATGTTTTGGTGGTTCAGAAGTCACAGTTTTATACACCGTAGCTAGTAAAATTTATATGGTTAATACTGTCAGTTGACATCTTCAGAGACCAAAGAGTTTAATGAAATTCCTTACCATTTCTAACTATAACAGTTAAAGATATGGACTATTAATAAAATGGCTCTCAGTGACATGAGCTTTCTGTCTCTGTGTGTGTGTGTGTGTGTGTGTGTGTGTGTGTGTGTGTGTGTGGGAGAGAGAGAGAGAGAGAGAGAGAGAGAGAATTATCTTTTCCCAGTTGTGTTTTGCTGAGTACATTATGGGTAATAGACACTATGAAAACAGATTTTCTTTTTATCATATAAGATATTTTGGAATTACAAGTATATCCATCCAAGGAGGATGAATGTTCTTTCTTTCAATAATTGACCTCATAAAACCATATCGTTCTAGTACTTTGGTATTTCAAGATATTTACATTATTTTGATGTACTTCATACAAAATAAAGTCAATTTTGTGTTGGCTACTGATGCTGTTAAATGACACTTCTTGATTTCACACATACAAACAACAAAAATGTTAATTAATTTTGGAGGTTCTTAAATATTTAAAGAATTTTTTGGATTCTGTACTTTATATTCTAATACATTTTTAAGATTATATAAATTATAATGTTATTAGAACAAAATAAAGTTAATTTGTTTCTTCACATTGTACTGCAATGTTATAAATTATATAATTCTCATATGATATTTCATTTATAAAGGTCGTCAGTGTCACATAACTTGTTTTAAATTGTAACTGTTTGTTTTGTTATACAGATGAGAGTATACTGTGTGGAAGAACAATAAACTTTCTTCTGCACATTATAAGCCTGTGTTTTTGTACATTTTAGCTTTATGTAAGTGTAAGCTCTAATATTACTCTTTACATTTATTTCAGAACTTTTTTGTTGCCATTATTGCAATATCCAGAAGCTATAAATTCACATATTTGTAAGACACATTAGCTTGGTAAGATGACATGTTCATAGGAATTTTGTACTTTGAGTAACTCCATGAATTTAATAAGCTCATTGCATTATGAATTCCAAATTTAGGATTACCGCAAGCAGATTATTATTAAAGGTTTCTAATGGTAAGACAGGCTCAAAATATAATTTTTTTATTTTTTTTACAAAATCATCTTTATAGATTTTGAACATTTAAGGGAAGTTTGTGTATTCTGCAATTTGTTTCAAACTATGTAGAATCAGTGCTGGGCTGTAAACTTGCAGTACTCTGATGTTTACTGTTTACAGAGACCTTGCATTAATTACAGATCCAGTAAGCATAATTTAGACTGACAAATGTAATATTACCTGGCAGGAAAGAACTTTAAATAACTAAGGAGGTTATTACACATATAATATGTTTCATTTTGATTCTTTGGCATATCATTATTTAACTGTAGAAATCTATGGCAAATTTTTCTTAGATTAATGGATAGAAATAAGCAAATGAACCAGCATTGCATTTTCAGCACCTTTGTCTTGGTGAAAATGTGTCCACTAATATTCCTGAAATACAAATAAAAAAGCATATAACCACACGTTCGCCATAAAATGATATTGCAATATGTAACAGGGCAAATTTGATGTTTCCATAAAGGCCATTTTCATATATAACTTACCTTCACTGTAAGAAAGTTGCCTCATTTATTGAGTTGAACTAAAAACTATTTTTGGATTCCTTGTAACCATATTAGAGATGTTACCTATGTTTTTGCAGTGTTTTAAATGGGTAACTTTCAGAATACTGCAACTGCACTGATGTACAATCATCTGCCACTTCCTTGAATCTTCATTCACACATACCATCCTAATTATAATAACCACAACTGGAAATAATTCTCTGGACATATTTCAAAGAGGAACCCCAAACATGTGGTACCTCCTATTACAGTTATGCTGTTGTAAGAAAGATCATTGTGTTTCATGGGAGAGTGAAGCAACTTCCTACTCTCTACAGTAAATATGTAATACTGAGACCAACAAAGGACACTCTAGTATCTCCGTGTGACTGTAATTTATGAAACAGTCTTATGACATATAGGTCTAAATACTTTTGTGGAAGTACAAAAGACTTTATATTGGTACATTCTGATGTTGAATACAAAACAGAATAAAATATCTGTTTATATCATTCCATTGTTAGAGAAAATTGTAAATATATCAGTGGAGCATGGTTATTGAAATGCATTAATATTCTTGTGTAGACTATTATTGAAAATAGTGTTGAGCTTAATAGTAACAGTGACATGTACTATTCTGACTTCCAAAAAAATTATTTTATGTAAACAGTTTTATTTAACAGTCATGCAAGGCTAACCAGTGGTTCAAGGGGACCATCAGACAAGTTAATCACAAATTTTGATGAGTCTTTGGTATATTGTAGAGGGTCCTGTCCTGTGGTAGCAGCATTTCATGCGACAGCCCATAGTTTCAGTCTGTATTGGCAAAGAGAGCATACTGTAGCAGTTTGCATCAATTTGGTGCACCAGCTTTCACAGGAATAATCAAGGAGGCATGGTTCACATTGAAGTAGCTCGAAGAAGAAACAATCTTTTCGAATTGAAATGAACTGTGTTTTATTGTATTACTTCCAAAAAATGCATGTGCCTGCAAGGCAGTAGCTTTCATTAAATGTGTGTGTTTCTCTACAAATTTGTGTTGTGACTACTTTTACAACAAATACCATCTGGAAGTGCTGGTGAATAAGACAAATTGGGTCACCAGCTTTCACAGGAATGATCAAGGAGGCATGGTTCACATTGAAGTAGCTCGAAGAAGAAACAATCTTTTCGAATTGAAATGAACTGTGTTTTATTGTATTACTTCCAAAAAATGCATGTGCCTGCAAGGCAGTAGCTTTCATTAAATGTGTGTGTTTCTCTAAAAATTTGTGTTGTGACTACTTTTACAACAAATACCATCTGGAAGTGATGGTGAATAAGACAATTCTGTGATCTATTATCTAACAAATGGGATACACATTAAAAAAAAGTTGTATGAATGATTTATTAATGAAAATACTAAGCTGAAAATGACTACTTCTGAGTCATTTTGCATGATTTGTACTATCGGATGACATTCTGTGAGATGAAATTGAGAAAAGAAAAGGTACACAGGCAAGATTTGAACCCGTACTGCCAGTGTGTTAGCTGTGAAACTTAACCACTGTGCTACAGTTTCTTGGTTGAAACCTAACAAACATTACAGATGTAGGTGGTACACATGAAACTTCAACAATTGTCTTGGAAAATTGCAGCCATTGTTTGAAAAGCTGCTGGTCAGGTACTCAGGACAAGTTCCTCTACAATATACAAAAGATTCATGAAAATCCTTAATTCCTTAATTAAGAGGTCTGATGGTCCCCTTGTTAGTGTCCTGTATAGTATTACACCATAATCATTAACCCTCTTTGATTTAATAAGTGCTTTACTCTTCCTCTTAACTAATTCCAGTAGACAGACCTACATGATAAATTTCAAATCCATTCTCCACTTACTTGGTTGTATGGATTAGATTCTTATTTACCTTGCCATTTCTGATGGAAAGTGATTGGAAAGTTTCTGTCTGGATATAAAGAAATAAAACAAGAACTATGTCATTTCTTTATTCTTTGAAGTGCTCCTGGAAGTTAGTACCAAACTCTTGGCACAATAGCAGATGTATTATTTCCTTTATGTGCAAGGTAATACACTTTAAAATTTTGTTAAAAATATCATGGTGCTAGAGCTGCTATGACACAAAATTTGATTTCTTTGAGTTCAGAAAAATCTGCCAGGAGTTATAATATTTTTTCAGTGTAGTATTATGCACTATAAATTTGGCAGAAGGTTTTGACAAACAGTTATTTGTTGCAGAAAACATCCATTGAAAACACACATACCTGTGTGCATAGAGTATCCACAATGGAAGGAGGAATCTGAAACACAACCTTTATAATCATTGTAGAATTGTCATTTATTTCCAGGAGTGATTGTTCGTGATTCTACTAAACTGCAGGTTCAGTCTGTTCTGGCATTATGCTGTTGAGTATTATTGGAAACACTGTCATCTTTGCAATTGCTACATAATATGTGTGGAATCAGTGACCATTTCTATGGACCTTACACACCTCCATGAAGAGCAGAATATAAACATACACTGCTCAACATCTGTCACAGAAGGAAGCTCCCATCCCACCTTCCCCTGTACATGCCTGTTGTCGATGCACAACCTTATTCCGTTTTACATGGCAGAATGATTGTAATAGACATTTAAGGTATGATTATTCCATACAAAAAGTTTCTACTTATATGTTCCATCTATTGGCCCAGCCACATCAGTTGGAAATGTGACATATCATTTCCTGCACTAGAAGGGAAGAACAAAACAGTATGGAATTTTTGTCAAATCTAAAGAAGTGTCACCTCCAGAACTTGACAACTTATTAATTTCAACAGGGTGACTAAACCACTCAGCCTGCAGGCCACTGAACTATGTGTTCCAATCTAATACCTCTGGAATCAAATATTAACCAGTGCATGTACAAAAGTTTTATGGGCATCTGCTGGATTCCCATCATGCAAAAACCACTTGCAACTTCTTCATTTTTGGGTTTTCATCCCATAGTAATTCTGGAAAAGTGCCTTGGATGAAGCCTTACACAGCTTAATCATAAATGGCTGTTGTGTAGTTTGAATTGTAACTCAAGGACTACCATCTGCCCTAATACCTGTTTGTGAAAAAGTTCTATTCTGTCTGTTCTAAATGTTGTCTCAACTATAAATAGCACACATGATATGGAAACATGTCATGTACTGATACCTGCATATTTGATAGCTGTGGAATGCATCCTTTGTAGTCAGCCATACAAGTAAAGCAAGTTCTACCTTAATCGAACATTTGTGGTGCTAAGGATCACATTCCAGCAAAACAGTGATAAACAGTACCAAAGTAAGGATTTCTTGGGTGTTCTCTGTCTGGAAAAACATTTTGATACAGCCCTACATGGCTTACTAAATATGCACATTTGCCCTCTCGCAAAAAGGATATCCTGGGATGGTTAAACAGAACATTTATCAGGTAGCTGACTACTACCACATTCATGAAATGTTCGAAACAGGTTGATCATCTTGACTGTAAACAAATGACAAATTTAAACATATCCCCATAACGACTCATTATCAAGAATAGAGTGCATCAGCTAATTAACTTGTGTCAGTATTAAAATAAACTTTAATTGTTGTTTATAAATTTAAGTTGTTCAATTTTACATTGAATATACTGGTCTTAAACTTTAATTATAACTCTAAAAATGAGGAATTTTAAATATATGTTATTCTGGTCTTTTCTGTCTTGACCTGTTGTGAACAATGCATCTGCAAAATATGTAAAAGTATTTCCAAAACTCACTATAGATGTATGAGGTTTTTCATTCATTTCCTGCTTCTGCACTTGTGACTGGTAAGTGTAGTTGCTCTAATGCTTTACAGTTTCAAATTTTTAGTGTCAACATTATTTGTACATGAATAAAAATATCCATTATGAATAATTTATATCTTTGTTCCATATCATAATTGTTTTTATGGGTACTTGCTGAATTTTATCATATAGTAGTAATGCATGTTTACTTTGTAGGTGTCATAGTTATCTACCTTACCAGTACCATAAATATTGAGTGTATAGCTAGCAACTATTGAAGAGGCTATAAGTTTATTGTACCTGCTGTAAAATTTAATTCTTGGAGTGTTACAAATGTTCAGATTCACTGACTCAGTTACATTTTTTTTTTTTTAATCCTGCCATTGTAGAGTGCTTTACCCCAGAAAAAATGGCTTAGAAACACAGTGCCATTACTTGACGAGTCTCTACAGCATCTTTAAGCAAAAACTTTAAATTATGATTAGCATTTTGATGAAATAGGCATGAGGCAATAATTTCTTCACTCTCTCTCTCTCTCTCTCTCTCTTTTTTTTTTTTACACGATAGAACATGCCACTAATGACGGATGGTCTGTCACAGCCTTGGTTGACACATTTTCTCAGATGTAGTCTCTGTCATAATACAGATTCAATTATTTGATGTTAAGAGTTCTGATCCATATTATCTTTATCTCTGAAGGATTCCCCAAATTATCTTCGATTATTTAACATAGTTGAAGACTTCACGTAACTAAATGATTTACTAATGTCTTGTGACACATACATGACAGAAAAATTGTGGCTTTGAATAGTGTTAGTTATTCTGTATGTGTGACTACTTTTGCCATAAACTAAAAAATTCAGTTCTGGTTTAGATGACTTAGCCATGTGGTTTCTGCAGTAATTATTCCAATACTGGATCTAAATTGACAAGTAATTCAAAGATAGGAAGAAAATTGTGGTAACAGAAATGACACATATGTGTCATGATAATTTTTTAATTTATAAGGATTTTCCAGGCTATTACATGATGACCACAAGATTTTTCATAAGAAAACCAACCCATTTGTATCCAATTGTGGACTATATCTTCTGTAGGGTTTGTGGTTTGGATATATGTTTGATTCACACTATTGAGTGAAGTTAATATTTGCTACTGTGCAGTTTGGCAGAGAGAAGTGATGTCTGTTATTCTTTAATTTCAGTGCAATTAGGCCATTGTTGATTGTTGTCAGTGCTGCTGATTCTGTGCAACGTTGGAAGACTAGTCACTAGTGCACTTCCTCTTCATAATCAAGCTATCACTATGCTTCACACTTTTCTCTTTCTGATAAAAATTAGTTGTGTGTGTAGTGCTCTCTATTCCTCTGTGCAACCTAACACAATATGTGCTCGTGGCTGCCAGAACTTGGGTCTTTACCAAACATAATCTGGGAGCTTCCTCGCTGCAAAATTTTTCCTGGTACAGTTGATTTCTCCATTATGTTCCTTCAACAGCTACCACTTTTTTCTGCCTTTCTCATTGTAGTTTATATATTTCATTTTCTCAATCAATATATGAGGTTGGTCAAGAACACTTACCAGCCATTATAAGAAGCATGGATACACAGATTACCACATAGTTGTGGGCACATAAATAAAGATACTAAAAAGGGGATGATGAAAAGACAAATAGATGACCATAAAGGCAAACTTCAGAACATGTGACAGTCATGAACTAATTCAGCCAATTATGGATTTAGTCTGCCATCTAGCATGCATCTCTTGTCAGTGTTTATGAAGATCACACATGCAGGAACTGTAAAATGAGGTCTTCTGAACTCCCCAGGGCCCTTGAAACTGACAGCTCACACTCCACATATGCTGACCACATAATAGTCCAGAACCTTCATCCAACAAACATAGATGCAGACTTATAATACTTAAATCCATCAACAGTCTATATCAAAAACTTGTCATTAAGGAAAATTTCTATAATGTCAGATTAGGCTGTAGCAGCAGGAAAATAGGTTTTAAAAGCATAGACAACGCTGTGTAAAAGTAAGCTATTCAACACATTCCATGCATAGAATGAAAACAATCTAATATTGGATACAGCTAGACACATAGTACAAACATAAAAATTATGTTTTATGAAACTAGTGCTAAATAAATTAGAGTACCAGTACAGTTGATAATGACATGTACATTGTTTCAGTGACTGTTTTTACATGAGAAACATGTACTGGAAGAAAATAACATAAACAAATGGTAGACATTGAGTATCCAATTTTGGCATATGATGATAGTAAATTATGGATAGTGGCCATACACATTAGTTAAATTCTGATCATTTTCTTTCTTAAATTCACAATTTTTCTATAATTCTTATGTTTGTGCAATGTGATACAGGGACTGGAAATGAAACTCCTAGCTTAAGAATTGGGCTGATGACATACTCCAAAATGCATAACATGTTCACTATAAGGTGTATAAAGTGCATAAAATATTCACTACATGGTATATAAAGTGCATAACATATTCACTACAAGGTATATAAGCCCACAGTACAATTTCATTTCTGCCCCAGATTAGTGTAAACCATTAAAGTAAATGGAATGTCACAGAAACTAATCAAATCTGATTGATACAATAAGATATCATTCTTTTATTCCTTGTTTTATGTTAAAGGGTGCACATTAATTAAAAATTTCATCAAAACAAATACAACAGTTATACACTCCTGGAAATGGAAAAAAGAACACATTGACACCGGTGTGTCAGACCCACCATACTTGCTCCGGACACTGCGAGAGGGCTGTACAAGCAATGATCACACGCACGGCACAGCGGACACACCAGGAACCGCGGTGTTGGCCGTCGAATGGCGCTAGCTGCGCAGCATTTGTGCACTGCCGCCGTCAGTGTCAGCCAGTTTGCCGTGGCATACGGAGCTCCATCGCAGTCTTTAACACTGGTAGCATACCGTATGTGCAGTTGACGGACTTTGAGCGAGGGCGTATAGTGGGTATGCGGGAGGCCGGGTGGACGTACCGCCGAATTGCTCAACACGTGGGGCGTGAGGTCTCCACAGTACATCGATGTTGTCGCCAGTGGTCGACGGAAGGTGCACGTGCCCGTCGTCCTGGGACTGGACCGCAGCGACGCACGGATGCACGCCAAGACCGTAGGATCCTACGCAGTGCCGTAGGGGACCGCACCGCCACTTCCCAGCAAATTAGGGACACTGTTGCTCCTGGGGTATCGGCGAGGACCATTCGCAACTGTCTCCATGAAGCTGGGCTACGGTCCCGCACACCGTTAGGCCGTCTTCCGCTCACGCCCCAGCATCGTGCAGCCCGCCTCCAGTGGTGTCGCGACAGGCGTGAATGGAGGGATGAATGGAGACGTGTCGTCTTCAGCGATGAGAGTCGCTTCTGCCTTGGTGCCAATGATGGTTATATGCGTGTTTGGCGCCGTGCAGGTGAGCGCCACAATCAGGACTGCATAAGACCGAGGCACACAGGGCCAACACCCGGCATCATGGTGTGGGGAGCGATCTCCTACACTGGCCGTACACCTCTGGTGATCATCGAGGGGACACTGAATAGTGCACGGTACATCCAAACCGTCATCGAACCCATATACACTGTACTAGTGCCGACATTGTGCATGCTCTGTTGCCTGTGTCTATGTGCCTGTGGTTCTGTCAGTGTGATCATGTGATGTATCTGACCCCAGGAATGTGTCAATAAAGTTTCCCCTTCCTGGGACAATGAATTCACGGTGTTCTTATTTCAATTTCCAGGAGTGTATTTGTAACTACTTTCTACATGACATGCAATTGTCATGCTACATCATGTGTTTCCAATTGCACTGCTGATTTCTCTTTGGTCGCTGCAAGTATGGCCCTTTGTCAATTGCTGCTCACTATATATGACCTATGCTTGAAGGGACAATGTATGGCCATTAAAAAAGCTGATCAAATTATGGCAGTCTGAGTCCTGCAGTCTGTACCAGCTGGGTACTAAACGCTGGTGATTGTAAGCTATGGATTGAGGGTAATTGTAGTACTACTGTCTTTTTTCCCCCTTCCCTGTTCCATCTGAAAATGGTGCCTGGGAAGAATGACTATCGGTAAGCCTCCGCATGAGCTCTAATTTCTCCGATTGCCTCATTGTGGTCATTTTGTGAGAAGTTCGTGGGGTGAAGTAATAATATATTGCCCTACTCATACACACCCTCACTCTAAATATGATCTGGATTGCCCATTAATGTAGGTATCTGAAGTCCAGCTGGGTGGTGGCACCATCAGATGTACAGAAGTAGTATTCACAGGTAACAGACTAAAACTTAAAAGGATCGTAGGATGCACACACAGAATTTGTAGGCTATCTGCATAGTGGCAGCAGGTTGTCAACAACCCAGACACAGCTACAAATGAGTCTGTGCTGTTGTAAAGAAAATAACACAGTATGAACAAGAACATGTCAGTGCCTGCAGCCACTTTGGCTGTACCTCCACTATTGATGCCATTTTTTTCAGTACAGCAAGAGCAAATTTGCCCTCTAGTGCAAAGTATTCATCCCTGTGTCTCAGAACATGACACTTTTGTAACACTTAGAGACTCTCACTACATCGTACAGATTCATATATACTTCACAAGCCATTGTAGGGTGCATCTGGATGGTACCTTGTACCACTACTAGTCATTTTATTTCCTATTTGACTCAAAAATGGAGTGACAGAAACGATTGTCTGTGTGACCCTGTACCAGTCCTAGTTTCTCTTATGTTGTTGTCGCAATCTTTATGCAAAATTTATCATGTATTTTGGCTGCAGTAATATTGTTCTGCATTCATCTGCAAATAGGTGAATTCAACCTTTCCAATTTTGGTTCAAGTTTAAACAGTGATCTTTATTAGCTGCTTTTAGCAAAACAACTTTTTCTGCTTCTTCATTAAAGCTGGAGATGTCTGCTTCAATATTAACTCCAGTTACACACATAACCATTCTTCTCCTGAAATGTTTGTGCTCTATTCTGAAGAATTTCTTGGGGACATTTGCTACTAAAGTACAGTTCTCATACATACCAAATTTCCTGCTACTTGTAGGCTACACCATTTCACAAAAAAGTAATTTTGTACACACGCAGGGGTATGTAAATGATTAAAGTTGCAATCCTTTTCGACAGGTAGAATGGCCACTATAATACATTAGCGTTGTTACCAGGCCTGGTAAGGTATGTATATAAGGGGAACAAACAGTGTCAGATGTGGACCTATCACTGGAAAGAATAGAGATGCTGTGTATGAGGTCTGTTCAAAAAATCGTGGAACATCTGTAATTTTGCGCCAGTGGTGTGTTGGGGGAAAATGCAGTTGGCATCCCTGCACACACCTGTGTTTAATGTGTGGCTGCCAGAACTTTCATTTTTGTGTGCTGTTACTTATCGTTCAGTGCTGTATTGAATAGATCATTGTGTCACACAGTTTGCAAATTTCGAGATGGTGGAGTATACCACATGTAATAAGCACGATTTATTTGGTACGAAGCATACATATACAGATATACACCTTCTTGATTCTTGGTACACGTGTTTGGGCGATTCCTTGTACAGCAGTGGAGGGATCCAGGGAGGAGCCAGGGTATAGCGCACCTGAATGCCTGTTGTGGTATGAAGGACTTTTACCATTGATGGTTCAATGCCAACAGGCAAGGGGACAGACTGGAGAAGATGACTGTGGGTCAAGTTGTCATTGGGGAAGCTGGCTCGCTCATAGAATACACACACATTATCTGGGTGCATAACAAAAAACACTTAAGAACTGCAAATAAAATCAGCGTTGACATTAACTACCACTTCTGTATATGGGTTTACAGAATCTCCACTTGAGTCATTGTCGGCAACATCACACGTTCCGAGGCTGGCCCCTGATATGTCACCAAATCCTAAGAGGGGAGAGGCGGGGAGGCTGCCTGTAGGAGGGGGAACCATCACACGTGCCACTCTGTAGGGGGATGTCACACACACCTGTAGCACTGTCACACGACTGGGAGTGCGTAATGTCACACGTGCGGGAATGGTCATCGCTCACCTGTGGACCGTCGGTAGATGCCTCATGCAAGGCGGATGTAGCAGGGGGTGGGGCCCGACTGGGTGGGGTATCGGACAGTTTTCCCAGAGAACACACCGGTTTGATGCGCCAGACAGATACCGTTTGAGGAGTGCCGTTAATGAGCACTTCTAACGTGTTGTTATGCCGCGACATGACTCTATGCAGGCCCGAGTATATGAGGGCTGAGTGCTGGTCAGATGGTGTCATCAAACACCATGATGTGAGTGCATGACACCAAGTCCTTATGCAAGAGGGAGCGAGTGAGGTTGAGGAGGTAGCACGCGAATGTTAGTGATTAGCTCCTTACCTTGCTCGACGAATGTCGAATCACAGATTTGATGTGGAGGGAGTAAAGGCTTGACTAGCTGTGCTGAGAGTGTGAAGGGTGCTTCATGTAGTACTTCTACCAGGGACTCGTCAAGGTCCTCTTTGTACACAGTCCGAACGCATAACATTACCTGTGGTAAGGTGTCGGCCCACTCACCTCCGTGGCACATCAGGGCAGCTTTAAGCATTCGGTGCCAGCATCACTCTCTGGGTGGTGTGCTGTTGTCCTAAATCGTTTCACCCCGCACAGTTCACAAAGCTACCAGAAGAGGGCGGACTTGAACTAGTGGCCCTGGTCAGTGGTGATAGAAGTAGGGGAGCCGAAGCATGAGATCCACATTAATAAAAAAGCTCGGGCCACTGTGTTGACTGTGATAGTAGTGAGGGAAATTACCTCTACCCAGTGGGTAAACCTGTCAATGGTGGACAGTATGTAATGGAAGGGGCCCGATGGGGGTAAGGGCCTGACAATATCTATGTATATGTGCTGAAATCTTCATTTTGCCACATCGAACTTACCCATGTGGGGCTGTGCATGACGTCCTACTTTTGTGTGCTGACAAGCCACACACAGGGTCTGCATTAAATTTTGAATGAAACTTGAGAAAACCTTTACAGGACACATGAAATGATGCAGGAAGCCTATGGTGATGAGTGCTTAAGCCGTGCTTGGTGTTACAGGTGGCTCACATAGTTTAAAAATGGCCGGATGGAAGTTAAAGTTGACCCTTATTCAGGACACCCTTCGACACCTACCGACAATGCCCATGTCAGAAACATCAATGAAATTGTGCGTGTCAGTTGAAGACTAAGTGTGAGAGATTGCAGAAGAAATTAACATTTCAGTTGGATCATGTCATGAAATGCCGACACAGCATCTTGTAATGCATCATGTTGCCACCAAGTTTTGTCCCACATCTCATGAGTCAAGACCAGAAAGACGTTCATCTCACAGTCTGTGAAGAATTTTGGGATCACACAAATGACAATGAGATGTTCGTTAAGAGAATCATAATTGGTGGGTAGACATGGGTTTAGGGTTATTATGTTGAGACCAGTGGGTTGGGAAAGGTTCTCCAAGAGCAAAAAAAAAAATTGTCAGGTCAAATGCCAAAGCCATGCTGATAGTTTTCTTTGACTCTGAAGGATTGTGTAGTATCTAGGAAGCCTGCATACTCTGTTCGCTAGACAATCAAACAAACAAGTTGTATTAATGTGTTTTATCACAAAAAGAAAATTACAATACTTAACTTTGGCAATTGCACAGATGTGTCGCAAGCAAAGGACGACACGTGAAATAATCAGTCTTTCCAGTGACTTCTGATCTTTAACTGACAAAAGTCTTTCCTGAACTGCTATCAAAATTGGTATCATTGATACTGCTATAGTAATGGCTAATCTTGAAGCTGCTATCAAACCGGGCCATCACCAGTTGGTCGCAGCACTTATGTCCTGTTCACATATGTGGTGCTGCTGTTGTGTTGACATCCTGAGGGGGGTCTGGTCAGCATGCGATTGGCTGACTTCTTCTCACAGCCTCCTCTTCCCTGTCGGTCCCAACTGGCATGCCAGTGCTTGACATTATGCCGTAACAGATTAGTTCATCATGACTTCATAGCAGAGGGACAAACTGTTAATCAAAATTAATATTGGGATGTGTTGCAATGCCTGCGAGAAAATGTGAGAAGGAAACAACCTGAAATGTTGTGGATCATTCATGGCTCTTGCATCATGATAACGCATCTGCACATTCATCCCTGTCAGTGATTGACTATAGCACAAAAAACTAAATCACTGTGCTGCCTCATCCTCCGTACTCTCCAGACCTGGCAGTGGGGGCTATTTTCATTTCCAAAGTTGAAAACTCCATTGAAAATATGAAATCTGCAACAATAGGCGAAAATTCTCAGACTGCACTTCGCGTGATCTGGAAGAGGCATACTAAGACTGCTTCCGGAAGTGGAAACAGAGTTGGGAGCGGTGTATCAATTGTAGAGGAGAGTATTTTGAAGCAGACCATGCAAAATAAGTAAAAGGTAAGCATAGAAAAAATTTTTGAACAAAGTTCTGGAATTTTTTGAACATATCTCATGCTTTTGTGAGACACTGTCATTAGCGTGTGACAGAGTTTGAAAGCGACTTTCTTTTGGGGTTTCCATTTATCTGGATGATCGAATAATTGTGCAATATCCAGATTTATGGGACATTTGGATTTGACTGTCTCAGTGTTGGACTGCATGTCAGGGCAGGCATGCTTGTCATAATTCTGGTCGACCACGTCTGACCACCGCGAAGATGGATCGCCATATTGTGCACCAAGCAAATCATAATTCCTTCACATCTGTGTGTGCTATGTGAGAACAAGTAATGGACTCCCTGCACCATTGATCGAAGACTAGCAGGTGCCAGACTAGGGAATCACCATTTCATTTGTAGGTTGCTGTTGGTGCCACAGCACAAACAGCTGTGTTTGGAGTGGTGCCTTGACTGTGTATCATAGACAACTGATTAACAGCATCACATTGTGTTCAGTGATGAATTGTGGTTCTGTACTACCCTGAATGACCATTGTTAGCAAGTATGTTGGCAATCTGGGAAGAGGTCCCATTCTTATAATTTTTTGAGAGGCACTCAGGTCGTCATGGTGTAAGGAACCATTGGGCATGACTTAAACTCATGGCTGATAGTGTTTGAGGGGACTCTGATGGCACAACTGCATCCTCATGTGTTATCTCTTAGTTGACAGTTTCGTGCTGCCATCTTTCGTCACTACAATGCTCATCCACACATGATACATGTTAGTGAACTGTGTGCTTGATTTTGAGGTACTCCTGTGGCCAGCAAGATGCGCAGACCTTTTACCAATAAAATGTGAGAGAACAACTTGGACATAAATTCCATCCCAATATCAAAGAGCAGCTACAGCAGTCCTAGGCCAGTTTGCCTCCGGAGATGATACAATGTCCTACATGACACCCTTCCAAACTGGATCAGGACATGCCTGGAGGCCAGAGGGGGTGCAACATCCTACTGATCAGTGAGCTCAAACTGTCAAGTTCTTTGTAAATTTGACTACATTTTGTAATCACTGAAATAATATTGCATAGCCTCTCATGTGGGAATCACCACCTGTGGGGCGGGGGGGTGGGGGACAGCCCCCCTCCCCCCAATCCCCCATTGTTTTTTTAAAAAAGCATTTCAATTTAATTGATTCTTAGTTGATCAAAAATAACACTGCTCAATTAATATATTTAAGTTTAACTACTTTTACATCCTAAAAACTTTCGTGCAGTAAGAATTTATGGTTTGAAGGATTTACTGTTGTGCCAGTAAATCAAATCCACATGTGTTATTCACTAAAAAGACAGTATTCCATCTTTTAATAAGTTGTATTGGTATGAGTACAAGTGTTGAAAGTGTGGGGTAAATAAACATGTGTCTGCATGGTTTTGCTGTAAGTTTGTTGGAGGAGGTGGCCAGGAGACAGATGGTTAACAATCAAGTGCCATGTGACAATCACTCATGGTCTGGTGTTGGTATAGTAATAAAGTTCTGGCCAGTGGATGTGTCAAGAGAGTTCAAGGCAATTCATCAGTATTGTTTTTTTCTTTAAGAGGCAAATGAATGATGGTAAGTGGATATCTGTTATAAAATGTATTACCATTTACTTAATTTTACCACTACAATGTAGTAGAACACTTGGTTACAGGAATTCATTAACTGTTTTTGAAATTGATCTAAATATAGCAAATAGCCTATTATATTATACAGACATTATTTTTCCTTGGTTCTTCCCTCCACAAAGGTTTCTAATAAATAGCAATTTCTTGTCGCAGCTTTGCCCGAGTTATTCAGTAAAAGAAAAGTATGCACTGGGAATTTTTATAGGGTATTCTGGTGATGTAACAGGTTTCTACAATTCACCATGTTTTAAAAGGATTGATATGTACTTTAAACTACAAAATACATTGTGGTTTCTTGTGGTTTATTTTTACTTTCTGCAACTGGTTTTAATAGTCAGAGTAATAAGTACAATAATGCTGGAAGCTGAAGAAATGAATTAAAATTTTTGCTGCAGCCAGGAATCGAACCTGGGTCTTCCTGTTACTTTTTAATATTTGAAAAGTAATAAGTATTTCAAAATGTAGAAATCTTTATTTGTTATTGTTTCACTCAACCGACAGCCGAAATTTTGCATGAATGAAGCTTTTATATATAGATAGAAGTTAGGATTGTTGCTATTTCGATATATTTCACCATTTCATGGTAATAGCAAATTTAATGATTTGCAATGTCATTAACAGTATGTGAGAAGCTGATGGGCTATTTCCATTGAGAACACTGCATAAATATACACTCAAGAGAGAAAAGTTCTAAATATTACATCCAAGTTCAATTATCAGTGATTATATCCTTCACAGACTGTTCCACAAATTCACAAAAAAGTTTAAAAAATTAGAAATTGGTTACATTCTCCTTTTACACCTCGGGTAATGTTGAAAATAGTGAAAAATACACTTTTTACCTGTATAAAGGATTGGTAACCAGCTAGCTGACCATTACAATATAGAGTAATATCATTATTTTTAAATACCATTTTGGGGACTACAACAAACCTCTGACTTCATTTTGAATTCTGACAGGAGTCCCATAAAATGTGATCTTTTCCAGAGAATTCAGAAGAGAACACTGGTGAAGTTCCGCCTAAAGAAAAATCTGAAGAGCAGGTTCTGCCATTGCCATATTCCTCAACTTGGATACCAAAACTTATCACAGCAGCAGCGGAAGAATTGGTAAAGCCTGATGCTAGCTTTGCTTGCTCCCCCTCTCCAAATCAACCTGAAATTCTACTAGACTGTCTCCCTGTGCCATCTCCCAGGCTGAGTACTTAGTTTCCAGAAAAAACTGGTATATGACATTTCTTTGACTTCACATAGTTGGACCTGGCTCTGAAGAAACCCTTTTTCTTTATTGCACAAAATATACCAAGCTGTGCCAGAAGAAAACTCTTGCAACAAAGGCTGATACGTCATTTACCAGAAAAGGATTTAAGAATTGGAGAAAGGCTATTGGAAAATTTGAAGCACATGAGAAGAGTTCTGCTCAGTCTCAGGCTGTATTGAACCATACTGAATTAAAAGCACCCATTGAAGGGAAATGATCTTAATTGAAATTTGAACAAGAAGAAATGGCTTTAGAATCATTGATGATCATAGTTAGTAGTCTTCAGTATTTTATGTGAGAAGAAATGGCTAGTAGAGTTCACACGAACTTTGAAGGAAATGTAACAGAATTTTTGAAACTCTACTGTGAAGACAAACCACCTTTGAAATTGTGTCTTCAGAGAGAAGAAAGTTACAACCATCCAAAGATACAAAATGAATTAATTGAAATTGTTGATAAAGAAATTGTTAACAGTATAGTTCAGAAAATTAGGTCAGTGAATCCTTTGACTTATTTGTGGTGGCACAAATATTTCAGGGAATGAACAAATAGTTTTTGTGTGCGATGGTGTTACGCCAGTTTAGATCCTCATGAAAGTTTTTTGGGGTTCTATAAAACTCATTACGCATGTGGAGCAGACATTTGTGATGCTTTCAGACTGCGGCTGCATCTAAGTAACCTTCATGGGCAGACATATGACAGAGCAGGAAAAATGAGTGGGATTCATGAAAGGTACGAATCAGTTACATTTGGCAAGTGGCCTTTGGCAGATTTTATACACTGTGGCTCTCATTGCTGTACTATGGTTATGGAAGCGAGCTGCAAAATTTCAAGAACTGTCAAAAACTCTATAGAATCAGTCCATCAGTTATTAGTACTGTTTTCAAAGACAAGTTCATGCATATTATTGAAGATGCAGTTGAATGACCTGCCACTAATGTTGCCAAGATCAAGCCTTTATATCCTGCTAGATGGCTATACTGGCAATCGCAAATAAATGAAATTTTGAATAAAATTTCCTTTATTTCTCAAGGCAATGAACTAGCGGAGTGAGAATATGAAGGAGCCTTTGGCATACTTGTTTTGATAGTGGGCAAAGAAGTAATTGATTTTCTAGAAATCTTGAACAAGAGTTTCTAAGGAGAAAAAAGAACAGTCTCAGACCTTTATGCATCAGTTGAGTTTATAATTGAAGGCCTTAAGAAACTCAGGACAGATAAAAAAAATTCCTTCCTTATAAAGAGAATGAAACGTTAAGATATCCAAGCTTGGCTTTGAACAACTGCAGCTCCCAAGGAAAGGAGGAGTTCCTTAGCAGTTGTCTGAGGGCACAGATCCACATAAATATCTATTGCTTGAAGAACTTTACACAGGCAAGGGTATTTTGAAGTCACTGATACGGATGTCCAAGGGCTTACATATCGAATACTTGAGAAACCCAGCAAAAAGAGACATGTTTCCTTGAAAAAGTTGTTGGAGAAATACGGATATGATGTGGTATTTTCATACCCAGGAATCAATGCTCGAGTTTCGAAAACAGAACTTGAACTCTTTCATCTATGATACAATGTAAAATGCCTGAAAGACACAATGGATGTTTTGGTTTCTATGACAATAGTAGTTCAGTAATTATTTGCTAATGGTGAAACAACTTATGCTTATGTGTCTAGCGTCAAGGTGCAAAGCAGAACACAGTTTTACTGCTCTCTGATGACTGAAGAATTATCTGCATTCAACAATAACACAGCAGAGGCTCAGTCACGTAGGAGTTTGCGGTGTGCACAAGTTGCTGCTGGATCAAATAGCCTTACGGAATCTTGCTAAAATATTTATATCTAATATTGAGAACAGGAGACATGTATTTGGATCACTATAGGATGAACTTCGTAGGATAATTTTTCATTATGCTCTTGACACTGTATTTAATTATCATATCTGACTTTTTTAATTACTTGCATTTGTATTCCTGTTTTCTTAGTTTTGTGTGTTTAAAAATATTTTCAATTTCTGAAAAACAAACTAAATGAAAATATGAATGTAATAGGCTATTTATTTATATTTCCAATAAAAATGAAGCAGAATTTAGTTTGAGGAACTATTTTATTTGAAATATTTTCCATGGTTGTTCAAGAAGTAATAGATAATAATCACACACACACTGTTGATAAGTTTAAGTGTTAATATTATATAACTTTTTTGTACTCATTAATCATGGAATACATTTTAATCCCTGCTTAAATTGGCATACTTTAGGAATTTTAAGTGCCATATGTGGTCTGAGGCATCCAGAATGCGCCAAAAAGTCATTGTAGCTCCTAATTTAGACCACCTAGTGATCTATGCTCTATCTGTTGAGTCATTTCTATGGAGGGACCTAGCCACTGCAATCTGCCACTGCTGCTGTGCAGTGACTGTGTTTTGAAGAGGATGTGGACAAGCCAAGTGCCTTCCCCTGGTGATGAGCTGTACCAAGTGACAGCAAACTACTGCCTACAGTCTGTTTGGTGAGACACCTGACTACCACTTCCCTGTTTGTACGAAGTAAAACCTCCCTCGTTGTACGTTGTGTTGCTGACTTGTCGTCCTGGGGTTCTGCCTTCATGACATCTGCCATGTGTGATATGCTGGTGGCACCTGCTTAAGCACATGTCCCTCTTTGAGAGTGCTGCAGTTAGCTGCATTAGCTGCTGCTGAGACGTGATATGCTTGTGCCTAAAGACTTCTGCACTGGCCACCTGCATGATATTGCTGCTGGGACCTGCCCCACACAACAGCCACATGCTGACGAAGCTCTATGACCACATTACTTATTGCACATGAGCGTACAAATCAGCATGCTTTGTGCTGCGCTGGAACAGACAATCCATACTACAGACTGGTAGTAATAAATATGATTCCAGACAACGCTGTTCGACTGACACTTTAGGGTGTATGAGAACCATTCTCACCAGCTCCCAAGTCTGACCGCCTGCACAAGTAGCATCAACACCTCCCTCTCTCAGCTTCCATGCCCACTAAAAATCCATACCTGACGGGTGACTGCTACAACTGATGTGCAAAAGTGGCCCTCATGACCACACCAACCTCTCTACAACTGACACCACAAGTGGGTGCTCGTTCTACAACTGGTAAAAAAGTGGGCCTCAGATGCTGTTACAACTGGTAATCAGCAGCTTCAGTCATCTTGCAGTCAATGTTTCACACAATGCAGGGCAATGAGTGAGAGGTATTTTGTTTACCTTGTAACAGGTCATTTTCATTGTATAATTCACTGTTTATAATGGATCACAGGGATGTTCATTTTAATCTGAAGGTAACTCTTGTACTACCATGTGACCCTACTACGTGTCCGCTTTCAAGGGTAACTGTCATGAATAATATTTAACACCTGTCAGGTTTCCATTTTGCAATATTTTTGGGTATGGTTTGCCATCCATGTATGAAGGCTGTGCCAAACATATGTTACATTTGTCGATGTTGGGGTCATTTGGCATTTGAGTGTAGGTGGGCTGTGATACACTGTAAGGGTGATTGTGTATTGTGTACTCTGTAGTGTGAATCTGGTGTCATTCCATTTTGTATTATGTATTTCTTTATTGTTTGGCCATAGCAGAGTACACAAGATGCTGGCAGAAACACACACTGCTAGTATGAGTGATTCTGTTACAGCTATGATGGAACAAATTGTTATGTTACAAGCAGTGTTCAAACAGGAAAATGGGGAATTACAACATTAAAAGAACCAGGCGGATGTACTGCTATTAAGGAGCTATATATACTGGGACAACTTGAGGAAGTTAAGTTTATACCATGTGTACCATCTCCTTCTATCGATCCTGCAATAGCAAACTTGACATTGCCTTTTTCTGGCAAGGCAACAGAGGACACAACCACGTTTCTCAAAGATGTTTAGCTGCAGCTGACATGAGCTGGTGGTCTGATGAGATTTGCCTCATATGACCAATTTGCCACTGACTGGAGAGGCTAAGGCATACATTACTTACCTTGAGACCTTGTGGGATGCACAAACTTATAAACAGCTAGCTGAGGGCTAGATATCGTAAGCAGAACAGTACTTGTTTCTTCAGGGAAAAATTGAATACATTGATACAGAAGCATAATGATTCCTTTGAATCTTTCTCTGATAGGCTCTGAAAGATCAACATCCAAATGTATGAGCTAACACAGAATGAGGAAGTCAATATAGTGCTATGTCGAAAAGCTGGAAACAGGGATCTCAACACATTTTTGCACAGTGTTCCCACTGAAATATCGTGTAAGGTTAGGGTAGAGACTCCATCTGATTTGTCTGAAGCTATCAGGATTGCTACATGAGTAGAAGAGATAGATACAGCGACTAGATAGTGTGACTACTGCCGAGTGTTTGCTTCAGTAATATGAGTCATAGGTGTGGGCGTGAGGGCTACGTCCATTATCATCAGCCAGAATTCTACGAGTGTGGGCAGGTGTGTCAAATTGCAGGAATAGGGAACAGGAATATCAACAAAAGTGTTTGTTAAACGCAAACAGGAACATATCAGTCATCGGTAAACATTCACCATAAAGTGCCATACTGCATGAGATGATGCAGGGATGGAATACTACTTGTGTAGTTTTGTTGGTGGCAAGAAACAGTGGTTTTTAGTAGATACAGGGACACAAGTATAGGTCATCACACTATATCTCTTGGGTAGAAAGAACTAAGGTCTCCATATTACAAGTTACATGGAGATAGAAACAATGATATAAGTTCATTGGGAACAACACTACTACTCAAGTTTAGCACTGAGGTAAGACTTTTTCTGGGTACATTGGGTGTTGCCACAGGTTCGTGAGGGGTATTCTGAAATTCTCAAACTTCATTTCCTAAAAATCATGCTAAAATCGATATTTCGTGGCATACAGTTGAGCTAGGAGGGACTTTGTTTCTGCTGGGTTATACAGTCAGAAGGATGGCACTGTCGCAAGGCACATTGATCATAAAGTTGTTTGCTGTTTGCGCTGCATACATGCACACTAAAGATGGTTTCCAACAATAATGTACCATGAAGTACAGGGAAACTAGTGTGGGTCTCTGTGGGTACAGACTTACTGCAGGGGATGATGTGTGGTTGAGTGAGTTTAAGATAGTAAACAATTGGCTACAGTGCACTGTTTTGTATGCAGAAATTCAGAGCATGTAAGTAACATGAATGGTGAATGTATGGTCCCGGTTAGCCTAGACAATTTTGGTATGGACAATGCAAGTCTACCGAAGAGCTTAATCGTTGTCACATTGAACATTTTGGATCAAGATGTTATAGATAGGTCATGCACTGACTACAGCTGTGAATATACCATCAATGTTTCTGCGTTATGAGACAACGTGAGTCAGGTGCATGACATTGATGGGAGAGGTATGCAAGCCCTACTGTTACAAATTATGGTTTGGTTTAATGCACAGGGTCCATTACCTATGGTCCTGGTTACCCAACACTGCATACTAAAAGGGAAAAATGCTCCAGTTTATGGGAAACCATGTCACATATCCTCCTTTGTCGTTTGGTATCATATATGATACCACAAGTTTTTATTTTTTGTTTTGTCGTTTGTTGACACTGGTGTGTTGGGCCTCTGGTATCGTATGCTATAGGTTACATGATTGCTGTCTGTCCATTGTTTCACATTCTTACCAGTCCCAGCAGGTGGCAGCGTGGTTCAGGACTAGAGGATTTTGTACTGCAAGAAAATGTGAAACAACAAAGGTAAATCAAACAGCTTTATCAATTGTTATTTCATCAGATGTTTGTAGAACTTTTTATCAACATTTCTTCAAACTAGCATGATGCAGAATCTAGTTCTTGAAAGTGATATTACTATTACTAACGAACAATTTTCTGCATGGTATCACCCATGATACCCTGGGACTCTATTACTACACTTACATATGTTAGCCATATTAATTTGTTGATGCACACTCGGACACTTATGCCTAAATATCATGCCTTTGATATTAAAATTTTTAGAGTATGTGTTTTCTTATGTTGACAATGTACGTAATACAAGTTATGTTCATACCCTAACTACCTGAAGGCTTGTCAGAAAATGCAACTCTGGAGCTGTTAGAGGTAATAGATCCAAATAGTTCAGATGCAAAACATGTGAGCACCCCTAGGCCAAACGCTGCTACCCAGTACAATACTTTTATGGGTGGAGTAGATCTACACTCCTGGAAATTGAAATAAGAACACCGTGAATTCATTGTCCCAGGAAGGGGAAACTTTATTGACACATTCCTGGGGTCAGATACATCACATGATCACATTGACAGAACCACAGGCACATAGACAGAGGCAACAGAGCATGCACAATGTCGGCACTAGTACAGTGTATATCCACCTTTCGCAGCAATGCAGGCTGCTATTCTCCCATGGAGACGATCGTAGAGATGCTGGATGTAGTCCTGTGGAACGGCTTACCATGCCATTTCCACCTGGCGCCTCAGTTGGACCAGCGTTCGTGCTGGACGTGCAGACCACGTGAGACGACGCTTCATCCAGTCCCAAACATGCTCAATGGGGGACAGATCCGGAGATCTTGCTGGCCAGGGTAGTTGACTTACACCTTCTAGAGCATGTTGGGTGGCACGGGATACATGCGGACGTCCATTGTCCTGTTGGGACAGCAAGTTCCCTTGCCGGTCTAGGAATGGTAGAACGATGGGTTCGATAACGGTTTGGATGTACCGTGCACTATTCAGTGTCCCCTTGATGATCACCAGAGGTGTACGGCCAGTGTAGGAGATCGCTTCCCACACCATGATGCCGGGTGTTGGCCCTGTGTGCCTCGGTCGTATGCAGTCCTGATTGTGGCGCTCACCTGCATGGCGCCAAACACGCATACGACCATCATTGGCACCAAGGCAGAAGCGACTCTCATCGCTGAAGACGACACGTCTCCATTCGTCCCTCCATTCACGCCTGTCGCGACACCACTGGAGGCGGGCTGCACGATGTTGGGGCGTGAGCGGAAGACGGCCTAACGGTGTGCGGGACCGTAGCCCAGCTTCATGGAAACGGTTGCGAATGGTCCTCGCCGATACCCCAGGAGCAACAGTGTCCCTAATTTGCTGGGAAGTGGCGGTGCGGTCCCCTATGGCACTGCTTAGGATCCTACGGTCTTGGCGTGCATCCGTGCGTCGCTGCGGTCCGCTCCCAGGTCAACGGGCACGTGCACCTTCCGCAGACCACTGGCGACAACATCGATGTACTGTGGAGACCTCACGCCCCACGTGTTGAGCAATTCGGCGGTACGTCCACCCGGCCTCCCGCATGCCCACTATACGCCCTCGCTCAAAGTCCGTCAACTGTACATACGGTTCACGTCCACGCTGTCGTGGCATGCTACCAGTGTTAAAGACTGCGATGGAGCTCTGAATGCCACGGCAAACTGGCTGACACTGACGGCGGCGGTGCACAAATGCTGCGCAGCTAGCGCCATTCGACGGCCAACACCGCGGTTCCTGGTGTGTCCGCTGTGCCGTGCGTGTGATCATTGCTTGTACAGCCCTACACACACACACACACACACATATTTGCTCTATTGTAGGGAATTGTGCCATAAGAGAGAGCACATAAAAATTGACAGTAGGGATAGTACATCATTTTGTGAACTTTGCCATAGCTGCTGCGTGGCTAGAATACAGACATGATGCTATCCAGAGTAAATGGGCAAGAAAGGATATAATGCAGAATTATGCATCTAAACTTGATGTTACTAAAAATGTGATCTACTACAAGAGGCCTCCTGAACAAGATGAGAGCAGCTCAGAAGAGGATGATGGACAGCAAGAGTCCAAATGTCTAAGAGTATCTGAGGTGATGATACCTGTTCAGTCTAGGTCATCAAACACTTAACACTAGCCAGAGATGATAAATTCTAGAAGTTCAGATCCAAATATAGGTTCACAGTATGTAAGGGTCTCACTTTCATTTGGTGTACAGAATGCAAATTATTTTTATGTGTCACAAGTGAATGCAACTCTTTGTTGAAGTTTCACAGTATGTAATAAAAAACTGCAGTAGTTGAAATTGAAGCTTAAATTTGCAAAGTAAGAACATAATGTGTTTTTTTTCCTTTCAAGTATATTATTTAATAGTTGAGTCCCCAGGTTCCAAATATGATACCATCTGTAAAATCTTATTAAAAATAAAAATAAAAAACAAAAATATTTTGTGCTAATTTACAGATGTAGCAGCCCAGAAATAGACTTTCATTAAAATAGGAGATTATATGTGCATTTAGAGCACAGGGGAATACCAAAAAAATTGCAACCTCTCATGGAAGAATTTCTTGACCAACAGCTGGTAGAAGGCATCATGGAACTTAGTGATAGTCCCTGACTGGCACCCTTGGTCCTAGTCCTGAAAACATTGATGGATGGCACCAAGAAATAGTCTACCCCAGTAGCTGAGTGGTCAGCGCGACAGAGTGTCGATCCTAAGGGCCCGGGTTCGATTCCTGGCAGGGTCGGAGATTTTCTCTGCTTAGGGACTGACATGCAAGTCACTGAAGTGGCGCCAAATCGAAAGACTTGCATCCGGCGAACAGTCTACCCAAAGAGACCCTAGTCACACGACCAAGAAATATCGCTTTTGTTGCGACTATAGATATTTGAATGCTCCAACCACCGCCGAACCCTACCCAGTACCTAATATGGTGGAGGCACTTGATACATTAACCAGATCAACACTTCCCCATGATGGACTTGCAAAACAGTTACCCCAGGATGGAAGTAGTACAGTTTTTATTGTCCTATGGGGACATTTTCAGTATCACAGAATGACAAGTAGGCTTAAAAATGCCTGAGTCACATTTAAAAGATTGCTAGATGGGTTTTGCATGACCTAAAACCTAGAAAATGCAATGGTGTATCATGATGAATACACTTTTTTCGGAAGATATGAATGAGCATGTTAAATGGCTGGAGGAAGTATTCAGTAGACTAAGGGTAGCATGTCTTACACTAAACATTGGAAACTGTAATTTCTAGAGACTCTAGTAAAGTACTTGGGCCATCATATTAGTGATGACGGTGTACAAACCAATTCGCACTTAGTGCCAGCAGTTTCTGAATTTACAACCACTCAAACAATGAAACAGTTAGTCTTTTCTGGACATCTGTAAAGTGTTAAATTTGAATGGTTGTCAGAATGTGAATGTGGCTTTCAGCCATTGGAAAAACATTTACTATAGATGTGGCACTGGTATTTACTGATTTTGTCAATGAATTCATCCTTTCCTGGGATGTGAGCAGTAGTGCTGTAGGTTGCATCCTCAGTCAGAATCTAGGTGGTAAAGAGCATACTGTAGTGTATGCATCTCGCCAACTAAACAGAGCAGAATACAGTTACTTTACTACAGCAAAGGAAATGTTGGCAGTGATCTTTGGGATCACTTACTTTTGATGTTATCTCTATGAGCAGAAATTCAAAGTTGTAGCATACCATGTTTCAATGAAATAGCTATTATGTTTGAAGAATCCCTCTAGCAGGTTGACAAGGTGGGGTTTGATTATGAAGTCATTCATAAAACTAGGAAGAAACACACAGCTGTGGATACTTTGAGCTGCAAGGTCACAATGTTACAAGCACTAGGGAAAATGTGAGTGACTGGTAGAGAGTGCAGGCAGATGATGCAGAATGTCAGGAATTCAGGTTGCAACCACAGTTGATAATGCACTAGGGCTTACTACACAAATCAATAAAATTCAAACTGAGCATAGTGGTTACGTTGTTGCTGAGGAATGAAGTATTGCAACTGGCATATGATCATGTGTCGTCATGTCATGGCAGTTGAAGAGTGACAGATTGAAGGGTAGAAAAAAAAATTTACTGGTGCATGAGAAAATATGACGTTGATCCATATGTATGAAGCTGCATACTGTGTGAACAACAGATCAATGTCAGGCATAAAAGAATTCCTCTTTGAAGGCTGCTAGAGGTGTCAAAACCTTTTCAGATAAAGGGGCTAGATATTTTGGGGCCATTTAACATAACCCAAGCTGGAAATAAGTGCATATTGACAATTATTGATCATTTTTCATGGTTTATATCTGTGAGAGCAATCCCTAACTAGCGCACTGGTATATTTGATTTAGGATTAGAGAATAATGGGATTATTAAATTTGGTATACCAGAAAGATTACTGATGGATTAGGTTATGAACTTATTACATGATTTGATGAAAAATGTATGTTGTGTACTCCATGTTCCCAGGTTAGAGACAAGTCCATTCCATCTGCAAGTAAATGGGTGAACAGAATGCATTCATAGATCAATCTCAAAGATGATGAGTCATTATGTTAACAGTCAACATACAGAAAGGGACACATATCTCCAATTCATGGTTGGTGCATACAATTCCAAGGTCCATACTAGTACAAATCTCTCACTGTATGTGGTTGTCTATGGAAGGAAAATGCCATCTCCCTTCCATGTGTTACATAAGATAGGTTCTGACACTGATTCATCTAAAGGGGTATGTGAAAACGGTACTTAAAATTTGGCAGAGAGTCAGATGAACAAACACAAAAGCTGCAGAAAGACAAGAAAGCAAGGGACATAAGTCAACTTCCTCATTTCAGAGTTGGCCAGTGGATTACCAATCCCTACACACTGAAAAGAAAAACAAAAAAAATCTCTGAGAAATGACCAGCCCCGTCAGTGTTAAGGTGCAGGTAACAATTAAAACTCCTGTGTACATATCAGCAGAGGGAATCCATTTGATGGAGTAGTCAACGCCACAAGTTATGGTATCAGTGCCCCAGCAGAGCAGAACACCAAGCAAGTTTAAGAGGAATGCATTACTCAGCATTTGTGTTGATCACAAGGTACCACATGCACTGAAGTAGGGAATCTAGTTGTAAATAATTACATATTGTTGCATTGTATTTTCCATACTGTAGTACCTTTTTCCTTCCCTTTTTTGTGTACTATTATACTATGTGTCAGTGGTTAGCAGGGCATTGTGAAAGTCATTTGCTCCTTTGTGTGTTATTGTGTGGGCAGTGTTTTTTTGAAAAAAGTGAGGGAGTTGATGGACATTCCTGTATCTCAGTTAACGCAATAGAATGGACACCTTAAAGAATACTGGTATTCTTGTTATCAGAGGAGAAGTATGAGGTGCAGTTCTGAACCAGTCATTGGATTCTGGAGTGGTGTTTTCCAAGCAACTGGATGTCCTGTTGAGGGAACACCATTGGAGAAAGACTAATTTTCGAGGTATGGAAAGTTAGGAATGAGATTCATAGGCTACAAGACAGATTCAGTGGGTTATGTGAGGCCATTTTCTATGAAATTATTGATTAGTATCAAGAATGAGGAGTGTCATGTGAGAAGCCAAGAGCACACAACAGATGTAGTGCCACAGTCAAATATATGAAGAAAAGGGGGATGGATCAATGCTAGAGGGAGCTTGTTAAAAACCTTTTTTGGGACAGCAAACAAAGAAGGTGTGCAGGAACTGAACATGATGATAGGTCTGGTGCAAGACACAGTCTACATCTACATCATACTCCACAAGCCACCTAATAATGTGTAGCGAAAGAGTACTTTTGTTCCACTAACTGAGCCCTCCAGCCGTGTTCACTTACATATAGTGTGTGGGAAGAATGATTGTCAGAAAGGCTCTGTATTGGCTCTAATTTCTCAGATTTTCTCCTTGTGGTCATTATGCGAGACACATATGTGGGGGGGGGGGAGAAGTAATATATTGTCCGACTCTTCCCCGAAAGTGCTCTCTCGAAATTCCAATAGCAAATCTCTCTGTGATGCACAAAACCTCTCTTTTAATGTCTGCCAATGGAGTTTGTTGAGCATCTCCGTAGTGTTCTTGCACTGGCTAAACGATCTTGTGACGAAATGTGCCACTCTTCGTTGGATCTTCTCTATCTCTTCTATCTCTATCTCTTCTACCTGGCAGGTATCCCAGATAGGTGAACAATACTCAAGAATCGGTCTAACAAAGGCCATATAAGCCACTTCCTTTATGGATGAGTTACATTTCCTTAATATTCTCCCTATGAATCTGAATCTGGCATCTGCTTTACCCACTATTTGTTTTATGTAGTCATTCCACTTAAGGTCGCTCTGGATAGTTATTCCTCGATATTTTACGGCAGGTACTGTTACCAGCGGTTTGGCAACAATGGTGTAGCTGCACAGTAGTAGATTTCTTATTCTATGTATTCGTAATATGTTACAATTATTTAAATCCAGGGTCAACCACTAGAGCTTGCACCATTCATTAGTTCTCTCGAGGTCATTCTTCAAATAGTTACCATCTTCAGGCGTTGCCACTTTGCAATAGACGACTGCATCATCTGTGAACAACCTTAAAGATCATCCGACAGCATTCTACAAGATCATTTATGTGTACTGTAAACAGTAACGGTCCTATCACACTTCCTTGGGGTACTCCGGAAATTGGCTTTTCATCTGTCGATTTTGTTCCATTAAGAGCGACGTGCTGAGTCATGTCTGCAAGGAAGTCTTGAATCCAGTCTCAAATCTGCTCCGGTATTCAATAAGCTCTTATTTTTTCACTTAACAGCATTGCAGGACGATGTCAAATGCCTTCCTGGAGTCAAGGAATACGATATCAATCTGAGTGGCGTTGTCTAACCGCTGTTTGCGGTATCCATGTTGATTTTTATAGAAGAAATTTTCACTCTCCAAAGACGTCAGAATTCTGGAGCATAGAACATGTTCCGTAATTCTGTAACAGATAGATGTCAACGATATAGGTCTATAATCGTGCACATCTGTCCTACGGAAATAACCTGCGCTTTGTTCCAGTCGCTAGGTGCCCTCCGTTGCCCAAGCGATCTCCGATTAATTACTGTTAGAAGGGGAGCAACTTCTTTCACATAACTTTGTAGAATCTTACAGGTGTCTCATCTGGTCCTGATACCTTTCCACTACTAAGCGATTGTGGTTTTCTACTCCGCTATTCGTTATCTTAATATCTGCCATTTCGGCGTTCGTACGACGATTGAAATGAGGGACTGTGTTACGATTTTCTGTGGTGAGACAATTAAGGAAAACCGAATTCAATATTTCGGCTTTCTTTCTGTTAGCTTCCGTTTCAGTGCCAGTATGGTCACTGAGTGAGTGAATAGATGACTTTGTCTCACTTACTGATTTTACTAACGATCATAATCTCTTAGGGTTTTTACTCAGATTGGTAGAGAAAGTTTTACTTTCAAAGTCATTGAACGCTTTTCTTATTACTCTCCTTACTCTCATTTTTGCTTCGTTGAGCTTTTGTTTGTCAGCTAGGTTTTTACTTTTCTTGAATTTGAGATGAAGTTGTCTTTGTTTACGCAGCAGTTTTCTAACACGGTTATTAAACCATGGTGGGTCTTTCCCATCCCTTAAGACCTTACTTGGAACGTACTTGTCTAAGGCATAGTGCACGATGCCTTTGGGTCTTTTCTGTTTGTCCTCCACATCTTCGTCCTCATCATCGACTGCTGACTGCTCAAATATTCTGAAATTTGTATTCTGTCACTCTTGCTAAGTAAAAATATCTTCCTACCTTTTTTAACGTTCTTTCTAAGACCCGTTGTCACAAATGACGTCACAGCCTTATGATAACTGATACCTTCCTCTGCGTTAACTGATTTGATATGTTCAGCTCTATTTGTTGCCAGGAGGTCTAAGACGTTACCCTCACGAGTTGGTTCTCTAACTATCCGCCTGAAGTAATTTTCGGGCAAGACATCCAGAACAATGTCACACAAATTCTTGTCTCTGGAACCAGTTTTGATAGCATGACACTCCAAATCTGTACATGACAAGTTGAAGTCACTTCCTATTACAACACCATGATTAGGAAAATTGTTAACGATATTGTGCAAATTCTGTCTGAAGCGCTCCACCACTAGAGCTCCTGACCCAGGTGGTCTGTACCATTTTTGACCAATCTTTGATACTTAACTTCACCCAGATTAATTCTCAACTGAAATCCGTGATAACCTCGCTAGATTTTATCGACCATTGGCGACTAACCTATCCTTACCATAAATATACCAATCAGAACTTAGGATTTCTTTGTCACTAACGTTCAGTTTTAACGAACTTTGTGGCCCTAATACTATCTGTGCACTATAACCTTCAGTGAGCGACACTAATTCTGAGACTTTGCCTTGGATGCTCCTGCAGTTCACCTAAATTATATTAACCTTCTCTATCTCTGATCTGCGAGAACGAAAATTCTCTGAGGACATTGTGGCTAATTAATCAGGCAAAACGTCTTTGATCCCAAGGGAGGGTTTCTCTAGAAAAGCCAGATGTGCACACTACACGTACTCTTCTACTCTAGTAACCACTTCCTGCGTGTAGTGCACGACTTTACTACTAACAAGGGAACCTCCCTATCGCACCCCCCTTAGATTTAGTTATAAGTTGCCACAGTGGACAGGCCTTGAAAAACTGAACACAGATCAATCGAGAAAACAGGAAGAAGTTGTGTGGAACTATGAAAAAAATAAACAAAATATACAAACTGAGTAGTCCATGCGCAATATAAGCAATGTCAAGGTGACTGGGCTCAGGAGCGCCGTGGTCCCGTGGTTAGCGTGAGCAGCTGCGGAATGAGAGGTCCTTTGTTCAAGTCTTCCCTCAAGTGAAAAGTTTGCTGTCTTCATTTTCGCAAAGTTATGATCTGTCCGTTCGTTCATTGACGTCTCTGTTCACTGTAATAAGTTTAGTGTCAGTGTTTTGCGACCGCACCGCAAAACCGTGCGATTAGTAGACAAAAGGACGTGTCTCTCCAATGGGAACCGAAAACATTTGATCGTAAAGTCATAGGTCAACCGATTCCTTCACAGGAAAACACGTCTGATATATTCTATACGACACAGGTGACGGAATGTGCGTCACATGATAGGAATATGTGGTCGACCCATCTAACAAGGGAACCTTCCCATCGAACCCCCCTCAGATTTAGTTGAAAGTTGGCACAGTGGACAGGCCTTGAAAAACTGAACACAGATCAATCGAGAAAACAGGAAGAAGTGTGTACACTTGGCGAATGGGTAAAAAGATTCTTCTACCTTGCCCGATTTAGGTTTTCTTGTGGATGTGATAATCACTCCCAAAAAAGTGATGAAAACATAAGAGTTTGTCACATAAACTGCAACAAATGAATGCAAAAGTTTCACAGTCGCAGTTTTTCCCTGTGCTCTGTCAAAACATACGTTTTTAACGTTTTCAAATTTTTCCTTGTGCAGTTACCTTGCATCGGACGGACGGACGGACAGATAATAATTGTCTGAAAGTAAAGAATTAAACTTTTCACTCGACGGAAGACTTGAACCAAGGACCTCTCGTTCTGCAGCTGCTCACGCTGAGCACGATGAGTCGGCTCTCAGCCGTGGCAGCGTGCGGACGGCCCCGCGCGCCGGCCAGTGGTCCGCTGCGGCGTTGTTTACTTCCGCGTCGTAGCTTTAAGGCTCGTATCCGTCCACCGTGAACAAAATGTCGAGCGCTTACCACCGTGCGACCCTTACAGTTTCCTTCCTAGCTGAACATGCGCGGCCTCGTGGACATGAAGTTGAAACGTTCCTACGTGAAGAAGTTCGTTTAGATCCTAACCACGTTCTCGGAATCCATTTTTCGATCACGAGTAGTGTCGTTTATATTAAAATGACAAACACCGAGGGGTGTGAAGATGTTATTCGCCGCCATGCCAATGGACTTAAGTTCAAATACTCTGATGGTGACGTCGGAGCTGTAACACTTGAACTCGCAGAGTACGGTCAACGCACGATTAGGGTGTTTGAACTACCTTTTAAAGTGCCGAAGGACGAAGTTGTCTCTGCGTTACAACCATACGGTAACGTCATCGGTTACGTAGAGGAAAAATGGCAAACCTTCACGACCTATCATGTCCTTAATGGTGTGCGTCAGGTCAAAATTGAACTGAAAAAACATATACCATCATACCTGACAATTGGCGGGGTGCGAGCCATTGTCATGTACGACGGCCAACCCCGAACATGTGCGGGTTGTGGACAAGAAGGCCACGTCAGATCCGCCTGCATGCGACGCCGCCTGATCCAGACGCCGGTCGGCGAGGAAGCGTCCCCAGCAATGATCACTCAGATCCCTGTCACATATGCCAAGGGTGCCAAGGAAGGTAGCACCTCTACACAGGGTCTTCCTGCTCCGTTGACGTCGTCTGATCAGATAGATGCAACCGCTACTGAGATTCCTTCTGAGGTGCCACAGACGCCAGATCCTGACCTGCCGAATCTTCGCAGCACTGTGACTGAATATGCTACTGAGATGGACGTTGATTCAGGAGTGGTACCTACTTCTGCTTTCCTTCAGACTGGTCCGGAGTCAGACGAAAGCCACCCGCAATCAGACTCTGAACGACATGTTCGAAAACAAGAGTCGACACGAATGAGAAAGAAACGTAGCCGTATACCCCCTGATGAATCCATGCTACGGATGGATACCAGGCATGCAGACCCGAAGATGGACGACAAACCGCTCTTTGATGACCAAAAGTCTGATGCGAACGACCCGCCACAGGCGACCATTGGCAACGAACACTCCTCCTTATTGGCACCGTCGCCCCCATAGGTCGACGTTGAAGAGAGCCCATCCGCTGGGCCGAAAACTACGTCTCCTCTCCACGTGGATGATGTGCACAGCCGATGCCCTACCGCAGTATCAGTCTCCTGGGCAGACGACGTGGAGATCGAAGGGACTGGGGTGGACGGTGCTGATGATGGGGCGCCCCCATCGGTTGCGCCCGCGCCCGCAAACTCTCCACAATAGCAACCTCTTCAGCGGACCGGCAAGATCGACGACCTCTCGCTCCTGGAGAAGAAGCCCCACCTGTGCCTGTGGGACTCCAACACCAGCATTATCGTGTCGCAACGATTAACCTCGCGACCATTCGTGCGCCCCACAAACTAGCGCTGCTCCGCGATATGATTTATGATGCGGACACAGATATTGCGCTTTTTCAGGAAGTGCATGTCACCGATTTTTCACCACCACATGGCTTCAAGGCACATCTTTCTCCCGCTTCGGACACCGGTAGTGGTGTTGCCATCATCTTACGAGAAGGTCTTCCTGCCGAAGATGTCCTATACCTCCCCAACGGCAGAGGCATGGCCCTTACTCTTTTTGGTGTACGCATCGTCAACATATATGCGCCGTCGGGCTCCAGCTACCGTCGTGAAAGCAATGCCTTCTTCGCGAATGAAGTTACACCCCTTTTTTATGGGACCACACGATAACTGGGTCATGGGTGGAGACTTCAACTGCACCCAGCAACCTCAGGATCAATTGCCGCGTCACTCACCGTGCGCAGCTCTGGAAACAGTCGTCACGCGGCTACAATTTGTCGACACATGGAGACATGTTAACGGTGATCTTATGGTCTTTACGTACTACACTGCGCACTCCTCTAGCCGACTGGATCGCATCTACATCTCGCGATCCCTAATTCAACACACTCGACAGGATGAAATCTGGCCTGTTGCTTTCTCAGATCATGAGGCTTACTTCTGTGATGTTGTTCTCACAAGACAGGCTACAATTTGTCGACACATGGAGACATGTTCACGGTGATCTTATGGTCTTTACGTACTACACTGCGCACTCCTCTAGCCGACTGGATCGCATCTACATCTCGCGATCCCTAATTCAACACACTCGACAGGCTGAAATTTGGCCTGTTGCTTTCTCAGATCATGAGGCTTACTTCTGTGATGTTGTTCTCACAAGACAGGCTACAATTTGTCGACACATGGAGACATGTTCACGGTGATCTTATGGTCTTTACGTACTACACTGCGCACTCCTCTAGCCGACTGGATCGCATCTACATCTCGCGATCCCTAATTCAACACACTCGACAGGCTGAAATCTGGCCTGTTGCTTTCTCATATCATGAGGCTTACTCTGTGATGTTGTTCTCACAAGACAGGCAGTATGGCACGGACGTGGTTCATGGAAACTGAACACGGCACTTTTTAATTCACTTGACTGTCGACTTCTAATAGAAGACACTTGGATCACATGTAATAGACGCCGTCCCACATATCCGTCTACCATATCCTGGTGGATCCAGTGTGCAAAACCTACTCTTCGAAAAACTTTGATCCGGTATGGCAAAGATGTTGTAGCCTGGAGGAGGAGCACTATGGACTTTTACTACAGGATCCTACGAGAATGCTCCACGATGCCAGCCTCCCCTGAGCGCCATACAAGGATGGACCATGCTAAGGCACAAATCTCCAATCTTATGCGGAGGCATTTGGAAGGAGCGATAGTTCGATCTCGTACTGCTGATCGCATGCCTCATGAACATCCGTCGATGTACCATATCATCCACGAACGCCAAAATAGACGCCGGAAATTGATTCACGTCCTAACAGACCAAGAAGGGCGTCGCTACGTAACCCAATCTGCAATAGGGAATGTGCTTCACGCCCACTACCAGCAGCTCTAATCCGCAATTCCACATTCCCCAGAGTTGATCAAGGAAGTCTCACAGCTCAACTTCGGTGGTATCCCAGGAGATGCGGCGATTGACTTGATGTCAGAGGTGACTGATGATGAAGTCCGCCACCTTCACCTCCATCTGTCGGGAACTGATGTCTCCAGAAGTACCTGTGTCGGACGCTTTCATGGAAGGAATTATTATTCCTGTACATAAACCGCATGGTGGCAACAATATCAGTGATTATCGGCCCATCACCCTCCTTAACAGTGTTATGAAAATCTTCACTCGCATTTTGGCGGCACGACTTAAATAAATTGTCCGATATGTTGTGTCGCCAGACCAAGCATCTTTGGGAGGGGATAACAATATCCGCATGGCTTTATGCCGCTACAGGGATATGATCGCCGTTACCCAGGCACAACGCCTCTCTGGGGCACTTGCGTCTTTGGACTTTAGTCAAGCTTTTGATAGGGTTGATCATTCGTTCCTTACGGCCGTTCTCCACCATATGGGTTTCCCAGTCGCCGTTATCACGGTAGTGATGCGCCTTCTGCGGGGTGCTTCATCCAGGATTATGTACAATGTCAGACTCACTCCTCCGATAAAATTAGATCGATCCGTACGTCAAGGTTGCCCTCTATCAGCGATTTTGTACGCCTTTTCCTTGGAATCCTTGGTATGTGGACTGAGACAACGTTTGGTAGGGTTGTCCATAGATCGCGACCGACTCCGTTGCACAGCCTATGCTGACGATGTAGTCATCTGTTTACGTAATGCCGACGAGGTTCGAGCTGTTTTTGATGTGGGTAGTGACTTATGGTGAGGCATCGGATAGCTCTTTAAACGTACGTAAGTCACAAGTTATGTTCATTGGCACGGGACTTCCCGTGGAGTGCGTTACACGTCTCACCACCGTTGATACCATTCGCTGTTTGGGAATAGATTTTTCATCTGATCTCTGGCGTTCAGCCACCATCAACTGCCGACGCCTCCTTTTAATTATCAGAGCAGGTCTTATGGACCATCGCCTTCGATCCCTAGATATTCTCCAACGAGCTCGATATGTAAATATACATGTCGCATCCCGAGTTCCCCATGTAGCACAAGTTCTACCTTTCCCGCTTACTGTGGCACGTCGCATGTTGGCAGCGATGGCATCTTTCGTCAGCTGTGGGCTGTTGTTCAAAGTTAACTATGCAACCCTTACTCTTCCCCGTGAACGAGGTGGGATAGGTCTGTTGCACGAGCCGGATAGAGCTCGCGCCCTATTTGTCAGCTCCCAGATGACGGTATGGACACGTTACCCAACGAGCCTCACTGGTCTCCTCCTGTCGGCATATTCGCCGGTCTCACTGTCAGCCCCAATGATGATCTTGGATGTTCCGGCCCAGTTCCATTATATACGATACTTCTTTCTTGAACTCAGTTATCTACGCCTCACCTTACCAAGACAGCTTTTACTCAAGACAAAGGCAGTATACAATGTCCTCCAATTAGGTCGTCCACCTAACCCGATTGAACAAAAGTTCCCCCAGGTTGATTGGCGTCATGTATGGCGCGCGGTGTTCGCCTGTTACCTTGACACGAATGTTCAATCTGTCTGGTACCTAACTGTCAATGGTAAGCAAATCAACAAATTTCGCCTTCATAGTGTCCACCTCGCCCAATCACCTCTATGTTCCACGTGTGGAGTGCCAGACAGTGATGAACATCAGTTTGTTTGCGGACCGGCGGCGGAGGTTTGGCACTTGGTTCGTCGTATTGTGGCTTTTCTAACGCGGGACATTCCGAATCGGATAAATCCCCTTTCATTATTATTTCCGGAACGTGACTATTTTCCTCGGACAAAGACCAATGCTGTGAATTGGATTCGTCGACATGCCATTCACTACCTATTTGGACAAACAGTAGACTCTGTTCTCGATTTTTGGACATACCTCAATGACCGTCATTATGTAGTTGTCCATCACCCAAAATACAGACAATTTTTCTCGAACTTCTTGGGAGTGCTTTCCACGACCCGCCTCGCATCTGGAATGTGTTAAGCCAAGAGAGAAGAAGGTTTCCTGTTTGAACCAATGAACATTTCTGAACAATTGAACGGAACACATCAATTTCGAGAAGACGTGACTCAACATATTACCAGCCGGGCGCAGAAGGCCTCTGATCAATTACACAACAAAACTAAAAAAAAATTAAATTAAATTAAAAAAATTAAATTAAAAAAATAAAAATAAAAACAATAAAAATAAAAATACAATTCAGAAAAAGGAAGATTTTGTTTTGTTTGTAAGGATAGCCCCAACCTTGATTTCCCATATTTCCCCTGGTATATAGGCAGCTCTCTGGAGTAGGTTTAGTCAGGAGCCAACGCCTGAATTGGACCAGATTTTTTTGTTATAGGATGAAAAGTGGCGGTGGCACCTAGGTTTTTTTTGTCGTTCCATTTTATTAAGGGACATTCTAAACATTAAAGAAGGAAAAAAGAGAAAAGTGTCAATGCAATCTATGTACACTGCAGTTGTTATGAATGCACCAAAGCAAAATTCGGGACGAATTTTTGAAGAATGGAGGATTTTTGTACAGCGAATTAAATTGCTGGGTGTGCACATAAATTTTTGCAGTTATTACTTGCACCGACGACAGAAAATCAGATCCAGCTCGTACCGTGTGCCACAACCAGTATCTTGCGCACCCAAGGAATTCAGTGTTACGGAAGCCAGGGCGCTACTCGTGATACATTTCCTCATCGAACCGAGCTGTAATCAAAAAGTGCAAATGACAGCACCTAATGCATCAACCTGCGAGTCTTGCATTATGGAGCCATAACATCTAACCTCTGAACTAAGCTGCTTCAAGACGTTCCAGCACCGACAGAAAGTGCGAAGGCACTGACAATAACGGAGACACCACAGTGGGCGAAAGTCTGTTCAAACTTCCGGATAATGAGGGCAAGTGACTGCATCGCCAACCATGATGATGTCATGTCCGGCTTAAATACGTCCGTTATCGAAGCCTCAGGCTCAGTGTCTGGTCATCTCATCTGACTCTCTAATTCTTACTGAATAGAAGTCTCGCTAACTACAGGACAACTTGACTGTTGAATCTTGATTTGCTACCTGCTGCTGAAAGATGACTTCGTCCCTGAGGCTGGCTGTAGTGGGCCTTAGTCACTGCATGCTGCCATGCTGCTTTGTTGCCACCACGTTTGAAGAAGATGCGGAAGGGCTGTGCCAGGCGACGACAGACTACCGCATACAACCTGTACGGTGAGATAGCTGAGTACCGCCTCCCTGGCTGTACATAGCACTACCTCCCTGGCTGTACATAGCGCTGCCTCCCTGGCTGCACACTGTGTTGCTAACTTGAAACCTAGGGTTCCACCTTCACAACACCCATCGCCTGTGAAAAGCAATTGGCAGCTGATCAGTACTCTTTGAGAGGGCTGTGGCCGGCCGCACTAGCTGCTGGTGAGCTATGGTAGGGTTGCGCCTACAGACTCCTTTCCTGGCTATCTACACGGCACTGCCACTGAGACCAGGCCCACACAGTGCGGCACCTGATGAAGTGCTGTTTACGCATTCCTCGTCGCACGCGAGTGTGCAAATCAGAGTGCTTTCTGTTGAACTGGAAAAGGCAATCGGTTCCGTAAATGACTAGTAATAAATATGATTCCAGACAATGCTGTTTCACTGACACCTTAGGGCATATGACAGCCATCCATACTATCTCTCTGGCTCCGGCTCCTGCACCAATAGCATCACTAACTGAGGAATTTTGACCATTCATCCTGGTACACCTTGTATAAAATTCATGTGTTGCAAGAAGTCTCAATGTTCAGTTACCTTTTCATTAGTTGAAAGGGTTCTTCATTTTTCAATGATTTAAATAACATCATAAAACTATTGCCCTTTGTGCAGGATTGCCATGTTGAAATAGTAGATCCTTCCAGCTCATCATGTTAACAGTGAGTCTGTGTCGGATTTATGGGAGTTTTCTAACTTCAACTTCTGAACCTGCGTGTCATGTTTAATTCAGTAAGTTCAGTGTTGTGATCGAGATAAAAATGAGGGGCGTGAGAGAGAAACAGTTATCTCTGTTGAATTTCTCGTATAAAAAAGAACGTTCTGAACCAGTTCCAGATTCATCTTCTGTTGGCACTAGTACATCCCTAATTAACTCAAATTTAAGTGACGTTATAGTGACTACAGCAACTTCTAGTAGTAAATGGGATGCAGGATGATACATTAACTAAGGTTATATTGATGACTTCTCTAATGAATCATGCTAGAAATCCCCATTGGTGCCTCTTGGAGACTATGTATTCCCATCACTTTCTTAGACAAACCTTCGATTCCAAAAGCAGTAGCTTATCAGATAGTCGTGGCTGAGGTATTCTGAACACATGAAAGAAGCGTTATCTAACTGTTGAGTTATTTTTAAGTTGGACAAAGTCGGAATAGGTGGACATCAACACTTGGGCCTTTTAGTAATTCTAACTGGAAGAAAGCTCTACAACATTTTCCTGTGCACATTAAGACAATGTATCATCTAAAACGAATCGAATCTGCAGATAGTTATTTTGTACGATAGCAGAAGGAAAGGAAAAGTTTTTGTACATCGACTCAACAGTGAAAAGGTACATCATAGTGCTAACCATAGGAAAGCGCTTCTGTCGATTGTGAAAACTGATCCTGTGTGGCCAGCACGAGCTAGCTCTTCATGGCAGACATGACATGACTCTGGAAATTTATTGTCACATTATGGCGAGTTAAATTTTGGGAATGTTCGTTCTCTCGTGAGGTTCTGAGCTGAATCTGGTGATTTAGTTTTACAAAGGTAACTTCAGAATCGTCCTGGAATGCAAAGTGGGCCCTATATCAGTAGTGGCATTCGAAACTAGACAATGGAGATATTCGTATATGGTGATATTATAAGACATCAAATTGTGGTGATTTAGTTTTCCAAAGGTAACTTTAAAATCGCCCTGGAATGCAAAGTGGGTCCTATATCAGTAGTAGCATTCGAATTCTGAAGACATGATTGATGCCAGTATTGTTTTGGGCACTTTGCTACTACACATCTGGCAACAAAAATTGGTGCTGCAAGTTCAGCTAACCATAATTGCTCATGGGGGACAGCCATTGTGCAAGTTGCTCCAAGTTGCTTGATCCACATGACATTGTGGCAGTTGTGAAAACCACGGTTCATACCGAAGACAACCAATCCACGCTGGACAAGTTCAACAAGTCAATGCCTCACTGCAATGCTGCCTTTGCCCAATGACTATTGAGCATATCTGAGGACCCATGAATTCTCCACCCCACTACCAAGAGGTTGGCTAAGCAATTACAGACACTGCAGCTATGAACCACGGCTATAGATAGCGTGCATACATACCAGGTTGTTGCACCCCAGTCTCGTAGTTATGAGAAATCTTCGGCAGACATTTGCTGGTTTCATAGACGTTTCTGTTATAAGACTATGAAGTCCGTGAAACCATGTACACACCCGATGGCCAAATGTGAACTATCTTAGATCGGGACATCATCTACAGTGGCTACTGCAGAGGACCCATCAATGCTCTACAACACACACGCCATGTAGGACTCTAAATGTGATGCCTGTTGCAGTACAACCCCACACTGTCACCTCCAGCATGACTACACTCTACTGCAGGGGATAGTCAAAATAATGTGAACAGTGGTAGTAGTGGGATGGCTGGGTGTGATGGTCAACAAGGCAGGTGAGGCACATGTCACACTCGACCATGTGTGTTGAGTAAGGACTAGGCATTAGTGCAGGTTGTTTACGAGTATTGCTCACTTCGTATTTGCATTCAGAGGCCGAGATCGACGTGCAATGAAAGACCTAACAGAGTTCCAAAGAGGGCAGATTGTGGGGGCCCGATTAGAATGTCTCTGAGCACTATGGGAACTTAACATTGAGGTCAACAGTCCCCTAGAACTTAGAACTACTTAAACCTAACTAACCTAAGGATATCACACACATCCATGCCCGAGGCAGGATTCGAAACTGCGATCATAGCGGCCGCGCGGTTCCAGACTGAAGCGCCTAGAACCGCTCGGCCACTGCGGCCGGCTGGAGCCCGATTAGCTGGAGCATCAGTAATCAAGACAGCCAACTTATTGAATGTTTCAAGAGCAACTGTTCTAACAGTCAATGCAGCCTACACAAAACATGGAAAGACATCATCGTGTAAACGTAACAGTGGGCGCAAATCAAAACAAAATCACAGAGATCGTCTTATGCTAACACTAATTTTGTCAAAATAACACAAAACTATGGTGGCTAAATTGACTGCAGTGCTCAATAGCCATCTTCGAGATCCCGTATCTATCGACACTGTCCACCAAGAACTCCATAAAGCGAATGTTCATTTACGAGCTCCTATATCGAAACCATTAGTGACGACAACCAACGCAAAGAAGCATAAACCATGGTGTCAGGATCATAAATCCGGGACGGCCAATCAGTTGAAGCACCTCATATGGTCTCATGAGTCAACGTTTCCGTTAATTCCAACACCAGGCTGGGTTTATGTCTTGAGAATGCGAAAGGTAAACTACAATCGTGATTGCTTGATTCCAACAGTTAAGCATGGAGGTGGAAGTGTGATGGTGTGGGCAGCCATATCACGGTATTCTCTTGGTCCTATCATTACTTTCAAAGACTGGTTTCCAGTCAAGATTATGTGAACATTTTAGGTAATCAGGTGCACCCCATGATTCAAATGTTGTTCCTCAGCAGTGATACCATACTTCAGGACGATAATGCACTGATTCACACAGCCAGGACAGAAAAATCGTTGTATGAAAAGCATGCAACTGAACTACAGCATCTTCCCTGGCCAGCACAGTCCCCGGACTTGAACATTATCAAACTCTTGTGGGCGGTATTGGAGCACAGACTCCAGAGCAGATTTCTGTCTCCCTCGTCACTACATGAGTTAGAAGAGATTCTGATCGAAGAGTGGCATAACATTCCATTGGAGATTATACAATCATTGTATGTCAGTATTCCAAGAAGAATCACACATGTCTTATAGGCAAATGAGGATCCAACCCCTTATTAATAAACCATTCCCAAGTAAGTACAGGTGTTTACATTATTTTGCCTATCCCCTGCACATCACACTTCCTGTTGGTTACTGACTATTCTTCAGGATTAGTGTTTTTAATCGACATAGGTTTGGATGTCAGCACACTGCTGACAGCTACTCTACTGATGCCACAGAAGCCAGTACAATCACTTTAATGGCGGTCAAACAGACATTTTCTCAGTACAGTTTGGGCACAGATTTCTCCATGCAAGCTGCTTTGACTGTGGATTTACAGAAAGCCTGTATGATACATTTCATCAGTGGTTGCACTATTGCTGGTGTAAAAGGTCATTCGACAGCACACCCTACTTAAAGAGTAGATATCTTAAATACTTCTGTATTGGACATCAAAAGGGGGCAGTGGCAGTCATATAATCACAACTTGGTATCCGAGCTCAATAAAAATAAAGAGGATTATGCAGCAGTCAAGCATGAAACTACCAGGCTATGTATGGAAAACAGTGTGTTAGAAGATACCCTGAAGGCCACAGAATGTGCTCTTCAAGCAGCCTGCAAAACATTGGAGATGCTAAGACTCCTCCACTGTCTGACGTCTGTCATACAGTGGTGTCCTTAGAAACACGGTAGACCATGGAGCCATGGGGCTTGGCCACACACAGAATGCTGCACCGTATTCATACTGCAACTTGTCCCCTGTTTTGTTACACAGTCATTAGACTGTGCTGGAATGACTATATGAGACCACCGTTATTTTTGAAGAGATGCTGCAGGACTGAGTCCCATGTTGCTCAGACAGTCCTTGGTCCCCAAAACGCCATCTAGTGTGCAAGAAGGATGGTTCATGGCTTCATTGTGGTTATTATTGTGCAGTGAACAGCCGAAGAATGCCAAACAGATACGCAATACCAAACATCCAGGGTTTCACCAGTGCTCTGGTGAGTACTATCATTTTCAGTCTGTTAGATTGCTGAAAAAGCACATAATCAGATTCAGTGGCATCCAGACATAAATGAAACTGCAGTGATAACTCCATTTGGACAGTTTGAGTTTTTTGTATGCATTTTGGGAGTAGTAGGACTAAGTTTGTGTCACCACACTCTGCATTGTTGCCAAATTTATTCAAGATTGCGGATCCAAGGTGGTTGCAATAGATATGGCAACATTGCAATGACGTCATGGTGGGAAGTTAAAATTTTGGCGGGAAAATAGGTCACTTGGGCTACCTCCACTAACCTAAGTCATCCAACCACCACCTCTTCCTTGGAATTAGTGGGACTCAGGACTAAGCCTGTGCTAGGCTCCTGCATAGCATGGACATAAGTCTTTATTTTGTATGCAGTGTTTGTTTAAACAGTTTGAGCTGTCATAGGCAGTAGCTCCATCCAGTGTGTTCACCATGAGGTTCAGAGTCCAACTGACCTAGTACACAGTACCGCCACCAGAGTGCGATGTCGTCCCTTGTGTGACGTAATCCAAGGTGGCGGTCTGGGGGGGGGGGGGGGGGGCGGAAAAGCAGGGAAATGACTCAGCCTGTTCTGGGCTGCTGGAGAGAGGAAGGACTGTACTTTATTTATTTTGGAACAATTTATTTAGCGACGGAGTTCACGTAGTTCATTTATTACACTGATGCAAAACACTGACTTTGACGTGCTTGGGGTCGCATTACATAGCCTACAGACCTGCAAACTACTCGTAAATCACCGAACTGATGTGCATACACGAAAAGAACTCGCAAATTGTCGAAATATGCATGTAAAACGCTCTGCAGACACGCTCAATAATTGTAAACTGTCGAAATAATGCAGTAAATAGCCTACAGACCTGCAAACTACTCGTAAATCACCGAAATAATGCAGTACATTGATGTACAGACATGCAAACAACTCGTAAATTGTCAAAAAATAATGCATGTAAAAGGCTCTGCAAACACACACACAACAGTTAAACTGTCGAAAATAATGCAGTGCTCTTGCTCATTGAAAACGCTTTAGAATTATCGTCAACCACAATGTATCAGAGACTACGATGCTCGCATATGCCGAAGCCGCTGCAAGCCACTGCCAGAGAGACGTATGCAGGGGTGCGAGCACTTGCTCTTAGGCCACTGTCGCCTATAGCCAGCAGTTGAAAGTCGCGTCTATTTTTGGGTATACCATTAGAATTCTTCGAGTGTTATACAGACATCACATGTATATGTAAATAAGAGCCAAGTCACCCTTAAGACACACACGTGTCTACCGTTGCTGGCGCGATGCCCCTGTATCTGCAGCCCAGCGAAGACCTAATTGCCGAGCAACTCACCCTCGCAAACACAGCTAAAATGTTCTCAATGTTATACTGACGCCACAGGTTGTGCTATAGAAAACAGCATATATTTCACAGGCACGACTGTCTGAGAAGCTTAAAAGCTTTCTTTCAGAAACTGGAAATGGTTGGCCCAGAAAGATAAGCTCTCTTCATAAATGAGGGACTGCGGTCCGCTCTAGGTAGACGTTTTTTACCAAAACATGGCCAAGCTTACCACGAGAACGACGCCTCGCTAGTCTAAAATCTTCTTTCAGACGAGAGGGATTATGAGTCGCTGATTGGCTCCCCTCAGCATATGCAAAGCAAAGGCTTGCTCCCCCAGCGTGGGAGCCCTGGCGCCGTGTCTGGATTGGCTACCAAGCCGGCAGAATAGTCAAGAGGGGAGATTCAATGAGTGGAGGATAGTTCGATTGGTTTGTACAATGTGGATGCGGGTTTTTTCTGCTAATTCGGCTCCTGTACGAGGCTAGGTGGAAAGCGATTGTGATTCTTTGCGTTCTTCATCTTCTGGTCCTCGCCTGGTGTAGAACATGAGGTCTTTTCCTAGTGGGTGAGACTTGTGGTTTGCAACTAGTGGCGGACTAATAGTCAGTGGCAGTTTACAGTTGTACGGCCAGTGGGACTGCATTTCATCTCGGGCATATCACGTGTCACAAGGGTGAACTTATTCGTTCAGAGTCGGCCGCCTGGCGTTTGACAATTCCAGCACGCGCCGTATTGCCTGTGAGTCAAATTGGTGCACATCACACTGAAATATGCTGGGATTTCAGGGCTCTAATAGGGAAGTTTCCTGCGTTCTAATAATCAGAACGCCAGTCCTCGTAGGTTGCAAGTTTTGGTGGACGCGTCAGAACATTACAGCTGCCACAGAGCTCCGCCCCTTCGCCCACAGCGTGCCTTTTACTGCTGCCACCTGGATCAGGGAGAAAGAACAGTGTTGCTGCACCAGCGTAGGGTTGTTAAATGATATCCACGGCTCCCTGTTCTCCGTGAACCATAGTTTGTGGTGTACCTGTCGTAGCTGATTACATTAGAACAGAATGTGGTCTGACAGTGAATTCATGTAAACGAAGTCTGATTGCATTGTAAAAGGGGGTCATTTTTTTTGGTAAGATTTATCAGGTCTATTGTAGCTATAAAAGGATGAATAAAAACTTGTGATTATTTTTGTAAAGTTAAATACGCCACTGCTCTCATTCATACACCTCTAACCATTCACTGTTTTTATTTTATTGTGGTGTACATGGATACACCATGAGGTGTAGCGCCGTGTAACGATCCTTGGAGGCGGTTAAGTGGGAGATGTGTCTCAGTGCTGGATAGTGACAAATGGTGACGCGAGACTGGATGCGCACGTAGTTTATGTACAGCCGATAGAGAACAGTATTGGATAGGGGACTGATTTAGTTTCGATTGTGTCCAGTAGAGTGCACTAAAGTAATAGAATGTTTTTCATAAACTGTTCTAGTATTTTCATAAAGTGTTATTATGTCTTTTTGTGCATGTAAAATGTTATAAATGTGTTTTAGCAGTATGAATGATGCGTGAGTGTGGATTAATGTTAATATGAAGATAACTGTTTAACGAGTTCTGTAGTAGGATTTAGTATGGGAACATTTCGAAGAACTATGGATATGAACAAAGGGGATTTTTGTAGAATGTATTTGTACAGTACGTTTATGGTAGAGGGAAAGTTAATTCAGGTATAAATAACAATAGTAAATAACTTTATGCATAAGCAAAACTTCAGCATATTAGATAATTACTTCGGTAAAAAGTGCTGTCGTTAGGTTTACTATTTTGCAATTGGTTATTGATGAAAAGCGTGGATTGACGCTGCAGAATGTTGTTTTGCTATTGGCTGTTGAATAAACTGACCAATGGTAAAGCAGGAGTCTTCGCGCGCCTTTCTGTGCTGGTAGAGTAGACTTAGAGTATTCTAGAGAGGAGTCGAAGCCTAGCCATGAAAGAGTTCGGATGTGTGCAGTAGTAGTTCCGATGGAAATGATAAGCTGCCGGATATAGCAGTGTATCATACATCAAAAGTGACTGCAAAATTATTCCGATGGGCGTGTAGAAATTTCGGAATTTTTAAATGAATTTTGTGACGATAAAAAACATATATTCCGCGTGGCGTATTGAGCAGGTCGGTGGCAAAAAAACTGCCTGCATTTGGTACGGACAGACTTAATGTTTGGCGAGCATTCTCAATAAAAAACAATCAGTATTTTGTAGCTATTACGTTTTCGGGAAATGCTACACCATAAACTTGCCAACGTGAGTGAAAGGGATTATGAGTGAATGTGTTAAGACTAGCAAGGGCTTGGCAGTGATACTTGTTCATCTAAGTTTCAGAATATATTAAATGAGAAAAAAATTTCCAAACTTTCATTTGTGTGAAAACTTTCTCCCGAAACGTAGGTTGGTGACTTAAATTGCAGCCTGGTTTACGTCGAAGTACAGTAGGTTTCACTCTGATTTCCTACTGATGATCTGCTGAGACAACGTTCACAGGTAGGTGCAGGTCCGTCGTTTAAAGGGACGGAAAGAACCGCACCGCCGTAACCAGCAATTCAGAATGCAATCTTTCTAAATTAGTTAATCTGATGAATAATTTGATTTCTGAAAGTGATCGCACACAAAAGCAACAAAAGTGCCGTGAGTAAATTCACTAATTTTATATATAAAACTTAAGTGTGTATCTCACGATTTGGAGATGGTTGAGAAGATAATACTTTTCTTTATGTAAAGATAAAAACTTTTTGCATCACTTGGACATATATATATATATATATATATATATATATATATATATATATATATATATATATATATATATACAGCAAGTGGCTGCTTGCAATACTTTGTCTTGCACATATCAGTCTGTATGACAGTGAAACAATGATATGTTTGTACGATCCTTCTGCGTGAATAATTTATTAAATATGAGATCTAAAACTTCGGCTTTCCTTTTGATGGCTCCTACTGCCACTCGAGATTGTCACGCGAGTGACTGGATAGAAGCCTTCGTCCCGCTTAGCGATTCTACATGGGACTATAATTTTCTTGGGTTCTAAGGTATGATGGTGGTAGTTGTATGATACACATACCGATCTTTTTACAGGCTCACGAATTTCTGCAAACTGTTGACTGTCGTCATCTACACGTTCTTTTTTGAACCGATATTGCAACAGTCTCTGCTTCCTCATCATTTTCCGATTTTTTTTCCAACTATGGTGACTATTCTGTCCTTCACCCACGTACTCAGCACATACGTCTCCAGAGCGTTATTTACAATACGTTTGTACTTTGCCCATAATTCCTCTGTGTCCATCACACTGGAACCAAATTATGTCCATTCATTTTCTATGTGAGATGCTAACGACTGCTAATTTTATCTTTTTAGAAAAAAATACTCTCCTGGCAATCTTCATAGATTTATTAACTTTAATAACCATTGCCTCTATGATATCACGATCTGTAATCCCTGTCTCTATACTGACACCGTCGACAATATTTCCATTGTGTGTGGGCTGTCGACCTAGCTGCCCAAGACAGCTTTCGAAAATGTGTTCAACAGTACCTCGCAAGACTGCCTGTCCATACCGCCTTCAATGAATCCACACACATCCCAGTCTACACGATGTAGGTTTAAGTCGCCTCAAACCTATACTGCAAGATCCATATTTCCGCGCTAGTGTGCTTAGACGTACTTCAAATGATTCTAAAACTGACGCGTCGGAATCGGGTGGCCGGTAAAAAATCTGATAAATAACTTGAGTTCGCCTACACATATTACACGTGTCCAGATGGCAGCATGATTGCAGTTTAACTAATAATGGGTAAGTTAGTGGTCAGTGTTATACATCCTCGATAGCGGGCTTTGAAGACCTTTCTTGTAAATGCAAGTTTAGATGTATGGATTAATGGGTCTCATACACTGGTTTTTCAATCAGAAATGTTGGGCAAGGAGGTCCAGTCTGGAGCTTTGGAATCGTCAGACGGCGAGTTAAACACAATCGCGAATATGCGAAAGCGTTTGAGGTGTCAGCAGAATTTCAACATGCGTTTTCAGAGAGTTGGCAAATAGCTGAGCTCTCAGTTGTGCACCAGCAAGTCAGTCTTCCGCATGACGCTCAGGGTGTGAGTGCTGCTCACGGAAACGCTTCTTGCTCCCAAGTAGATTTCAATGGGTTTTGTAAACAGATGCAATCTAACCAGGCGTCTCGACGTACATCACGTGCCTTAGATAACAGCTAAAGTTCTTCCCTTGGTGTCGGAATCGTCGGCATTGATGTGTAAGTTATGTCTGGACTGTTGGACGCGTCACGAGCGTCGACATTGTTCACATTTTTTGAAATGTGCTAGGCATGTCGCAAGCGAGGGCGCTTAGCAGCAGCGTACCTGCTCAGGAAAACAGCACTGTGGGCTAATGCGCCTGTGTTTGCCAATACATGGTGGGCAGCAGAGCCTGAGCAAGCACTCTTGTTCGCTTTATATCCACTCTCGGTAGAACCCAGCTATTCGCCTAATGAACTCTTCACTGAGTTGGATATTAATGGTTTTACGACACAATTCAAGGTTGATACAGGGGCGTTAGTTTCTCTCATTAATCAGGAAAGCTATCATATTTTGGGCACACCCTGTCTGCAGTCGCCACAGTGGCAGGCTATTTCATATAGCCTGCAAAACATCCATTTTCGAGGTCAAATTTCTGTAAGGACGACATACTAGAACGTGGAAAGACAACTCACCGATCGCAAATTCGCTGTGGGCTCTAAATACTTTTGGGTTAGATGCATTCGGCACATTTCGTTTCCAAATATTGGATGATATGTACGTGGTATCCAGATCAGTACTTTTTCAGGATTAAGAATCGTTATCAGATAATTATAAGCAGTTATTCCAATCAGCGCTGGGTGAGACTTGAAGCACGTATTTCACTCACTTTGTTCACTGTGCTTAAATTTTATTGTGCTGTTCGCAATGTCTGATGTAGTAAAGACCGAGTTAGACACTTTACAGGACTTGGTGGTCATTTCGCCAGTCTCAGCTAGTCAATGGGCGACTCCCATGGTCATCGTGAAGAACGTAAATGGGTCCATCAGAATTTTCTGTCATTTAAGGCCACAATTAACGTGCAAAGAGCGATCGATATTTAACCAATCCTTCGATTTGACGAAGTTTTAGTGAAGGTAGCAGGGGACAGTGTGTTTCAAAGATTGATTTGAAGGATGCATACTTGGAGTTACCACTAGAGGCAGACATGCTGAAAATAATTGTTCTAAGTACACCTTTTGGAATGTATCAGTACAAGAGGTTGCCTTTTGTAGTCGCTTCAGTACCAGGAATTTTCCAGTGGTACAGAGAGCAGCTAACTCGCGTTTTTCTGTAGTGTGTAAGATATCTGGATGATATTTGGGTGACGGGTGTTACTAGGGTGGAGCACTTGCAAAACTCGCAAACTCTATTTCAGCAGCTGATGGAGAATGGACTCCGTTGAAACCTAGACAAATGCAAGATTTTTGCGCCCTTTGTGTAGTATTTGGCGCAGTTTCTAAGCAGTAAAAGGATCACACCGACAGCAGAGATCACTGATGCAATCAATTTTAGAGCTAACCACAAACAATAATTGAAGGAATTGTAATCTTTTCTGGGAAAAGTGAAATACTACACAAAATGCATTTAGGAAGCTACCTCAATAGATCCATTGAGGAAGAAATGCATACCTTTTGTTTGGTTTCCTGAGTGTCACAAAGCATACTTGCAGTTGAAAACACGCCTGAGGTCGAGCACACGCTTAACAACGTTCACGCCAGGTACCCTCCTGAGCGTTGCAGCCGCACGTTCACAAAATGAAATTGGGGCCATTCCCTCACATAAGAGTGCTGTACTACAGAGAAACCAAATGCTTTTGCGTCTGAAACGATCTTCCAGGTACAGAAAAATTATTCACAAGTTGACAGAGAGGCGTTGGCCATTGTGTATGGCGTTAAAAAAATCGACTTTTTCCTATGTGTGAATCAGTTCCAGTTACGTGCAGAACACAAACCCCTCGTTTCTCTTTCTAGCTACATTCTCACCTTCCATACAAAAGGGTGCACCGTTTGCAACATTGGGCTCTCTTCTTCTGCAATTCGCCTCTGTACAGCATGCAAACGCTAATGCACTATTACGCCTCCTCATTGACCCCGATGTTGATTTTCAACATCTGGAAGCACTGTGCTTTGCCCTAGACGAGACTATGCGCCACACACTGCGAGATTTTCTGATCATCACTCTTGAAAAAGCAGCGGCTACTTTCCAGTATGATCTCCTGCTTAGAGTTGTGTCAGCATTGCAAAGTGTTTGGCCAGAGAGTCTCCCACACGGATCAGACACGCTGTTACAAAATTATTTTGCTATTAAACACAAGCTGAATGTTGTGCAGCGAGTAGTATTGCTTGCCACAGAGGACGCTGAATGTTGTTTTGTTGTTCCACCTTTGCTCTGTGACCACATCCTTCAGCTGCTACATACATCGCACTGCAGGACGTTGAGGATTAAGGCTTTAGGTTGGTGCCATGTTTATTGGTCTGGGATAGACGGCGCAACAGAGCATGCAACAGTGCACGTTAGGCTTACACTGGCAACCAAGCCTCCCAGCAAAAAGTTTTCCCGATGGCCCCAGCCTGAGCACCTTTGGCAGATGGTGCACATCGACTTTGCTGGCGCATTTCAGGATGCAATGTGCTTGCTGGTGATGGATGCACTCTCTAATTTGTCATTTTTAGTGTGAGTCTCTTCTACAACTGCAAACATCACGATCAGGGCTCTCGCTACCATTTTCGCCACTGAGAGAGCCCCCTAAAATTTCATATCTGACAATGGACCTCAGTTTCTTTCGTTAGAATTTGAGGCAATTTGCCAACGCATTGGAATACAGCATCTGCCCACTGCTCCTTTCCACACAGCATTGTACTCGTAAGTGGAGTGGATGTTCGCAATGCCCAAAGGCACAAATGAGGAAGGCACTGGCATCGACACCACAAACAAAGCCTTAACAGCGTTTCTTGCACCTACTGGTCCATCTGGAGGAGGTACTGCATGGGACAGGCTGCATACACTCCTGGAAGTGCTACATCCTGACCTTGGCCCCCTAGCCTAGCTACACAACCCAATACTAGCAGGGCGCCAATTTGTGGGCTCACACTTATGGCCAGAACCAGGTTGGGCACCGAGCATCATTGTCAGTCACAGTGGGTGCCAAATGTTCCTCTTCACAGCCAGGCCGGGGCAACTGCTCTGCCACCAAAATCAATTGCAGCCGCAACACATGTAGTCACCATCCCCACTCTTGAAGTCGGCTCAGGGGACGTCCAGCCCCACCACTCTTGATGAACATGCTTTCAGGCCGTCCCTGCACACTGCCAGTGTTCCTAAGTTCACTTGCTGGGCATGGCCCCATGCCATCATTAGCAGCAGTGGCGACAACTGATGACCGAACCACTGCATAATAAGCAACCCACAGAGGTTACCGACAATCTCAGTGCCCCAGCAGCAACTGCAGTCTCCAGTGATGGAGGTGTAGACCAGGCTGTGAATGAACAAGACGCCACAGGGATGGAAACAGCAGAAATTGAGATGCCGTTGGAGCTACTGGCAGGGCTACCCACGCAATACTCCTACTTGCCCTGGTGAGTGAACCACAAGTCTAATCATTTACAGCCCTGTGCACCTATTAAAAGAGGGAGGGATTTGGTATCATCTCTGGATTCGGATATTGATATAGAGACGAGTGCACCTACATTGGCCGTTCAGAGCTACATGTTTTACAACTACACCGCAGGTGTTGTTGTCACTACATGAATTGTTAAGACCCTCTGGCAGCTTAGGCAACAAGGAAAGTGAGTACGTGTTCCTTGATCTGTTGTGTTTATGTATCTGAAGCTTTCCAGTCACTGACGTTACTCTTTTCACACTGTGATTCTCTTGTTCTATGTTATTCCCTAAGTCTGCTCTTCAGGTTTGGCTTGTATGCTTGCTGTTGACGATTGTTTAGGCTTCATGATTGACTTCCTCTCGCTTTGTCCTTTGGGATTTGTGTACGGCTAGCTGTCGGCCATTTGGTATTTTTCAGTGATTTACCGTGTTCCTGAGAAATCACATTGTGACACATCCCCATTGGGGTAGTGCGTTACGAAAAGGACATCTCTAATTTTCTTTCAGCATAGTGATGACCCACCTTATTATGGGATAGCTGTCTAGCTGTACATGGATACACAGTTTCCACAGAGAGCGACAAGTTGCACAGGTCGTTGATGTGATTGACAAATTTCCAGGATTCAAGTCCGTTAGATTTCTATCTGTGTGGTCATGTGAAGGAAATGTGGTGAAGATCAGAAACGTTGCACTCTCAGAGAGAGAATAGTTGATGTTTATACTCACATTCCTGCATGTATCGGTTAAAGTGAATGAAGAGTGGATGGAGTGGATAACAACACCCATACAACTTCCTGAATAACCCAATGATCACATTTTCTGTCTTTATGTGTTATCACCAGTATTTTCCTTGTTCTGCACAAAAGACAACACGACTCGAGAACGAATACAGGTATGCTCAAAAGAGAGACATCATTGTTTTTCTTTTGTAATTTTAATTGTAATTGTCTACCTATATGATATATCTCATGACATCCTATCCACATGAAAATTACATTACGGCTTTCAAAATGGCCGCGAAGTTGTTAATATAGCCTCATAGGTTTTCACCCTCTCGCTGCTCATACCAGTTGACTTGAAATGGCTGTTTATCCACCAATGACCCAATCTGTAAGTAGGAATGCACAGCATTAACTAACAGATTCAAATTTAACGACTGGCCGTTACTAGCGCTGCAAACCGCTGACATATTATTTATTTACATCCAAATATCCGCTAGCCCACAATAATATGTATATATGGACACTTGTAAAGAATCTAATTCTTAAGACTGAAATTAAAATCTATCAAACTGTTGGTACCACACCTGCAACGCCCTTTGCCTGCCACTATCTATTTAAAATTTTCATTTGGCCCAAAAGCTCAAGATTAGCTATTAATCGAGTAACTAATAAAGAGGTACTGAATGTAACAGGAGCGAAAACAGCTTTATGGCATATCTTGACTAAAATAGGTGGGCAAGACACAACTCGAGGAGTCAAGGAATAGTTAATTGAATAGTGAAGGTATCTGCAAGCATTAAAAATTGTAAAGTCAGACCGGATTGAGAGCTATGTAGGGTGCAGTTGTTATGCAAAGATGAAAATAATTGTACACGAAAGACTTATGTACAGAGCATTATTAAATCTGTTGTATTCACCAGATAAGCTTGGCATTGAACATAAAAGTAGGAGGAAGCAAATAAACAACAGAAATCAGTTTCTGTTTTGAGGTAGCGTGCTTGCATACTGCAACTATCTCATCACAGGACTATGTTCGCCTATAACAAAAATAACGGGGGCAACGCAATGAGAGAAAATTAATTAAAACAATACATAAAAATAAGGCGCTGTATTGAAGTAAAAGTTTGGAATATCGGTCTCACGAACTATTTGGCAGATGAAGGAAGTAGCCTTTGGTTGCAGCTTCCTCTGTGGCATCAGACATGACTATCAGCTGATCGATCAAACTACACTAACGGGAAAAAAAAATCGGAGCGCCAAAGATAATTAATGTAGAGTAATGAAATTTTAGGAATACTGTATTGTAGGTAATATGTTTACGTGATTCGCACTGCAATATAACAGGTTAATGTAAGCGCGAGATAAGCCATTCAAATTGTGAAATTCTGGTACAATAATCACCAGTGTAACCAGCAGAAAGTTGAATGCAAGCATGCAAAAGAGCATACAGGTGCCGAATGTAAGTTTGTGGGATGGAGTTCCATGCCTGTTGCACATGGTCAGTCAATTCAGGAACGGTTAATGCTGTTGATGGATGACGTTGGAGTTGTCGTCTGATGTTGTACTCGATTGGAGACAATCTGGTGATTGGGCAGGTCGAGGCAACATGTCAGCACACTATAGAGCATGTGGGCTAAAACAGCGGTATGTGGGCTGGCGTCAACGTGTTGGAAAACATCCCCTGCAGTGTTGTTCATGAATGGCATCACAGCAAAAATGGTTCAAATGGCTCTGAGCACTATGGGACTCAACTGCTGTGGTCATTAGTCCCCTAGAACTTAGAACTACTTAAACCTAACTAGCCTAAGGACATCACACACATCCATACCCGTGGCAGGATTCGAACCTGCGACCGTAGCAGTCGCACGGTTCCGGACTGCGCGCCTAGAACCGCGAGACCACCGCGGCCGGCGCATCACAGCAGGCCGAACCATCAGAATGACGTTCAAATCTGCAGTCAGGATGTGTGAGATAGCCACGAGAATGCTCTTGCTGTGATACGAAATAGCACCCCAGATCATAACTCCAGGTGCAGGTCCAGTGAGCCTAGCATGCAGACAGGTTGGTTGCAGGACCTCTACTGGCCTTCTCCTAACCCACACACAGCCATCACTGGCATCGAGGCAGAATCAGATTTAATCAGAAAACACAATAGACCTCCAACGAGCTCTCGCTGAAAACAACAGAAGTCGCAGATGGTGGTGGCTCAGGATCAACAGAATGTAAGCTACAGGGCGTCTAGCTTGGAGCTGTCCTTGAAGTAACCGATTTGTTACAGTTGGCTGTATCACTGTAGTGCCAACTGGTGCTCAGATTGCTGCTGCAGATGCAGTACGGTGCGCCAAAAACATACGCAGAACATGATGGGTTTCTCTCTCAGTAGTGCCACATGGCCGTCGAGAACCCAGTCTTCTAGCGAGCGTACATTCTCGTGACCACCGTTACTTGCAATCATGTGCAGTGGCTATATTCTCTCCAAGTCTTTCTGTAGTATCGCAGAAGGAACATCCAGATCCTCATATCCGTATGACCTCGTTCAAACTCAGTGTGTTGTTGACAATGGCGTCTTTGTCGCCTTAAAGGCATTCTAGACTAACATCAACTCACCACGCCCAGTCTCAAAGGTAAATAATGCTCACGACCGGTACAGCGCGTATTTAAAGCAAAGTTCATCTCCAACCTCATAGTGGCGCTACAAGGGCCATTCCTCCTCGACTGGCGCGAAATTTGAATAGACATCATCCTTAAGCTGTAGAAACGCGCCTACCAGTTTTACTTTATGTCGCACAACTCATTCTTCATGTTGCAATTTTTTTCCATCACTATATTTGTAAGTAGTGTGCCAGAAGCATAATTTGGATCCTCAACATCCATCCGCTGGCCGGCGAGGGCGTTGGGGGGGGGGGGGGGGGGGGGGGAGGAGGCATTGCCGATGTAGCTTGCTTTTTTAGCTTGATGATTCCTTGTTTGCCAACGTGAGTATTTGGTGTGTGCACGCAAGTTGCTCCCACTGGGATTTGCCATGGCACCAGAGGTAACAATACCCAAAGCCTTGGCAGTGGGTGGCCGGACCAGCTACTCTACCTCGTCGACTTCCATCTCTTCGTGAGCACGGTGAAGTGCGACCTCCACCTCCGTCTGAGAATCGTCAGTTGGCAGCACGTGGACGCCGCTACCGTAGGCTGCAACGGCAAGCCACTCAAGACGACTGACTGCACTGAAGTCATGTGACGTAAGAAAGAAGAAAACTTTTGTCTCGGCTGCTTTCTGTGCTCGGTCTGTGGATGCACGAGTGCCTTTTAATATTGACATTAAAGTACAATGTGATCTCTTATACAGTTTTTCAACTGGAGATTTTGTATCATGGGTAGCGACTCCGCACTGAGAAAGGAAAATTAATACATTTGTACTACTGTGCGAGCTTTGTCATATGCGAGTTGAATGTACATACAAATTTTTCAGGGAGTCCTTTAATTTTGAAATGTAAAATGCTTCTTTTCTTTCACAGAAAAGTTTGGACTCACGTAATGAAAACTGAGTACCATTGTCCGTAACTATTGATCTCAGCAACCCTTCAATGCAGAAATTCTTCTATAAAGCCTGAATTGTTTTCAGGGAAGTATCGATGACGTTTGTACGACATGTTGAAATTCTGACAATGTACCGGTGACAGTCAGCCAGAAGATTCCTAAAAATGGCTCAGGGAAGTAGACATGCAAATTTGACCAGAGTCCTGATGCCTGTGGCCACAGAAAATACTGTCGTGGGGGAACTGACTGGTATTTTTGGCATAAGTGGCATTTAGCCTGAATCATTTCTATGTTTTTCTACATTTTTTCAATAACAATGCTCTCTGGCAACACATTTCGATGGTGCGATGCTCCCATGACACTGATGTAGCATTGGACGCACCTTGAATTTAAACACTTTGGGAATTACCACTCTCGTCTTTCCTGATTCTGAATATACCAGGATGACAGGCTTTGTAATCAGCGACAGTATGCCTCATATATCAGTATGATTTCTTGCCTGGTTACTTGATCAAATTTTTATCTAGTGCCCATGCTGATTGAATGTAGTGTTTGCTTTTAGATGAAACTGGGTCACTTGGCACGAGTCTTGCAATTAAATAAGAACTGAGCGAAAAATTTTCCTCAGAGTTTTAACTGATTAAATCTAAAGTAAAACACAAGTCAGCAAAGAATAAAAATTTGTATCGTACCCTACCAGCAGTTGCATAGCAAAACAGTGTTCGCGTGTTGAGCTGTCGACTTGAAAATTATTTCGTATTCATTGTTTGACAAAAGCAGTGCCCATTGCTGCGATTGTTTAGCTGTGTTATGTGACTCAAATGTAGCTGTCAGTGGCTTGTGGTCCATAAGGAGAATGAATATGAGGCTGTAAATGTATTCATGAAATTTTTAACACCAAAGATAATGGGAGGAGCTTCCTTTTCAATCTGACTGTAGTTCCTCTGAGCAACTGTAAATGTTTCTGACATGAACACTGTTAACCATTCAAAACCATGTCGACTATGCGATAAGAGTGCACTGATTACTCATTCAGTGGCATCTGCTACATAGGTTAACAATTGATTTGGACCATCGTAGTGAGACACTTAGCACCTAGCAAATTTTATTTTAATTTATCAAATACTCGTTGTTATTCACTGTTCTTAATCTGTTTTGTGCCTTTGCATAATAGTTTGTGAAACGTTTACTTGTGGATGTCGCATGTGGAATGAACTTACGGTAGTACTTAATTAGACCCTAGTACACAATATAATTGCTTTTGGTCTTTGGGAGCTGGAAGGGTTTTGATTGCTTCTGTGTATTGCAGTGTCAGACTGATTCCATATTCTGGCAGAATGTATCCTAAGTAATGGACTTCGTACTGGAACAATATGCATTTTTCTTTGTTAAAATTTAAATTTTCTGCTTGTAAACCGTAAATACACAAATTATGTAAAAGTTCTTCCAGAGATTTCCTGAAACATTGATGTCGTCCAGGTCGTTCACAGAGTTAGGAACTTTCCTAATTGGTTGTTCTAAGTATCACTGCAACAAACTCAGTGCACTGGCAATCCTAAATGGCAAAGTCTTGTATTGGTAAGTACTGGCAATCTTAAATGTTAAACTTTGCATTGGTAAAGTCCAAATGGAGAATTTATGACTAAAAATCTCTGTGTTTCAGCGTCCAGTGGTATTTGTAAGCAGACATCATTGTAATCATGCTTTGAAAAGTATACACTGCATGCAAATTTAGACATTACTTCTTCTGGTTTTGGAATTTTATTGGAATCTGTTATTGATTGTGTACTGACTGTAACTCTGAAAACACTGCAGATCTGTAATGTGCCATTGGTTTTTGTACTACAGTGATTGGCGTTGCCTGTTGGCTACTGGTAATGGATTCTACAAAACCATTCAGTTCTAAGCGTTGAAGTTCCTGTTTATTGGTATTGCCAATTTGGCAGTTGGCTACTGGTGATGGATTCTATAAAACCATTATGTACAGGATGACCAAGTTTCTGTTTCATTTTATCCTTTATTGAAATGAAACAACTGTATGATATTTTTGCAACAGTTTGTGCAACTTTTCGGTGGAAAAATATGTATGAATCTGATTTATTCTTTCATGAATTGTATACCATAGTGTATTGAATAAATCAATTGCTAATAAATTTGTTGCTTTATGTGAGTTGACAAATATAAATGTGGCCTGTTGGTATATTGCTGGTATGCAACATCCATTATAAATTAACCTTCGATCGCCATTTATTGGTCGCTCTAGCTTAATAGCGAACTCTGAAATACAATTAATTTTGGCGATACTAATGTCTTGTACAGATGTAAATTTAGTAACCTAGCGTTGGCATAGGGCAACACTGGCTTTAACAGTCGTTTGCGCGAGTTTCACGACGTTGTTTCACTCATTTTGCTCACAACAGCTGGTAACATAGTTTTTACTTGAATCTCAATCTGCATTCCTCTGTCTCAGAGTTGAGACATAAATATTCTTTAAGAATTTGATATGTAAGACTTCGTAACAAGATAAGATAATATATTTTTATGTTATACAATATTTTATGTGCAATCCTAAGATTCTGTATATTGTTGGATTAAAGTTTAACATTTTGTACCAACAATAAAAAACTGATTGTAGCATAAGATTTACTTTCCATCGCATTCAGTGTTTCAGTGTTGCCACCTGGCAATGTTAAGACAATTCATTGCTTATTATGTATAGAGTACCATATTTTCAGATGTGACACTCAGAGAAGCTCTTGATATAATGTTCGGGAATGAGAGTGGACGAACTGTGAAGCAGGCTACTCTTCCTGTTGAGAGTGTATTCATTGAGCCTCCGGAACTTGGCACTGTTACAGTCAAAGATTTGGTTGATGAAGATCTTGGAGGAATACCGGACAATCTGGGTAGGAATCAATTTTTGGCTCCTGCAGAAATAAGATTCACTACATACATAGACACACAAGAAGAATGCGCTTTGCCCGAGAAATATGAGGGAACATGAATTGAGGGTAAATTTACAACTTTCCGATGCAACTCATTTCCTAAACTAAATTATTCTGATATTTCGAACATGACACCAGTTGAAATCTTTAAATTATTTATGGTAAAGATATTTCTCAGTTGCAGGTGGAGGAAACAAAGAAGTTTGCACTTAATTGTAATTGTCCTGATTCTGAAGTAACACAAGAGGAGATTCGTTGTTTTATTGCGGTTCGCATTTTGGGCGGTTACAATGACTGCCAGAGAAACGGTTTTTCTGGAACGCCTGTGGAGACATAAGAAACAGGTTAGTTGTAAATTCTATGAGGAGAGACAGATTTGAACAAATTCTCAGATTCATACATTGCCGGGACAATTACGAAACTGATCAAAGTAACACATTGCGGAAAATAAGACATGATCTTTCTTGTGCTCAATATAACTGCCGAAAATACTTCGAACCAGAATGTGAGGTATCACGCGATGAATGCATGGTCAAATATTGTGGTAGACATTCTAGTAAATAATTAATTCGTGGCAAACCGATCTGATTCGGTTACAAAGTTTGGTGTTTGAACTCTGTACAAGGATATCTTGTTGATTTTGAAGTATATCCATGGAACGGCATTGAAAACTCCATGGAGAACGAAACTTATTTCGGAAAAGCTGCTGCTCCCATAGTAAAAATGGCAGACAGCCTTGTGCAGCTACCTTTCTGATTTTATTTTGACGGTTTATTCTCAACCATTGACCTTTCGAGTTATTTTTGAGGACAAGGGTTTGGAGCAACAGGAAAACTTAGGCAAAATAGAATTCCCAAAGATTGCACACTTCTAGCGAAGAGTAGCATGATGAAAAAAGACAGAGGATACTCAGAGACAATAATTTTAAACGAGGATGACAAACTACCTACGATCGGTTGAGTCGTTACTGTAGCTTCAAACATTCATGGTGGACATCCTTCACACTCAGTGAAGCGGTATTCACAGAGGCGCAAGAAAGTAGGCATTGTATCATGTCCATATGTGATTGGGCTTTATAAGATGTTCAAGGGAGGAATTGACCGAATGGACGAAGATGTAGCTACAGAATTAGAATACGCAACAAGAAGTGGTACTGTTTTCTCGTAGCCAGTAGATGTCTGCATCTATAATGCTTGGATAGTTTAAAAGAACTCAGGACATGATATGCCACAACTCGAATTCAGAATTGTTTTGAAATCCCGTGGCTTCCAAACAACTACAAGAGTCTTGGAAGAAATTCACTATGACCGAATGGATCATCTTATAAAGAAGACAAAAGATGATGAAAAGAAGAGATGTGCAGGACAAGGATGCAAATCAATCATCCGTACAATGTGTGCAAAGTGCAGTGTTGGGATATGTGTGGAATGTTTTCGGCCCTTCCATCAAATCTAACGAGGACAGAAACATTGAGTATTAAATTTGTGAAAATAATTTTATTTCTTCACCATAAACTGCTATTTTGTGTGCACTGTTCCTTATTTTGTGAAAATATTTTTATTTCTTCACACACAAACTGCTATTTTGTGTGTACTGTTCCTGATTTTTGTATGTGTACATTGTTTATGTATGCATTGTTCATATACGTTCCCATCAAAAACTGAATAATTAATATTACTAAACTAGTAATGTAATGACCTAGTGTTTCCAATGGCAACACCGTCTCCTGAACAATACGACGATCAGAAAAATTTGAAAAACATTTTACTGTATTATTTAACTGATATGTACATTAAATTAGTAATGAAAAATTTTTTCCAAACAAAAAATTTATTCGGGCAGTTAAGGGTTAAAGAGCCTGTGCCAGTTTGAAATTTTTACGGCATTTTATTTACCTCGAGCGTCATAGATAAAGCCTTGTCATTTACTGAACACATAGCATTCAGTGTACGTTTTTTCTGTGAAAGCTGACCAAGCTCATGTTTGTTGTGAACATCACTGGAGTTTTTGTTACGTATCACTTCTGTGTGGCTGAGTGTCTTGTTACTTTACGTGATTTGCTTCGTGCTGCACACTTCAGTTTTGTGACCTGCAGTAAGCGCGCTGTACATTGTGAAAGAAACAATCTTCATGGTTCCATCTTAGGGAGCCCTGCGATATCAACGGACGGCCACACTTACGGTTTGTCCGCAGTGGTGGATCTAACATTTTTGGGCCCCTAGGCACATCGTAATAAATGCGCGTCTCCAGAAATATGTTTTAAGTAATAACTATATAGTTTAAAAATCACAGTGAATATGCCCTAAGTTACTAATAAAAATCACATTATAACCAGACATTTTTAAAACTAAAATAAAGAAATAAACAAAACTCACCAGTCAGCAATGTATGTGTCTCGTTAATCGTATCTTCACAGTTTAGATGGTCATCAATTAGGTCAACTTCGATGTGAAAAATAGACAAGGCGTTCAATCTCTCTTGACACAAGGTAGGACGCAGGTACGATTCCAGATTTTTAAGAGCCGAAAACGAGCGTTCTGCTGAAGAATTTGTAACTGCCATACATAGAAACATTCTAAGGGCAATGTCCACATTTGGAAACACGGATTATAATCACTCTTTTTGTAGAAATTTACTAATTTCGAATGATACATCACTAATCTCACAAGATTTCAAAAGAGTCGCGAAATTTACACACTGACTTGGGAAGAAAGGTTCTAACTCAGTTTCAGATGGAGTTTTGCTGTACGTTCAGAAATAGCATCTGGTGAACTATTCTTAACTTTACTGAAAACCGCGAAGGAGTCTACCGATGGCTCGTAACGGTCCTCCCTCTTCACTAGTTCAGCATATAAATTGTCGACTATTGGAGAACATGTTTCGACACTAAATTTCTTCCTACCAGTCAGAAGAACTTCTTCAGAGTCCACTTTTTCATCGACATTAAGTTTGCATTTCCTTGCTCTCTTATAGGTGCATTCGTAGTCCACATCAGTCAAATCTTAATGAATTTATTTTCATAAAAGTTGAACATGCCACTAGTAAAACTATAAACCCTACAAGTGATTCATATAATTATGCACTATTTCAATATCCATGTTTACACTTGACGATTTCATATTTACACTATTAAATCTCTGAAGTATGTCCTTGTAAACTGTCATCATGAAAATGGTTTTTTGTGTACTGAGATAATTCAGGAAAGCTGAAGCCTCATTTGCGCAAGTGGTTTCTTACAGGTATTATTGGTTACCATGTATAAGGGAATTGATAACGATATCCCAGTTTTCATTTTGACTTACACATGCTTCCTCTCAGTACAGCGTTTCTAGTGTACTGAGTTGATTGAGAAAAGCTGAAGCCTCAGTTGGCGCAAGCGGCTTCGCACAGGTATTATTGGTTAACATGTGTCACAAGGTCTTACACAGGGAATGGTGGCCACCAAATGATAGCCTTTGGCCCTTTCTGAGCACAGTGGCTACGTCTGCATGACGCATCTGCACCCTCAACATGTATGGCATAGTAACAGCCTTTGGAAGACGAATATAGCACACATCCAGGACCTAGACTGACGTCGCCACTACATGGGCCAACTATGCATGACGTCATTCCCAATACCACTCGACCTTGGTGTGGTGGTTTCTCTGCATCAAGCCATCAATCTGCGAGACACTTATGCAGTTTGGCAAGGACACAGCTGCATTGCGCCCGCATAACCTGGACTTTCACTATGTGGCACTCAGGGACCTCCACGCTCTACCCCCATCGCTGGACAGGCAGTGAGAAGGACACGGAATGAAGGCTCATAAATTATAGTAGACAAAGCACCGCTTAAAAGGCGCCGTAGTCCGCTCGTGACGGCACAACTCCGAACAGCTGCAGAGATCCCCATCATGCATCACATCTGCATGACGCATCTCCACCATCAACATGTCCCAACATGCGCCAACACTGCTGACAGTTAATCACACGCCTTAAGACGCAAGATGGTTGCTCCTGTGTGACTCAAACAACCACAGTGAAAGCTGTGGAGGATCATTTTCGTCATCTTTTACAAGGAAAGAGCCGTAGGCGATGAGGCCGCTGCAGAAGCATTACAAGAGGTGACATGCACTATCGACAGGGCAACTACGATGACATTAATGGAGGAAGTCTCGTCTGAAGAGGTGGTGGATGCATTGGACAAAGGTGTGGTCAATAAGTCTCCAGGGCCCAATAGATTACCAGTCGAGTTATACTGGACCTTTCGTGACATCATGGTCGCACACTGTGTTACACTGTTCCAGGGCCTCATGTTCCCAGACTGCACAATTCCGCATTAATTCGTCGAAGGACTTCAGCACAATGGAACTGTTTCGTAGAAGAACAAGGTAGCTACTGTATTAAGCCTGAACTGATCACTATTTCTTACTTTCAGCAGTAAAGTGATGTCATTAAAATAACTTTGTAAGGCAGCTATTTATTTAATTAAATGTCAGAAATCAATCAGTGAATTAACTGCACAGTACTAATTGCACAGATAGTCTTGCATAGTTGTCATTACGCGTGCAAATAATTTCAAGATAATTAGAAGTGAGGCTACTTGTCGTTACTCTGATAGCATGACGTAAACCAAAGAGAATTCATTGCACTTGTTCAACCGTGACAATACTAGCTCATAAAACTTATAGTGTCTTAAAGGATCGCAAAGAGAAAGAGTAGGGACAAAGGGTAGATTTATGCTGCAGCCTCGTTGCTGGCAGGTCGCTGCTTGCCGGGAACCTAGTTGCATTTACACTGCAGCCTCGCTGCTCGCACATCTCTGCTTGTTGGGCGTGCAGGTCGCAGGTCGTGCGGCTGCAGCAGGACATATAGCTTGATTAGCCTCCATTTTCTGAATTATGTTGTAGCGCACACTCGACAGTAGCCAACAACTGGCTGCCAACTACACGACTGGCCATTAAAATTGCTACACCACGAAGATGACGTGTTACAGACGCGAAATTTAACCGACAGGATAAAGATGCTGTGATATGTAAATGATTAGCTTGTCAGAGTATTCACACAAGGTTGGCGCCGGTGGCGACACCTACAACGTGCTGACATGAGGAAAGTTTCCAACCGATTTCTCATACACAAACAGCCATTGACCGGCGTTGCCTGGTGAAACGTTGTTGTGATGCCTCGTGTAAGGAGGAGAAATGCGTACCATCACGTTTCCGACTTTGATAAAGGTCGGATTGTAGCCTATCGCGATTGCGGTTTATCGTATCGCGACATTGCTGCTCGCGTTGGTCGAGATCCAATTACTGTTAGCAGAATATGGAATCGTTGGGTTCGGGAGGGTAATACGGAACGCCGTGTTGGATCCCAACGGCCTCATATCATCACTAGCAGTCGAGATGACAGGTATCTTGTCCGCATGGCTGTAACGGATCGTGCAGCCACGTCTCGACCCCTGATTCAACAGATGGGGACGTTTGCAAGACAACAAACATCTGCACGAACAGTTCGACGACGTTTGCAGCAGCATGGACTATCAGCTCGGAGACCATGGCTCCGGTTACCCTTGACGCAGCATCACAGACAGGAGCGCCTGCGATGGTGTACTCAACGACGAACCTGGGTGCACGAATGGGGAAACGTCATTTTTTCGGATGAATCCAGGTTCTGTTTACAGTATCATTATGGTGGCATCCGTGTTTGGCGACATCGCGGTGAACGCACATTGGAAGCGTGTATTCGTCATCGCCATACTGGCGTATCACCCGACGTGATGGCACACGTCTCAGTCACCTCTTGTTCGCATTGACGGCACTTTAGCCGGCCACGGTGGCCGAGCGGTTCTAGGCGCTTCAGTCCGGAACCGCGCGCCTGCTACGGTCGCAGGTTCGAATCCTGCCTCGGGCATGGATGTATGTGATGTCCTTTGGTTTAATTAGTTTCAAAGTCTAGGGGACTGATGACCTCAGATGTTGAGTCCCATAGTGCTTAGAGCCATTTGAACCATTTTTTACGGCACTTTGAACAGTGAACGTTACATTTCAGATGTGTTACGACCCGTGGCTCTACCCTTCATTCGATCCCTGCGAAACCCTACATTTCAGCAGGATAATGCACGACCGCATGTTGCAGATCCTGTACGAGACTTACTGGATACAGAAAATGTTCGACTGCTGCCCTGGCCAGCACATTCTCCAGATCTCTCACCAACTGAAAACGTCTGGTCAATGGTGGCCGGGCAACTGGCTCGTCACAATACTCCAGTCACTACTCTTTATGAACTGTGGTATCGTGTTAAAGCTGCATGGGCAGCTGTAGCTGTATACGCCATCCAAGCTCTGTTTGACTCAATGCCCAGGAGTATCAAGGCTGTTATTACGGCCAGAGGTGGTTGTTCTGGGTACTGATTTCTCAGAATCTATGCACCCAAATTGCGTGAAAATTTAATCACATGTCAACTCTAGTATAATATAATTGTCCAATGAATACCCGTTTATCATCTGCATTTGTTCTTGGTGTAGCAATTTTAGTGGTCAGTAGTGTATATAGCATAACGAGAAGTACCTTCTGCCGTGCAGTTGACAGTAGTTTGCAGAATCTGAATTTAGATGGAATGTAGAAGTCGTCATACGCCGTGTGAGAAACCGAGCAACGAAGCAATAGCACATAAAAATAAACGTTCATGAACCTCAAAAAAAAAAAAAAAATCTGTCCATAAGTTGAAGTAAACGCTATCAGCATTACAAAAGAATCAGCTTAATTTTTCAAGGAACTCCTCGACGGAATAGAAGGAGTGACCCATGAGGAAACTCTTCAGTTTCGATTTGAAAGCACGTGGATTACTGCTAAGATTTTTGAATTTGAGTGGCAGCTTATTGAAAATGGCTGCAGCAGTATACTGCACACCTTTTTGCACTAGAGTTAAGGAAGTCCGATCCAAATGGAGGTTTGATTTCTGCCGAGTATTAACCGAGTGAAAGCTGCTTATTCTTGGGAGTAAACTAATATTGGTAACAAGAAACGACAATAAGGAATATACATGTTGAGAGGCCAATTTCAAAATACCCAGACTCATGAACAGAGTTCAACAAGAGGTTCGTGAACTCACACCACTTATTGCCCGAACCGCCCGTTTCTGAGACAAAAATATTCTTCGAGAATGGGAAGAGTTACCCTAAAACATAATACTATACGACATAACTTACTTGACTTGACTTAATTCCTTTGGCCCCTATGGGGGCATAGGGAATCCAGGAGAACTCGCCATCCGTATCTGTCTTTGGACATTTGCCTCAATTCTGCCCAGGTCTTGCCACCTCTTTTTGCCTCTCCTTCCACTGTCCTCTTCCATGTGCTCCTTGGTCTTCCTCTCTTCCTTGTTCCCTGGGGATTCCATTCCAATGCTTTTTTCTCGATGGCTCCGTCTGTTTTTCTCAAGGTGTGCCCCAGCCAGCCCCACTTTCTCTCTCGTATCTGGTCTTCTATAGGTATCTGGTTTGTTATTAGCCAGAGCTCCTCATTACATATTTTTTCTGGCCACCAGATATTCATGATGCGTCGAAGACATCTATTTATGAAGCTTTGTAACTGGGTTATTATCTTTTTATCCATTTTCCATTTTTCACTGGCGTACAGGACAGCCTTCACATTTATATTAAAAATACGGATTTTTATTTTATATGTGATATTTCTATTTTTCCATATTCGATACAATTGTATGAAGGCGACATAAGTGAATGAAAATAAGCAAAGTAGACTAATTTACGTGTCGAAGTATCACTCACTTTTAAAACCGATCGAATAGAAAAAATGGCAGTATTAAGTCTTTGAACAAGATCCTGAACGTGGGCTTTCCATGACAGCTTACTATCTACCTGAACACGTAGAAATTTGAACTGTTCAGTTTCACTAATCATATGCCTGTTCTGCGAGATTAAAACGTCAAGTTTTGTTGAATTGTGTGTTAGAAACTGTAAAAACTGAGTCTTACTGTGATTTAACGTTAGTTTATTTTCTACAAGCCATGAACTGAGGTCATGTACTGCGTTATTTGAAACCGAGTCAATATTGAACACAACATCCTTTACTACCAAGCTAGTGTCATCAGCGAACAGAAATATTTTAGAGTTACCCATAATACTAGAGGGCATATCGACTAATAAAGTAATCAGAAGATCAAAACAAATTGCAAAACGATTTAGAAAAAATATCTGGATGGTGGGAAAATTGGCAGTTGACCCTAAATAACGAAAAGTGTGAGGCCATCCACATGAGTGATAAAAGAAATCCGGTAAATTACGGCTACACGATAAATCAGTGAAATGTAAAAGCAGTAAATTCAACTAAATACCTAGGAGTCACAATTATGAACAACTCAAATTTGAAGGAACACATAGAAAATGTTGTGGGGGAAGGCTAACTGAAGACTGCGTTTTATTGGCAGAACACTTAGAAAATGTAACAGATCTACTAAGGAGACTGCCTGCACTGCGCTTGTCCGTCCTCTTTTAGAATACTGCTGCCCGGTTTGGGATCCTTACCAATTAGGATTGCCGCACGTTTTGTATTATCGCGAAATAGAGTGTCACTGAAATGATACAGGATTTGGGCTGGACATCATTAAAAGAAAGGCGTTTTTCGTTACGGCGGAATCTTCTCAAAAAACTCCAATCACCAACTTTCTCTTCCGAATGCGAAAATATTTTGTTTACACCGACCTACATAGGGAGAAACGATCACCACGATAAAATAAGGGAAATCAGAGCTCGTACGGAAAGATATAGCTGTTCGTTCTTTCCGCGTGCTATACGAGATTGGAATAATAGAGAATTGTGAAGGCCTCTGCCAGGCACTTAAATGTGGTTTGCAGAGTACCCATGTAGATGTAGATGTAGATCAGCAGGGCATCCCGGCGAGCAACAAGGTGGCCACATAAACGCCCACCTAAAGAACACCAAAAGCTGATCCCAGTCCCAAAACAAGGAAGATTATGTCCATGTTGCAGCAGTCTATTGTACCACACTTAATGTGTGTAATTTCACTCTCGGAACCACACAGCCTTAAAAGTACTATGTTGCGATATGATTAGATTTCCTTGTTGCATTTTCATTGCTTATGTCTCCTCGGAATGATGCACCTTAAAAAGTTTTTGCCTTTTGTATTTTTTATTGTGAGTTGCTGTATTGTCTTCCAATAAAATTACTTGTCTATGGAGTATCATCTCCTTTGTGCAACAAGATTCGATATTGAGAGAGAACAAGTTGCTCTCTCACCTATTTTTCGCATACAGAAAATTATTAAAGATTTTGTTATAACCTGGTGCACCTTGAGCGAGACTTCAGAAAGTTAATGGCGTGAGCAGACGTTGATGGAGCCTGGTAGGGCGCTAAAAGGATGAGATATGTTTATGATTCTTAGCTTGTAGAAACGGGTTGTTGGTAGTTGGAAGCTATTGGCAGCGAGCCCATCCCTTAGTAAATCTTGCTGGACAGGCCCACAGCCATACAGGGCAGACAGGGCAGCCCCTCATTGAGACAGGTCTCCAGCAGAACAATGCCGCGATACCTGCCATGGCGCCAGCAGAAGCCTGGTCTGGGGTGACGGTCTAAAGGAACATGTTAACACGGTGGAGTTGTAAACCGGGCATTGTGTGCAGACCCATGCATAATAAAAACTCACATGTTTTTGTGTTCGCCAATAGTGCAAGTAGGCTAGTGAACCACTTCCATCAGCTGCCTAGGTTGTATAAGAACAATCCGGCATCTGAGAAACGTTTAGATACAGAATCTTTATTACACCTCATAGCTAGGACTAACAAGCTCCAAGGCATAGGCGATTTTGATAACGATCTTTGAAATTCTATCTGTTTGCTTGTTGCCATGGAAAGAGATATGACTTCAGAGAGAATCATCTCTTCTCCCTGTGCGAAAACTTAAAAAAACCAGTAATTGGCGTTTTCTTTTTTTCCAGAGACACAGGTTTCTTAACTCTTGCCCTGGTCCGACTTGAGTTTGTGCTGTCATGTGCTAGGGGAGATTTAGCGCCTCTAGAGCCCTGTGATTGGCTTAAGACGGTATGAAGGCGGTATCGCTCGTGCACTTTGCGGGAAAACGGAATTTTTTTCTGGGTTGGTGTGAAGCACTAGGGTGCGGGACTTTGGTCTGGTAAGCACTTCTGGTAGGAGCTCTGGCTGTGTGGTTGGTACTTGGTACGACCAGCGAACGGGTGTGCCACACACTGAAATCTACCGTGATTTCAGGGCTCTGGTAGAGAGTAAACTGCGATCCGTGTGCCTGATCGCTAGACCGTGAGATTTTTGCATTTCTTTCGCAGCCGCGATCTTTTCACAGGTGCCGCCTCCACGTCTCACGTCGTCCACCGCACACATCACGCCAGCTGCAAGTCACGTCGCCGCACAAAGCACACAGGGTAACGTAACCGCCGCTCCGGCATTGTCAGGGCGTATAGATCTCAATTGCCACTTGCTCTCAGCTGCACCTATGTAGGAAAACTTTAGCAGATTTGATCAGTCAACGTCTGCTCAGCGTCAGATCAATTAAGCTTGCGTTATCCACATTTTTAGGGCCAGAGTACTTGACTCACTGCTCACCTAGTGAAACTGCCTTTTCCACCCAGGATCCACCCAGTGCAGTATTAAATCACCTGTTAGTTGTTTGCGGAGGTTCGAGTCCTCCCTCAGGCATGGGTGTCTATGATTGTCCCTAGGATAACTTAGGTTGAGTGGTGTGTAAGTTTGGGGACTGATGACCTCAGCAGTTAAGTCCCATAAGATTTCACACACATTTGAACATTTGTTAGTTGTTTAAGGAATTCAATCTATATCCTGTTTATCATAATTCAGGTCTAGTTTAAAAATACAAATGATTTTAGTGCACTAAATCTTGCCAATATTCTCAGTCAATTATACAGGGTGTTACAAAAAGGTACGGCCAAACTTTCAGGATGCATTCCTCACAAACAAATAAAGAGAAGATGTTATTTGGACATGTGTCCGGAAACGCTTAATTTCCATGTTAGAGCTCATTTTAGTTTCGCCAGTATGTACTGTACTTCCTAGATTCACCACCTCCACGCTCTCCTGACCTCAACCCTCGTGACTTTCACTTATGGGGGCATTTGAAAGCTCTTGTCTACGCAACCCCGGTACCAAATGTAGAGACTCTTCGTACTCGTATTGTGGACGGCTGCGATACAATATGCTATTCTCCAGGGCTGCATCAGCGCATCAGGGATTCCATGCAACGGAGGGTGGATGCATGTATCCTCACTAACGGAGGACATTTTGAACATTTCCTGTAACAAAGTGTTTGAAGTCACGCTGGTACGTTCTGTTGCTGTGTGTTTCCATTCCATGATTAATGTGATTTGAAGAGAAGTAATAAAATGAGCTCTAACATGGAAAGTAGGCGTTTTCGAACACATGTCCACATAACATCTTTTCTTTATTTGTGTGTGAGGAATGTTTTCTGAAAGATTGGCCGTACCTTTTTGTAACACCCTGTATAGTCCACCAGTGTTACCTTTCACTGTGGCGTCCCACGCCAGGATCTCGGCTTGATGGCAGCTTCTGTGGGACGCGATCGCGTTGCCTAGCGTAGCCATTCAATTTGACTTCCCTTGCGCAGAATTTTGAATTGATGGCACCTTCTGTGAGCGTCAGATCGTAGATAGTGTTGCCTAGTGAAGTTTCTGTTCCCCATGTTTAATGTGGTGCATTGGGTAGAGTCGATGCACTTTGTTAGCGCCTAGACATAGTACTAATACTTACTTATTGTATGTGTGTACTTTCATGTTGTGGTTGTGACTTCTGTGTAACTTGATTGTTTGTTTCTCACGGTGAAGGGCGTTGTGCTGATTTGTTAGGATAGATTGAGATTTTCGTTTGTTAGCGTAGACAAGCGCGCTGTTATTTGAATTCCTTGCCAGGAACTAGGAATCAGTAGCTCACTGGAGCGTAATTTAGAGTACAATCTGTGTGGCATAGGAATGTATAGTCCTTAAATTCGTTTGTGTGAGAATTAGCGTGCGTGCTTACAAGAAGCAGGACACGTTTGCTATAGAGTAGAGGAAGTAATTGTGTTTTGTTAACCATGGATCCACGTCAGATTGTTAGAGGTGACCAGGCAGATATTACACGCGATTCTCAGGTAAATGCAGCTGAAGACCGGGCAGAAATGTCTAACGTAGAACCTGCTGAGTATGACGACATGGCTCAGTCAGGTGAAGAAAGTGAACAGGAAACCGCAGCAGAACGAAATGTAGGCGCTGCTGGTACGAGGCGCACCATCAGTGAAACTGGCAGATTAGAATCACGAACGAAACATTACAGAATGATAGAATCTCGTTCATCTAGTCCAGTAGGTGTTAGCGGTGTATCTCAGTTTGAGGCTCTCATGCAATTCGTGCAAGAGGCAGAAAGGAAGAGACAACAGGTAGAGAAAAAGAGACGGAAGGAAGAGGAGAAAAGACACAAATTAGTCATAAGAACGGTCACAGACGGTATCGATGGAGTCAAGAAAGAGATCGTAGGGATCTAAGAAGAGCAGCAGAAACGCGTGAGGTCGCGTACGAGGCGAAGCGCGACGTCAAAACAGCGCGCGATTGGTAGCGCAAGTAGCACGAAAGGATGCATCAGTGGCCAAAGAACAAGTTAAACTGGCAAGAACTGAAGTGTGTAAGACAAAAAAGGCACTTGCAACTCTCCAAAAGCAAGGCAAAAAATTTGTCAAGAAACGCAGGAAAAAATGAGTGAGACTGCGAAGCGAATCGAACAGACAGAAATCTCTGAAGTTGCTGTTCTAGGCAAAATTTATGAATGTCTACGTTCTTAAATTTATGACAGTTCCTGATGAATGTGGCAACTCCTGCTTTCTCCATTTCTGCTCTACAAAAGTGAGATGCTAACCTAAACCCTGTAACACTTAAAAGTTCTATACCAGTGGTCACATGATGTTAAGAGAGGCAGATTTTGTCAGCTGGGTTTGAAGACTCTAGTTCATCTATGCAGATAATTAATTCATTAATTTTATTTCTCAGTCCTCGAATATTTTGATGCAGTAAAGGTAGCTGACATTTCACATTGAATGATTTAAAATTGTATGGAGTTGAAATATCTACTGACTGTTGAAAATTGTTAACCAATAGCTGTTTATGCTGATGTAATAAGCTAGAATTATGTTTTTTGGTTTTTTTCTCAAACTGAAGGTTTGTCTCAGTCCTAACCTCTTTTAAAATTTGGGACGTTGAGGAACGCGAGGCAGAAAGAGAAAGACCCTTCAATAAAAATTAAAAATCAAGAATGAAACGACTTCTTTCGGTGTAGATGGAAAGGACCGAAAGTAGCAGCATGCCCCAGCATTTCCAAGCTCTTAACTCGCAGAGCCATAATCTGTAGCCTTGTGATAGTGCAGTCAAATACTGATAATGATGAGTACACACTACGAGTTTACACCGGGCAAATTAAGACGCTGTCAGAGTTTTGATAGTTTGTTGCTATTATAAATCGTAAATCAGTGGCATGAGATGTAATTGCTTTTCAGATAATGTATTTCTCTGAACAGCAGTTTCTTGGAAGTTCTGTTAACGCGATATACTAGGCACTTCTTCCTTTTCATGACCTTACTTACCCCTTGTTCTCACGGGTCTAGATGTTAATATGAATTTGGCAATGTTAGTGGTAGAGGCTGGCCGGGTGCTCTTCCTGTGTGTACCAATATGTGTGGGTCTAGTGTCATCCCGAGTGAGAGCATGTTCGATATGGTTGCGAATCATGTAACTGACGCGGGACGTAGGTAGCAGTCCGCTATTCACCTAGTCGGATGCGGGAAATCGTCTTAATTCGACGTTAACCGGTACACAGAACCTCATCGTTAATCCGCCGGGCGGATTCGTCTCGTCAGCTGTGCGCCTCCCTGACTCCCGACAGCTGCGTGCTAACGCGCGTGGCTATCCAGGCGGGTCTTATATAATAATGGCTTATCTAAACAAATTATTACTACTGTGTAGCTAAATTGCGTAGTTTTCATGTGCACGAACAACTGGACGACGTGAGCCACCGAAACGTCAGACCAGCCATTGTGACTTTCGTAAGCTTCCGAGATGACAGACAGTTAACTGGAGAAACGAACGCCATGTTAATCAAAACAAACGAGATCAAATGGAAAGTGAACAACTGTTAGAATGCTAAATGCTGATGATTATGATCCTCAATTGGCCATTTAAAATAATGATAATAATCGACTAAATTCACATGCTGGAAAAGCGAGGAAGAAGTCAGCTGACAAGGTTACTTTTGCCCAACTGACTTCAACCCAAAGCCGGGATGATCCCTTCGCTCACGCGACGAAGTGTTCTTTTTCGAATCTTTGTTCATCTAAGTAAGTGTTCTGTCTGTTACCATTAAATTCTAACTTACCTTATTCTTCATTGAGTATATCTGCTCATAGTTTGGGCATTAATCAATTACTTTCAGGACATACTACAGAATTTTAAATATTTAGATACTTGAACAGCTATCACACGTTGCAGATACAATTCGTAATCATAAATAAACCTTCACTGGTTTCCAGTATGAATATGGCTACATTTCTTGCACGATCTGTAGGAAGAAGGAACGAAGGTTATGCATTACCGTTCCGTCATCGACAACACGGTAAAAGAGGAACCCGGGCTTGGTTTGGACAAGGACGGGGAAGGAAACCAACCATGTCCTCTTTAAGGAATTCATCCCAGCATTTGCATAAAGCTCTTTAGGAAAAGAATATAAATCCTTAATGTAGATGGCCGGGTGAGAATATAAGCAGCAAAGCTTCCGAATTATTTTTCAGTGTCTTAAATGTGGAACCACCTCGCTACGTTTCGCACAACTAGACATATATGGAATACGCTGATATCCCAGTCAGTATTTCCACTTTGAAATATTTCGTCCTTTTTAAGGGCGAAACAGCCTATGTTATGTGTGGTGTACGACAGTTTTATTTTGATAGGGATTTAGGGAAATTTGGGGTAAAAGCGAACTTCAGGTGGTAACACTATTATTTATATTCGGCACCGCCAGATGCCGATATATTAAAAGGTAGTCCCTCAAATCCTTATTGAATGCAATCCGTCTAATTTTAGCTTACTACATTTTGTGCTATTACCGTTGTTAAAGGCGACGTCGGAATTTAGTCGTATCATACCAACAGTAATCTTATGAAAAGTTAAAAGATTACAATGGCTGTGTAACAGTGTAATTCACAAGTTGTACGAAATCTGGAGAAACAGTTTATCAAATATATGTTCAGCCATTTAAATTTTTGGTGACAAAAATCAACATGCAAAACGCACTCGATGAACGGAGACATCTAGCTCTCATCTGAGCGAAGTGTTTTAGGGTTGAAAGAAAGAAGAATAAAAGAAATGGCAGCTAAAATTCATTGGAATAAGGTACTAAGCTTGAAAGATCACCGCACGAATTTTATTTACAAAAACCTCGAAGTAGTCATTTCATTTTTACTAGCAGTTCCATCTTCAAATATTGAGGTAGAATGATTATTCAGTGTTTTCAAAAATGTAAAAAACAGATAAGAAATCGACTTAACGAAACCCGTGACAGGTAACTTCACACAAAAAAGAGAATCTTAGAAAACAGTTGCTCAGTTTCAGAGTCCAATAGTGCCATGCTAAGCGCAGCAAAAGGATGTGGGAGTAATGATTCATCTTGTGATCCTGTAAACCTATGAATGTTTTGTATTGTGTATTATAGGTATTTTATATTATTAAAGACGAGAAATGATATGTTGTTCTTTGTTATAATTATTGGCCCTAAATCTAGGGGTTTTTAAGATTTTTTGGTATTTTAGGGGTAATTCCGAAAGAATCTAGTGTGAAACAAAGTCGTAAGAGGAAACACTGATCCCAGTTCGCTTTGCATTATCAAAATGTAGCGCAGATAAGTGAATTCTGTTGTTGGTTGGCTTCTATCTTCTACGACACATTCAAAGACATGTTATCCGTTTCATACGCGTCTTACTTGAGTGAGCGTCCGTAGCTCTTTAATAACTGTCAAAGATACAATATAAATTTGTTTGAATGCATGTGTATGATGCCATATCATCATGGAGATCGCAGTTCATCTGCTTTTGAAAGTCAATTATAGCCAATGATTATGAAGTTTATTTGTTGGTTACCATGTGGAGATTAATTATGTAAGGCAATACCGAAAGTAAACTGGCATGTGAATTCGCAAAATGGTTGTGCGATGCAGTGCCGTTGGAAACTAACTTTTTATGTTTTCAGAGAAACTTCTCTCAGTAGCGACAAAGACAGTTAACATCGCGACAGCCCACGCCGAAGCGTTTCCTGCCCTGTGGCCAGAAACACAGACACACGCTGTTTGTAGACCAGATCGGTACCGTTAGTTGCTGTCGTCATGGAAGGAACCCCAGTAGTGCTGTGAATTGGGAGGTATTCGAAACAAGCGGTGCACGTACAAGGCAAAGAGACCTTTATTTACGGATGAAATGAAGTCCTTTCTTCCGAGTAAGGAGATCAACGCCAGTGGTCGAAATCATATAGTCTCCCACAGTATCAAAGGCGTTTTGTGCAATGCTCATCGTGCTAGATTAGCGCGTAGTCTTCCTACCCAATAACTTGAAGAGATAAGAATTGACGAAAGTTTAGAAGCGTCATGCATTAGTTAACTATTACCGTTTTGGTACTGTGCTTTACGTGATGTCGCAGAACCGCTACTTCAGTTTGATCATTTAAAATCAGAGAGACTGCAGGCCTACGCATAGAAAGTATGTTCGGGGTAGCTATTTTTGAAGATCGAACTTCATGACAACTTAACTAGGAACGAGTGAGGACGAGGAAATTTGTTGATTTTAGCATTGTAATGTTACAGCACCGTTAAGGAGGGTAAGGAGATGATATAAAACTGCATGAGCTCTGCACAAATCCAACAAGTGTTCTGCTTATGCACACATCCCACTGATAAAAGCAAAGTTATTCTCATCAATAAAGAAACAATCAATGTACCAAAAGCGAAGATTTTAAAATTAGGATGAAGAAAACGATTCAAACAGAACAGAAATTTGAAGAAAGCAATTTTAGTGGAACCATAAACAGAGAGGAAACCACCTCCATTAAAATAAACAATATTTTCGCTAATGCTGACTTCATTATTATGAAACAATAGCTTTAAAAACATACTTTTCCGAATAATTCTGGACAGTTATGTCATACATATTTAAACACAAAATCAAATAAAAGAAGAGGAAAACGTCTGTCTCTTTGCTAATGAGCACAGAGATGTATTTATAGTAAAATAAAGACAAGAATAGCGCTCCAATTCTCTTTGAGTACGGGGCACTCAAATGCTCAGTATTTGCCGTGATATGCCAGAAGTTGAAATGTATGTAGTACTTACATATGCCTAATTAGAAATGACATGTGTTAGTAAAAGAAGATTGTTAAACGCAATAGATGATGAATGTTTGCAGAATGAACTTGGTAAATAACTATAGCACAACGCTGAATACAGGAAACAGAACTGTAAAAAAATCAGGAAATATAGTGGAAGCCTGCCACTGAGACAAAAATTATACAAAAATTTATTGCAAGACGACTGAACAACTGTGGCTGTCTGCTATGTCAGTCTGTGTTTCGTGTCAGTCGAATCCAGCAAGATAAAAAGAATAATAATGTCATTATAAAGATCTCCTAAGTAATAATCAAATGTATTTAACAGAAACTTCACAATAGTCTAGCTATAAGAGCTTGAGAAGCCATTAATCAACATTGATGAAAAAACCTTTATATTCGAAGTTCGTAAAAATTGCTGGAGATTTCTCTAGGATGAAAAAAAAAAAAAAAACATAACGCTCCACTACAAGAACGTACACAGTTTCGTCTTGCCATTCGTAAATATCGAAAAGGTTCTACCAAGAAACGAATTTAAGAGACCACAAATTCCTTAGGGGAAAAGGATCGAATAAATTCGTTGTACGTGCATAAATACAATATGTTGCAGACATGTAAGAAATACCAAGAGTAATAATTAGCTAAAAATAAACTGAGAAAAAATCAGTACTTTTGTGTTATTTGTCATTTTTATCTACGCTCGCTTTGCTGTAATCAATCAGGAGGCATCACTTCATCATGTCCATTTAGGTGTTAATGTAAAAACGGAGTAGTAATAAAAATTTGTTTTATTCTGCACAGAACTTCTGGCTTTGAGTTAAAAAATCACCCACCAGTCCCCTCATCACAGTCATTATTTTGGGGGATTATTTTTGTGCTTGTATTAAATTGATTCTTATTATATGTACGGTGTGCGTCCTCACGTGGCACGAGCCTTCAACAAGGGCTAGAGATTAAAAGTCAAATATTGCGTATAGGAGTCACGTCATGTGGATTGTTTGTACAATTCCGAGTTGGCATAATACACGATCTGCTTACCACCTCACGGTGAGGTCAACGCGGAGAATGCCTCCCTCTCGTTCGTCTTGACTTGCCTTTCAAAGAAGCAGTTAGTCAAAAAGTCGGAAGGAAGTCAATTTTGTCTGCTTATATGGAACAGGTACTTGTTAAATACTTAATTATAATGGAATCTCAATTCTATAGCCTCGCAAGAGATGACGTGCGGTGTTCAGTGTTCCATTTATGGGAGAAAAATCGGATCTGACAGCCATTCAGTGGTGAAGTTGCAGGACAGGCCTGGTTCGACCATTTCATGAACCGGCACAAAGGTGTTCTGTCTATCGTAAAATCCTCAGCAACTTCACTTTCTCAAGCTAATAGTTTCACGAAGGAAGCTGTTCAAAAATGGTTCAAATGTCTCTAAGCACTATGGGAGTTAACATCTGAGGTTATCAGTCCCCTAGAGTTAGAACTACTTAAACCTAACTAACCTAAAGCACATCACACACATCCATCCCCGAGGCAGGATTCGAACCTGCGACCGTAGCAGCAGTGCGGTTCCGGACTGAAGCGCCTAGAACCGCTCGGGCACACGGTCGGCAAGGAAGCTGTAGACACATTTTTAACAATCTGGAGGCTGAGCATAATAAACGTAAGCATCTATCCAATCGTAAATTCAGTGTCAATAAAATAGTTATATCCATCGCGCAAAGCAGAGTTCCTCGAGCGATTGATCTAGAAGCAAACGGCAGGTTGATACTTTAAGTGCTGCTGAGAGACGGAGTCTCATTGCTGTTGTGTGGTTTATGAGTCCCGGAGAAACATTTATCCTACCACTAATGATTTTCCCGACGTAAAATCGGGTAGAACTTTTAATGAAAGGGGTCCCACATGGTGCCATTGGAAGATGTTATCCGTTTGTGAGAATTCAAGGAAACCTGTTTACAGACAGGTTTAAAAACTTTATTAAGAAGACCAAGCACGGAGCAAAAGAGCCTGTCCTCCTAATTCTTGATGGGCGTAACACATACACTAAAAGTATTGAGGTTGTTAATCTTGCCCAGAATAATCACGTTACCATCGTAAGCTTTTCCTTTCATATAACCCATAAAATGCAACCCTTAGACAAGCCATTTATGGACCTATTGAAACACTACTCCTGTGAAAATATTAGACAATGAATGCGCCAAATGACAGACCGTTTGGGCCATGTGACGCTTCAGCACTGTTTGACAAGGCTTGACTAATATGTCAAACTAGAATAACTACTGCCAGTGGTTTAAGAGTGACAGGAATTTACCCCTCCAACCGGCTGATATTTGGTGATGCCAGTTTTGGTTCCTCTGGGGCCAACATGCCATAGTCAGCTCTATAAAGTCTCCAACACAACAGAAATGTTTTCTCCAAATGATACGATTGCTACTGATTCTTCTGAAGAGGTAAAATCCACGAAAAATACTGTCGGCACCTCAAATACACTCCTGGAAATGGAAAAAAGAACACATTGACACCGGTGTGTCAGACCCACCATACTTGCTCCGGACACTGCGAGAGGGCTGTACAAGCAATGATCACACGCACGGCACAGCGGACACACCAGGAACCGCGGTGTTGGCCGTCGAATGGCGCTAGCTGCGCAGCATTTGTGCACCGCCGCCGTCAGTGTCAGCCTGTTTGCCGTGGCATACGGAGCTCCATCGCAGTCTTTAACACTGGTAGCATGCCGAGACAGCGTGGACGTGAACCGTATGTGCAGTTGACGGACTTTGAGCGAGGGCGTATAGTGGGCATGCGGGAGGCCGGGTGGACGTACCGCCGAATTGCTCAACACGTGGGGCGTGAGGTCTCCACAGTACATCGATGTTGTCGCCAGTGGTCGGCGGAAGGTGCACGTGCCCGTCGACCTGGGACCGGATCGCAGCGACGCACGGATGCACGCCAAGACCGTAGGATCCTACGCAGTGCCGTAGGGGACCGCACCGCCACTTCCCAGCAAATTAGGGACACTGTTGCTCCTGGGGTATCAGCGAGGACCATTCGCAACCGTCTCCATGAAGCTGGGCTACGGTCCCGCACACCGTTAGGCCGTCTTCCGCTCACGCCCCAACATCGTGCAGCCCGCCTCCAGTGGTGTCGCGACAGGCGTGAATGGAGGGATGAATGGAGACGTGTCGTCTTCAGCGATGAGAGTCGCTTCTGCCTTGGTGCCAATGATGGTCGTATGCGTGTTTGGCGCCGTGCAGGTGAGCGCCACAATCAGGACTGCATACGACCGAGGCACAGAGGGCCAACACCCGGCGTCATGGTGTGGGGAGCGATCTCCCACACTGGCCGTACACCTCTGGTGATCGTCGAGGGGACACTGAATAGTGCACGGTACATCCAAACCGTCATCGAACCGATTCCTAGACCGGCAAGGGAACTTGCTGTTCCAACAGGACAATGCACGTCCGCATGTATCCCGTGCCACCCAACGTGCTCTAGAAGGTGTAAGTCAACTACCCTGGTCAGCAAGATCTCCGGATCTGTCCCCCATTGAGCATGTTTGGGACTGGATGAAGCGTCGTCTCACGCGGTCTGCACGTCCAGCACGAACGCTGGTCCAACTGAGGCGCCAGGTGGAAATGGCATGGCAAGCCGTTCCACAGGACTACATCCAGCATCTCTACGATCGTCTCCATGGGAGAATAGCAGCCTGCATTGCTGCGAAAGGTGGATATAAACTGTACTAGTGCCGACATTGTGCATGCTCTGTTGCCTGTGTCTATGTGCCTGTGGTTCTGTCAGTGTGATCATGTGATGTATCTGACCCCAGGAATGTGTCAATAAAGTTTCCCCTTCCTGGGACAATGAATTCACGGTGTTCTTATTTCAGTTTCCAGGAGTGTAGTTCCAACCAGAATATTTTGCCATGTGCTAGGGACATAGAAGAAGCTATTCTCTCTGGACTTTCTACATCAATGAAACCTCAAGTAGTTTTCACCAGGAGACATTTGGCCCATTTCGAAGCCCAAACAAGAAATATCAAAGGCCCTAAATCTGTAAAAGCTGCCTTAATAACATCATCTCCATATAAACTGGCGTCAGTTAAGGCAGAACAGAAAAGAGCAGAGAAAGAATGTAAGAAGAAATACAAAGAAGAATGACAGAAAAGACAACAAAGGGACGTGAAATAATCTAGGAAGGAGTGTGTAAGAGAAAGGATGTCACTTGTAACAATTAAATATTTAACAAGTTCATGTTCCATATAAGCAGACAAAATTGACTTCCTTCCGACTTTTTGACTAACTGCTTCTTTGAAAGGCAAGTCAAGACGTAAGAGAGAGAGGCGTTCTCCGCGTTGACCTCACCTCGAGGTGTTATGCAGATCGTGTATTATGCTAACTCAGAATTGTACAAGCAATCCCCCTGACATGACTCCTATAAGTAATATTTGACTTTTAATCTCTAGCCCTTGTTGAAGGCTCGTGCCACGTGAGGACGCACACCGTACATATAATAAGAATCAATTTAGTACAAGCACAAAAATAATCCCGCAAAATAATGACTGTTTTGAGGGGACTGGCGGGTGATTTTTTACTCAAAGCCAGAAATAAAAAAAATGAAAAAAAAAAGATTTCCACGTAGTCCTGCAAGAGAAATTACTTCTGTCCCCCAAAAATTCTGGTGACGAGGCACATCATTCAGACACAGATTCGCGTGAGTCCAATCATGGAGCTGCATTTGGTGTTAGCACACCTGTCAATGACAACACTGATTGCCTCTTTCGTGATGTGATATGTACAGACGTCTGTAGTGACGAACTGTGGGTGCAGTGCATGCTTTGTGAAATGTGGGCCCACAGTGAGTGTGCTGGTTGTGAAACTGACACTTACATGTGCGATTTTTGTTAATAGATAAAGTGGTTTTAAAAATATTACAGCTATATGAATCTTGATTAACATGATTTTTTAAATGACTTTAAGTATGTGGATGATCACCATGTAGAATTCCACGTTGTACACTCTTATAATTATATTTGATTTCAAAAACTGTCTTTCTTGTAAGTTCTCGTTTAATATTTTGAATTTATTCCATGGGGCTGAAATTATCAGCGTAAACATTTAGTCGCAGATTGTGCAAGGTTCCAGGAATCAAATTATATTTTTTGCTCCATGCATCATTCCTGAAAAAAATTGTGTGATAAATAAGCGAAAGACGGGTAAGTACACAGCGACTATTAAGTAGATAGTAAAGAAATTGTGACAGCAAGTATAAAAAATCAAAATGAGGGCCCATTGAATCGCCCCTTCCATTATTAATCCCTATTTACAAAAGGAAATATCCTGTCTCATTCAGTGACTCATCATTGTCCAGCCCAAACCGATAATGGTATGAATTTGAAATGCAGGGAGGGTGTTGATCTTATAGTGTAGGCGTCGTTTAAGAAGGGATTTTTCAAAATTCTACCCCTACGGAGATGAAATGAGAGATGGACAATTTTTTGATAATACAATACTATTAAGGCAATTTTAAAGCCAGAGCTACGAAAATTAGTATTTGGAAATTAAAAAAAAATGTGTTTCAACATTTTTGGAAACTCAGCCTCTAAGTTGGTGAAACAGAGGGTGAAAGTTTTTCTTGAAAATGAGACATTATTAAAGAACGACTACAGCATTTTTAACCTACATTTATGAAAAGTGCTATTTGATTTGTCGGTTAGAAATTAAAAAATGAACGCTTCGTTGTTTTTGGAGATTCCAGCCATAAGGTAATGAAACAGGGGGTGAGCAGTTGTAATGTCCCCTTAGAAAAATTATGAATGACTGTTCTAGTAAACTTGTACGTTATTTGATACAAAGACAGCTGAGTAGAACTGTACGTACTCAGGCAGTTTTCTGTTTACTTATTCTGATCATCACTAAACTGACACACAATATTTTTAGCGCAACGCAATCTGACTTTCAATAATCCCTACAAAAGAATGGCCGTGACTAACAATACCCTATTCCTTTCATGAATCACCTACCTCATCAAAAACCTTCGTTACTCGAACTACTGCAATACAGCGAGCGCCAATACTGCCACCTAAATAAAAGATTCTAACTACTGAAGGCACTAACGCCTGATGGGCATAGTTAGCAAATACCAGAAAGAAAGAAACGGAATTTGTTAAATGCCCAAACGATAGGCAAAGCTTCTAATTCAGTAACGGAAATTATTTTTTTTCAGATTTTGTTAGCAAGCGGCTAACAAAGGCAATGTTTTTCTGAACATTATTGTCATTTTCTATGGCTTCTTGAAATAAATGGGCACCAAGACCGACTTTAGAAGAATACGTGCTAAGGCAGAAATCTTGTGACAGATCTGGATGAACTAGTATTGGCGCGTTAAGTAGCGCTTCTTTCAAAGAACTGAATTACAACTGTGCCTGTTCGTTCCAGTTACAAATAGTATTTTTTCCAGTGAGAGAACAAAGTTTTGGTGGTACTAGAATTTCATTTTCAAAAAACAACGGCAAAAATTTACGAGCCATAGAAAACTGCGTACTTGTTTTTTTGTGGATGGAACTGGAATGGCTCTGATTGCTTCTACCTTTTCAGGATCCGGCTGAATGCTTTCAGAAGAAATAATGCGTCCCAAAAATTTCACTTTTGACCTATTGGATACAGACTTTTCCAAGTTAACTGTAATTCCAGATTCTGCAAAAATATGTAATACACTGTTGAGGATGCCATTATGTTGTTCCCATGAGGCTTCTGCTATCAGAATATCGTCTACATATAAGGTGATGTGACGTTTTAAGAACTCAGGTTATATGGAATGTAGCCAACGAATGAATGCTGCCGAAGAAATGTTCAAACCATAAGGAAGTTTCCGAAAGTGATAACAAACGCCGAAGCAAGGAAAAACTGTGTATTCTCTACAGTCTGGATGAATTTCAATTTGATAAAAGCTGGATCTGAGATCAATAGCAGACAACACTTTTACACCATTAAAATTTTGAAGAAGTTCTTCCAACGTTTGCAGTCTGTCTGTCTCAGGAATGATGATAGCTTTGATTTGTTTTCGAATCTAAGACAAGAGTGAGCGAGCCATCTTTCTTCTCAAAAACATGTAATGGATTGTTGTATGAGCTTACTGCAGACTCAATAATGCCCTCGTCAAGCATAGATAGTATTTTTGTTGTAACAACCGGTCAACTGCTGTTTGTGTATGAGAAATCGGTTGGAAACTTTCCTCATGTCAGACCGTTGTAGGTGTCGCCACCGGCGCCAACCTTGTGTGAATGCTGTGAAAAGTTAATCACTTGCATATCACAGCATCTTCTTCCTGTCGGTTGAATTTCGCGTCTGTAGCACGTCTTCTTCGTGGTGTAGCAATTTTAATGGCCAGTAGTGTATAAGTTAGCATAGCTCTGTATTTATGTGTAGAAAGATGGTTGTACACAACAGAATGAAGAAGTATGATGAAATATCGAATATATGACACAACACGCAGTTTGTAAAAAAAAAAATCGAGCGAACAAAATCAACAAGAAGTCTCACATCGATTGTACATGAACCCAGAGCTCTATAGTAAGTCATATCGATTAATCCTTGAAAACACACATCTCCGTATTTTAATTTAATTTTAATTAGATTTCAGCCATTCTATCTGGCGTAATGCTCTGGTTAGTAAACAAAGGCACTTTCATTCAGAGCTTGATGTTACACGGTGCCGAAAACCACAGTTTCTCCGTGTTCCATTTGTTCCGTCTCTGATTTCCGTTAAGCTGGGAGAACCATCTGAGAGCGTCCTAGGTCGTGGGGCGCGCTGCGGGAGGCGCTGGCGCCACACGTGGTGTCGCAGCCCGCAGCGTGCCAAAAATAGACTCCCGCTGCTCCGCACTCGTTCCAGTGCCGCCACAACACCGTTTTCATTGTCCTCTCTCCGATTCTTCAGCCTTTCCAAACGTTCTTTCAGCTTCGCCTAAACAATTCCACATCCTAGTCCGCCGCCAGTGCCTAAGAATAGTTCGTATGCATAGAACGAACTTCACGCTAACTCTGTCTTATCATCTTTCAACTCCCCATCCGTAATCATCTGCACCGTCTTACTAACACATTAAAGGCGTTCCGCACTGTCGCCTGATAACAAAGTAAGAGCCTACGGAATATCAGACCAGCGTTGTGGCTGGATTGAAGAGTTCTTAGCAAACAGAACACAGCATGTTGTTATCAATGGAGAGATGTCTACAGACGTTAAAGTAACCTCTGGCGTGCCACAGTGGAGTGTTATGGGACCATTGCTTTTCACAATATATATAAATGACCTAGTAGATAGTGTCGGAAGTTCCATGCGGCTTTTCGCGGATGATGCTGTAGTATACAGAGAAATTGCAGCATTAGAAAATTGTAGCGAAATGCAGGAAGATCTGCAGCGGACAGGCACTTAGTGTAGGGAGTGGCAACTGACCCTTAACGTAGACAAATGTAATGTATTGCGAATACATAGAAAGAAGGATCCTTTATTGTATGATTATATGATAGCGGAACAAACACTGGTAGCAGTTACTTATGTAAAATATCTGGGAGTATGCGTATGGAACGATTTGAAGTGGCATGATCATATAAAATTAATTATTGGTAAGGCGGGTGCCAGGTTGAGATTCATTGGGAGAATCCTTAGAAAATATAGTCCATCGAAAAGGAAGTGGCTTGCAAAACACTCGTTCGACCTATACTTGAGTATTGCTCATCAGTGTGGGATCCGTACCAGATCGGGTTGACGGAGGAGGTAGAGAAGATCCAAAGAAGAGCGTCGCGTTACGTCACAGGGTTATTTGGTAACCGTGATAGCGTTACGGAGATGTTTAGCAAACTCGAGTTGGAGAGACTGCAAGAGAGGCGCTCTGCGTCGCGGTGTAGCTTGATCGCCAGGTTTCGAGAGGGTGCGTTTGTGGATGAGGTATCGAATATATTGCTTCCCTCTACTTATACCTCCCGAGGAGATCACGAATGTGAAATGAGGGAAATTCGAGCTCGCACGGAGGCTTCCAGACAGTCGTTCTTCCCGCGAACCATACGCGACTGGAACAGGAAAGGGAGGTAATGACAGTGGCACGTAAAGTGTCCTCCGCCACACACCGTTGGGTGGCTTGCGGAGTATAAATGTAGATGTAGATGTAATAGGGGAGAGAGTGTGGCAGATATGATACGCAAGTTGGGATGGAAGTCATTAAAGCAAAGACGTTTTTCGTCGTGGCGAGATCTATTTAAGAAATTTCAGTCACCAACTTTCTCTTCCGAATGTGAAAATATTTTGTTGAGCCCAACCTACATAGGTAGGAATGATCATCAAAATAAAATAAGAAAAATCTGAGCTCATACAGAAAGGTTTAGGTGTTCGTTTTTCCCGCGCGCTGTTAGGGAGTGGAATGGTAGAGAGATAGTATGATTGTGGTTCGATGAACCCTCTGCCAAGCACGTAAATGTGAATTTCAGAGTAATCATGTAGATGTAGATGTATCAACTAGCCAACAAAAAGCCCTCGACGACTAAAATTAAAAATGGTGAATACATCCTTTCACCATGTTCTGTATGCACAAAAGCATTATCAGACTTCGCCCCACCTTCATTAACTTAGCTAGGATGTACATGTACTTAAAAAATTCCACCAGTCCTTGCAGATCAGGGCGGCCAGTGTGGCCGAGCTGTTCTAGGCGCTTCAGTCTGGAACCGCGCGACTGCTACGGTCGCAGGTTCGAATCCTGCCTCGGGCATGGATGTGTGTCATATCCTTAGGTTAGTTAGGTTTAAGTAGTTCAAAGTCAAGGGGACTGATGACCTCAGATGTTAAGTCCCATGGTGCTTAGAGCCACTTGAACCTTGCAGATCGTTGCACATCTTGCCACACCTTTTCATCTACATCTACATCTTCATTGATACTCTGCAAAACATATTTAACTGCCTGGCAGACGGTTCATTGAACCACCTTCACAGTTCTCTATTATTCCAATCTCGTACAGCTCGCGGAAAGAACGAACACCTATATCTTTTCGTACGAGCTCTGATTTCCCTTATTTTATCGTGGTGATCGTTTCTCCCTATCTAGGTCAGTGTCAACAAAATATTTTCGCATTCGGAGGAGAAAATTGGTGATTGGGATTTCGTCAGAAGATTCCGTTGCAACGAAAAACGCCTTTCTTTTGATGAGGTCCAGCCCTCTGTGACACTGTCTTCCATATTTCGCAATAATACAAAACGTGCTACCCTTCTTTGAACTTTTTCCATGTACTCCGACAGTCCTATCTGGTAAGGATCCCACACCGCGCAGCAGTATTCTACAAGAGGACGGACAAGCGTAGTGTGAGCAGTCTCCTTAGTAGGTCTGTTACATTTTCTAAGTGTCCTGCCAATAAAACGCAGTCTTTGGTTAGCCTTCCCCACAACATCTTCTATGTGTTCCTTCCAATTTAAGTTGTTCGTAATTGTAATACTTAGGTGTTTAGTTGAATTTACGGTTTCACTTACCACATTTGTGTTCTCTCTACCTTCTGCATCCCCTATAAGCTTTCTCTTTTCTTACAAACAAAGAATTTATTCGCTCCTTTTCAAGTTAATGAACTCATGGTTTCTTCAATACGTTTCTTGGCATAAGTGTTTCATATGTAAGAACGACAACACTGGTCTGCGAATGTTCTTGTAGTGGGACATTTCTATTTTTTTTCTTTTTTTATCCTGGAGAAAGCTCTTCTCCAGTTATAACTTTTATGAGTTTCGAATGCCAAGGTTTTTCTATCAGTGTTAATTAATGCTTTCTCAGTATGATATAGCCATATTGATTTGCAGTTTCTGCTAAATAAATTTAATTATTTTGTATAAAGTCTTTATAACAGCAGTTCAAAGACGGCTGCTAGATTTGTTACTGGCAGATTAGAACAACACGCAAATGTTACGCAGATGTTTCGGGAACTGAAATGGGAATCCCTGGAGGGAAAGCGACGTTCTTTTCGAGGAAATTTAAAGAAACAGCATGTAAAGCAGACTGTAGAACGATTCTGTTGCCTCGAACATACATTGCGATTAAGGACCACGAAGATACTATATGAGAGATTGGGGTTCATCCAGAGGCGTATAGACAGTCGTTTTTCCCTCACTCTTTTTGCGAATGGAACAGGAAAGGAAATGACTAGTAGTGGTGCGGGGTACCCTCCGCCACGCACCGTTAGGTGGATAGCGAAACATCACCCTAGGCCTGATGACGTTATTATTGTTTTTTACCTTGGTGATTCGACTCGTTTTCTCACATGTTGATATAGCAACCAAGTACTGTTGTTCAGTCGTCTTACAACAAACGTTTTCTCATTTTTGTTACAGTGACAGGCTTTTAGTTTATGCCGTGATTTTTTTTCATAAAAGCCTTTGGTTGTTGTCACGTGTACAGTTTGTTAAGTAAGATCGCTGCCGGATTAATCAGTAGAAAAATGTATTTGACAACAAACTAAAACATATACATACATCATATATGAACAAATGAAAAAAGTTACAAGTAATAATACATCCAGTCACCCTCAGCGTCAGTAATTGCTTGGCATCTCAGAGGCATGCTTGAAACCACGTTTTCTGCATATTCACGTGGAAGAGACCTCCAAATGCGTCATATTTGCGTTGACACCTGTTTCAAAATGAAGATCTTTTTTCCTTGTAACTTCTCTCTCATGTAAGCTCATACATCTCCAAGAGGATTAGTGTCAGACGATTGTGAGGGCCGAGCGGCCTAAGGCGCTGCAGCCATGGACTGTGCGGCTGGTCCCGGCGGAGGTTTGAGTCCTCCCTCGGGCATAGGTGTGTGTGTTTGTCCTTAGGGTAGTTTCGGTTAAGTAGTCTGTAAGCTTAGGGACTGATGACCTCAGCAGTTAAGTCCCACAAGATTTCACACACATTTGAAGATTTGAATGTGAGGGCCAATCCAGTACCTGCACACCTTTCTCCATTTTCCAGTCGCTGTAAAGCCTGCTGCGGTGCTTCGGATCGTTGTCCTCCTGCAGTATCCAATCTTCATTTTTGTCGATGAGCCAAGGATGGGTAGTCGGCATCCTCGCACTCATCTCTCCTCTTGTGTATCTCACTCGGCATCAAACATGTTTGATAAATGCGACGCGTAAGCTGCACTCCTGTCTCTTCTTGTTTATTTCAGTCAATAATTCAAAGTAAACTAATGCTTTATGGAAATTGCATGAAGATTCCCCTGTTAAGTTTTGAGAGAACTAAGGTGATATCCTTTACCATGTGTGTGAAATTCCGATCACACTCTTCCTTAACTTAACAGACTGTATATATCGACTTATATATCACTCCTGGTTCAAGCACCCATGTCGAATGCTATTCATCGACGACGAAGGCTGGAATTTTCACGCTAATACCGCAACTGGAGGTCCAATGAATAGCAACGGGTGGCCTTTTAATGTGAATCACGTTTTATGCTTCATCGGACAGAAAGCAAACATCCTGCAACAATTATCGGAAGGGACCAGGCCGGAAGAGGAAGCGTAGTGGTCTGAAGAATGTTTTCGAGGCATTTCCTGGGCGATCTCGTCATTCTCGAAGGCACAATGGATCAACACAAGTATGCATCTATCCTTAGGGACCATGCGCATCCATACATGCAGTTTGTTTTTCCTCGGCACCATGGCATCTACCAGCAGGACAGTGTACATGTCACACGGCTCGCAGTGAATGTACGTGATTCGAAGAGAATCAGGATAAATTTACTGTACTCTTCTGGCCACCAGACTCCCCAGATCTAAACCCAATCAAGAATCTGTGGAGTCACCTCGATCGGGCTGTTCGCGACATTGATTGTTAACCGAGAATCCTCGTACCGCTGTCCACGGCACTGGAGTCGGCGTGGCTCCACATCCCTGTCGGCACCTTCCAGAACCTACACTATGTGATCTGAAGTATCCGGACACCACTAAAACATACTTTTTCATATTAGGTGCATTGTGCTGCCACCTACTCATAGGTACTCCATATCAGCGAGCTCAGTAGTAATTACCAATAGTGAGAGAGCAGAATGGGGCGCTTCGCGGAACTCACAGACTTCGAACGTGGTCAGGTGATTGGGTGTCACTCGTGTCATACGTCTGTACGCGAGATTGCCACACTCCTAAACATCCCTAGGTCCACTGTTTCCGATATGATAGTGAAGTGGAAACGTGAAGGAACTCGTACAGCACAAAAGCGTACAGGCCGACCTCGTCTGTTGAATGACAGAGACCTCCGACAGTTGAAGAGGGTCGTAATGTGTAGTAGGCAGACATCCAGACCATCACACAGGAATTACAAACTGCATCAGGACCCACTGCAAGTACTACGACAGTTAGGCGGGAGGTGAGAAAACTTGGATTTCATGGTCGAGTGGCTGCTCATAAGCCATTCATCACACCAGTAAATGCCAAACCACGCCTCGTTTGGTGTAAGAAGCGTAAACACTGGACGATTGAACAGTGTGTGTGTGTGTGTGTGTGTGTGTGTGTTCAAATGTGAGTGAAATCTGATGGGACTGCTAATGTCATCAGTCCCTAAGCTTACACACTACTTAACCTAAATTATCCTAAGAACAAACACACACACCCATACCCGAGGGAGGACTCGAACCTCCACCAGGACCAGCCACACAGTCCATGACAGCGCCCTAGACCGCTCGGCTAATCCCACGCGGCGATTGAACAGTGGAAAACCGTTGTGTGGAGTGACGAATCACGGTAAACATGTGGCGATAAGATGGCAGGGTGTGGGTATGACGAATGCCCGATGAACGTCATCTGCCAGAGTGTGTAGTGCCAACAGTAAAATTCGGAAGCGGCGATATTATGGTCTGGTCGTGTTTTTCGTGGAGGGACTTGCACCCCATGTTGTTTTGCGTGGCACTATCACAGCACAGGCCTACACTGATGTTTAAAGCATCTTCTTGCTTCCCACTATTGAAGAGCGATTCGGGGACGGTGATTGCATCTTTCAACACCATCGAGCGCCTGTTCATAATACCCGGCCGGCGGAGTGATTACACGACAATAACATCCCTGTAATGGACTGGCCTGCACAGAGTCCTGACCTGAAACCTATAGAACACCTTTGGGATGTTTTGGAACGCCAACTTCGTGCCTGGCCTCACCGACCGACATCGATACCTCTCCAGTACAGTACTCCGTGAAGAATGGGTTGCCATTCGCTAAGAAACCTTCCGGCACATGATTGAACGTATGCCTGCGAAAGTGAAAGCTGTCATCAAGGCTAAGGGTGGGCCAACACCATATTGAATTCCAGCATTACCGATGGAGGGCGCCACGAACTTGTAAATCATTTTCAGCCAGGTGTCCGGATACTTTTGATCACTAAGTGGGTCTCCCTTTTTGCACGTCTCGCAGCGGTCCGCGCTACAAAAGGTGGTTATTCACACTTTTGACAGGTGTCACAGTAATGTGACTGGAAAGTGCACATTTTCGCTGTTCATGCAGTAAAACTTCATTCAGCATCTGGCATGACGTTTTAATTTATTACTTCTTTACTAATAACTCTGTTCGCAACACATTTTGCAAGCAATATCCACATGCACCTGCAAAATTATATCGTACGACGTACAGTTAAAGAATATGACGTCATGAGAACTGATATGCGTAAAAAATAGCTTTTAATCATTTGGAGCTGTTTCTTACATCACAGTTCGATTGTTTAAACAATCGGTTGTGGGAGGGGTTCCATAATTGTAAAGCATGATAACTCATCATATATACAGAGTGAACCAAAATTTTCCCGCTCTGACACCGCAGCGCGTTTCGTTGCATACTAACAGTACACACATGCCTCGAGCAACATTTCGTTCCGCCAATATTTCCGGCAGAAACAGCACTTCAAAGAATAGCTGTTTCGCAACACTGTAATCAGATGTGCGTTAAGTATCTTTATTGAATACTCTATGTATCACCCAGTTAGTGCAGGGGGTATAGTTTTTCATCAAAATACTCGAGTTCAAGAGTCCGATTCTGAGGCTAGGTGCATTTCTCTTTTTTAATTTTCCTCGTTGCAGACTGCGTCACTGAGTTATTGAACGCAGTTTTCTGAAATTCCTTCACCAGGGAAGACGAATGGAATATTCCAGAATTTGAAACACGAACATCTGCTAGCATGAGTTTCGTAGAAGTAGATACCTTAGGGGTTGCGAAGCAACTCAAATCGCTTGATACGGGCAAGTCTTCAGGTCCAGATTGTATACCGATTAGGTTCCTTTCAGATTACGCTGATACTATAGCTCCCTACTTAGCACTCATATACAACCGCTCGCTCACCGATAGATCTGTACCTACAGATTGGAAAATTGCGCAGGTCGCACCAGTGTTCAAGAAGGGTAGTAGGAGTAATCCATTTAACTACAGACCTATATCATTGACGTCGGTTTGCAGTAGGGTTTTGGAGCATATACTGTATTCAAACATTATGAATCACCTCGAATTGAATGATCTATTGACACGTAATCAGCATGGCTTCAGAAAACATCGCTCTTGTGCAACGCAGCTAGCTCTTTATTCGCACGAAGTAATGGCCGCTATCGACAGGGGATCTCAAGTTGATTCCGTATTTCTAGATTTCCGGAAAGCTTTTGACACCGTTCCTCATAAGCGACTTCTAATCAAGCTGCGGAGCTATGGGGTATCGTCTCAGTTGTGCGACTGGATTCGTGATTTCCTGTCAGGAAGGTCGCAGTTCGTAGTAATAGACGGCAAATCATCGAGTAAAACTGAAGTGATATCAGGTGTTCCCCAGGGAAGCGTCCTGGGACCTCTGCTGTTCCTGATCTATATAAATGACCTGGGTGACAATCTGAGCAGTTCTTTTAGATTGTTCGCAGATGATGCTGTAATTTACCGTCTAGTAAGGTCATCCGAAGACCAGTATCAGTTGTAAAGCGATTTAGAAAAGATTGCTGTATGGTGTGTCAGGTGGCAGTTGACGCTAAATAACGAAAAGTGTGAGATGATCCACATGAGTTCCAAAAGAAATCCGTTGGAATTCGATTATTCGATAAATAGTACAATTCTCAAGGCTGTCAATTCAACTAAGTACCTGGGTGTTAAAATTACGAACAACTACAGTTGGAAGGACCACATAGATAATGCTGTCGGGAAGGCGAGCTAAAGGTTGCGTTTCATTGGCAGGACACTTAGAAGATGCAACAAGTCCACTAAAGAGACAGCTTACACTACACTCGTTCGTCCTCTGTTAGAATATTGCTGCGCGGTGTGGGATCCTTACCAGGTGGGATTGACGGAGGACATCGAAAGGGTGCAAAAAAAGGGCAGCTCGTTTTGTATTATCACGTTATAGGGGAGAGAGTGTGGCAGATATGATACACGAGTAGGGATGGAAGTCATTACAGCATAGACGTTTTTCGTCGCGGCGAGACCTTTTTACGAAATTTCAGTCACCAACTTTCTCTTCCGAATGCGAAAATATTTTGTTGAGCCCAACCTACATAGGTAGGAATGATCATCAAAATAAAATAAGAGAAATCAGAGGTCGAACAGAAAGGTTTAGGTGTTCGTTTTTCCCGCTCGGTGTTCGGGAGTGGAATAGTAGAGAGATAGTATGATTGTGTAAATTACAGCATCATCTGCGAACAACCTAAGAGACCTGCTCAGATTGTCACCCAGTGTTCGTCATTTCATCAGAAAAGTCAGACAACAGGAGACCTTCCTTAAATAAGGTCCCCATTAGTGTAGAAACTCAAGTAAGCCCACATAAGGTAGTCTCTGTAACACCAGTAAACATGATTACTAAGTAATACTAAGTAATAGGAGTAAATGAAGTACATCTGGACAAAAAAGTTAGAAATTGTACATATCTTATAATCATTCATCAGAAAATATAGTAATTACCAAATAAGGCGCAGCAAATAGAAGTAGAACGAGATTAGCATTTAAACAACACAGTGCTATACCTCACTGAACACTTACGCAAATAGAAAAAATCCAACAAGTTAACAAGTTGTATTACTTTCATATGAAAGAAAAGCAGTTATTTTAATACTTTCTTAAGAGGGCGGAGGATCATGCAGCACACAGTTTAAAGTTAGATGTGCCCTACTACAGCTGGTGCGATAAAGACTTTGAAATGTCGGGCGTTGAACTAACAGCGTATAATGACCGTATAGTACTCTTTCCTGTTCTCAGATGTAAGCGTTCTCTTTACGTCTGTTTCTCCGAGAGTCTGGTCACGACTGTGAAGCAGCGTGACCTTGCTACGACTTTGTCAACCGTAGCAACTTTGTCAACCGGACTGGCGAATCCCAGCAACAATATTAACATTTCGAACGCTATGATAGACTATTATGCACGATTTGACTAATCTTGACCGAGTATTTAGCTGACTGAATTTTAATTTGGCTGTCGAACTTCTTCTGAAGCGTTTCGTCGACGAACTATTGGGTCGTTGTATTTAGCAATGAAGTATACGTCGCACTTCACGGCTTATCTTGAACTATCGTTTTGATAATATATGTTTCCCACTAAACATACTGACTGCATTCACCACTGGAACAGGAATCATGACTAAGCTTACCTTGTTCTCCTGAAATATCATTGTACTATGTAACATTTACCCTCGTTACGTTCTGATGAAACGAATTTTGAATGTTTAATCTGTTCATTCAACTTGTAACAGTTATTCAATTTATTTTTTAATAACGTTAGAACTTGCTTTTCAGAACCAGATTGAAACTGACAAGATATTTATCGACTACATTTCTTTGCATTAAGTCATGTCAAAAAAAATTAAAGTTAATGTTTGTCATTTTAATAAGATTAATATACCATTCAAATCTTAAGAAAATAAATTTTATGCAAACCAGTTTTACTCAAGTACTGCAATTAAACGACCCATCACAGATGTGTAATATTCTGTCGCAGTGAATTCACTATAACACAGATTCGGCACTGATGGCTGTCTTGAAGCCAAGTTGTATAAACGTTGCAACAACGTAATTTAGTTTGGTAAATCTTGCCACCACGGCTAATAATTGAGAATACTTCCTAATGCAGAACCATTAATAATCATAGTCTTCCAGTAATATGTCTTGCAGAGCGCACCAAAACACGACCAATCACTATCACTCCTGAATGGTTATTCCGTACTGCTTAGTCTGTCTGCAGTAACCTTTGTTCCACATAAAACATGTTCCCTAAAATAAAACGTGACAGTGCGACCTGTTACCCCTATCTCGACTCTGTCCACCAGATCCGCCTTCTTCGCCTTTTCCCTAGTAGAAAAGGGTTTCCCCAAACGGAAACGATAAGGGCAAATCCTTGGCCTCCCTCAGGCCTAGTGGTTTTCTTGTTTGTTATCCATGATACTGTAATAGTAATTAATGCAAATTAAGGACCAGCCCAGACTGTACACAAATGATTTGCTTTATCTTCTTAATTCGAGAATAATAATTTAACCACACATTTATCATTCGAATTAAACTTACAAAAAATTACTAAAGAAGTATCTCGAGAACACATCATGTACATGGACATTAACACTGTTCCATTATAAGAGGTCCACATTTACAAAAAAAAAAAAAATATGCTTTCTGTATACCAATCACCCAGTAGTTGCCTAGAGACTTTTTCTATAAATTAACTGCAGTTTTGGAAAAAATCTCAAACTCTAAAAATTAGATATATTTATGTGCGTGTATATACGTATAAACACAAATAACACAAGCGAAACTAGCAGCACCATCTTATACGTTTATGACAGCTTTGAAATGTCGCAGTTAGTAAACAGTGCAAAAAGGGTAATCAAAACTTCTCTATCAGTAATTGACAAGGTAGAGACAGAAAAGTCTGTGGGGTATTATTATCATTAATATTATTATTGTTATTGTTGCTATTATTGTTAAACGAACCTTTACTCTTAATACAACTAGAAAACATCTGAAAATGTTACTGACTAAACTTGTAAGTTAGTAAAAACTTCAATTTCCATGCTTCTTATCAAATAATTGTCCAAATCAGTCACATTTCTCGTTATTACAATAAATCCTTGGAAACCAGATTTCGTATTGGAGTCCAATAATGTAACTACATTAGGCTGGCTCAAACATTTAGTATAATCTACTGTCTCTCTAATAACTTTTAACATTTCAGAACAATTTTGTGGTGTGGGTGGTAGTTTAAGGGCTTTGCTCAAAAGATTGTGACTGTTCATAATATCAAATAAGCCATCAAAAACTCTCAAGAACTTCGCTGTGACTCCAGTGCCAGAAAATTTAGGATCACATCTATTCTTCTCCATTTACAAAAGAGTTGTAGTCATTCAATTACTAAATCCTTCTGCAGCAAACCTCACTCTCATCTTTTTCTCTTCCCCACTGAATGTGCCTTGTCCTATGCCAAAGTTCTGCAAAAGACCTTCATACTCTTGCACCTATTGTAAGTGCACTGTAGTTCAAACTGATCGTATTACACACAGAATCTAAAATAACTTGTCTAGAACGTAAAATATTTCTAACTAACTGTAGCATGTGAGACACATCTAATGCAATAAATATTTTCTTCCCAGTTTCTTTTTGAATAAAATATTTGAACTAATTCACTATTTACGTTAAGATTAACAACTAATATCTGATCCATTGCTAAGTTACATGGAGCACCGTCAAATGTCATAGAGAAAACTTCTAAACCAACTTCAGCAATGGGATTCAATTCTAGGTTAATGAAGTTGACGCTCTCTGAAGCTCCCATGCCATTAATTGGAACATAAGCAATGGAAATTTTTCAATGTCCATGAACAGAAGTTAGCACGAAAATCCATGCTTCTTTTGCTACTGGAAGCTGATCATTGTCTAGACATTTTTCGTAATCGACTGAAGTGCCAGTGCAAACGATCAAAGTTCAGCTGGTTGCTGAGATCAGTCTTCCGCTTTTGTGAGGTTATTTGATATGTAGTGATAAAGAGAGCTTTCTTTGCATTGGTAGGAGAGTTCATGTTAACTGCTGTGAAATTTTTCAGGTGTAGCAACAGAAATGGTTACAAAGTTAAATGTAAAACTTACTGATCTACAAACATATTGGAAAATATGCTTACATCACCGTAGCTGCTAGGCCTCTTCTTGGTCTCCGATGCCGAGGGCATTGAAGGACACATATCATTTTTACTATCACTTCCAAGGTGACCATCTAGACTTAGTGAACTTTCTTCAGTAGCTTCTGGTAACATTTTTGTATGTTCCGATTACAAATAAGATGGACTTCAACATACTTGCTTAGGGAGAAATCGAAAATAAAATCATAAATCTGATAATATGTACATATACACGACAATTTTCGTTTCGTTGACTTTTTTCTTGACGTAACTTTGGGTAATAGGCGTCGTGGTAAATCAAAAATGATTGGCACAGCGTCAGCCTTCAACTACACATTTCTAAACCTCGCCTGATCAATGGATTCTTCTGCAATGTATTCAGAGCACATTTTTGGATATTTTGTAGGCACGAGATTATTCCTCTTTATTTTGTGTAGCAGTGTCTTAATCTAACTCTACACGATTATTCTGCAATTCGCAAACAAATGCCTAGTAGACGTTCATCAAGTCACCTTTAAGCTACATCTTTACCGTTCTATTCTCGAACAGCGCGCGAGAAAAACGAACACTTAAATCTTCATGCGAGCTCTGATTTCTCATATTTTATTATGATCATCATTTCTTCTATGGAGGTGGAAGCCTAAAATTTTTTACACACCCTGAGGAGAAAGTTGGTGACTGAAATTTCATGAGAAGGTCCTGCCACAGCGAAAAACGCCTTTATTTGAATGACTAACACCCCAATTCGTATATCATATACGTATCACTCTCCATCCTATTTCGCGATAATACAAAATGAGCTGCCCTTCTCTGAACTTTTTCAGTGTCCTCCGTCAATCCTATCTAATGCGAACCCCACACTGCACAGCAATATTCCAGAATTCTTTTTAGTTCTTGTGCCGATGACTTCACACTTTTCATGATTTGGAGTCAACTGCCACTTTTTGCATCATACAGATATCTTGTCTAAATCATTCTGCAATTCGTTTTGCTCATCTGATGATGTTACATGATAGGAAATGGCAGCATCAGCTGCAAAAAATCTAAAAGGAATGCTTAGGCTGTCTCCTAAATCGTTTATATAGATCAGGAACAACAGAGGGACTAAACACTTCCTTGGGGAACGCCAGATATTACTCCTGTTTTACTCGTTGAGTTTCCATCAGTTATTACGAACTGTGACCTTTCGCACAGGAAATCATGAATCCAGGCACATAGATGAGACGATACTCCATAGGCACACGATTTAATTAGAAGTCGCTTGTGAGGAACGGTGTCAAAAGCCTTCTGGGGATCTAAAAATATGAATTCAATTTGACGTCCCCTATCGATAGCCCCCATTACTTCGTGACAATGAAGAGCTTGTTGTGTTTCAAAAGAACGATATTTTCTGAATCCGTGTTGACAATTTGTCAATAATAACTCGTTTTCTTCGAGTTAATTACTGATGTTCGAGTTCTGTAAATGTTCCAAAATCCTACTGCAAATCGACGTTAGTGATATGGGTCTGTAATTCAGCAGATTACTCCTATTTTCTTTCTTGGGTATTGGTGTGACTTGTGCAACTTTCCTTTCTTTGGGTATGGATCCTTCTATGAATGAGTGGTTCTATGTGATTGCTAAGTATGGATCTACTGTATTAGAATATTCTGAAAGAAAGCTGACTGGTATACAATCTGGAGCAGAAACCTTGCCTTTCTAAGTGTTTTAAGCTGCTTCGCTACATCGTGGCTGTCTACTGCTAAGTTATTTATGTTGGCAGTTGCTCTTGATTCGAATTATGGAGTATTTACTTCATCTTCTTTTGACTCTCTGTTTGTCTTGCATGAAACTAAAATAAAAAAAATCACTAATATAGCGAACTGTCTCATGCAGCATAAAACTGACGAATAAATCAGATTATCATGTACAAATTTTACAAACAATGGAAACCCTAGGATGGAATTTCAGCAATATTATGAAAAGGATAGATTGCTACTTGCCGTAAAGGTGACATGTCGAGTTGCAGACAGACACAACGAAAGGAAAGTTACACATTTAATTTTCAGCCAAAGCCTTCTTCAGAAAAGAAAACACACACATTCACAAAAGTCTGTGGTGCAGGGAGGTGGGGGTGGGGGTTTAGGGGTGGAAAACGAGGGGGGAAGGGAAGACGAAAGATGGGTGTAAGTGTTTGCAACAGCTGCACACAATGAGCGTGAGTTGACGTGAATAATGAGGAGGTGACAGGACAGAGGCGTTGGAAACTACTGGGTGGAGAATGTGAGAACAGTAGGTTACCATAGTCAGCCCTGTGGCGCAATGTGCAGCTGAATAGAATATGATTGATATCAATAGCTGCTTCAAAACCTGAGACATCTGGGTTCTCCTCTCCACCACCAGCTTCTCTGACATGTGCAGGTGGGTGTTATCCTTACAACAGATTCTCCACTCCCAAAATTATCCCAGACTCAACTTATGGTAACCTACTGTCCCCACACTGCCCACCCAACAGTTTCAACACCCTCCTCCTATCAACTTATCCCTATTCATGTCCCCTCGCCCTCATTGTGTGCATCCCTCTGCCAAGACATCTGTCCATCCCCCCCTCCCCTGTTCCTCTACTTTTCTGTTCCCCCCCCCCCACACTCTGATATCCCTCCCCCTTCCCTACCCCCTTCAGATTGCCACTTAATGTGACAGTTGCGTTCCAGTCCGAGCTGCCGGAGATGGGGATGGATCATGTATGCTTGCGGTATGGTTGCTTGTGTGAACGTGTTTCTTTTTTTTCTGAAGAAGACGTTGGCCAAAAGCTACATGTGTAACAGTCTTTTCGTTGTGTCTGTGTGCAATTCAAAGTGTCATCTTTACAGTAAGCATGTATAAATTTTGTCTGCAGATCAATATAGCACGAATGTGTACACATTGACTGGCAGCTTACTCAGCACACATCCAGATTTATCTAGCATTTGTCTTATAAACAAATGGCCACAAAATCGCAAAAATTAGCCCTACAGTATAAGACTTTATAATACGACGTCTCGATATTTTTCAACACATGAAGTGCCTCCTATCAATACGACAATTGTAATTAGGTGTCTGTTGTACATTTGTCTCCTATTCACATACTTCCCATTGCATCTGTAGCAGTAACCATACTACACCACAGTTGTTATTAATACTCAAATGTGTATAAACGCATATAAAACAAGGCGAATACGTGGAATATTCGAGTTTCGCTATTATTGAAAAATTTAAACAAGTAGTGTCGTCCCAAAATCATGTGACTAGCCCGGTTTGATGTCGAGAATATGCACAGTAGGCTGTACTCACTCCATAGATATATAAAGATGATCAAGTTTCAAAACGCGGTAAAAAAAAGATCTACTGCTCAGAATGGCATCAAATTTCAACGAAATTTTATCGAAAAAGAGGAAACATTGTAGAAATAAAAGAATTAGCGACAACTTACCACTAGATGGCACTGTAAGCGACAGAAAATGCAAACAAATGGATGTGGTGTACACGGCTGTTCTTCAGTTAACGTCTGAGATGCTCGACATTACTGTCTCAACGCAAGATCTTCTGCTACTAGTAAAGCTCTGTTACAAGAACGCTGACTGTGCGTCAGTAGCTCTGCAGAAGTTTCGAACACTGTAGAGAATAAAAAGAAACATTGGTCCGATGTCTGCCAAGGTTCCGGAGAAAATGATAACGAAATTAAAAAAAAACAGGTTATTTCGAAGTGCAATGTGGCAGAGGGAGGAAAATAACTCCAATAGAAGATGTGGGCACAGCATTGCAGGAGGGGCGGAGCGGTGGTGTGCTAGCATGCAGTGCACGAGGCACAGCCCGAGCTTTGTAAATGCCTTACGGCACAGTCCGTGACATTCTAAGACACACCCTGCATTGCTGTCCGCACAAAATAGCCCTTGTTCAAGAGTTACTTCATGCTGAATTGCCAGTAAGACAAACGTATGCTCTAGAATTTCTTGCTCGCGTGGAACTGGACAACTAATGGCCGTTGAACATTCTGTGGACAGACGAAGCCCATTCCTATCTTCAAGGACATGTCAGTACACAGAACTGCAGAATATGAGCAACGGAAAATCTGCTCTCGTGTCAACCGGTACCGCTTCATTCAGCATAGGTAACTGTGTGGCGCGGGGTGATGGCATCGTTTACCGTAGGGTCGTATTTTTTCGAGGAAATGGATGTGGCAAGTCCTAATATCTGTACCTTTTGCGCACTAAATTCATTCCAGCCCTTCAACAGCGTGGATGTGCGGGTAAGAATCACTTTTACGCAAGATAGCACATTGCTACAGAGGTATTTTGGAAATGCTAGAATCATCAGCCGTCATTTTCCTACAGCCTGGCCGTATAATCACCTCATCTTGATCTGTGTGACTTCTGGCGTTGGGTTATCTAATAGATGATGTGTTCAGTGATCCGACTACAAACTAAATGAGTTGAAGGCACACATTGAGCAACGCATTCTGAACGTGACTTCTGAGACACTCCGATCTGTTGTGTATGTGCTGTTTCTCGATTTCAACTTGGGGCAGAAAACGCTGGACAGCATATTCAACATATCTTGCGTCAGTCTCACTAAAGTTTAAAAAAACAATATTTTGTTGCTTTTTATGCGGTTTTTTGGCCTCGTGAAATTAACAACCGATGTCATTGTTGCTTTTATGCGGTTTTTGGCCTCAGGACAATTAAAACTGATTTTTCCCATCCGATGTAGTACGACCTTGCCGTGGTGGCTGGGCTTACCTAATTAACAGTGCCACACCTGTTGAATGGCAAACTTGTGCGGTCATTCACATTGTACAGTATGGTTGATTTAATGTGCGACTCACGCCATAGCCGTCGTATTGCGATTCGTCTACCATTTTTGGCCGAACCCTTTACGTTACGACGCTTACAGTGCCATACAGTGAGCAAATTTTCCTTAATTTCTTTGTTTACATAGCGTTTCCTCCTTCTTTGATATTATTCCATCCAAATCTGACGTGTTGGAAGAAATGTGCTACAATATTTAAGCAGAGCCTTTCCTGGGATATGGATCGGAGGTTATATTTCATGGTGTCCACCTACACCTGACGTAGCCCACTCTTTCCAATTAGCCCCAAAGAGGCCACCAAGATGAAAATCATCATCCAACGGACGGATCATTATGTATAGAGTCGCATGCCCTGAATCCATGGGACACTGCAGTGTGGTTATAAATGCAATCCATCACAGTGATGCAAAGCCTGGTGATTAGGAATTTTACTCTACCACCTCTCCTTTCCATACTTTCTAAACAATGGAAAGGAATAAATATTATGATGTAAAGTGCTGCTGTTTATACAGCTATAAAAATTCAAGAGTATACAAACATAAGAAATTTCAGGAATATTAAAGAAATTATAAATACTAAGTAACAAATATTTTCTGGTGAACGGTTCTGAACTGACGACGGACAGGACATCAGCCAACGACATAAATCACTGCTCCACAATGCATGCAGTACGGCTTGCGACATTGATCCCCCTATTCCAAAAAACAGCGACTGCTGGTTTTGAAGTTCTCAACGGAGTTGACTACCGCATCCTAGTTCTAGATCTTATCAGTGGCCATCTGTACGAATCCTCTGGATGATACTCGTGTAGTCGCATCCTCTTCACTATGATAAGCATCGAAGGTAGCCCTTCTCGTCGAAGCTTTGTGATCATCGAGTGGCGCTTCAGTTTCTAAGTAGGCTGTTTCGGTTTTTATGTTGGTAACGCCATGTAGCGCTCTATATGAAAATCACTGACTGCTGTGTGCAGTCTGTGGCTGGTTTGCATCGATGCTATTTGCTATTGTAGTGTTGGGCAGTTGACTGTTAACAGCGCGTAGCGTTGCGCAGTTGGAGGTGAGCCGCCACCAGTGGTGGATGTGGGGAGTGAGATGGCGGAGTTTTGAGAGTGGATGATCTGGACGTGTGTCCATCAGAGAGAGTAAATTTGTTAGACTGGATGTCATGAACTGATATATATATTATGACTGGCCGGCCGGTGTGGCCGTGCGGTTCTAGGCGCTTCAGTCTGGGACCGCGTATACCGCTACGGTCGCAGGTTCGAATCTTGCCTGGGCATGGGTGTGTGTGATGTCCTTAGGTTGGTTAGGTTTAAGTAGTTCTAAGTTCTAGGGGCCTGATGACCTTAGATGTTAAGTCCCATAGTGCTCAGAGACATTTGAACCATTTTTATATTAGGGCTTTTGAACACTATTAAGGTAAATACATTGTTTGTTCTCTATCAGAATCTTTCATTTGCTAACTATGCCTATCAGTAGTCAGTGGTTTCAGTAGTTAGAATCTTTTATTCAGCTGGCAGTATTGGAGCACGCTGTATTGCAGTAGTCTGAGTAACGAAGATTTTTGTGAGGTAAGTGATTCATGAATGGTATAGTTTATTGTTAGTCGGGGCCATTCTTTTGTAGGGATTTTTGAAAGTCAGATTGCGTTGCGCTAAAAGTATTGTGTGTCAGTTTAAGCACAGTCATTTATAATTTTTCTAAGGGGACGTTCCTAGTTTTCTTGAATGAGATCTTCACCTCAGGACTGCGGTAAGACTTAATACAGAGGACATTTGCAACACCTCTGCACTTTTGTCTTCTTGATGAAGGGACATAATCCTCGACTTTGTAAAATATATGACATTCAACAAGCTATGAAGGCAGCGATACAGGCCAAAGTACAGGTTTAGTAACTTTTCCGATAGTCCCACTTTCGCGACAGACGTGAAAAATCCATATTATGTCACTTGGCTTCTATTTCAGTGGCCGGTGTTCGGTATTGTAGCGCTCTCAGTCGTTTTCTTGGGCGTCCAGGGGCCATAAATGAGCCAGCTGTCTTGCTTCTTCGGTCCTGGTGATGAGGTGTTTCACGTAGTTATCTTCAGTATCAGCGGCTCTAAATGGAACATTGTGTCATTTGTCGTTTCGACCTTGTGATCATGGAACAAAAAGAACGATGTAAAACCTGCAGTGTCTTGCTTTGCCGCGTTGTATACGAACGTCTTTATGGGCAATATCACATTCCAGTCTTTCTGCTCGACATCAGTGTACATCAAAAGCATATCTTCCAACGTCTTATTAAAGTGTTCTGTGGAGCTATTCTCTATGGATGGGAGGCACTTGTTCTACTGCGGGTGATGTAGTAACGTGGAATTACCTCTGATAAGAGGGCTGTTCGGAAAGTAAGGTCCGATCGGTCGCGAAATGAAAACCACAGTAAGAATCAAGCATTTTTATTCGCGACAGTTAACCACATATGCCAGCTACCTTTCCAAATAGTCGTCGCTCCGACTTAGACATTTGTCGTGGCGCTGTACAAATTTTCCAGTACCCTCATCACAGAAAGCCGCAGCCTGTGCTTTCCGCCATTTCTCTACGCTGGTTTGCTTCAGGCGAAATGTCTCACCAGATTCACATACTTGGCGGGAGACACTGTTGTTTTAGGCATTTCTGCGTGATCACTCTGCGCTCTGAACCAAAAAGAGCGACGTGAAACAATCGACAGGTACACTAAAGACACTGCCCAATACATGTGCCCAAAGTTCTGTCGGATTTTCTCAGTGGTTTCCATTTCACGCCTAATCGGAGCTTGCTTTCAGAATATTCCTCGTACTACCCTTGAATGAAATACTTTTTCATGATCAATATTCATAATGGGGTCCTCTATACTTCACAATGATGTCTTTTACAAGGAATCTTGCAATTTCCAGAGCTTTGATAGTCAGCGGAGCATGGGTGATACTGTAGCTGGTGAGGTAGTAAGTGTAGACTATAATGCATTGACTCCCCTTTGTCGACTTCGGGAATGCTGCAGCTGCAGATGGTGCCAATTCGAGCCCTCTAGCGGCAGAAGTTTGCAACTTATGTCAGCGAAGCAAGCAACTCGACCGAGTAATATTCATGACATGTAATACCTCAACTGATGTTGAGAACAGAATACGCCGTCCTACTGTTAAAAGACGCAACTTGTCAGGACGAAGATTCTGTATGGTTCAAATGGCTCTGAGCAGTATGGGACTTAACTTCTGAGGTCATCAGTCCCCTAGAACTTAGAACTACTTAAACCTAACCAACCTAAGGACATCACACAAATCCATGCCCGAGGCAGGATTCGAACCTGCGACCATAGCGGTCACGCGGTTCCAGACTGTAGCGCCTAGAACCGCACGCCACTTCGGCCGGCGAAGATTCTGTATGCTGTCGTGTGTAAACCAGCACCTATGTCACTAAACAAGTGTTGTATTACCGCAGAAGGAGAAACATTTTTTTACCACAATGTTATTTCGTAGGTCTTAAGGTATTGTATCAAACGTAAACTTAAGATCAGAGAATAAAACACGACGGTTCACAACGAGTACCCACTGTATGGTCCCAGAATTAGTATCGGTTATTGAACGTTATGATGCCCAGATGGTATTAGGAACCGAAAGTTGGATGAAACTGGAAGGAACAGCAATCAATAACACAGATAGCGAGATATTCACTTCTAGACGCACACTACGTCTTCGCTGTAGGAGCCACGGAAATCTCACAAGTGCACAAGACGGCACTCCAAAGTATTTCTATCTGCAGCGACCACGCGCGAACCGCTCTGCACTCTCCAAGTCCCTCTCCCGCGACTGTGTCCGTCGCGCTGTCTATCTGCAGCGACCACGCGCGAACCGCTCCGCACTCTCCAAGTCCCTCTCCCGCGACTGTGTCCGTCGCGCTGTCTATCTGTAGCGACCACGCGCGAACCGCTCCGCACTCTCCAAGTCCCTCTCCCGCGACTGTGTCCGTCGCGCTGTCTATCTGCAGCGACCACGCGCGAACCGCTCCGCACTCTCCAAGTCTCTCTCCCGCGACTGTGTACGTCGCGCTGTCTATCTGCAGCGACCACGCGCTAACCGCTCCGCACTCTCCAAGTCCCTCTCCCGCGACTGTGTCCGTCGCGCTGTCTATCTGCAGCGACCACGCGCGGACCGCTCCGCACTCTCCAAGTCCCTCTCCCGCGACTGTGTCCGTCGCGCTGTCTATCTGCAGTGACCACGCGCGAACCGCTCCGCACTCTCCAAGTCCCTCTCCCGCGACTGTGTCTGCCGAGCTGTCTATCTGCAGCGACCACGCGCGAACCGCTCCGCACTCTCCAAGTCCCTCTCCCGCGACTGTGTCCGTCGCGCTGTCTATCTGCAGCGACCACGCGCGAACCGCTCCGCACTCTCCAAGTCTCTCTCCCGCGACTGTGTACGTCGCGCTGTCTATCTGCAGCGACCACGCGCTAACCGCTCCGCACTCTCCAAGTCCCTCTCCCGCGAGTGTGTCCGTCGCGCTGTCTATCTGCAGTGACCACGCGCGGACCGCTCCGCACTCTCCTAGTCCCTCTCCCGCGACTGTGTCCGTCGTGCTGTCTATCTGCAGCGACCACGTGCGAACCGCTCCGCACTCTCCAAGTCCCTCTCCCGCGACTGTGTCCGTCGAGCTGTCTATCTGCAGCGACCACGCGCGAACCACTCCGCACTCTCCAAGTCCCTCTCCCGCGACTGTGTCCGTCGCGCTGTCTATCTGTAGCGACCACGCGCGGACTGCTCCGCACTCTCCAAGTCCCTCTCCCGCGACTGTGTCCGTCGCGCTGTCTATCTGCAGCGACCACGCGCGAACCGCTCAGCACTCTCCAAGTCCCTCTCCCGCGACTGTGTCCGTCGCGCTGTCTATCTGCAGCGACCACGCGCGAACCGCTCAGCACTCTCCAAGTCCCTCTCCCGCGACTGTGTCTGCCGAGCTGTCTATCTGCAGCGACCACGCGCGAACCGCTCCGCACTCTCCAAGTCCCTCTCCCGCGACTGTGTCCGTCGCGCTGTCTATCTGCAGCGACCACGCGCGGACCGCTCCGCACTCTCCAAGTCCCTCTCCCGCGACTGTGTCCGTCGCGCTGTCTATCTGTAGCGACCACGCGCGGACTGCTCCGCACTCTCCAAGTCCCTCTCCCGCGACTGTGTCCGTTGCGCTGTCTATCTGCAGCGACCACGCGCGAACCGCTCCGCACTCTCCAAGTCCCTCTCCCGCGACTGTGTCCGTCGCGCTGTCTATCTGCAGTGACCACGCGCGAACCGCTCCGCACTCTCCAAGTCCCTCTCCCGCGACTGTGTCCGTCGAGCTGTCTATCTGTAGCGACCACGCGCGAACCGCTCCGCACTCTCCAAGTCCCTCTCTCACGACTGTGTCCGTCGCGCTGTCTATCTGCAGCGACCACGCGCGAACCGCTCAGTACTCTCCAAGTCCCTCTCCCGCGACTGTGTCCGTCGCGCTGTCTATCTGCAGTGACCACGCGCGAACCGCTCCGCACTCTCCAAGTCCCTCTCCCGCGACTGTGTCCGTCGCGCTGTCTATCTGCAGTGACCACGCGCGAACCGCTCCGCACTCTCCAAGTCCCTCTCCCACGACTGTGTCCGTCGCACTGTCTATCTGCAGCGACCACGTGCGAACTGCTCCGCACTCTCCAAGTCTCTCTCCCGCGACTGTATCCGTTGCGCTGTCGTGTCCCGCACTTGTGTTTCCTGTGTGGTTCTCCGAACTGCCCCGAACTACCTTGTGTCCTCTCTGGAAACTCGCTACCATCCAGTCTCCCCATTCACGAGCGCTGTGATTGGCTAGAGCGCTCGGGCCATGTCTTCGTGCCAACGCAGTCACAATCATAATGAAACATATTCGAAATAATGGATTTACATTTAAATACTTGACATTACATAAATATTCCTACGACTGGACCATAAACACGCTCTAACACACAATACATAAACAAATCAAATAAACATACACTACTGGCCATTAAAATTGCTACACCAAGAAGAAATGCAGATGATAAACGGGTATTCATTGGACAAATATATTATACGAGAACTGACATGTAATTACATTTTCACGCAATTTGGGTGCATAGATCCTGAGAAATCACTACCCAGAACAACCACCTCTGGCCGTAATAACGGCCTTGATACGCCTGGGCATTGAGTCAAACACAACTTGGATGGTGTGTACAGGTATAGCTGCCCAAGCAGCTTCAACACGATACCACAGTTCATCAAGAGTAGTGACTGGCGTATCGTGACGAGACAGTTGCTCGGCCACCATTGACCAGAGGTTTTCAATTGGTGAGAGATCTGGAGAATGTGCTGGTCAGAACAGCAGTCGAACGTTTTCTGTATCCAGAAAGGCCCGTACAGGACCTGCAACATGCGGTCGTGCATTATCGTACTGAAATGTAGGGTTTCGAAGGAATCGAATGAAGGATAGAGCCACCGATTGTAACACATCTGAAATGTAACGTCCACTGTTCAAAGTGCCGTCAATGGGAACAAGAGGTGACCGAGACGTGTAACCAATGGCACCCCATACCATCACGCCGGGTGATACACCAGCATGGCGATGACGAATACACGCTTCCAATGTGCGTTCACCGCGATGTCGCCAAACACGGATGCAACCATCATGATGCTGTAAACAGAACCTGGATTCATCCGAAAAAGAGACGTTTTGCCATTCGTGCACCCAGGTTCGTCGTTGAGTGCAACATCGCTCCTGTCTGTGATGCAGCGTCAAGGGTAACCACAGCCATGGTCTCCGAGCTGAAAGTACATGCTGCTGCAAACGTAGTCGAACGGTTCGTGGAGATGGTTGTTGTCTTGTAAACGTCCCCATCTGTTGAGTCAGGGATCGAGACGTGGTTGCACGATCCGTTACAGCCGTGCGGATAAGATGCCTGTCATCTCGCCTGCTAGTGATACGAGGCCGTTGTGATCCAGCACGGCGTTCCGTATTACCCTCCTCAACCCACCGATTCCATATTCTGCTAACAGTCATTGGATCTCGACCAACACGAGCAGCAATGTCGCGATACGATAAATCGCAGTCGCGATAGGCTATAATCCGACCTTTATCAAAGTCGGAAGCGTAATGGTACGCATTTCTCCTCCTTACACGAGGCATCACAACAACGTTTCACCAGGCAACGCCGGTCAACTGCTGTTTGTGTATGAGAAATCTGTTAGAAACTTTCCTCATGTCAGCACGTTGTAGGTGTCGCCACCGGCGCCAACCTTGTGTGAATTATCTGAAAAGCTAATCATTTGCATATCACAGCATCTTCTTCCCTCGTTTAAATTTCACGTCTGTAACACGTCATCTTCGTGGTGTAGCAATTTCAATGGCCAGTAGTGTATATCAAAGGAATAGAAACAGAAGGTAGGCCAGTAGCCTAATGTCTCTGTGCTTTCTAAAACACAGTAAATAGTTAACCACTTTCTTCATGAGTAGTATATCTCGGATATAAATAAAGACATAGACGAATAAATATATTGATAAGGATGCTGCTACCGTTTTTTGGTGTAACTGTGGAGTACTTATGGACCGACGCGGTCGATAGTAATCGGCCACTTTGACCTCCAATAACTCATGTACTATTTAAGTTACATGCCTGCAATTTATACCAATTTAGGTTTACACCAACAGCTTTCTAAAGACACGTCGATCGACGAAATCGGATGAAGCGTTCAAATTTTGGAAATTCTTTGCTGGGTGTTACTTGTATAATTTACCGTCAGATACTAAACTTTAAACTAAGAAAGATATTGAAAATCTGATGACGTGTAAATAATGGTAATGTACATGTTTGTTTTTGAGGTATCATGATTCATCTAGCTACTGTTAATTTCTATATGAACTGTGAAATGTCCACCATTAAGGTTTCGCCATCTTTGGCACTCTCCTTCATCAACACCGAGTCACGATGGAATTCCCCGCCACGCGGCTGGATGGACCACGTGCTCCGGCCGTTATGAGGCACCACGCGGAAGCTAACGAGCTCGGCCCTGCCGCGCTGCCCGAGCGGTGGCCGCCAACTCTGTACTTAGAACATTTCCAGGGCGCCGCAACGCGCCCCTTACCTCACATGGTCTATAAACTGATTCAGTCTCCAAGATATCAGCACTTTCACGAATCGTGAGAGCACGTCCTCGGTGCATCCCTAACTGTCGCTGTTAACACCTTGACCTGTCATGAAAACCATTATGTGGCATTCTTTTAACTAACAGCACATAAGCACAAGGGCTCTTCAGAAAGTAAGGTCTGATCGGTAGAGAAATGAAAACCACAGTGATAGCAAACATTTTTTTATTTGCAACAGTTAGCCACACCTTCCAGCTACCTCTCTAAATAGTCACCGCTCTGACTTAGACGTTTGTCGTGGCCTTGTACAAACTTTCCAGTACGCTAGTCAAAGAAAGCAACCGCCTGTGCTTTCCGCCAGTTCTTTATGCTGGTCTGCCCTTCATTGTTTGTGGCCAAATGTCTTCTTCATAGCCAGCGGTTCACATGAGCAGAGATGAACAACGGAGGGAGCTAATTAAGGGTTGTATTGTGGGTGATCAAATACTTCCCATCAAAAACGCTGCAGGAGCGTCTTCATTGCCCCTGCAGAATGTGTCTGAAAATTGTCTTGAAGAAAGAAACGCATGACATAGACTCCTGGAAATGGAAAAAAGAACACATTGACACCGGTGTGTCAGACCCACCATACTTGCTCCGGACAGTGCGAGAGGGCTGTACAAGCAATGATCACACGCACGGCACAGCGGACACACCAGTAACCGCGGTGTTGGCCGTCGAATGGCGCTAGCTGCGCAGCATTTGTGCACCGCCGCCGTCAGTGTCAGCCAGTTTGCCGTGGCATACGGAGCTCCATCGCAGTCTTTAACACTGGTAGCATGCCGCGACAGCGTGGACAGCGGGAGGCCGGGTGGACGTACCGCTGAATTGCTCAACACGTGGGGCGTGATTTCTCCACAGTACATCGATGTTGTCGCCAGTGGTCGGCGGAAGGTGCACGTGCCCGTCGACCTGGGACCGGACCGCAGCGACGCACGGATGCACGCCAAGACCGTAGGATCCTACGCAGTGCCGTAGGGGACCGCACCGCCACTTCCCAGCAAATTAGGGACACTGTTGCTCCTGGGATATCGGCGAGGACCATTCGCAACCGTCTCCAGCATCTCTACGATCGTCTCCATGGGAGAATAGCAGCCTGCATTGCTGCGAAAGGTGGATATACACTGTACTAGTGCCGACATTGTGCATGCTCTGTTGCCTGTGTCTATGTGCCTGTGGTTCTGTCAGTGTGATCATGTGATGTATCTGACCCCAGGAATGTGTCAGTAAAGTTTCCCCTTCCTGGGACAATGAATTCACGGTATTCTTATTTCAATTTCCAGGAGTGTATTATGTGGTCTGCAGAGCTTCAGGCGAAATCTCCCACCAGACCCACATTCACGGGGGAGACACTGTTGTTTTAGGCATTTCTACGTGATCACTTTGGGCTCTGAACTGAAAAGAGCGACTTGAAGCGATCGACAGCGAAAGACACTGCACAACACATGTGTGCGAAGTTCCACCGGATTCTCGCAGTGCCAGCCAGAGTGGCCGAGCGGTTCTAGGCGCTACAGTCTGGAACCGCGTGACCGCTACGGTCGCAGGTTCGAATCTTGCCATGGATGTGTGTGATGTCCTTAGGTTAGTTAGTTTTAAGTAGTTCTAAGTTGTTGGGGACTGATGACCTCAGAAGTTAAGTCCCATAGTGCTCAGAGCCATTTGAACCATTTGATTCTCACAGCGATTTCCATGTCGCACCTAATCGGACCTTACTTTCCGAATACGCCACATACAAGCTCACGGATCTTATCCACAGGATACTCATTTGCCTGTACAATTTTTGACAGTAGCGAAGTGGAATTATGAGGCAACTCATTTATAATTTGCTGAAAACTATTGATATGCAAGTCCCAGGTGTGGTACAGAGATCGCATTACCACACCAACGCTGGCAACATAAATCGATACCACAGACATTAATAAGGGCTCGCTGCAGTCTGAAAAGACGTATGCGAGGCGCTCCTGAAGACCATTCCCTCCCTCACAGCATTAGCAGTGCCCTCACACAGAGGTCAATATAGTGCGAGATAGCAAGAGCTCTGCTCCAGTTCGTGACGTTAGCTGAAGGAGTCAGCATCATAGTATAGAACCAACGTGGTACTTAAAGTTTCTGATGGACTCGTTCATTTCAATGCTGAGCATTGTACCTCAAGAGAACTGTTTGTTAATTAGTGCATAGAGTGATAGTCCACGACAGATGTAAATAATCGAGTACTCTTGTGGCAAAGAAGTGTGGCAAAGTTAAGTAAACATTTTATTCATTTATGTAATGAAGTGAGCTAATATTTCATGTGTTTCATCTGCCACCTCATCGAACAATAAAAAAACTTACAGTTGTGGCTGGACGATTGTAGTTCCGTCTGGTCAATACAAATAGTGACGATGATGGGCGTTTAACTGGCTCGTATTCCACGGTAGCTGCCTGCTTGTTGCACCCGTCAAAATTTTGTTGCTCTGCTTCTAGTGAGTTGTGTGTGTGTGTCTCCTATGATTCAACATGTCTGAGCCGCCACAAGAAATGTTTCTAATCGGAATTACACAGTTTCAGGCGCAGCAGGCAGAACGCCTGTTGCTTACTGTCAGCCAACTGACGTCCATGCTCAACAAGCAAGCAATACCATCGCCAATACCACAGCCAAGACGAAGAATTGTTGGATTACAGGGCGTAATCCACCTACAAAATAACAGGTATGGAGCGCAATGCTTACTTTTTGTCCACCACTGGTCCCTAAGTTTATAGGATCTATATTAAGTTGTGAGCTGAAATTGTTGCAGAGAGCATCAAGTACAATGGCCTCATGAAATTGCTAGATGAATTATTTGACAGTCATATTCTTATAGCAGCTGCATGTTTTAAATCTTCCGTCTGGAGCAGTTACCTGCTCACACAGTCAAACAAAGGATAGCGGAACTCAGAGGTCTCACCAGGTACTGCAAGTTTAAGTGTTTCCATGGAATTAACTATAGTGCCATGGCGTTGCATGATGCCATTACGTAGAATGTATCTGATGCACATATTCGTGCTGCAATTTTAAAGCTGTCTGACCCTGATTTAAAACCAGTTCCATCTATCGTGCAATTCAAATAGTTGTGGAGTCAACAGAGCATAATTTTGAAGCTGCACATACAGGGGAGGTGGGGCTATGGGGGCTGTAGCCCCCCCCCCCTCCCATGGATTATCATATTACACGGGATAAAATGACTTCAGAAATCAGCTAATATTTTAGTCCAACAGATTCAATCTTTTTTCTTTGTAATTATGCAGTAATATTGGTTGCAATGTATTCCAAACACATTTTAACAAAAGAATAAGAACGGAAAATAGCTTATTACCTAAACCAATAAATATCATTTATCTTAAAATAAGCGCCTTATTATTTATTAATACACATTTTTTACCCTGAACTCCAAAACAGTTACCAAAAACTACTTTAAGCAACGCCAAATTTTACCAATTTGTCGGTAGAGGACCCCAACTCTTCTTTTGTTAAGCCACATTCCATTTCCGCAATCCCCCCCTCTACTCCCCACACCGTTGACCGACTTCTAGAATCGCCCCTGGCTGCATGTGTTTCTTTTGTTTGTAGAGTACCAGAAACTCAGTCTCATGTACAGAATAGTGTTCGAGTTTTTCAGAATGGAGCTTCGAGAAATGGTAAGAACAGCAGAAGCAAAAACTTTCAGCCTCATAGTACACGGAAGGTGTTACTGAACTGTGGGAGAAAATCTCGTTTTCAGTGTTTTTCTAGGCACGGTCGAAAAGACTGCACATGTCGAAATTCTCGTTGCTTTCAACGCGGACGGGAACATCATATTCAATCTGCGTGTTTATGCAGCAATCTGACGTTCGTCTTCTGCGTACGTTGCTGCTGCGCTACTGCAGCGTCACCACACATATGAGTATGTCAGTGATTCTGGCGCAGAATGTTTGTCCATAGACCCAGCACATAGCTGGGATCCTCATCTGCAGTCGCAGCCATTTCTCCACCATGGTTCACGCATGGCTGACGACATTTGGGAGTTTGGGTCTGGCCGTGAGTCGTGCACGGATAGCCAAATGGCAAGACGACTGCTTGCGATAAGCGGGAAATCCGGGTTCGAGTTCCGGTCAAGCACTAACTTTCATTGTCTTCAGTCCATTCTACAGTTGATAGTTGCCTCATTCGCAATTGCGAATTCATTTAATATATCTCTCCACCAGTCGCAGCAGGCACCTTCCCCTGTGGTGCCCATGGAGATCGCCTTCTCGCCACCGCTGACACTTTCGGCAGCGCCGGCACCCACCCAGGTGCCCAAATCTATGGGACGAGCTGTCCCTGGAGGTCATCATGCCACTCCAGAAGATCCCTTGTTGTCCAGATACCCACAGAGTCTACGTCTCTGGATGTGAACATGCACCCTGAGTCTAGTTTTTCAGCTGGTGTTTTTTAACGCCCTCATAGTGGATACTGGAATGCGGGCAGAGAGGCTCCATCAACCACAGTTCCCCTACGTTCCTCGGCATCTGCGTCTGGATCCAGTCTCCCCCCCCTCCCCCCCTTGCATCGTCATATCCATCCACCCTATTTGACATCAGTTGAAGGTTAAGGGGAAGAGGAATGTGGTATAAAGCACACCAGTGGCAAGACTCAGTCAATACCTTCACTGCGCGATAACAACGGTGAAGTCACTGATGACAGTGCCACTAAGGCAGAGTTATTAAACATGGATTTCCGAAACTCCTTCACCAAAGAAGACGAAGTAAATATTCCTGAATTCCAGATCAAGAACAACAGCCAAGATGAGAAACATAAAAGTAGATATCCTCGGTGTAACAAAGCATCTTAATTCACTTAATAAAGGCACGGCCTCTGGTCCAGATTATATACCAGTCAGGTTCCTCTCAGAGTATGCTGGCAAAATAGCTCCACATTTAGCAATTATACACAACCACTCGCTCACAGAAAGATCCGTACCTAAAGACTAGAAAATTGCTCAAGTCACACCAATACCCAAAAAGGGAAGTAGGGGTAATCCGTTGAATTACAGGCCTATATCACTAATGTCTATTTGCAGTATGGTTTTAGAACATATACTGTATTCGAACATTATGAAGTACCTCGAAGAAAACGATTTATTGACATATAGTCAGCAAGGATTCACAAAATATCGTTCTTGTGAAACACAACTAGCTCTTTACAGCCATGAAGTAAAAAGTGCTATCGACAGGGGATGTCAAAATGATTCTCTATTTTTAGATTTCCAGAAGGCTTTCGACACCGTTCCTCACAAGCGCCTTCTAACCAAACTGCGTGCCTACGGAGCATAGCCTCAGTTGTTCAACTGGATTCGTGACTTCCCGTCAGAAAGGTCACAGTTCGTAGTAATAGACGGAAAGTCATCGAGTAAAACAGAAGTGATATCCGGCGTTCCCCAAGGAAGTGTTATATGCCCTTATTGTTCCTGATCTATATTAACGACATAGGAGACAATCTAAGTAGTCTTCTTAGATTGTTTGCAGATGATGCTGTCATTTACCGTCTTGTAAACTCATCAGGTGATGAAAACGACTTGCAAAATGATTTAGTAAGATATGTGTATGGTGCGAAAAGTGGCAGTTGACCTTGAATAAAAAATAGTGTGAAGTTATTCACATGAGTACTAAGATCAGCTAAATTTCGATTACGCGATAAGTCACACAAATATGAGGGTTGTAAATTCAACTAAATACTTAGGAATTACAATTACAAATAACCTAAATTGGAACGATCACATAGATAATGTTGTGGGTAGAGCAATCCAAAGACTGCGATTCATTGGCAGAACACTTAGAAGGTGCAACAGGTCTACTAAAGAGACTGCTTACACTACGCTTGTCCGCCCTATTCTGGAGTATTGCTGTGGGGTGTGGGATCCGCATCAGATGGGACTGACGGATGACATCGATAAAGTACAAAGAAGGGCAGCTCGTTTTGTATTATCGCGAAATATGGGAGATAGTGCCACATACATGATATATGAATTGGAGTGGCAATCATTAAAACAAAGGCGTTTTTCGTTGCGACGGGATCTTCTCGTGAAATTTCAATCACCAGTTTTCTCCTCCGATTGCGAAAACATTCTGTTTGCACTCACCGACATAGGGAGAAATGATCATCACGATGAAATAAGAGAAATCAGGGCTCGCACAGAACAAGGGCCATTCGAGAGTGGAACGGTAGAGAGACAGCTTGAAGGTGGTTCATTGAACCCTCTGCCAGGCAATTTATTGTGAATGTCAGAGTAATCACGTAGATGTAGATGTATTTTGCAGTAATCATGTTGCTACACCAAAGTTGGCAACACAAATTGATACCACAGACATTAGTGTGGACTCACTGCAATCTTCAACGAAGTATGGAAAGCGGCCCTTAAGAGCAACACCCTCGTGCTGAGGTCTATATAGTGTCGAGTTAGTCGCAAGTTGATCTAAGGAGGCGAGTATTATTGTTAAGAAGTGCATCAGGTGATGCTTTGCTAGTCGAATGCACTTGTAAATTATCCAGTACTCCTTTAGAAAAGAAGGGTATCAAAATTAAGTAGATATTTTATTCGTTTATGTAATAAAGCGAACTAATATTTCATGTGTTCTAGTTTGAAGTACCGCCTCACTGAGCAATCAAAGAACCCACAGTTGTGGCTGTAGATGCATCTGGTAACTTCACCAGGACCTATGAAGTTGATGGCAGTAAAGGTGAAAAAACTTCCCTAAAATAAAAAGTCTTAATTTCTTTTTTTGACCGAAGAGTTCTTCTCTGCTCTTGTGATCGAAATTGTAGGCCATTGTCAGAGATGGCCTTGTCTATATGCCCAACCAATTTAACAAAATTCTTTACAAAAGCATGAAAGACAGATTTGCCAGCTGCCTTCCTCAGAGGTGTCGATGATAAATTTTTGCAGTTAGTTTCAGTGAGTGTACCATATCAATTTGTTGACCAAGTCATCTGACATGTACTCAACCTTTTTCGAACTAGCAGTGTCCTTGTGATTGAAAAAGACACCATCTTTGACTAAATAATACTGCCTGAGTGACGTATTAGACTGATCCTTCCACTGCAACTTTCCTTTTCTTGAGCATGTGTTCTCATTTTGGTCCTTGGCCGTATCTATTATGGAATGGGTGATGAGGTTTTCGAAGACCACTCTCTTCAAATATAACAGACTGAAGCTGTTCTCTTTGATGCCCCTTCTCAATCCTATAGGTGATCAAGAAAGTTGATCACCCATCACTTTCCCCTTCCCAGGAATGGCAGTTACATTGAAATTGAACTCCTGAAGACACAATGCCAACTTGGAATTCATCAAAAATTGTAGCTTCCAGTGATCTGTATAGATTCCTGTTACGTGAACAACTAGGAAGCAACGAAATTTTGTGAGCTTCCAAACAATACGCAATGCTTCAAGTTCTATAACTGAATAGTTACAGTCACATTTTGTGAGTATTCAATTCACTAACGCAGTTGATGCAGCAGGTAATTTTCTTCTTTTGCTTGGAAGAATTGTGTACAAAAGTGAACAAGCCCGCAGATATTTTTTTGTGGAAGAAATTTAAGAGTTTTGCAATGGCTTCAGTCTAATCATAATCAGATCACTGCTGTCAATAACTGTCCAAGAAATTTAAATTGTTTCCACCCTAATTCTGACTTGTCTAAATTCGCTCTGTCTCCTGATTGTTCAAATACTTTCAGATGTGTTCCCAATTGTGATCCTCCCACGAGTTCCCTGTAATCAGTATGTCATCAATGTAGCTAATGATTCTCTTCTCAAACCCGCCAATAGGACAAAATTGGTAGCGAGAACCATAACACGAAAATGCTATATATTGTTGACATGAGGGATGCAATTCCATTTCCAATAGTTCAATAGGAATCATTGTATGACAGAATACTAATTGCACGAAATTTGTTGTAACAAATCATTCACTGAAATTTCCTGGCACGACTCAGGAGCCCCCCCTCCACCCGGAGCGATGTCGGAGATTTGATGTTTTACCGGATTCCTGAATTTCACGGTACACTCGTGAAGTTGTTGTACGGGAAAATCCCTACTTCATCGCTACCTCGGAGACGCTGTATCCCGTCGTTCGTGCGACGACTATAACACCACGTTCAAACTCACTTAGATCTTGATAACCTACATTTGTAGCAACAGTAACGTTTCTAACAACTGCGCTAGACGCTTGTTGTCTTATATAGGCGTTACCGACCGGTGCGCCGAATTCAGCCTGTTTATGTATCTCTGTATTTGAATTCGCATGCCTATACTAGTTTCTCTGGCTAAAACTAAACTCCTTCCAAACAGGCTATGAAGGTTAAACGGTACAGACCGGCCGCCGTGTCATCCTCAGCCCATAGGCGTCACTGGATGTGGATATGGAGGCGCGTATGGTCAGCACACCGCTCTCCTGGCTGGCTGTATGTCAGTTTCCGAGACCGGAGCCACTACTTCTCAATCAAGTAGCTCATCAGTTTGCCTCACAGGAGGTGAGTGCACCCTGCTTGCCAGCAGTGCTCAGCAGAGTGCATGGTCACCCATCCAAGCGCTAGCTCAGCCTGACAGCACTTAACTTCGTTGCTCTGATGGGAACCGGTGTTACTACTGCGGCAAGGCTGTTGGCTAGTTTCTCTGGAGCTTCAGTGTAAATGCGAATGTATGTACACATCTTCCACATCTCTTTCTAAACCACTTTATAGATTTCAACCAAACGTGGTGCACATATAACTTACAATCTGAAAAAAAAACACTCTGGCGGTAAGAACCACCTATCTCTCCAAGTTGTGGGGATGGAGGTTAAATAGTAGTGAAGCTCATGATGTGCAAATCACCAGATTATACTCATCCAGTATTTGAGAATGAGAGCTCTTAGTGACTTGCAACAAACTTTACCCATAATTTCAAAAATTTACGAGACTTCTTCTTGCTGGCATCCTTCACAAGATGAAAGGCAAAAACTTTATTGCTTACTACTTTTTCACTGTTCATGGAGTTACTTCTTTACTACTAACTCTATTAGCAACACAGTTTGGAAATAGTGTCTACATAAGCCACTGGATATATTTCCTAAATTATATCATTGTACAATATATAGTTCAGAAGAGAAGACATCATAAGTAGTGGGGCAATAGGGGGCACCAATGCATTTTGTTAGTGCGGGTTGCCTAAATCAGGGGCAGGTATGCACTCAGGGTCAAACCTATTGTTCTCCTTTGATTGACAGCTGTCGCAGAAGGCTCTTAGGACCCTGTCCCCCGCTGGTGGACCAAACTTTGAACATAGACCACGTGTTCAGACATAATGCATGACTGGTCCACCTGTGAGTACTATCCCAGATGTGGTGCATCTGCCTCCGAACATCAATCCAGATATATATAGTGCGCAGAAGATCCACACTCGAATGATAACTTGATGTGGTACATTGTGGATCTGCATCCCAACACTGCGCTGTACACTGTGCGTAGTGGATCCACCTTCAAACCCTATAACATGCGTGGCATATTGTGGGTCCGCATCCCAACATCAGTCCAGATATAACATGCAGCAGATCCACACTCAAACACTAACTCGCGTCTAGTACAGGTCCTGGGAGCCTTCTGTGACACATAAATATACGCAGACATACAAAAAAAGATCAACATCTCTCCAAGTGTGGAGGTGACTGGATGCAATTTAGTACAGTGCCATACAATGCCTCCTGATCAGTGCATTTGGACTATAGGTTGGCAAATGTACTACATTTACAAGCAATTCTAGAACACAGAATGAGAGGTTATATCATGATCACATGGAACTGACATAAAATCGATGGAATTGTGAAAAACGATGGGGGGATAGGTATAAATTGACCGAATGTACACCGAAATGCAGGGAAAATGAGGAAGTACTTTCGTATCTTCTGGTTGGTGCAGAGCAGTTTGAACATGGTAACAAGCATGTGGCCCAAGAGGAAGCTGAGAAAACATCAACATTGAAGTGAAGGGAATCAGGGAAGCAGTCAATTTTTATTTTCCATCAAGGCAGCTATTGAGGTATCAGTGATATATGCAACTTGGCTACTGTATTTCACGGTTTTCAGGAAGACAGAGAACAGTCTGCCTCTAAACTTACTTGCATCTGCGTTAAAGGATGACAGAGAGTGGACAGGGTGATCGATTGAGATGGAATTGTAATGAGGTGCGATTTAATGGTAGGTTGATGATGCATTCTAGAGAGGGAGCAGTTGCTGTAGGTCAATTTTTCCACTGTTTTGTCGGGATGCATCAGTCGCGTGACATAGCCTGCATTCGATTTATATACAGCCACGTGTTCTGTATGTGATTTAAAGCACTGTCTACTTGTGATCGTCAATGGTAAACTTGTTGGTCACCCATCTCACATGTGATGAAACGTGATATATTCCTCTAAACGAACTATGATTTACACAATGTACTCCATCCCCCTGTCGCATCTGGGGTGTAAAATCAAGACTTCAGCTTCATAATTAAGTTAACGATAGGTGATTGTGAAGCACTGCAATACTCGTGTATAAATTTGCATGACAGATGTGCTGTTTACAGAGTTAGTGGCGGAATGAATTGTATTTTTCACATGTCGGATGCTGCTACTATGAGTTTATCTGTTTCCTTGTAAGAGGTATTTCCCGTTACCAACCATAATTTTGTATAGGGCTGAGGCAGGCATAGTATAATTACTGAATCATGATCAGATGTGAAAAGTGGCTGCTATACATCTATGGAAAGCTATATTATGCTCTTATCACACAAAGCCAATGTTTTAGGGAAGCAGTTTTTTCGATTTACAGTCTATAACATAGTTTATCGTAGAGAAACCAGGTAGAAGGATGTATGTCATGCACTTGAAATATATTTCTTACAGTGGAATATTAACAGTGCTACATTCCATATGGCAGATAGGTCGGAAACACAAGCGATCTAACATTATAGCCCGTCTTAAGTGTGGAACGTTGCATCCTTAGGAGTGCATGTGTTTGTTCTCTCTTACCAATACCTTACATGTACTGATCCTAGACTCTGGAATAATACTTTAAAATTGATAGCTTGGTTGATTTACATAAGAATGCTTTGAACTCCATCTGTCTGGAGTTCCATTGTGCATAAAAATCACACGTTTCTTGTACTTCTTCACCGTATGTTACTACATCACAACACTTTCAAATCTGTTACTATACATCGATAAGGAGTGCTGACCTCCTCGACATGGGCGCATCTCTAGAAATCTTGTGCACTTGCATGGGTGAAGACTCGAGAAGCTCCATTCATTCACGAGACATGGAATGTATCAGTCTTCTTCTGGTTGATTGCAGATTAAATCGGTAATGGTACTGCTGGGTGGGTTGGTCAATGATATTGTGAGGGGGGTCTTTCAGTCTCTAATTCTGCGAGAACGCTCTGTTACTCCCATCAGCATAGACATAGATCGTAAATTAAGCACTATGCTCGAAGTGTTAGAAATATGTAGATCGCTGTCTGATATACTTTGATGAAGGATTTGTTCAAGAATTAACAGTGCATGAATGTAGTGCATGGTCATCTATCCACATTCGTAATGATAATTGCAAAGTGGGGAGGGGATGGTTTAGCTATGATACTGAAATTGGGAAATATGCTGTCACATCATTGATCGGTGTTGAAATTATTGTAAAACTGGCAAAATTGTTCACACAATCAACTGTAATGTTCATTATTTCAGTATATTGGGGGTGTCTTTTCCATCCCATCCATCCACTGGTATGCTGCTGGTTACCACATAATGATTAACTGACATCACTTGTTTGAGTTGGAGAAAGAGTTTTGGTGGAGGAACACCACCTTCTGGAGATGGATAGCACCAAAACAGTGATCACGTACATGACTGCAATATGAGGAATCAGTCGAAACAGAACGTGGAGCCATCAGCTGTTCCATGACTGTGGCAGATGAGTTTAAATGTAGAGGTCATCAATCACTTTTGGACAGCAGTTTTGAAATTCTCCACAACGCCGCCAAACTCTTTCAGTTTCGTTGTGTTGTAAGTGCCTTTTATTTAAAATCATCCAGTGTGTGTTACGTGTTATGGTAAGTGCAAACATGATTACACCGTATGACACCTAGTTTTTTACAAGAGGCAATCGATCAAAATGTGTTAATGTCAGTATAGAACCTGACACAGACCTCGAAGTAGTGGTGGAAAAAACAAAATGTATGGCAGTGTACAAAGCGTGTTACAGCAGAAAAGAAAACAATCTTTCAAACAATGACACAGGGTCACAGAGAGCCTCTCTTGCGACTTGCAGTATAGTCTGTGGTACACGGTTATCCTCCTACAGTATAGGTGATGAAATTTTAAACTTGTCTGAGCAGTGGATCAATACCTGTATATTTAATAGGATCGCCACATGTGCTCGAAGTTCGCATGCATGCAATATTTGTTTTCGATGTATGGGTGGAGAGAGATGCGGTAAAAAATCTTATCGAGTTCTCTATCAGATGAAGTTTGTGGAGCTTTTGTAGTGCGTAATTTTTCTCTGGTGCATGGAACAGAATAACGATGGCAGAATGTTGGGGTGATATATGTGAATGGGCCCTGTGGGATGTAGATGTGTAGTACCTGCTTGTAGGAGAACCATCACAACGCAGTAGCAAAATCCACGACCTTCCACCATTTCCCCTACTGTTTTTTATACTACTTCATGTTGCAGGAGCAGGCTTCGTTTCTGTCTAATGGCCAAAACACAGTTCTGTTCCAGTAACTCAGCTTCGCCTGTTTCTACGCGGGTTGCAGAACGTGGTAGATATTGCTTTCTCCGACTTCTACTCAGTTCCAACTTACATTGGAACAACCACATGCACAAAGCTCGAGGGACAGTAGTGCATAGTCTGAGGGGCAGTTGTGAGATGCATAGGCGCTACCTAAAACCATGTTGGAATTTTACTGTAGCAGATAGGTTCAAGAAAGGTGGCTTGTTCCGAGATATGAGAGTGTCAGAAATATGATCCACTAGTGTTTGTAATTATTAATCCTTCTCCATAGGATCCAATGCAGGTACGTGTTTGAATGGAAAGACTTGATTCCAAATCATAGACATCATTTCCACCGAAAGCGTAGCACTAGAGATCTGAAAAGCTAGTGTACATTTCTTACGTCCTCAATCATCACATCATCTACTACTGTTTGTAATCCTTCGCAATCAATCATCACCTATAACTCAGTGATATATCTCAGAACATCTGACATGGCATCAAGACAGAATGCGTTACGAATACTGGAGAAATATCTAGCGGCGGCGGCGTGAGGGAGTTGCAAATACCGCTCTTTAGCCAAATCACTTTCACAATTCGGTAATTTTGTTACAAGGGTGCACCGTCAGCGACGTGTAACCGCACTGCTTGTGTGATAATATACATTCCGGCGATCATCGTCTGTAATGAGTGTCACGGTATTTGCATGGAAAAACCATGTCATTTGTAGGTAATGCCATACGAGGATTAATAAAGCTGGTATAACTTTTAACTTGGATACTTGTATGCACCTGTAGAACAATACCACTTGTGATGGTAATATGGTTTTGTTTTTTAACACATAGCGGTTTGTAAGACGATTACGCCTCTCTTTCTAAGATACAGTGGTAGCACTTGCAAGAAAAACTTACGAGACATGCCCACCAGTGTTTGATTTTCGTATCAGTATTATTTCGTATCGCAGGCAATTATTTATTGATGAAGTATTATACTTAGTAGTAGGGGGTGCGTGATAGGTTCACCTTGAGCGTCATGCTTATAATGTATGTGTCTGTGTTCCAACATGTACAAAGGAAATGACTATGTTCAGTCATAAGGAAGGTATGGATTTGACATGGAGTACTGTGATAGCAAAGGGAGACATGTCAAGTCATAAGAATGGTACCGATACTTCCATTTCCAGAGCCACAGCCGTCAGCAGGGTGTATTTCCGATACTTTGCTCATTGTCGAATGTCTTTCAACTGAGACCGCAATCGTACCATTTAGTTCTTAAGTACAGGGATATAATATACAGGGTGTTACAAAAAGGTATGGCCAAACTTTCAGGATACATTTCGCACACACAAAGAAAGAAAATATGTTATGTGAACATGTGTCTGGACACGCTTACTTTCCATGTTAGAGCTCATTTTATTACTTCTCTTCAAATCACAATAATCATGGAATGGAAACACACAGCAACAGAACGTACCAGCGTGACTTCAAACACTTTCTTACAGGAAATGTTCAAAATGTCCTCCGTTAGCGAGGATACATGCATCCACCCTCCGTCGCATGGAATGATGCAGCCCTGGAGAATGGCGTATTGTATCACAGCCGTCCACAATACGACCATGAAGAGTCTCTACATTTGGTACCGGGGTTGTGTAGACAAAAGCTTTCAAATGCCCCCATAAATGAAAGCCAAGAGGGTTGAGGTCAGGAGGGCGTGGAGGCCATGGACTTGGTCCGCCTCTACCAATCCATCGGTCACCGAATCTGTTGTTGAGAAGCGTACGAACACTTCGACTGAAATGTGCAGGAGCTCCATCGTGCATGAGCCACATGGTGTGTCGTACTTGTAAAGGCACATGTTCTAGCAGCAAAGGTAGAGTATCCCGTATGAAATCATGATAACGTGCTCCATTGAGCGTAGGTGGAAGAACGTTGGGCCCAATCAAGACATCACCAACAATGCCTGCCCAAACGTTCACAGAAAATCTGTGTTGATGACGTGATTGCAAAATTGCGTGCGGATTCTCGTCAGCCCACACATGATGATTGTGAAAATTTACAATTTGATCACGTTGGAATGAAGCCTCATCCGTAAAGAGAACATTTGCACTGAAATGAGGATTGACACATTGTTGGATGAACCATTCGCAGAAGTGTACCCGTGGAGGCCAATCAGCTGCTGATAGTGCCTGCACACGCTGTACATGGTACGGAAACAATTGGTTCTCCTGTAGCACTCTCCATACAGTGACGTGGTGAACGTTACCTAGTACAGCAGCAACTTCTCTGATGCTGACATTAGGGTTATGGTCAACTGCACGAAGAATTGACTCTTCCATTGCAGGTGTCCTCGTCATTCTAGGTCTTCCCCAGTCGCGAGTCATAGGCTGGAATGTTCCGTGCTCACTAAGACGCCGATCAATTGCTTCGAACGTCTTTCTGTCAAGACACCTTAGTTCTGGAAATCTGTCTCGATACAAACGTACCGCGCAACGCCTGTTGCCCTGTGCTAATCCATACATCAAATGGGCATCTGCCAACTCCGCATTTGTAAACGTTACACTGACTGCAAAACCATGTTCGTGATGAACACTAACCTGTTGATGCTACGTACTGACGTGCTTGATGCTAGTACTGTAGAGCAATGAGTCGCATGTCATCACAAGCACCGATGTCAACATTACCTTCCTTCAATTGGGCCAACTGGCGGTGAATTGAGGAAGTACAGTACATACTGACGAAACTAAAATGAGCTCTAACGTGGAAATTAAGCGTTTCTGGACACATGTCCACATAGCATCTTTTCTTTATTTGTGTGTGAGGAATGTTTCCTGAAAGTTTGGCCGTACCTCTTTGTAACACCTTGTATATGAGGCCGGATTTTTCCTAGGACTATTCTGTCTATGTGTGCTTGGCGTGCAGCGCAGGTGACCTGCGGTGGGAATGATTCATGTTTCCCATTAAATATACGAGCCATCCGAATGCAGAATCCTGTTGTATTGTAGGAATGTAGCTGTCTTAACCATGTTGTCCTCTAGACAATAGAATAGCGAACTAATACTTAGTATGTGTTTGATAGCTTTCGTGGTCATGTGGAAATTTTTGAGAATATTCAATATGAACGTTTGTTTGCGCTGCACCATTATTCCCTTCCATTTAAATTGTGTGGTTGGCTGCTTCTGCCCATTTCTCGCCTTTATTTCGTGGAGGGAACATCGATTGTAGTGTGTGCATCTAGCAGGTGGAGGACACGTTTGCTGGTTCTCTAGACATGAGAAACACGTTATTTGGTTTTGTAAATTATAGGGATTATTGGGAATGTTTTACATCACTAACACCGGTATTAGCAATGGAAATTTCACTTTACAATATTTTTCTTTTGTCAGTGTTTTCACGTAAAGGTCTCCACAGACAAGATAAGTTTCTAGCATCTATAGTTTACAGCACGGTCCACCTAGCTAAAGTTTCAGGTTTCTAGAGAAATAATTTTCAGTCTATATCTTTGGAATTATGTTGCGTGAACGATCGGCCTGATACTGCTGTGTGATTGATATCAAGTACAGTGAAAACGGTATGATATTATGGCAAACCATGCGAAAATAAATGTGTTCTTATAATCCCAGAGTCTGGAGATTTGTGTAGAAAAGCAAGCAAGCAAGCAGGTCCAGACTAGAAACAGTAACGCGTTTGTGTTGAGGAGCAATGAGTTCGAATTTGTAGAACAGTTGTGAGAGCGACTTCCGTCCGCTGAGGCGCTCTGGTCATGCGTTGGCAGCGGATGACTTGTGACCATCGGCTATGGGAAAAAAAATCTAGTGCTTCTAGGAGTATATGAGGTGCTGTCTGTCTTCGCAGTATATGTACGAGTGTTTGGTAGTCGATAGCTATATGAATGATGCAAAATGGGCGATTTTTGTGTGGCACAGGATACGAATTGGATGTTTACTATATTGACTTGGTGTGTGGTGACATATTGCGGGGTTGGAGATCAGTTTCACGCTCTAATATTCAAGCTCTTGACCTAAGTCGGATAGCAGTGTAATTTTGTAAAAGTCTTTTCGTATTTGACGATATTTAGGGCACTTTGCAAGGTTAAATTGTGTGTGCAATATGGCTTTGTGTATAAAATAGTTATTTGTGGCTGAAAGTCTCATCTGTAGAAAGAAAAAGAAAAGGTGGATGGTGCTTCCACACTGACGGCATCAGTAATTTGGTGGGTAAATTCCATAAGAACCAATCATAATGCTTGATTCATTCACAAGACATCCATTGTGCTGGGATGTAGGAGTCTCTACATAGCGGTGAGAACGTTTTTGTATTTTGAAAACAGGAAGGGTAAGATGTGATGGATGGGGTGCTACGTTAGGACCGTCAGGAGCGTTATTCCACGCTATTTTCGTAAACATGTTCTGTTAGGAGAAGAATTTCCATGAGACATCATAAAAGCTCCTACAAAAGCGACCATTAACTATTTCTAGGACACTATAAAATTTCCGAGAGGTCGACTTGGCTCTTATTTTACATAGCCATGTGACTTTGGTATAACATTGAGAACCTTTTTGATGGTGAGTCGCCATGTGGACGTTTTGCAGTGGTGTAACAGTCATGTTAGGGCAGGTAAGCATGGCTGGATGCAGCTTGTACGTCTCATTAGGAACGCTAGGGAGAAAGCAGCCTTTGCTATTCTGGAACAGATTCCTATAGCGGGATCTGTGACATCAGTATCCACAGGTACAGCGTCAGCAACAGTAAACACACATGCTGCCCAGAGGCGTTTTGCATATGGGGTCGGTGTGAGAGCACCTTGGAGGTCTGTGGCGAGGTGGACAGTAGTGTGTGCTGTACCTCACGTGATCAGCGAGGACATGATGGTGGAGGAGGTAACGCTGTGTAATCGGGCTGCTGCGAGCACCCTGGTTGCTGCTGCCCTAACCCATTAGCCTGAGGGAGGGCGGCCCATGGACGGCAGAGCGATGCGGTGGCGGCTGTGACCGCGGCCGGGGCAGGGTTGTGGCCAGGGGCAGTGGTGGCCATGGCCGCTGCACTGTATTTCACATTGAGTGGCAGGATGTTATTTTTATTAGCGAGTTTTTGTTTAAACTATATTCCATTGATTTCACCTACCAATAGGATGCAGCGAATTAAAAAAAAACTACCCCATACATGTGAAAATATCGATTTAATTAATTAACATAAATTGTTTATATCAATATGGTGTTAGTGGTACAATATTTAAGGGGAGGGTGTGCGTGAGTGGGTTACATGAAGCAGGACAGCAGGTTAAGTGCAGAATATTAGGTTAATTTGCATAATTATGTACAATGCAGTACAATATTTTAAGGTGGTGGATGACGAAGAAGAATGCACCAGAAATAGCGTTCAAAAGCATGTGAAATTCGAAAAGTGTACCAGAAAATGGTGGGAGGACATAACTAATTACTTAATTTGCTATCAAATGCAGTACAATAGTTTACAAAGGCCCAAAGATTAGGTGCAGACACCCAGTGTACAGTGCTGAACATCAGGTTATGCAACATGTTTGCTCCATGTAATTACTTCTTACAAGACCTACATGTTTCCAAACAACAGAGAATGATGAGCAAGAGAAATCCAACCCCCACAAAATGAATTTTTTATAAATCAGCAATATACCCTTGAATTTCGTGTTATGAGATCCTTCCTCCCCACCATTTTCCATATATTCCATAAACTGCCTTGAATCCTCTAAATTGTTGAAATAAACATTATTCCACACACAGCAATCGATTTCCCGGGAAATGACCTATCAACTGAGTCTTTTTCCCACCAATTTCAGGGAGGAAGGGTGGGAGGGGGGGTATACCAGAGGGGGAGAGGTTAATTAACTGATCAATGTAATTAAGCAGTCACTCAAATTGATAAGAGTGAGAGGGGGGGCTATTCCAATAACTCAGATATGAAAGTATACCTGTAAAAGTGACGAGGGAGGGGGGTTGGGAGAGGTGGAGGGTGTGGGGTGAACAATAGGTTAAGTGCCTGTCAATCAAAAGGAAAGATCCTTTTAGCAGAACAATAGGTTAAGTACCTGTCAATCAAAGGAGAACAATATGTTAAGTACGTGTCAATCAAAGGAGAACAAGAGGTTTGTCCCTGAGTGTACATCTGCCCCTGATGTAGGCAACCTGCACTAACAAAATGCACTAGTGCCCTGCTTGCCCCACTACTGTCATAAACATTAAGCTGCCTGAAGACGAAACTGCAGGGTGAAATTCGACAGAAATACAGGTGAAACATGCGGCCAAATATATATGAAATATGTTACATATATTTAAAATATATGTTAGGTGAGCTTATGATAGCAAATCCATGAGTAAAAACTCCTCGTAAACCCTTGGATCGATTTCAGCCATACTTGGTACACATATTATACTACACTCATTTTCAGATATAATAGAACACCTTGAACGACTAAAGATAGGACGTTCATATTCTCACGACATGTCCTCTAGTATGTTCTGAAAAAATTATTAGCATTGAACCATGTCAGCGGGATCAAGGTCAATATGGATATTGTGGCGCAACACCACCTACCGGTAAAATGTGCCTGCTGCTCTCGTTGTTGCTATAAATCGAAGGTAATGGATCAGTATGACTTGAGAAAATTTGTAGAATGCCTTGCACACATATGTGGGAACCGTATCGTTAACTCAGTGAGTCTGAAAGGGGGCACATCATTCGCATGAGAGAATGTGGTCCATCCTTACGGGGAATTGCTGCTTTTGTGGGATGAAGTGTTTTGACAGTGCAACATGTGTGTGCAAAATGGTTCATAGAACGCCGTAGAACGTGACGAGATGGTCAGGTTGCACCACCCACACCATCCTCCGAGAAGATGGACACCTCATACAAGTGGTATTGCAGAACAGATCTTCGTCCTCCTCAGCTGTGGGGCAGCAGTTGAACAGTGTAACATATCGTACACTGTCAGGTGTGACAGTCTGTCACCATTTATTATGGCATGGGGTAAGTGCACATCTTAAACTTCTCTGCCTACTTTTGACGAATATGCAGGAACATGCGAAACAGTAGTGGTGATGGAATGACATCACTGGGGACAGTAATGGCCTCAGGTAGTATTTTCGGACGAATTCATTTTCCGTTTGTTTGAAAATGATGACAGTGTTTTGGTTCGCCAGAGACAGGGGGAGTGGCATCATGTGACTGCATTCGCACAAGACATACAGCGCCAACTCAAGGCCCTATGATATGGGATGCTATTGGATACAACCACAAATCAGTGGTGTGTGTGACCAGTGCTACCTACGTGAATAACATTCTTTGACCCATAGCCATACTCATTCTGTACACCTCAGCCGCCATTTTTCAGCAAGACAACGCACGACCACATGATGCTGCATTAAAATGTACCTTCTTGGTGACAGAGGATGTCAGCCTTCTGCCCTGGCCCGCCAGATCACCAGAATTGTCACCAATCGAAAATGTGTGGGATATGGAGAAATTACAGGTGCAGTGCTGTCAACCAACGCCAATCACCACAGATGAACTTTGGAACTGGGAATTCAGAGCGGATGGCTATACCACAAGACGCCGTTTGCCTTACATGCCTTGATGCTATCATGGACGGAACAAGTTATCAGTGTTCATGGCGGACCCTGTGCCTATTAAGCAAAGGGCACATGCTGAACCAAAGTGACTGAAATCCTGATAATTTCTGGAGAACGTACTAATTTACATATCCTGTGAATATGAACATCCTATCTCTAGTTGTTCAAGGTGTTCTGTTTTTCTGAACATGAGTGCACATGAGAAGGAATCTAATAGGGGCAAAAAACCAGCAGCCTCCTATTTGAGTGAGGGTGACAACTTGGGAAGAGAAGGGGGGAGGAGGAGATGGATAGCCAGAGAGGAAGAAGGAGGAGACAGACACAGATAAGGGGAGGAGGAGATGGACAGAGAGATGGGAAGGGAAATGGACGCCCGCATCTCGTGGTCGTGCGGTAGCGTTCTCGCTTCCCACGCCCGGGTTCCTGGGTTCGATTCGCGGCGGGGTCAGGGATTTTCTCTGCCTCGTGATGGCTGGGTGTTGTGTGATGTCCTTAAGTTAGTTAGGTTTAAGTATTTTTAAGTTCTAGGGGACTGATGACCATAGCTGTTAAGTCCCATAGTGCTCAGAGCCATTAGAACCATTAGGGAAATGGACAGAGAAAAGGCAGATCAAGAGATGGACAGAGAGAAGGGGAGTAGAAGATGGATATAGAAAGGAAAGAGGAGGAGATAAGACATAGAGTGGGGGAGGAGGAAATGATGACGATGTTTATTTTGTAGAGCGCCCAACTGCACAGTCATCAGCGCCCATGTACACTCCCAATCTGTACACAATCCAGTTTAGTTAGTTTCGTGAATGATGATGGTATGATGAGGACAACACAAACACTCAGTCCTCAGGCAGAGAAAATCTCCAAACCGGCTGGGAATCGAACCCAGGACCCCGTGATCCAGAGGTAGCAATGCTAGCCACTAGAACACGAGGTGTGGACGGGAGGAGGAAATCGACAGAGAAGGGGAAGAAGGAAACTGGACAGAGGAGGTGGGGGAGGAGCAGCTGGACAGAGCGAGGGGGAGAGGAGAAGCAAATGGACAGTGAGAGGGGCAGGAGGTGATGAACGAAGAGTGGGGGTGGAGGAGATAGACAGAAGAGGGGGAAGCGGAGGTTGGCAGAGAAATTGGTACTGAGTTAGTATATTGCAATTAATTTGAGACACTAGACTCATATCCAAATGTCCTGTCATGGTGTTGTGATTTGGGTTGCTAATGCTAAAACTATATTCCACTCTAGACTCAATAATTATTTTGGTAGGCAGACTGCAATTTCTGAACATTCCAGCAAGAATTCTGAGCTCTGCATTTTATCTTCCTACAGACAGAATATATATGAGCGTTCCGTTTCATATCGCCACACATTGCTTCTCCCAGAAACCTGTATAATGTGGTTGATTCCAGCTGTAACTAATTAATATCCGCTCAGAGCTAGTTGCCGATCTTTGCACCAAGCTGATATTTTACCAGTGACTGATTAGATGTTGGCCAGCCGGAGTGGCCGAGTGGTTCTAGGCGCTACAGTCTGGAACCGCGCGACCACTATGGTCGCAGGTTCGAATCCTGCCTCGGGCCTGGATGTGTGTGATGTCCTTAGATTATTTAGGTTTAAGTAGTTCTAAGTTCTAGGGGACTGATGACCTCAGAAGTTAAGTCCCATAGTGCTCAGAGCCATTTGAACCATTTTTGAACTGATTAGGTGTTATATTTGTAGCCAAACATTTTATTGCTTGTCACATCGTGTTAGCTAATAGTTTCGTCTGTTGAGATTGCAGTAATGCTATCCACTAAGTCATTAATATGTGGTACAGACACTTGCATGGGACACACGGAAATGACTGTAAAAGATTCTCCATCCAGGAAAACGTGTTGCATTCTACTTGCCAAAACGTAATAAATCTGAGTAGACATAGAGCGCTAACGTATTTTCCTTAGCAGTCAGCGATGTGGTTCTGAATATTAAATCTAGAACCACACAATCCACTAGGCTACCTAGTCCATGGATCTTGGTTATCATTTGTGAAGAGAGCGAACCGGTTTTCTGAAAATCCGCGTTTCCGGAATCCATGTTGCTTGGAATCAAGATTATTTTGTTCCAGGTGGATCATTATGTTAGAATTCAGAATATTTTTTATAATTTCACTGCGTAGTTTAGGACGGCAGTTCCGTTTATCACGCCAGTTGCCTTTTCTGCCGGTGGGTATAACCTCTGCCCTATTCTAATCGGCAGGTACAGTTCTCTGTTAGAGGTATTTGCAGTAAATTATGGTTCTACCGAGGCTAACTCACGAATTTTGTACAAAGATTAACATGGATGTAAGATCTTGTTCAGTTTTAGGAATTTCACCTACATTTCTACATGAACACTACTGATGTCACCCATCTTTGCGATGGTACAGCACTTGAATTGTATAAACAGTTTTTCTTTGTAGGAAGGCAGAACTCAACATTTCAGTGTTACCAGGATTACCATGAATCATTTCAAATTTCAAGCAAAAAAAAAAAAAAAAAGAAAGACAGAAAGAAAGAAAGGTTTAAATGGCTCTAAGCACTATGGGACTTAACTGCTGAGGCCATCAGTCCCCTAGAACTTAGAACTACTTAAACCCAACTAACATAAGGACATGACACACATCCATGCCCGAGGCAGGATTCGAACCACCGATCGCGCGGTTCCAGACTGTAGCGCCTAGAACCGCTCGGCCACACCGGACGGCTGGGACTTAACATCTGAGGTCATCAGTCCCATAGACTTAGAACCACTTAAACCCAACTAACCTAAGGACATCACACACATCCATGTCCGAAGCAGGATTAGAACTTGCGACCACAGCAGCCGCCTAGTTCCGAACTGTAGCGCCTAGAACCGCTCGGCCACCGCCGCCGGCACACTTCAAGTGAATCCCCGAATGGTTCCTTTAACAATCTTTGGGCATTATCTTCGACTACCGTTGTCCAATGAGTTTGTGCTTCGTCTATAATGACATCCACATTAAAAATCTAATCAGCTTTCCGTTTGAGTACTGTGTTTAAAAGTGTTAGACTAGTTTTCACCAACGGTGTCTCTCTAATTTCTTTTCTTTAATAGGAATTTACGTCCGCATTTAGTATTTCTTCCCCTTCATCACACAATTTTTACCATACATCCACAGTGAGCTGATCATTAAGGATCATTTAATCATGGTATAAAATGCCCGACAGATGACAAATTTAAATTTGAAAGCAAACCGAAAAAGTTCGCTCTGAATGAGTACTTCTGCTTTATAAAATGGAACCTTAACTAGTGTGCGTACCAGTTTTGTTTTTATTTATGCTTTGGTTTTCTTATTGACAACAGTAGACGCAAATTTCTACATCTTTTATGAGTGGCTGTGGGGTACACGCAACGCCAGGTTGAACACCGTCCCAGTTAACTGGAATTGGCCCTATTGACGTGAAGTTAAGGCTAATACATTGTCTTAAGGAGCGACGAAGCCGTCTGGCGGCTGAATCAATCGAGCCACTTGCGACAGCTGACGTTAGCATTATTAATATCTAGCGAAGTCACGTTTTGTACCTCTTTTACACTGATAGGTCCCAGCGTTGAGTGAATCTCTTTTTCTGCCGCTGGCACGATTATGGGCATCCATACGTTATGGATGCATTCTATTATTTTCTGTTACCTGATGCCATTGCTACTGCAACTTAACCTAAGACTGTAGGGAATTTCGTGTACACCATCTGTCTGCGAAAAGAGTAAAATTTGTTTTTGCTGTCTTTCATGTTTTACTTGCTACTCTGTGGTAATTCTGAGGCATAAAAGGGGAACAAGTCCGGAATTTGCCTACGAGGGTGGGCAAAACAGGTTTAAAACGACATGCAAGCTAAGTAATATATCAGACTAACGGTCATCAGCCCAGGTCGGAGGTTCCAATCGGGTCTGGGCCATCTCAGTACTAGATGCTACATGTTAAGCTAATTCGCCGACCGCCTCCTAATCTTATACAACAGTTCACTTTGGATCGCAGTTTATTAATTACATTTCAAAACTTAACGCATTTCGCACAGCAGTAATAATCAAAATTGGTGAAGTGTTCAAGCTTTATTAAAAAATTGTGATCCGAATGAATTGATGTATAAGAGCTACCACGATCATGGACATCTACTCATATTTCATTGAGCTCCCAACACCGCTATAAAATTCTTGCCACGCCTAGGAGTGTTTAATTCACTCCTAATAATTATAAAAGTAAATCTAAATGATCGTATTAACCGTGACTATCATGAACTGCACTGTATTCAGTAGCCAGCCATTTAGTGGTCTGGATTCTGTAATAACGAATCATATACTCTATCGTAAAGTAAGCTTTCGGCGGGAACTCATCACGGTTGACCATCACAACAAATTCACGTAAAGTCACTGTTGTGACAACATTTTGAAGTAAATACACTTTCGACAGGCATCCACCAAGTCCATATAGGTCCAGCATAGTGTCAACTCATGTTTCGTGAATGCTCAAAACCACATAACTTTCTTGCACTGCTGCACGGAACAATGATACCTTTGTCTCCAACATTCTAAGCGACGTCGTGCATTCGTTCTTGTGGTAGGCACATTCTGGGTAGCGAGATTGTGAAGCTCGCGTCTGATCACCTCTCGAAGGATCGTTGTCACTTGTTTCTGAAAATTGAATTTCAGTGGAGTTTTCCACAGTAGCTGTACAGACAGATAGATACACTTTTCATCCTCAAGGATGTAGGACGTACCATAAAGATAATACATGTTAACAAAAATGTACTACTGTTTCTACCACATAACCCAAGTAAATAATCCTTTAGGGGCGGTATAACGCACTGCTTCCCGAGCGGGAAGGCGTGCCGGTCCCCGGCACGAATCCGCCCGGCGGATTAATGGTAAGTCCGGTGTGCCAGCCAGTCTGTGGATGGTTTTTAGGCGGTTTTCCATGTGCCTTGGCGAATGCGGGCTGGTCCCCCTTATTCCGCCACAGTTACACAATGTCGGCGATTACTGCGCAAACACTTTCTCTACGTACGTGTACACCATAATTACTCTTCCACGCAAACATTGGGGCTACACTCGTCTGGTGTGAGACGTTCCCAGGGGACGGGAACGGTGGCCGAACCGCACAATAATCCCGTGTTCGGTGTGGGGCGGCGGTGGGGTGAGTGGACTACTGTAGCCTGTTGTGGGGTTGTGAACCACTGAGGGCTACGGCTGGGACGAAGCCTCTCTATTGGTTCTACGTCCCCAGTTCCACACAATACAAAACAATTCCTTAAGGTACGGGAATGAGTCAAAACGTTGACACATATTTTTACTTAAAGTTTATACAAGCTTGTACACCGAAATGCATAAAACCATTTTACAACATATACAACTGACCGCATTATTGCACCGAAGTTGTGTAAAATTTAGATTTTATGTAACTCTCACCATGTACCCATAAATTGTTTCTACTGATAAATTCATTAAAGGAGTAGTAGGATGGTTCAAATGGCTCTGAGCACTATGGGACTTAACTGCTGTGGTCATCAGTCCCCTAGAACTTAGAACTACTTAAACCTAACTAACCTAAGGACATCACACACATCCATGCGCGAGGCAGGATTCGAACCTGCGACGTAGTGGTCGCACGGTTCCAGACTGTAGCGCCTAGAACCGCTCGGCCACTCTGGCCGGCGAGTAGGAGGAGTTGACCAGTAATACATCTGTTGCGCTTCTCTTAAATTGTGCTTTAGTAGTAGCTAAGCTTTTATGACTACTGGCCAGTTATTGATATGGATGTTTTCGAATAATGAACAATTTTCTGGACCCAAGTAAATTTCCTTAAATCTTTACGTAGATTATTATTAAATTGTAGTATTGACTCCATGACCTGAACTGTTTGTTCGGAAAAGTAGCTACTACAGATATTTGATGACTGCTCCATATAGTAAGTTACAGAGCTGGATGGTGGCTGCCACTTAATTCCTTAGGTCTCACAAAGTAATAATGGGGCTCAGAGTTTCTACGATGATTTCCCTTAACAGTATCATCACTAGCAGAGGACGTGAGCATGTGTGTCTCCTGTGGAAGATATCTAATAGAACTCTCCATCCCTCTAGTTCCCACCCTGAAAATCGATGTTTGAGGTCCCCTGCCAAAGAGAAGCATTTTGCAAACAAGTGATGATATGCTTCAAAGTGCGGATGGCAGCACTAATTTGATCACAAGTGCTCAATAGCTTCAGCTTGTCTGACTAGCATGTAACTGCTACTTTTATATTTGAAATAATACAAGTTTATTAGAACAGCATTTTGGAAACTCCAAATTCGTAAGATAGGGAGAATTACACTGAGGTGACAAAAGTCATGGGATAGCGATACGCACATATACAGATGGCGGTAGTATCGCATACACCATATATAAAAGGGTATTGCATTGGCGGAGCTGTCATTTGTACTCAGGTGACCCATGTGAAAAGGTTTCTAACGTGATTATGGCCACACGACGGTATTTAACAGACTTTGAACATAGGCTGGTAGCTGGAGTTACAGGCATTGGGCATTCCATTTCGGAAATCGTTAGGGAATTCAGTATTCCGAGGTCCACAATGTGCCGAGGCCACCAAATTTCTGTCATTACCTCTCACCATGGGTAACGCAGTGATCGATGGCCTTCACTTAACGACCGAGGGCAGTGCTAACAGACAAACAACATCCGTGAAATAACGGCAGAAATCAATGTGGGACGTACGACGAACGTCCGTTAGTTAAGTACTGCGAAATCTGTCGTTAATGGGCTATAGCATCAAACAACCGACGCGAGTGCCTTTGCTAACAGCACGACATCGCCTGTATTGCTTCTCCTGGGCCCCTGACCACATCGGTTGGACCATACACGACTGTAAAACCGAGGCCTACTCAGCTGAATCCCGATTTCGGTTGGTAAGACCTGATGCTAGGTTTCGAGTGTGGTGCATACCCCGTGAAGCCATAGATGATAGCGGAACAAACTCTGGTAGCAGTTGCTTCTGTAAAATATGTGGGAGTGTGCGCGCGGAACGATTTGAAGTGGAATGATCGTATAAAATTAATTGTTGGTACGGCGAGTGCCAGGTTGAGATTCATTGGGAGAGTACTTAGAAAATGTAGGCCATCAACAAAGGAGGTGGATTGCAAAACACTCGTTCGACCTATACTTGAGTATTGCTCATCAGTGTGGGATCCGTACCAGGTCGGGTTGACAGAGGAGATAGAGAAGATCCAAAGAAGAGCGGTGCGTTTCGTCTCAGGGGTATTTGATAAGCGTGATAGCGTTACGGAGATGTTTAGCGAACTCAAGTGACAGACTCTGCAAGAGAGGCGCTCTGCATCGCGGTGTAGCTTGCTGTCCAGGTTTCGAGAGGGTGCGTTTCTGGATGAGGTATCGAATATATTGCTTCCCTCTTTTTATACCTCCCGAGGAGATCACGAATGTAAAATTAGAGAGATTCGAGCGCGCACGGAGGCTTTCCGGCAGTCGCTCTTCCCGCGAACCCTACGCGACTGGAACAGGAAAGGGAGGTTATGACAGTGGCACGTAAAGTGCCCTCCGTTACACACCGTTGGGTGGCTTGCGGAGTATAAATCTAGATGTAGATGGAGAAGTTGTCAACAAGGCACTGTGCAAGCTGCTGGTGGCTCCTTAATGGTGTGTACTGTGTTTACATGCAATGGACTAGATCCTCTGGTCCAACTGAACCAACCATTGACTGGAAATGGTTATGTTCCGCTACTTGGAAACCATTTGCAGAAAACAACGATGAGATTTTTGTGGATGACAATGTGCCATGTGACCAGGCCACAATTGTTCGTGAATGGTTTGAACAACATTATGGAAAATTCGAGAGATTGATTTGACCACCCAGACCGCCCGACATGAATCCCATTGAACACTTGTGGTATATAATGGAGAGGTCAGTTAGTGTACAAAATCCTGCACTGGCAACACTTTCGCAATTATGAACGGCTATAGAGGCAGTATGGCTCACTACTTCTACAGGCGACTTCCGACGACTTGTTGCGGCCACGCCACGTCGACTTGCTGCACTACTTCCGACTAAAGGCGATCCGACACGATATTAGGGGAGATCTCATGACATTCATCACCGCAGTGTATGGCACAGGATACTGCAACAGGGAACAATTAGTAGCACAAGTCTCCTTGGACCACAGAACTTACAGATCGTGCATGCCTTCATCAGTTTCAAACCAACATCTCTATCAGCTGACTAGTGGCAGATGACTTCTGGAATACTGTCCAATTTATCTTTATTGTTGTATTTTCAGTAAAGATATCTTTATTGCAATCGTTTAATCTTGAGTAGCGTTTGGTCGCATCGAAAGATATGTGAAAGGAAGTAATATTTCGTTCAACAGGTAAAGTTGTTTTAAAACCACAAATAAATAATTCAACACATTTTCCAGATTAAGACAGTGAATTTACAGGCTGAAGCAAAGGAGTTATAAACATTTATGGTGGTGTCTGTTTGTTCTACATCGTGTCGCCCAACCACTATCGCGCAACGACGCTCTGAGCGTGTTTTTTAGGGAATTGACTAGTTTGAACCTGGGATCTGTTGCTGGTAAGGAGACGCCAGACCACACATGACATGTAGAATTCAGAAGAGTTCAGTGAGACTAGCGATGATATAACCAAATACTGAATGATCTCAGCGTCAGCTCCACTGCACTCCCTGTAAAAGAATCTTAATACTAACTAAATTTAGTGGAAGGGGTTCAAGGCTTTCCTATTTTTAGTTAGCTGGAAAAAATAACGTCGAAAAAGCACTTACGTTTACCATTGGAAATGTTATTCTACTCACAAAACATTGTTTATAAATTGCACTATTGATAAAAGGAAATGTTTTAATACAGGATGGTAAAAACCAACTGCGTTCAACAAAAATGTGAACGAATATTCCCTGAGTGGATTTCCAAGTTCTACAGTGGATCAAAGGATGACCTATGCCATATCACATCTATAATCTAGGTTTAAATTAAGCTTCACAAAAGAGAAAATTATCAAAATGGTCTACAGCGACCCTCAATTATCTTTAATTACTTATCTAACTTGTCGTAAATTACAGTCGCTGATGTGGCTTTCAATAACTATATAACAGAAAGATCATCGCGTTTCAGATTTTTACTTCAAGTGGCAAATGTGAACACCATGAGCTTTAATTTACGATCGACACTAGTATTACGCAAAAAGAGAGTGTAACAGATGAGATTTCTGCAGTTCTGAGTGAAGCTTTATGCGCTATTATGCGGCATCGCGTGCGTTCATTACCTTGTCGGTGTTCAGACAGCGTCAGGGCGGCGGCCGGCAGCACATCTCCGCTCACCTCGCCATCTCTGAAGCAACTCCGCTCTTAACTTCTCCTCACTATAATTTACCGAAGTTGGTTTAAAAAAAAACTATCTGGCTGTGTTTTCATCTGACCAATCAGGGTCTCAATGTTAACCTTGAGCTCCGCCTACAAAAATTCTGTCTATCCAATGAGAAACGTTATACTTTCCATGGTGGGGAAATGTTTTTAAAGTTTGCAACGTAACAGAGACGCGAAAAATTCCCACGCTAAAACTTTCAGCTGGTGTCGTCCTTTTAGACTTATTGTAAGATCCATACTGTTCTTCTGGAGGGCTCTATCTTTTAACATGGGCTGGGGGGGGGGGGGGTCCTAACGTAACAGAGACGCGAAAAAGTCTCACGCTAAAACTTGCGGGTGGCGTGGCCCTTTTTGTGTTATCGTAAGATCTATACTGTTTTTCTGGAGGGCTGTAGCTTTTAACATGGGCTGGGGGGTGGTCCTTGACGTAACAAAGATGCGAAAAAGTCTCACACTAAAACTTGCGGGTGGTGTCGTCATAATGGTTAGCTGGCGACGTGGGTGTCCAGTCCGTCCCTTATCGTAGGGCCTTCTAGCTTAACACGGTTCTGGTCTTGGCTTCTGTTCTCGTTTCTCCCCTCGGAACTGCATCTGTCTCATGGTGGGAAGGTATGACATGCATTTAGGCATTCTTGTGTTAGTCTGTGGTATTCCATTTGCTCACTCGTTACTTGTATTACTTTGGTTAATTTAATGTCACGATTTATTCGAAGCTATGTGACATACTACTGGATTTGCTTATCATGTCAGGGTTTTCATGAAATGTGTTGGAGTTGCCTGACACCTTACATATCACCACCCTTCCAACTTAATTTTTGCACTGAATTTAGGCAATGATGGAATTGTTGTCTAAGTAAGACAAAAATTTTCGAATTTATCTAAATTTTGTTGCGTACTGTTCAGCCACGCTATTCTGTTCTATGCTAGCTTGTATTACTAATTTATATTTTTATATTCTTCCACATTATAATTACAGACAAGAAGAATATTTTTATTCTATTATTAATTTTTAATTATTTTCTTTCTTTATTTAAGTGTGAAGTTTGTTTTTTAAGAAGTTTGTTTTCGAAAGTGAGGAGTCTTTCACATCGATTTTCTTAGAAATATTGTTTTTAAAAATGTAGTAATTAAGTATCTATTTCTAACACATGTTCTAAATATCATGTACAAGTAAAATGTTTTTGTTTCTGGACACTCATATCAACATTGTTACACTAACAAATAAGAATTATTTCCAAGAATTGCTTTGACAAAGAAATATACATGCACAAGTATTGAGATATTGTCCTAATAAATTGTACAAATGTTTAAAAAAAGGGAAAACATCCAACAAGATATTTCTTATTCTTTGTTTTTATAAGGAGAATATAAGTAAAATATAGTTATTCATTTATTTTTATGAGGAGAAAATAATTGGCATATTGTTTCTTTGTATACTGTCCATTTCAGAAATAATGACTTATTATTATCGATAGTCTATTTTTTACTTAAGTCCATAGTCAATGACTGTTATTTTGTAGTTTATTAGCTGTCTGGTGTGCTTACCTTATTTAGTTTTTCACACGTTTCTTTTGCACAATTCCTACATCACATAATTTGATTTCACACATTCACACAATCCTATGAATCTTTAAGCATGAGGTTGGCGAATGTTTTTGCACGAAGGTGATGGACTTGAGTGAGATGGATGTGGGCAAGTATTTGATGTACAGCTTCGTTCGTCGTTCCTTGTTAGCTTTGCAAGTGTGTGTTGCTGTTGTGGAGGTACCATAATGGAATGGAGCTGTGAGTGCAGAATCTGGTGGTTTACTGGCTTTGTATGCGTGAAAGTCATCGTTATGTGTCGCTGAAAGCTGTCATTTTTCGTTGTAATACTTCGCAGACGACTAGTTTACAATAGGATAGGGATTTGGGAAGGTATGTCGTCTATTTTCCACCCATTTTCTTTCTTGGTCTCAATCTTGCGAATCTTCAACTTCTGTTCTTCCTGCTTTTTCTCTGCTTCTTACTTGCTTCTTGGTTCTTCTCTGGGCAGGATATGGAAATATTTATTGATAACTAGTCGCTTTGAAGTTCTCCTCCTAGTAACACTTTGATAAATTGTTTGGGCGTGTCATTTTTAATTTGTGGAAGTTCTTCTTCAGTTTCGTGCATTAGCGTGCTGTTTAATAGCAGTAGTGAGACTTTTACACATATTTTTTTGTTTCCCAGCGGTGGCTGTCTTCTCTTCTGGCTGTTTTTTGCACGCTGCGCTGAGTGGGGGCGCCCGGGGGTTTGCGAGCGGCGAAAGTCGGGTGTTTGCTTGTCTGTCCATGCACCGGTCCCTTCAGTAATAGATTTACAAGCGCCCTTTGATGGTCTCACTGTCCTTTCCCTACTCTCGACACTTCGTAGGAATCGTGTCATGCTAATTACGTCCTTTTCTTTCTTGATACTTCTCACGTTGCAACTTGCGGGTCACTGCATCGCTTCCTTGCTGGAGTTTTTAAATGGTTCTTACAAAAAGTTTTACTTATAATCATCTAACATATGTCTAGTACCTACTTGTTTTACACCTTAAAAAGCTTTACAAATTTCGACGCCCTTTCCATGTTACAATTCTAAGATATTTTGAGTCTTAATGTCTACTCAAGAATCCTCAAATTCGTTTTTTATTTTTGTATAGTGTCGTGGTGTATAGCATTTTAGTATTTCATGCTGTTAGACTCTCTACGCCTTATCCCTTCACCTTAATCTATGCTACTATTGGTGTTATTATTGAAACTACTCTCTTTCTCCCACCTTCCTCTCTCTTCATTCTTCTTTCTCCTGGCGATCTTATCTGCAACATAATCTTGAAATATTGTGCTGATTATTTACCAGTAATAAAATTAATATTCAAACTTGTACTTAAAGTGTGTAATACTGCCAGTCTTAGGTAAAAGTAGCTCTGCTTTATCCCGTAAAATACCCTCTAATTCTCTTTTACTGTGTTCCGAAATACCTTAGAACTTCTTGCAATTTTTCGTCGATTTATTTATAGACTTCTAACATGAGTTGAGGCGATTCCTTCTTTTGTGCATACCATTCTAATTCTTCATCCTCTTTATCTCACGTCATTCTTAATTGTTTGTTTATAACTGGTATTTCTTCTAATTTTAGCTTTTGCTCAAAGAGAAGTGTGACATTCCCGAATGTTACGCTACCTTTTCCCATATTTATTATCGCTCGTCTCTCATTTAAAAAATCTGCACCTATAATCAAATCTACAGTTAGTTTAGGTATAATCACGAAGTTGGCTTCGATCTTTCGACCTTGGTACAAAAGAGTTAACCTTGTTTGTCTCGTAACTTCCGCAGCATTGTTTCTAATAGGACCTCTTACTTTAATCTTACGTGTTTTCAGAACTGGCAATTCCTCATTGGCATTACACTGCATGAATAAATTTTCTCAGATCGCAGTCAGTTCACTTCCGCTATCAATTACAATATTGACTGGGATATGCTTTACCATGGCCTTCACAACTGGTTGAATTTGAAAGGGTTGGTTCTGTTCTTCTTCTTCTTCTTGCATCAACGAATCCTCCACTGAATCATACATGAGTCTTTTTAGTAATTTCCCTTGTGAATTCGAACTTTCTGTAGGATAAGCTTCGAGTGCTACTTCGCTCTCTTTTATTTCCTCTTCTCTATTTCTTCCTGCTTTCTTCTACATCATCTACTTTTTCGTCATCCTCGCCTATCTTCTCCTTCTTCGTCACTACTTCCACATAATCGCATCTAAATGCTCTAATTAGCGCTTCATAACTTCCTTCATTATATACGTTGGGTTGTGTGCCCACTCGTAACTTATTTTCAACTTCTGTCGACTGCACATTATCCTCATTGAATTCGCTTTCCCTGGTTTCCATCTCAAATAACTCTACAATACTCATTACTTCGTCCTTTCCTCCTACATTCGTTGTGCATGCCTCTGGTAATTCATCTTCCTCGTCAGTATTCTCCCAATTAATTTTGTCCCAACACGATATTGTTATTTTATTGTCTTCGTTTTCATCTGGTCCCTGAGGATTTCTTTCTTCCTTCTTCTCTTCTCGTGATAAGATTTTTACTTCTCTGTTCAAGGTGCTGCAATTGTCCTGGGTCAGTGCGTCATTCTCTTTGGCATTGGCACTTAGCTGTCAATTCGAACGTTTATCGGGGTTTGGTGGTGTTACCTCCACCTCTTCTGTCTGTATTCGATTTTCTTGTTCAGCTTGTTGATAGTGGTTTCTTTGTTGATAATTTGTCGGTCTATTGGTTCTCCAGTACCCGTTCCAGTTGTCGTTATTTCCTCTGTAATAGTTGTTGCCGTTCCTGGGCGAATTATAGTTATTGCCATATTCTCTTCTAAATCCATAACCGGTTATTTGTTGAAATCTATTGTCGTTTCTTGGTGCGAAGTTACCACGTGGTTCGTAATTATTGTTTCTTCGTACTATGTCTTGTGGATTCCACTGCTTTTTGCTTTCGTTTTCACGTTAACTTGCATTACTGCGAAACTGTTTCACCAGGTATCCAGTGTAGCTTACCAAATTCTCAACCAGGCTAACGTTAATTATAATCTTTTAATAGTCATACGACAACTGGGGATATATATATATATATATATATATATATATATATATATATATATATATATATATATATATAAGATAATTTAAATAAAAAGAAATAAATCAGTTTATATTTGGAAATTTATTTTAACATTGATCATTGAAATTTCAGCATATTAAACTTGATTCATAACTAAACTGGTGCCTTATTTAGGATTGTGAAAATGGGAGATTGTAATCTTACGGAACACATCAAATATGGAGCCAAGATTGGGAGACTGCATACAACGCTGCATTCATAAAATAACACACGAAGAACGTTGAAACATATGCAAGAGGAAATTAACCACAACCAACCGATTCAATTTTCACCCAAAGAAGTTACGTTCGTAGCGCAATCCTGTCCGTCATGTAATTACCACACACTGGTATACTAAATTCATACTAACTCTCTGCGAAATCTTCCCGAAAAGAATAGCTGAGGGCTACTTTGATGATTACACCACATGTTTCACGTGGTCAACTTGGCTTACACAAAGAGTCTAACTCCACAATAATTAAGATAATTAAAATAAATTAGATCGAAAAGCAATTCACAAAAGAAAAACTTTTAACTGGTTACTATCGTCTTACTATTAACCTGATGGGTCAAACAACTGTATAAGCACGTGGTACTGGTCTCACAAAGTACACCCCACATGGGTTGAACATAAAGAAAAGTTGCTATATTGAAAAATATTGTCAAGACGAGACGTTATAATCTCACGCACATTCGCATTTAAGATTGATGATCTTAGTTAGAGTTACTGATCAACACGTGGTTCCACTTTGCTCACAAAGTAGTGACAAAGCAACTACCGGAATATATTCTGAACTTCACACTCGAATTACACTGCGTTGCAATTTAAGATAACATTAGATATTTTAGAGCTAAACCTGTAATAAAGGTGATTAAATTTTCAGTTAGGCTGAACTTAAGAAATCCATTGTCCTGCGGACTTAGCAGACACGCGCTTAGTCGGAGATCTTACCACTTCAGACGCTCGCCACGGACAGACTGAACTGCGGGGCTTCTACCGAGCGTGCTTCCGTATACAAAACGGAAGTGACCAGAGAGGCAGCTCCCTATACCAACATGACAAGGGACAGACAGGACCATACTAAGAATAGAAACCTCTTTGCTTTAATTTACGATCGACACTAGTATTACGCAAAAAGAGGGTGTAACAGATGAGATTTCTGCCGTTCTGAGTGAAGCTTTTATGCGCTGTTATGCAGCATCGCGTGCGTTCATTACCTTGTCGGTGTTCAGACAGCGTCAGGGCGGCGGCCGGCAGCACATCTCCGCTCACCTCGCCATCTCTGAAGCAACTCCGCTCTTAACTTCTCCTCACTATAATTTACCGAAATTGGTTTAAAAAAAACTATCTGGCTCTGTTGTCATCTGACCAATCAGGGTCTCAATGTTAACCTTGAGATCCGCCTACAAAAATTCTGTCTATCCAATGAGAAACGTTACACTTTTCATGGTGGGGCAATGTTTTTAAAGTTTGCAACGTAACAGAGACGCGAAAAAGTCTCACGCTAAAACTTTCAGCTGGTGTGATCCTTTTAGCCTTATCGTAAGATCCATACTGTTCTTCTGGAGGGCTCTATCTTTTAACATGGGCTGGGGGGGGGGGGGTCCTAACGTAACAGAGACGCGAAAAAGTCTCACGCTAAAACTTGCAGCTGGTGTGCTCCTTTTAGCGTTATCGTAAGATCTATACTGTTCTTCTGGAGGGCTCTTTCTTTTAACATGGGCTGGGGGGTGGTCCTAACGTAACAAAGACGCGAAAAAGTCTCACGTTAAATTTGCGGGTGGTGTGGCCCTTTTTGTGTTATCGTAAGATGTACACTGTTTTTCTGGAGGGCTGTAGCTTTTAACATGGGCTGGGGGGTGGTCCTTGACGTAACAAAGGTGCGAAAAAGTCTCACACTAAAACTTGCGGGTGGTGTCGTCATAATGGTTAGCTGGCGACGTGGGTGTCCAGTCCATCCCTTATCGTAGGGCCTTCTAGCTTAACACGGTTCTGCTCTCGGCTTCTGTTCTCGTTTCTCCCCTCGGAACTGCGTCTGTCTCATGGTGGGAAGGTATGACATGCATTTAGGCATTCTTGTGTTATTCTGTGGTATTCCATTTGCTCACTCGTTACTTGTATTACTTTGGTTAATTTAATGTCACGATTTATTCGAAGCTATGTGACATACTACTGGATTTGCTTATCATGTCAGGGTTTTAATGGAAGGTGTTGGATTTGTCTGACACCTTACAGAGTACTATCACTGTCAGACGTGGACAGTCTTGTATTTAAGAGTATTTAACTGTGTCTAAATAATGCAAATTGAATGACATGCTCAATCCGTCTCGTAAAAATTCGTTGGTCTTCAGTAATTACATTTCATGAATGACGGATATTTTGAGACGGCAGAATGTTAACATCTGACTCATTACAAGAATTTTGTGTATAATCAACGTTTTATAATAAATGATGCTTCTTATCGTGATATTGTTTCTGTACTTGTACTGGATTAAGCAGATTCATAAACAATAAATGCTTATTTTGTGTAAAAATCGGACATTATGGATGCATATGGTTGTCACTTTTTAAAACAGCATAATAAAATACACTGCCTGAAAAAAACTTGAATCATTCAGAAGACATGGTCGGATGTCTGTATCTTCGTACACATACACACAACTGGCAGATATGTAAATGAATATATTTACTATCCTATGTGTCGGGTGGAATGGCCACCAGTATACGTTAATATTGTTCTTGTTTAGTCTTGTTACCAGTACTGATAGAGTATATAAGAGGTGCGAACAGCATCTGATTTATCACTGTGAAGGACACGAAGATGCCCTATACCTGTGTGAGACATCATTACCAGCACTTGACAAAGTTTGAAAGGGACCTCCATATGGCTCTCCGTTTGGCCGGTTCATCGAATAATAGTGCAATATCGAGATCAGTGTGGCATTCAGAAGTGTCAGTGGTTTGATGTTGGACTACATGGGAACATGAGAGCAGGCATACTAGTCGTTATAGCTCGTGTCGACCACGCCTGCCCACCACGCGACGTATTTCCGTATTGTGCACCAAGCACATTGTAGCGACTACACATCTGTGTCCACGATCCGCAAACACGAAATGGTCTTCCTGCGACTTTCTGTGCCACTGGTCAGCGACTAGTAGCAGCCGGAGTAGGGAACTACCGTGCCATGCATAGGCTGCCATTATCACCACAGCACTAACGGCTACGTGTGGGGTGGAGCTGTGATCACTAAACTGGAACTGGTGAAGAATGGCGTCATATTGTGTTCAGCGATAAATCTCGGTTCTGCACTGTATCTAATGACTATCATCAGCGATATATAACACTTCTCGAGGCACAGTGAAAAATTTCGCAGTAAAATCCAATTTGATTGACAAACTTGTGCCTAAGGATCCTGTTTTGCCTTAGATGTAATAGTATATTCAGACTAAGTAGCCTAATGATAAGAAGCTACTTAATCAGCCAGAGATTAAGTATAATTGGACTGTGAGCCACGCACTTGCAGTGTACAGAGGCGTCATTCTGGTACATTCAGAATCAGACAAGACACGAATCGTTTTATTGTGTTGCTTAAATCTAAGGTACTGTGCCATTGGGAAATAGGTCGTACCAAACACTTTTCCAGAGAGCTTTGATACTGGAAAAATGTTAATAAAGTAATTGAAATGATGCTGGATAAATGCCACTTATGTCAAAAATACAAGTCAGCTCTGCCTCGACAAGGTTTTCAGTGTCTGTAGGCATCAGAATCCTGGTCATATCTGCTTATTGATTTTGCAGGGCCCTTTCTCAGAAACTACTGGATCATCCTCAATTGATGTTTGCTTCAAAATTTCATTTGTGATACAGATGTCATCGACATCTTCAACGAGCCTGTGGACATCGACATAGCAAATGCTTGACCAGCAACCCTCTCAGCATGGTTTTGAGTGGATTTCCCGCAGTACCATCGGTGACTGCGAGGAGTAGTAGGATACAGAGAGAATGGATACCAATACATTTATTTATGGCATCCCAAGAGCACAATACCTACAGTCTGTTCTAGATTGTGATTGGATGGAAGACCTACATGTTAAATCGTTTTGCAGAAGTGACGAAATCGAGACATCTTGTGGTGATGAGACGTCTGGGAGCTGCGTTGATGTTTTCTTAGGAGTTAGCGAGATCCTTCTAAGTTACTCATTCTACATCAATGTGTCAGTTCTTCTTGCTCTGGCATACGCCGACTAAGGTACAAGAACTTTCGTAACACAAATAAAAGACGTCAGGATTCCTGAACAAATATGTGATAACGACTAAGAGGCAGAAGGGTTTTGTTACTGGGAAACTACAGTAGGTCGTGCAAAACGACACCCAGCTGGTATGACTGTGAACATACCATAATTTCGGGAACTATACACCTATAAATGATAATCACGCTACTTGTTGGGAATGTTATGCTGTTGCAACGTAAAGTTACTGTGGTTAGTGTTCCGACATATCACAAGGCGTGTGTGGGAAGTGACCACACTACTATTTCCGTAAAAAAAAATACGTATGTCTAGTCATAATGGGAGGATTGATTTGACCAGGGGAATTTGATTTCAACGTATTGAATATTATATCCGACCATGAGGGTCATAGATTTAATTTGTAAACAGCTGCACAATATACCAATGCAAGGGTTCAACTGGATCTGCTATAGTGTACAAACAAGACAGGCAATATGGCTGTAACATCATGGATACGCAGAACATCGGTTCCCCTAAGCAGCGCCCCACATGCTCTTTGTCTCACCATCGACTGCAGTGTTTATTACAGTATACCAACCCATAACGATGATGTCTTTCCCACCCTTACGTCTCTGGAGCGGTGTTGATTATCATGTAGTGCCAGACTCTTGTAGTTCACTACACTTGTTTGAGTGGGTCTTTCCAGAAGCGCTGACTGAAAATACCTGCAGTCTGTTCTAGAATCTGATTGACTGGAAGACCTAAATGTTAAATAATTTCCTATAAATCACGACAATCGAGACACCTTCTAATTTAACTTATAAATATATGGCGGGTTTCCTAGGGCGACTCCACTTGGCCCCCTGGCGTCTGGCGGAGGTAGCCAGTGGCAGGAACGAATGGACATTTCGGGCTTTAGGTGCGACCCGCTGCTGAGCCTCCCGAACTGGTCACGCTGGGTACGAGGATGCAGTTCACCTACCCATGTCCCCTTTGGTCGGGTGAATGGCGAACTAATACTCGGTGTGTGTTGGGCAGTCTTCACGATAGTGTGTGTTGCGAGTATTCTCAGATTTTTACATGGAAAATTGAGAAGATTCAATATGGCGAGCGTTTGTGCTGAACGGCTATTCCTCTATTTAAATTGATCGGTTGACGGCTGGGCAATCACAGCGGCACTCTCTCTGACCTCTGAGCGTCGAGAACAGCTGGTGAGTGTATACTGGGAGGTGAGCATGCAGCTGTTGGAGTGGCCAACGCGCGGCAGTGGCCCACAGAAGTTTCCGCGATCTCTGAATCTAACTGTGACAGTTACTACAGAATGAATCGTGATTTAATGTACGTGTTTACAAAGTGCCCTGTCCATGTGGTGATGCCTGCTGTGTGTGGCGTTGAGTGCTTCTTAATACATCCCAGTGAACTCTGTCTTGCTGCGGAAAGATGGAGTGGTATTTGTTTTAAACAAAGGTGCGTTTGTTGTTGTTGCTATACTGTGATGAGGTAGACCCTTTCCCTCCTTCTTCTTCCTGTAGTAGCAAGAAGAACCAACTCAGAAATTCCACAGGGCTTTAAGGAACACAGTCAGCAGACCTGTAGGTGGTCGGGAATTACACAACCGTGACGGTATAAATACCTGCCGAAATTTGAAATTACAACTATCGTTTTATACAGTACCTCTTCTAATCACGACGCTAAATTCCCGATTAGTCAATTTATTGTTTCTGATACTGGTATTGTGAGCACACTCCAGTCAAATAACTGTCCTGCAAATTGTTTAAGGACATTACACGACTGAATTGAAATTCTTTTTAACACTTTCACTAATTCATACGGAAGGGATGTTTCGCCAAATGACCTAACTGTGCCAGTATCCGCCAACAGGATGCAAGAAAAATCCAGATGGTGAGAAGAGTCGGGTGTGGAAACGAGGCGGTTGTGGGGTCGAATCCTGGCATCCACAATTTCCCTCTAAATATGCCAGTCCTAGTATCCACTGATAGGAAGCAAGGATAAACAGTACCACACAGAAGGTATCGATTTAATTAATTAGGCAATCAATATAACAGGAAGTAACCAAAGAGGTGTAGCGGGAGCGGTAGAGAGGGTTGGAGGGAGGAGGGGTGGGGAGGTTGCTTTTCCAAGCGTCCTTTGACGATGGTATTGTGAGCTAAGTCAGTCAATATCTGCACTGCAGCACGAGCATGTAGAGCAGCTGCTTCCACTGACCTAATGTGGAAGGTGTGTGTTTGGAAACAAAACAGGAAGTGAGTCTGGTACCAAATTTCAATGAAAGCTGAAATCCAGTACATGCATTCCTGTGCAAGCGACCGGTGCCTCCCAGTCCAGTGTTTTGGACTCAAAGAGTTGTCAGCAGTTCGGCTCTTGTGGTGCGGTGTGGGGTGCACGAAGTTGCGGTAGGGAGGTTTTTTGCAATAAATGTTTAGCACGACCTGTAACAGTGTAATTAAGTGCGCTAAGTGTTTCATATTGACGTTGATTTCATGACAGCATTCCTTGCATCATCAAAAAAAAAGCGAGCTATTTACACATTCAATTATGTCTACTAATTGTACTTTACAAGACCTGCATCTTCCAAAATTAAATAAATAGCAAAGAATGATGAGCTTTTCCCACCAATTAGAGAGACTGAACCCCTGCAAATTGTTATGCTAACTGGATATTATATATAAATACTGTATTACGTATTATTATGCCCTCTGCTATGTAGCTGAACTTCATATCATGGGATCCTTCCAATGCACCAGCTCAACACAGACTGAGCGACTTTTCTCGCCAATTTTTTTGTGGGAGAGGTGGGGAGGGAGGGTGTGAGTGGTGGAGGGAGTGAGATAATCTCTTGTGGTGGCATTGTGCTCTATCTCAGCCAATCCCTGCACTTCAGTGTGAACACACACACATGAACATTTTCAAAAATGGTTCAAGGACATCACACACATTCACGCCCAAGGCAAGATTCAAACCTGCGACCGTAGCCGTCACGCGGCTCCAGACTGAAGTGCCTAGAACTGGTTGGCCACAGCTGCCGGCACGAAAATTTTCCATCTAGACAACATGTAGTTGCTGTAGAAGTTAATACTTACACCATCCAGTCCAACAGCTCAGCCATTTTTCCAGATGGGAGGAGAGAAGAAGAGGGAATGAGCTTCTCCCACTGATTTTCAACCGTGTAGCACCCATATTAAACAATATAAACTACCATATGTCCTTTGTCTCCAGGAACTCACCATAGACTGGGTCTTTTATCACCAATTTACAGATGGGGTGAGGGGAAGGGGGAGGGGAGGGCTGGAGGGTTTTTCAAAGGGGGAGGGGTCAATTAATTGATCAAGTTAGTTCATTAGTCCATTAATTTGATATCAAAAGTGTGCTTGTATCGAGAAGGGGAAGGGAGAATGTGTTGACGATTTTGAGATTGATGGGAGAGGAGGATAGAGAGGGGGAGGGATGGGGGTTTCTCAGAGGGATGTATTATCATAAATAAATCCCCAGGGGTCCTAAATCAATTAGCGTAATAATAGGTTTGTCCCTCAATGTATGCTTGCCCCTGAATGTATACAAACCCCACAAACAAATTGTGCTCCATTCTCTCTTTACCCTACTTCTGCAAGGGTTAACATTATATGTACACCCACCAAATATGCAGGCAGGCAGGCAAGGAAGCAGGATGCTATTGAAGCCAGCTGGTCTCATCAGCATCCCCCTCCATCTCCACTAGGAGGGAGAGCTTATGTAGAAAGCTTAAGAGTTATACACCAATTAAACTGAGAGACCGCCACCAAACAGGCAAAACCATTGATCTGGCTCCTCTGTTACGAGCAGCAGTCAACAGATGGTGCTCAGTTCCCAGGACCGCTTTCTACTTAGGCTCCCATATCCACCAATACGTCATACTCGTTTGCTGACAATGTTGCCAGCCGCCCAACTGGGGACTACTTTGCTTCTGCCTAGTGCTGGCAGAGATGGAAATACTTCTGTCGACAGGCTGGAAAGACTATGCACCCTGGACACTTTCTCAGTGCTGTTCCTGCAGTTACATTACACAGTTCAGTGCCTGCAAACTGGTCAGTACACTTCTGCATTTATGCTCTAGATTACTGTGGGTTCTGTTTTGAGCGTTTCATAATTACTTTTAGTCATAGTGACACTACCATACATTGCCAAGAATCAGCTAAGTTATACATATTTCGTTATGTTAGGTATACAACATTCACTGTCATGTATCAGACTATTGCCAAAGTTAAGTACCATATTGTATCTCAACTATTAATAAAAGTTATTGTTTATTCCTTATTGTGTTCCCACATTTCTGTTCTAGTGGCATCTTGTCAATACTGAACCATAGTAGTAAACAAGTTTTCTGCTACAGTGGATGTTTGGGCTGAACTAACAGTAATATTCAATTACAAGATTCCACTTTTGAGGTGCCAGATCTGTCTTCGACAAAACACGTGTGGAACAAACTCATATGTCAACTCCATCCCAGTCCCACTATCCATGATATCAAAGACAGTTGTGGGCTAGCCTGTCTTACGGGAGGATACTACAGCTTCATGATACTCTTCCCAACCAAATCAGTGCATGCATTCAGGCCAGACTGGGTGCAACATCGTCCTACATGTATTGCTGACGAATCGTCAGAGAACTATATGAAACCCACCAAACTGATATCTGTTTCTACTCCTGTGGAAGGATGATGATGATGATATGGGGGGGGGGGGGGGCTCAACTGCACGGTCATCAGCACCCATACGAGATCCCAATTTTTACACAGTCCGTTTTCTTTTCACAATCCAATCTAGTCACTCTCACAAATGATGATGATGATGAAATGATGAGAACAACACAAACACTTAGTCCCCGAGCAGAGAAAATCCCCAATCCGGCTGGGACCCCATGATCCAGAGGCAGCCTGTGGAAGGAGTGAGCCAAATGACTCACAGTGCACAAACACAGAAATTCCCTGAAGAACTGTAATTCTGTCGTTGGTAAAAAGGAAGAACAGTCACTAAAATGCTCCAAGCTGTTTGTTACCATTTTAATTGACCAAAGGGGAAACGGTAATCATTGTATTAATGTTGGTAATTTTGCAGATATTAGATTAACGGTGCTATTATATGTGTAACACTAATGCAACAGGCCATTCAGGTGTTAAAATCAATGCTGCATTTCAGCTATAAATTGAAACATGTCAGCCATCCATGCAGACTTACTTCATAAGAGTGTAAGTGCGCCACTCCTCAGTCTCCTGCTTCCTTCCAAAGTATAGTAGTATGGACAGACTATACTGTATGGTATTATATCTGTGTAGTTACACATGGAATGTCTCCTGGAGTTGAAGGACTTCGACCTGAGAGACTCAGTAATGGTGAGCGCGAATTTTGGTTAGATAGTGCTTGGCCTGCCGGAAGAAACGGCGCTCTACTTAAACTTCTAGTGTAGTAACAGTGCTGATCTGAATCTTATCACACTGCTGCATTTATATGGGTAAGACCCCTATGAGCTCTTGGCTTTTAAAAAAATTGCCATGCATGTTTCATTTATGTTTTTTGTTGTAGGAATGGTTTGGAATCGTATTTGTTGAAGATTAATTTCTCATGTCGAGTGTTTATTTACACACATCAAAAAAAAAAATTCTCATGAACCAGGTTAGGAGAACTCCTGAAAATAGAAGTTGACTGTGGATATTGTATCACAGATACAGTCCCTTTGACTGTTCAGAAATGTCACTAAATCGGCCCAAAGATGTAAACAACCATGCATGAGCAGCGCCTATTAGACGGAGGAGGTCCGACAGCCGATCAGTTCCAATCACTCCAGCCGGCCGTTGTGGCCGTGCGGTTCTAGGCGCTTCAGTCTGGAACCGCGTGGCCGCTACGGTCGCAGGTTCGAATCCTGCCTCGGGCATGGATGTGTGTGATGTCCTTAGGTTAGTTAGGTTTAAGTAGTTCTAAGTTCTAGGGGACTGATGACCTCTGATGTTAAGTCCCATAGTGCTCAGAGCCATTTGAACCATTTGAACCAGTCACTCCACTGGAAGGTGTAGCTCAACCATGCCTAGACAGTTCGATCGCGTCCGCTTTGTTACTTTGTGCCAGGAAGGGCTCGCAACAAGGGAAGTATCAAAGGCGTCTCGAAGTGAACCAAAGTGATGTTGTTCGGACATGAAGGAGATACAGAAGGAACTGTTTATGACATGCCTCACTCAGGCTGCCCAAGGACTACTACTGCAGTGGATGACCGCTACCTATGGATTATGGCTCGGAGGAACCCTGACAGCAACGCCGCCATCTTGAACAATGCTTTTCATACAGCCACAGGACGTCTTGTCACGACTCAAACTGTCCGCAATAGACTGCATGATGCGAAACTTCACTCCCACCGTCTACGGCGAGGTCCGTCTTTGCAACTGCGACACCATGAAGCGCGGTACAGATGGGCCCAACAACATGTTGAATGGACCGCTCATGATTGGCATCACGTCCTCTTCACTAATGAATGTCGCATATGCCTTCAACCAGACAATCGGCGGAGATGTGTTTGGAGGCAACCCGGTCAGGCTGAACGCCTTAGACACACTGTCCAGCAAGTGCAGCAAGGTGGAGGTTCCCTGCTGTTTTGGGATGGCATTGTGTGGGGCTGAAGTACGCTGCTGGTGGTCATGAAAGGCGCCGTAATGGTGTAATGGTGAATGCCATCCTCCGAGCGATAGTACATCCATATCGGCAGCATACTGGCGAAGCATTGGTCTTCATGGATGACGATTCGCGCCCCCATTGTGCACATGTTATGAGTGACTTCCTTCAGGATAACGACATCGCTCGACTAGAGTGGCCAGCGTGTTCTCCAGACATGAACCGTATCGAACATTCCTGGGATAGACTGAAAAGGGCTATCTATGGACGACGTGACCCACCAACCACTCTGAAGGATCTATGCCGAATCGCCATTGAGAAGTGGGACTATCTGGACCAACAGTGTCTTGATGAACTTGTGGATAGTATGCCACGACGAATACAGGCATACATCAGTACAAGAGGCTGTGCTGCTGGGTATTAGAGGTACCGGTGTGTAAAGCAATCTGGACCACCACCACTTAAGGTCTCGCTGATTGGTGGTACAACATGCAATGTGTGGGTTTTCGTTAGAGGACAGAAACAATGTTTATGTTGATCTCTATTCCTATTTTCTGCACAGGCCCGGAACTGTCGGAACCAAGGTTTATGCAAAAATTATTTTGATGTGTGTTTTCATGAGAGGACAGAAACAATGTTTATGTTGATCTCTATTCCTATTTTCTGCACAGGCCCGGAACTGTCGGGACCAAGGTTTATGCAAAAATTATTTTGATTTGTGTATATTCTAATCGAACACAGTATTATTTTGTTTTAGGTTTGGAAGCATGTACACATGTGGATAAAGATATACAGTTGTGATTGTCACATCCATAAGCCCTCTTGCAAATCATCCCCACTTTCTCTTGACTACTGGTTGGCACGTTATGTAGATCACGTATTTTCTTTGCTTGTGTAGTATATTTAAGACGTATCTGGGCAGTCCTAGTGCCTTGACTGCTCACCGACGAGCGCAGCTCTGCGAATCAGCATCAAGATGATGCTGCCGACATGCCAATGGAAAATGCGGAAAGTGCCACACCTCCTCGAAGGCAGAGTTCAGTGCCCCCTGTCGACGCTGACTTAACCAGCCACCCATCGCTGGACGGACTCAGTTCGGTTGCAGAGTTCGACAGCATCAGTACTGGTTAATAGGAAGAGATACTTACCCTGCATTCTGCGAGTAGTAACAGAGAGTAAATGTAATTGCATGTAGGAGGCACAAGAAGCAAATAAAGCCAGTTCATAACGAGAAGTTCAGGTATGTTTCTTTCCTTTTAAGGGTTAAAGAGTTCTATTAATTTGAAAGTGAATGTAGAGATCATTTTGGACTCCTGCCACCGGCCGTCGCAGTTTCTTTCCTTCCTTGTTTGTGTCAGTGCAGACTCCGACTGTAGCCAGAAAGTGGTTCAAATGGCTCTGAGCACTATGGGACTTAACTTCTGAGGTCACCAGTCCCCTAGAATTTAGAACTACTTAAACCTAATCAACCTAAGGACATCACACGCATCCATGCCCGAGGCAGGATTCGAACCTGCGACTGTAGCGGTCGCGTGGTTCCGGATTGTAGCGCCTCGAACCGCTCGGCCACCCGGCCGGCTCGACAGTAGCCGACACAATATTCTACCCCAGAATCCGCAGCCACATCTTGGATCGTAGCCAGTCTGACAATTTCCTTATCAGACAGCTGTCGAAGCCTATATTGTTACATGACATGCCCGTGTAAGTTGTAATGTTTACACCCAAGTTCAGATTGTAACTCGAGTCGTCAGGTGCCTTGTACTCCTCCTCACTCATTGAGGCATTGGCATACCTTATCATCCACTGACAAAATCCCCCACAGTTTTTTATGGTTGCTTTCACGTGGCCCACAAGATGCAGGGAGTTGACTGGACAACTGAAGACGTGAAGTGACATCAGAGAAGCGCACTGAAAATTGGTGGCAATGACCACGATTCCTACAAAAATGTTGCTAGCCAGCTATGTGAGATTTTGCGGAGTGCACTGAACACAAAGAACAGGTGCGTTTTTCCGCTGTCTCCTACGATTGGAAACAAATTCACTTGAATCCAAGTGTTACACAAACTTCTCCACCCCGATAATTCGCAACTTAACGACTAAGAGCGGCGGCCTTTGCGTAGACAAGCAAAAATGCGTGATATGACAGCAGAAGTCAATGTAGGACTACAGCGAACGCATCCATTAGGACACTGCGGCGTAATTTGGTGTTAACGGGCTATGAAAGCAGACAACCGCGCCTGCAGCTCCTCTCCTGGGCTCTTGACCATATTGGTTGTACCCTAGATGACTGGAAAACAATGGCTGAGCCCCGATTTCAGTTGGTTCGAGCTGATGGTACCGTTCGAGTGTGGCACAGACCCAACGAAGCCATGGACCTGTATTGTTAACAAGGCACTGTGCAAGGTATAGGTGGTTCCATAATGGTTTGGGCTAGGTCTTCTGGTCCAACGTAACCGATCACTGACTGGCAATGGTTATGTTCGGCTACTTGGAGACCATTAGTAGCCATTCATGGACTTCATGTTTCCAAACAACAATGGAATTTTTATGGATGACAATGCGCCATGTCACCAGGTCATAACTATTAGCGATTGGTTTGAAGCTCCCTTTCGAAAATGGGTTGACATAGATAAGAGAATGTGGCAGGCTCTCTGTAGCTCACAGCACAACTGTCTATGGGTACATGCAAGATCCAGTCCCCAAAACTGGCTGAAGCTACAGAGTAGTTCAAAGAGGATGTGCGTCTAACCTGGAGCTCACTAACAGGATTGGCTGGTGGACTGCTGCTAGGCCTAGGATGAGGTGATGGTCCATGCTGAAGTGATGACCGACGCAAGATGTTCCATGGCACAGCATGCCTGTCATCGGTGGACCGAGCTGGGGTGACACAGTGAACATGGTATCGACAGATACAAGATGCTGTTTGTGAACAATTTGAATCCATCTTCGACGGGGTCCAGCCGCACTGTTGTGGCGCAAGCCTGTCTCCGGATATTTCCAATACTCTTGCAAAGGAAGAAACTGAAATGAAATTGATAATTATCATTTGTAACGATTTAGAACAGACATATACAGGCGTCAACAATAATTTATAGTACTTATGTATAAAATCATCAGCATCCATATTGGTAAAATACAAACACCTCATCTCATCATCAGATGGTGAACTGCCTCTTAGCAGCGTTTCCAGGTCATAAATGTCCTTTTCCTCCCCCATTGCAATATTGTTACTGAGTGTGTGGTGTCACCGCCAGACACCACACTTGCTAGGTGGTAGCCTTTAAATCGGCCGCTGTCCGGTAGTATACGTCGGACCCGCGTGTCGCCACTATCAGTGATTGCAGACCGAGCGCCGCCACACGGCAGGTCTAGAGAGACCTCCTAGCACTCGCCCCCAGTTGTACAGCCGACTTTGCTAGCGATGGTTCACTGACTTATACGCTCTCATTTGCCGAGACGATAGTTAGCATAGCCTTCAGCTACGTTATTTGCTACGACCTAGCAAGGCGCCAGTGTCCTTACTATTGATATTGTGAATCATGTACCATAAAGAGCGACGTTCTCCATTAATGGATTAAAGTTAAGTATTCCACCAGCTACGTCCGTTGTTTCTAAATTGTAATTTCCTTGTCCTGTTCCAGACCTCACGCCAGCCTGCGTGAGCTAAAACGCGTGCATTGCGGCCTCCTTTACTTACACAGTGTTGGCTCTCCTGCCAACCACAACAGAGTGCATCTAGAAAAAAAATCATAAGCATTGCATGCAAATTTATAAAAATTATTATTGTAGAATAGAAAAGAAACGAACTACTGCAACTTATGCATCTACCCCTGGACAATTGGTGTCATTCCAGATGAAGTCACGCTAGAGAAAGATGTCATGAGTAGAGGTAAGCTGAAGAATGTGTCATTCAGATAGATCTCAGCATAAACCCATTCCCCCATAGCCATATCGTCATCGGTACCATCAAGAAAGAAACAAGAAACTCTCGTCAGCAATGCATACAAGTGTAAATTGTTATAGAAGAAGAAGAAAAATTAATTACTACATACATACATACTTTGTGTTTGTTAATACTAGGAGCCCATTCCTGTGAATTTGTACCAGAGAAACGCTTCATAATTTGGAATGGATAAACTTCAGATTTATGTGATAGATTGGGAAATGTTAGCAGCTTCTTCCCTACGACACATCTCTGTGACATTATCCAAGGCTCCTAGAAAAAAGGGTATCATTTCCTAATCATCATATTCATGCATTCTTATGTAATGCTCTTATGTGAATTACTAATACCTTTTATGTATTTGACTGTCCATTGTAAAGCCTTGGGAGCCCACACTATAGACCTGATCAGCTATAGGTGTTTCAATAAAAACACAGGAGATGGTGTCGTATAAATATCATACACACACACACACACACACACACACACACACACACACACACACACAGCCAGAGAGAGAGAGAGAGAGCAAAGGGAAGAAGAGATGAAAGTTTTTTTTGCTCGTTTTGATGCGTTACTGCTGCACGTGGACTGGGCATTGTGTCACCTTCAATCATAGGTTGTAGGGTCGATACAGACTGGCAGTGCATAATCAGAGGACTGGGCTGGACTTCATCCACCCTGTTGCTGTAACCTCTTTAAAAAATTCTGCAAGGGAAAAAAAGCATTACGTTAGATTACCATATTGTTATTGTTATTATTCACAAATTGAGAGAGAAATATATTTAAAAAATAACTTCTACTTACAGTCACTATACTCACATGTTAAAGATTTTGGTTCGCAAATTGTAAGCCCTCCACCACCCTCTGAGGTGCCTATTAGCCCCATTAGATCCTCCGAATTACTACCTGCATTAGAGGTGACAATACACAAAGAAAAAGTTCATCAGATTGCAGCTATATACGACGACGAGAGAAACACATACGTACATATCAAAGTCGTTTTTTTTAGATGTGTACCTACAGCATCTTCAAACTGAGGGCTCTCTCAGCTCCTTCTACGCCATCACAGTCATGCACAGAATGGCATTTCATATGCGCTAGAAGACCAGCAACGTTGATATTATCACATCTCGGACTAGAAATGGAATGGTTTCCGGCAGCAATACGCCTCTTATTTATAGCCAGAAAACAGGTAACATCCATATTCTGTGCTATACTGAACCAAAAACAAACAATCTTCGTACATCCGTAGTTGAAATGGAGGACAATGGGACGTCAGCTGGTATAAATTTATATTGAAAATGATGAAATTCCTCCAGCTGTATTTAAGGTGTCGATTTTATTTGGCAACTAGTTTCAACGATGTAACAACGTCATCTTCATGCCCATACACTTGTTGACGCCAACTGCGTGCGGCTGATACTAGAAGACAGTGGTGAGATATGGACGTGACTTCTAGTATCAGCCACACACAGTTGACGTCAGCAAGTGTATGGGCCTGAAGATGACGATGTTACAACGTTGCCAAAATAAAATCGACACCTTAAATACAGCTGGAGGAATTTCATCATTTTTAGTAATAACAAACAAGGATGGTTAATCACCACCATATGGGCACCAGTAGGTTTATTTCTGTAAAACTGTAATCAGTAGGCACTTCCGCCACAAGGTGGCGCATAGGCGATGGGCGTTAGAATCTTGTAGCAGAACGTTAATTCCGCCACTGCCGGTGCTGGTTAAAGGATGCTATATTATATTATTGGAATAACATGTAGGCACTCTTATCAGCATGTTGAGACATGCCAGATGGCGGATACAGGTCTTACCGAGTGTAGGTGTTCTTGCACAGCAAAAACCTGCTACTATCATACGGCTGACATACTAGTCATCATGATGTGCTTCAATTGATACACTTCATAGAGAGGTGCATATCAGCTGGCTTCGGCATGCTGAAGCAAATTTACGCCTCTCCATTAGTATAAAAAGGCTGGGAGAGATGTGGTTTATCGAAAACATGAAGCAAAAAATGGTTTAAATGGCTCTGAGAACTATGAGACTTAACTTCTGAGGTCATCACTCCCCTAGACCATAGAACTAATTAAACCTAACTAACCTATGGACATCACACACATCCATGATCGAGGCAGGATTTGAACCTGCGACCGTAGCGCCTAGAACCGCTCGGCCACAACGGTCGGCAACATGAAGCAGATACAGTTTGAGTGTAACTCAGTTTGCACTGTAATCACCTGGGATTTGCCTACTGATCGGCTCCGATAGGCCCTTGGTGACAGGCAACAATGGATTTTTGTCGTTTCCAGCAACATACAGAAGAAAATTCTAAAATTATATCTCCCGTCCTCGAAATCTATAGGCAACATGTGTGGATGCAAATAAAAACTTATCTGCACCCATGATGAATAAGAGGTAGAGCAAGTGTAGTAAGAGGAAATGTTTAAATACAAAGTTTTTAGAAGAAAGCATCATTTATAGACAAGCTAAAATTACTCTCATAGAAAGAAGAGCAACCCCCCCCTCCCCCCCCTTATACATATCATACAGGAAATCGTTATTGCTGACACCACAGTAAAGCTGTAAATTATCGTATGTGTAACATTCAGAATTCAAGTGATCTCTTGCATCAGTTAGTTTACAACTGTTGAACACCCTGGAATGTTTATTTCAGATTTAACTTCCTGTCTGTTTGTACTACCAGACTAATGTATCAAGGAGTTTCCAGTTGGACTGTTGTTTTAATGGCCAATGTCTGTCTGGATGTCGTCACAGTTAAACTGGATATCGGACAGATCCCATGAACAGAAACTTAGTGGTAGTTGAATACCTGAATTGAATTCAGTACACATAAAAATTTCAGATGCCCCTCGGCTGTCACTGAGATATGAGACATTTTCCAACACAATTTATTCTCTTCTTGCTGCCCTTGAATGTATGAGCCTCTCAAACCAGAATCAGTTCTTGTTTGGCGTTCACGATGACACATGTATTATCCTCTAAGTACCACATTAAAATTTTGAGCCGAATACACACACTAGAATGTCCCCTTATAGATATGTCTATGAGCCATTGTGCATTTTGTAAACCATTTAAGTTTGAAGTTAATGTGGAAACATATGTTTTGAGGCTCAGTGCGATTCCAACATTTCTTCTGCAGTCTGTCTTGACGCTATTAAGTTATTATCTTATTTCTTGAAAGAGTAAGACGAACATATTATATTAGAGTTCCAATGCTGCTTTAGGGCTTCCCTCATCCTCGATAAATCTTCCTTGCAAGTATAGGAAACTGTTGCCAGAATGTTTAAATCATCTTGGCGTTGAATGAGAATCCTTATCTGATCATTATTACTAAATGTCGCCAAAGCAAACGGTTTCTTTGAGAGACATTCGTAACAAATGATTCGATTGTGATATGTAACTGGAGCTGTTATATGAAGTGACGTCATTGCATGGGTTAAATCCTATTAACTTAAGGAACTTGACATTCACCCAGGTTATCACGTTGTGCTTCCCCTGTGATGTGACGTACTTTAAGCTACACCAGCCTGATTTTATTACGGTAAATTGAGAAAGTATCCCACTAAACAGTTATGAACTCTTCGTCTTACATTTAATAATTGAAATTGCACTTCAAATACGTATACTTTACGTAAAGTGAAAAATCATGATAGGATTCGAACCTGTGACAGTAGCTGTCGCGCGGTTCCAGACTGAAACGCCTAGAGCCGCTCGGCCACCGCAGCCAGCTCGCAGAAATCGGCTGGAGCCAATCAAATGTGGGGTATTACCCCACAACACAATTATTTCGACTTGCACACTGGATCCAGAAGTCAGTTCCAGCACAGTGAGTAGCTACAGAAAGACTTAGCCAGGACATCACTTGCTACAACATGCATGCATCTCCACTCTGCATGTCACCAAGGGATCGGACTTTGTCACTGTGGTGCGGCCATGCCAGGAGGCCTCGGTATAATCTGCCCCACTACTTCTTCACCACTTTGAGTACAAATATTTGCACAAACTTAGACAATTTCTCTGCTTATCTTGTCAGGACTTCATCAGCAAAGTCTATCCCCAAGAAATTCCAGGTGTTGTGATCCTGTTACAGTTTTCTGCTTGAACATCTGCCGAAGACGCTGGACTTTGACTCCTATTTCAGAACCCAAGTTTGTTCAAGTAATTGGAAAACTTTAAGTTACACTTTAAATTTTAATTTGGTAAAATTTATAAGTTTTAACTTTGTGGAACTTCGTAGTTGTTTTTGTCATTGATCACTCACTGCATGAAGACCTATGTTTCTTTCTTTGGAAGGTATTGATTGTCTAACGATAGTGTCAGTGGTCTTACCTGTGTGATATTTACTTTTTTTACAATAAAACCGTTTAATTGTGTGTCTAATACAGTTTTCTGTGATATTTCGTTCGGATGGGACATATCACTACCCATGCTTTTACAGGTCTATAATATTCAACACTAGATGGTCTACTGTCTGAATAATCATTGGGAGGTATGTGGGATTCCTTGGCACCACGCCAAGTTTATATCATGTCGGTAGTAGAACAAAGTATGTTCTACCTCACTCTCTATGCCGGCGATAGATATGGCAACATTCCAATGACATAATGGCAGGAATTTCATATTTTGGCGGGAAAATAGGTGGTCAATTGGGCTACCTCCACTAATCTAACCCCTCCCCATCCTCCCCTCTCATCACCCCCAGAAAATAGTGGGAAGTTTAAATTCCAGCACGACAATGCAACACTCCACAGCTACCTCCACTAATCCAAGAAAATGGCGGGAAAATAAGTCACTTGGGCTACCTCCACTTACCATAGTCATCCGATCGCCACCTTTTCCTAGTAATTGGCGGGAAAAGGACTCAGCCTGTGCTGGATACAATGGACGTAAGTCGTTATTTAAACAGTCTTTACTTAAACAATTTGAGGCAGTAGCCCCATCCAGTGTGTTCACCATGATGTCTGGAGTCTAACTGCACATAATACAGGCAACTGGTACAACAGAGTATAGTGCTATACTATGCTTCCCAATCAGTGCATTTGCAGTAAGTGTTGCCAGCTGTACTACATTTACAAGTAATTTTAGAACATGGAACGAGAGGTTATGTCATGATCGCATGGGTTGAACTGACGTAAACAAAGAGATAGAGTTGTGGAAAATACCTATAAATTGAGGGAATATACACCGAAATGCGGGGAAATTGAGGAAGTACTTGCACGTCTTCTGGTCGGTGCACAACTATTTGTACATGGGAACACGTATGCGACAGCAAGAGGAATCTGAGAAAACATCGACATGGAAGCAAAGGGAACCCGGCACACAGTCACCTTTTTTTCTGTCGAGGCTACATTCTACTGTATGTCTATTGAGGTTACAGAGATCCACGTGAATTGACTACTGTATTTTTTTTTCTTTTTTCTTTTTTTTAAAAACTTTATTTACCATCAATAATAATTATACATGCTAACCCACTTCCTTATGTGATTAGTGGGTCTTACTTCCTATATGTTGGTTACAATTAGCAGCTAATTACTATATATTAGGTCGTGAGATACAGCTATATTCGAATTACAATGGGCAGCTATTCAGTTACTAGTTTTTTTAACTTCTAAGATTTTAACTAACTTACTTCTACTTCCTGCAGTGTCACAGATGTGTCAGAATATATATAAACCTACTTTATTGCATTGTCCATCGAGCTAATCCCGATGGGCGTGCCCCTGACACTGGGCAGTCCAGGATGTTAATCGCTGCAGGTTCCTAATTCTAAATTCCTAGTCTAATTTCTACTAACTAGTTCTAACCTAAGTCAATTTCGGTGCATTGTCCAGTCCTTGTTGTTTTTTATTCCCCACTCCCCCTAATCCCGTACGTGGCGGATTCCAGACTGTGAGGTCGGCCAATCCACGCGCAGGCGGTATGGGAGTAGGACGCGTGTTGGTTGTAATTATCTATTTAGTTTTGTTCCCACATGTATTCTCTTAACACTTTTCGTGATACCTCGTCAGCAAGTTTATTTAGTGTTTGGAAGGTGTCTTGTCGTCTTATCAAGTGGTATGTGTCATGATCGGGTAATTGGTCACGTAGTGTGGAAGCAACATCATTGAAGAGGGGGCATTCGTAAATCACATGATCGGGAGTGCCCTCTGGTTCACCACATTCACACGTGGGTGTGGCCCTTTTCCCGAACCGACATAAGTATGTCGGGTAAGGCCTATGTCCAGTGAGAAAATGGATTAGTCCTCTGGTGGGTTCAAAGTATTTCATTTTTAGTCGTTCTCTAATACATGGAATCAATTCATATGTCCTGCGCCCTGTTTCATCCGTTTCCCACTGTTCTTGCCATATTTGTTCTCCCCTTTGCCGAATCTCACCCTTGCCCCCTGCCCCAATGCCTAAGATCTCCTCTATTTTTGTAGCATTTCCCTTCTTAAGCCAGAACCACGCAGCCTGCTCTCTGATTTTGATATCCAGGGGGCAGAGCGCCATTATGACCAGTAGTGCTCTCCCTGCTGATGTTCTGTAAGCCCCTACCGATCTAACTATAATGTTCCTTTGAACCCTTCTCACTGTCATGGCGGGCACAACCCTCGTGAGCCTGTGTGCCGAGACTCCCGAGCCGTAACCCACTGTTGATGTTAATATGCTATTATGATAGAGTCTTATGAGATGAGGTGGAAGATGAAATCTTTTATGTCCAAGGATATGAGATTGTTCAGTGATTGAAGGGCTTTCTGGCTTATGGTTTCGATGTGTTTCCCAAAGTTCCACTTCTCATCAATGATGATGCCCAGGTATCGTGTGTCACGTTTCCAAAGTACCGGCGTGCGCTCGATTCGTACAGTCGGGTTACGGATTACTTGTCCCTTTAATAGTAAGTAGGTAGACTTGCTCGGTGATATCGTCATTTTGGTGTTTTGACACCATAGTTGTAACTTGTTTAGGGCACTTTATATTTTGTGTTTAATGTCTTCGCAGCTACGGCCGCCGACCAACAGGAGGAGGTCATCTGCATAGGCTATCACCTCTAGCACTTCTTCACTTCATTGTAGGGTGTCTAGTAAAGGCTCCATGTGGGTGTCCCAGAACAGGGGCCCTAACAGGGAACCCTGTGGACAGCCCTTTGTTATAGATTTTCCAATTCTCTCTCCAGAAGATGATAGCCAGACCTCCCGTTCTTCGCAATAGCTCCTCAGACAACCATATAGCGGCCCTGGGCACTGCTTCCCCGCAAGCAGGAGAAGAGCGAAGGCCACCACAGGTTGTCGAAGGCGCCACTGATGTCAACCATGATGCCCACCACGTACTTATGTCGGGTAGAGCTACAGACTTCAGCAGCCAGGGCGATTGCATCAGATGTCGATCGCCCAGGCCTGAAGCCGAACTGCCTGTCGTTCATCCAACGCAGCATCCGATGTGCAGCCAGTCTGTCAGCTAGTAACTTTTCTAGTATTTTCCCTAGTATATTAAGCAAGCAGATTGGTCTCTAGGATTTTGTATTTGTTGGATCTTTATCTGGCCCTTTCCGAATGATAGCTACATTTCCAGTCTTCCACACCCTTGGAAATTTTTGTTGCATCAGACACTCATTATACAAGTGAGTAAGTGGTGCAGTTAGCTGGGGAGCTAGGAACTGCACCACTTCGGCTACAATGCCATCTGGCCCGGGAGCTTTACCCCTTTTAAGTGATTTTATGTGGGCAGCCACCTCTTCCTCCGAGAAAGGGTAGACTGCCGTATTGTTGATGTATTCATTGAGGCTGTCATGTCTTAGTTGTTGTTGTTGATCAGATTCCCCGTCCGCGCTATCATCAGGCAGCAGGGACCGGAGGAGGCCCTCGGCGGTTTCCCGCCAGGATTCCGTCATCCTGTCCCCGTGCCTGACTGTTGACAATTCCAGTGGAGAGAGGATCTTCTCTCGTACTAGTTTATAAGGTGTACCCCAGGGGTCCAATGCCAATTGGCTCTGGACAAAGTTTTCCCAGCTTTGTAATCTAACAGCCTGGAGTTCCTTCTGGAATTGGAGTTTAGCCTCCCGATATTGCAGCAGCCATCTTTGCCGTTCTGGCCAGACGACACTGCGCTGGTAATATCTTCTCAGCCTTCTAACAGACCGGCGCATATCCTCGAGTTCGGGCGACCATGGTGATGGAGAGGCTGCCATGGCCTTCCTCCTGGTCGGTACTGCAGCTTTCACCGCGCTAGTTATTGCACTGGTCATTTCGTTTGCTCGGTCGTTTACGTTTATGTCAAGGTCTGCGCCACCTTCTGGTAAGGCAGGAATGACACACTCCCTCACTAGTCGTTCCCAGTCAGCCCTTTTGTAATTAAACTGCGTTTCCCACCCCGTGGCCCAGCGGGACACCCTTTCACCTATAGTGAATGTTATTAAGTTGTGGTCGCTTGTGGTGGCGTTTGTTTCTACTTTCCACTCTTGTACTGTGTTGATTGAATTGGGGGTATCTAGTCCTCCTCCTCCAGCATAGGTTGGAGGGTTGCCAGGCTTGTTAGCTATCACTAGTTGAGATGTCATTATAAAATCTTCAACTTTCTCTCCATTGGTGTCCCTTATGCCACTGTACCACAGGGGGGATTTTGCGTTGATATCAGCAGTGATTATCATCCTTCGTCCTTGCAATGCCGTGGTTACTGTGGATAGATGGTCAAGATGTGTTTCAATGTTATCGCCGTACTGAAAATACTTATTAACTAGTACTGTTGCTCCACCGGGATACACGAAACTGCAGTGACTGTTGGTATATTGCGATAGTGTAGTTACTTTCAAGGCTTTATTAGTGATTATTAGCGCCGCTTTCGGATTATCTCCTTGGCTGATGACCTGCCAGGTCGCGGCTACAAATGCGATTTTTCCAGCTAGGGAGTACGGCTCTTGTAGACAGAGCACATCAAGCCTCCTCTCCTCCACTTCCTTACGTAGCTCCTGCATTACAAGTCGACTGTTGTGTGTGTTGAGTTGGCCAATGGTAATTTTTGTCATCTACGGGAAGTATGTATGTAAGCGGTCTTCAGGCCATGTCTTGCTCCAGTCAAATGCAATCGTCCATTTGCCAGAACTGACTGTTCGTAAATGTCGTCTAGGTCAAATTTTTCTCCTCGTCTCTCGAATACTTTCTTTAGTAAGTCTCGCAGGGCTCCGAAGTCGGTGCGGAGATTCACTGGCTTTAGCTGTATCCTGTCTACAGCCTCCATTACCGAAAAGGTGACTCTTCTTCCGTATTCATGTCTTATGCGGACCACAAGTCGTAAGGCAGTGGTCAGGGTAGCCGGCTGCTCCAATCTTGCCAGTTGCATGATGAATTCTAGATTTGGATATATCCGAACCGGATCTACTGGCGGTAACCTTACCACTGGGGTGTCTTGAGAGCTTGTTATTGTGCTCTCTTGCACAGGCTTGTGTTCTTTTTGGTTGCTTCCTTCTATTGGTACCTCAGGGACAGGATGCCCTTGCTGTTGCTGATGTTTGATCGGCTTCACTCCCCTGCTGAGAGAGGAGGGAATGGCCATAGGGATAGATTCCGTCTGGATACATTTATCAATTTTCGGCGGATGTGTTTGGATGCTTTTGTCAGCTTTCTTAGTTATCAGATCTCTCGAAAGAGACTTTATGAATTCTTTGAACCTATTTGCCCTGATGGCATCCCTCCTCCTTTTGCTAGGGGATTTTCGCTTTGGCATCCTGTTTTGTTTGCCGTACTCAACCATAGTCCGTTCTGGATATCAGTTTCTGCTCTAGCATGCGGTATGTAGGGCAATTCCGTCTTGAAGCTCCGCAACCATTTCTTCCCGTGTCTCTTGCAGGGAATGCATACACTTGCAGCTTTACATTCTTTCCGTGTATGACCGTCTTCGCCACACTTGGAGCACGCCGACCCCCTGGTGCAGTGCCTTAAAATGTGGTCCAGGTCTCCACAGTTATGGCAACGAGATACCACGAGATAGTCTCTAATATTTATGGCATGAAAACCAATATACAGTATGCCCATTGTTATTATCTGCTTCCACATTTGTGCTGTGACCTCGGCGACGTGATTTACGACATCACGATCCCGAAACCCCGTTTTAAATCTCAGCCTGAAAGAATCCTTGAAATCATTATCATTCATTTGGTCAAAGTTCTGGTCCTTTATAGTCTGGTACAGTTCTTCGTTTGTCGTTGTTGCTGGTACATCGTATAGAATGACCAAAGGGTTTCTTTTTCTCGGCGGTTCACACTTAACCACCGAGTTCAGCTTGGGGTTCTTTAACAATTTTTCTTTGTCTTCCTCTGTGGCCACCTCCACAATCACTGAGTTCCTACTAGGTTTAACTTTTTTATTTTGATTTTGTCTTTCGCTGGATCAATAGTTTTGGTCAACAACTCTTGTATTTTTTTAACACTCGTGTCTTGGCCGGGTAGTGTTCTTAGGAAGATCGCTGTGTCTGACCGCTTGGTCACCTTGGCGATCGTTTCTTTCGTTGTTTGTGGTTTTGGTGGCGCTTGCGCGAACACTCCAGTCCAGGTCTTCGTAGGTTGCCTTCTTAATCTTTCATTCTCCTTTTCTAACTCCTCTACGCTGCCTTCGAGTTTGGCGTGGGCGATGGCCCATGCAGCCGGCTCGTTCTTAATAATAGACAGTGCCGCCTGACTTATGTTTCCGTTTTTGATGTTTTGCTCCAAGAGCAGCGTAACATGTGCGTGTCTTTGAGTAACGGTTTCGTCTTCTGCCAGTCCCATCTCGTCGTGAGGAGAGGGATCAAGCATCGTAGATGCTCGCTTGAGCGCACTTGATTCACTCGTCTCTATAGCAGCCATGTTATTTAACGAGTGAAAAAAGGGGTGGGAGCCCGTCTCTTACCCCGGACCGGCTCCTCTGGCATGGGGGCGGGCCAAGAAGGCAGCTCACCCACCGGCCTCGCCCCAAGGCCAAGGGCATTCTGGAACTGCGGGGTTCAGCGCGACGTTGCCAGCGCACTGGTTCCCTTCGGCGACTCCGTCCTCGTCGATTTCACCCGGCACTCCTCGGCAAGTGCACCCCGCACTCCGGAGAGGCGGATGCACCTCTCGTCCTTCGCCTCTTACTAGCCCGAGATTCCACCTCTCGGCCAAGGACCCACTCCTGCTCAGGTGGTGGGCCGGTCACCCAGTCGTTCAGTGGTCTGGACCCATCTAACCTAGCCCAGGCGATGTCACCACCTCCTGGGTTTGGCAGAACACACCGCGGTTACCCAGGGGCGCGGCGAAGCACCCTTGCCGAATCGCGCCGCGATCCCACGCCGACAAACGAGGACGCCGTCATGCAGAGCACCAGCTGGTCTGTGCACTGCGAACAGAAGGGACTGATGTTCGGTCCCTCGGCACAGCTCCCCCTGTGCCACGCACCCTTCGCTTTCGCATCGGGTTGGGTCGCAGCTCTTCCTTTTGTCGCAAGGCAGAATGCCGAGCTTAACGTCTGGCACCAGGGGAAGGCGGAAAGAGCCACTTGGGAAGGAGAGGCTGTAAGAGACGCATCACTTCCCCTGTGGGGACGGCCGCGGCACGCCCGACTAGAAGCGATACGCCCCAGTGCGAGCCTCCGTGCTTTACGGCGTGCCGGCAACAGGCGGGCCCGCGCCGTCAAGCGACCGACCTCACGCCAGACATGACTACTGTATTTGGCGCTTTTCAGGAAGACAGTGATCCATCGGCCTCTAAACTTACTTCCATCTACGTTAAAGGATGACACAGAGTGCATGCAGTGGGCGGTTGAGATGGAGTTGTAATGAGGTACGATTTAATGGTAGACTGATGATGCATTCTAGAGGCAGAGAGGGAGAAGTTGTTGCAGATCATTTGACCAACTTTTCCTGATGTCCTGTCAGGATGCATCAGTTGTGTTACATATCCTGCATTCGACGCGTATACAACCGCATGTTCTGTGTGGGTCTTAGAGCAGTGTCTACTTGCGATCGTTAACAGTAAACCTGTCGCTCATCAAAGGAGTTCCATCTCATATGTGATGAAACGTGACACATTCCTCTAAATGAACGAAGACTTATGCGATGTACTCCATTCCCCTGTCATATCTTGGATGTAAAATCGATACTTCAGTTTCATAACTAAGTTAGCGATAGGTGTTTATGAGACACTACAATCCACATGTATACATCTGCTTGACAGATGTGCTGTTTACAGAGTTAGTGGCGGCATGACTTGTAATTTCACATGTATTACGCTGGTGCTATGGGTTTATCTGTTTCCTTGTGAGAGGTATTCTCCGTTACTAACGACCATTTTATATAGGACTGATGTGGGCATAGTATAATTTCTGAACTGTGATCGGGTGTGAACAGTTGACACTATACACCTCTGGAAAGCTGTATTGTGCATGTATTACACAGAGCCACTGTTTTAGGGAAGTAGTTTTTTTTCATTTTACAGCTTGTTGCCATAGTTTATCGTACAGAAACCTGCAAGAAGGATGTATGTCCTGCGCTGGAAATATATTTCTTAGATTGGAATATTAACAGTGATGCATACCACATGACTCATAGGACGGAAACTCAAGCGATATTACAAAATACACTGTTTTAAGTACAGATCAGTGTAGCCTTAGGAGTGAGTATGTGTACGCTCTCTCTTGCCAATACCCTCCTGATACTGATGCCACGCCGCCCAGGGTGGCCGAGTGGTTCTAGGCCCTGCAGTCTGGAACCGCGCGACCGCTACTGTCGCAGGTTCGAATCCTGCCTCGGGCATGAATGTGTGTGACTTCCTTAGGTTAGTTAGGTTTAAGTAGTTCTAAGTTCTAGGGGACTGATGACCTCAGCAGTTAAGTCCCATAGTGCTTAGAGCCATTAGAACTGATGCCACACACTAGAACAATACTTTAAAATTGATAGCGTAATTGATTGAAGTAAAATGCCTTGAACTCCATCTGTCTGGAGTTCCATCATGCATAAAAATCACCTGATTCTTGATCTTCTTAAGCGTCTGTTATTACATTACAACCCTTTCAAATCTGTTACTATACATCGATAAGGAGTGCTAACCTCCTCAACATGGGCGCATCTGGAGAAATCTTGCACACTTGGATGGGCGAGGACTCGGCAATCTCCATTCATTAACGAGATGCGGAATGTAGCAGTCTACTTTTTGTCAGGTGCAGATGAAATCGGTAACTTTTCTGTAGGGCGAGTTGGTCAGAGACAGTGCGAGGGGCTCTTTCAGTCTCTAATTTTATCCTAAGGCTGCGAGAATGCTCTGTGACTCCCATCTGCATAGAGATAGATCGTAAATTAAGCACTACGCTCGAGGTGCTAGGTATATCTAGAGTGGTGTCTGGTATACTTTGGTGATGTCTATGTTCGAGAATTAACAATGAATGGACCTAATGCACAGTTATCTATCTACATTGGATTGATACTCGCTAAATAGAGAAGGGACAGTTTAGCTATGATACTGAAATTGGAAAACATGCTTCGCATCATTGGTCAGCGTTGAAATTATTGTAAAATTGTTATGTACACACTATCAACTGTGATGCTTATTATTTCAGTACTTTCATGGCGTCTTTTCTATCCCATCCGTCCACTGGTGTGCTGTTGGTTACCACATAACGACTGACTGACATCACTTGTTTGAGTTGGAGAAAGTTTTGGTGGAGGGGCAACATCTTCTGGGGATGGCTAGCAGCAAAAGTGTGATCACGTACATGACGGCAGTATGAGGGATCAGTCGAAATGGAACGAATAGCCTTCAGCTATTCCGTCACTGTAACAGATGAGTTTATATGTAGAGGTCGTCAATCACCTTCCGACAGCAGTTTGGAAATTCCCCACAAAGCCGCCAAACTCTTCCAGTTTCCTTATGTAGTAACTCTTTTTTGTTTTAAAAAATCATCCAGTGTGTGTGGTGTGTTATGGTAGCAGCAGTAACAACATGACTTACACCGTGTGACGTCTAGTTTTCTGTGAGAAGCAATGGATCAGAACATATTAATGACAGTTTAGAACCTGACACAAACCTCGAAGTCGTTGCGGAAAACACAAAATGTGTAGCAGCGTACAAAGCATGTTACAGCAGAAAAAACAATGTTTCAAACAACCACACAGGGTCACAGAGAGGGTTTCTTCGACTTATAGAATAGTTTGTGGGATAGGGCCATCATCCTACAGTACAGGCGATGCACCTTCACACTGGTCCGTGCAATGGATCAATAGCTGTATATTTAATAGGATCGTCACATGTGCTTGATGCCAGCATGCAGACAGTATTTATTTTCCATATATGGGGAGACAGAGATGCGGTAAAAATCTTATCGAGTTCTCTACTGGCTGAAGTAAGTGGAGCTTTTATAGTTCGTAATTTTTCTCTTTTGGATGGTACAGAATAACAAAGATAGCATGTTGGAGCGATAGCCGTGAATGGGCCCTGAAGGACACGGATCTGCTTTGGACAGCAGTTCTTGTATGTAGTTTGAGGCCGCACCACAATGCAGTAGTAAAATCCTCTTCCTTCTCCCAGTTCCCACACTGTCTTTTATACTACTTCGTGTTGCAGGAGCACCCTTCATTTGGCGCTGACCTTACACATCGTGTATAGTTGGGGGAGCTACGACAGTATGTTCCCGTTCCCATCGAATGCTCAAAATATAGTCCTGTAGCACTTACTCAGCTTAGCCTGTTTCTACACAGGTTGCAGAAGGTGGTAGATAGAGCTTTCTCTGACTTCTACTCAGTTCCGACTTAAAAGTGGAACGATCTCATGCATAAAGCTGCAGAAATGGCAGCAACTGCAAGATGCATAGGGACTACCTAAAACGACATTGGAATTTTACTGTAGCAGATAGGTACAAGAAAGGTGACTCTTTTCGAGATATGAGAGTGCCAGAAATATGATTCACTAGTGGCTGTAATCATTAATGGACTTCTCCATAGGATCCAACTCAGGTATGTGGTTGAATGGAGAGAATCCCAGACAGCATTTCTAGCAGACAGCGGAACACTAGTGATCTGAAAGCTAGTGTATATTTATTACGACCTCAGTCAGCACACCATCTACTGTTTATGGTCTTTCTCAATCAACCATCGCCTATAACCCAGTCGATATATCACGGAACCTCTGACATGACATCGAGATTGAATGTGTTACAAATACTGGAGAAATATCTAGCGACGGCGGCGTGAGGGAGTTGCAAATACCAGTTTCATACGACGTTCCTTAGCTGAATCACTTTCTAAATTCGGTAATTTTATTACGAGGTTGCTCTGTCAGCGACATGTAACCACACTGTTGGTCTGATCACCATCTATATTCAGTGTTACGGTATTTGTCTGAAAAAAAAAACCACTTCATACAGAGGTAATGCTATACCTCGATTTATAAAGACAGTATACCTTTTAACATGGATACTTGTATGCACCAAGACCGCTTGCGACAGAAACATACAGTAGTTTTAACATCTGGCGGTTTGTAAGACGATTATGCCTCTCTTTCTAAGACACAGCGGTACCACTCACAAAAAAACTTATGAGCCATGTCCACCCATCGTTGAATTTCGGTCAGTATTATTTCGTATCGCTAGCAATTAGTTATTGACGAAATATTATACTTTGTAGTAGGGGATGCGTGATAGGTTCGCCTTGAGCATCAGGCTTATAAAGTATGTGTTCGTGTTCCGACATAGCAAAGGAAATGACTATGTCCAATCTTTAGGAAGGTATGGGTTTGACGTGGAATACTGTGATAGCAAAGGAAGGAGTATGTCAAGTCATAAAACTGGTACAGATATTTCTATTTCCAGAGCCACTGCCGTCAGCAGGGTCTATTTCCGATACTTCGTTCATTGTCGAATGTCGTTGAGCTGAGACCGAAATCGTAACATTTATTTGTAAGAATGGCAATCAGATATATATGTGACCGATTTCCTAGGACGATTCTGTCTAGGGGTGCGTGGCACGCCGGCGGTGGCCTGTGGCGTTAACGTTTCTCGTTAACGGCAGGAGCCGTCAGAATGAAAAGGCCTGTTAGGATGCAGGAATGTAGCTGACTTAACCATCTCATCCTCTACACGGCAGCCGAGCGGAGCGGTAGTCTGCAGCAGCGCCAGAGGCAGCCATCGAGATCTTCAGACCGCGCCAAAGCAGCCGCGCAGGCCAGCCAGCGGTGAAGGAAGACCTCACGGCTCCGAGATCATCGCCCGCAGGGTCTCGCCAGCAGCATCTCCGCTTGCCGTGCTGGAAAAAAAAAGCAGAAGTACTGTCGTGACAGTGTCGCCTACGGCACTGCTCAAAAGAAGCAAAATTTTCGTCTGCTACCGTAACTGGTAGACAGCAAATTGTCGTGTCTTACACACCCAGTGTCGTACGACAGATCAGATCTGTCCCCCCCCCCCCCCCTTAAATAGGGACTTATCCGTGCCAGAGCCCGTGGCAACGCCCGGATACCCGCGCACGTGTATTTAGGGCTGTGGGAGCGCGGATACCTTCAGGCGAAGTGGAAGCCAAAACGGCGGAAACAAGCAAGGTGCCAACCAAGCGCGTAAACGGCACTCTTCTGTACGACCACACTACTGACAAAACAACAATGGAAAACCGGCAGAACCACGGCCAACGCCCCCCCCCCCCCCCCCCCCCCCACACACACACCAGCACCCAGCACCGCCCCATGACAACGGCAACTCACCGGAATCGCCTGACGGAAGTTACAGACCCCACTCCCATTCCAGTGCGAACTCGTCGGGACGAAGCAGCCCCAACAATTACTCAGAGCCCCTCAGCAACTTCCATGTCACCAAGTATGTCATTACGCGGCTTCCAGCGGAATGCACTCAACCAGAACTAGCTTCCTTCATACGCAGGTTTCTCCGACAGGAGATCAAAGACAATATTGAACACCTTACCGTAACCAGAGGCCACAGAATCAAGGGCAACAAGGCCTTCCTAGACATTAAGATGAAGAATATAGAGGCTGAATTACGCCGCAAGATACGCGAGTCAGGCTACCCAGAGGCAGAAGTGCGACCACAAAAACCCCGCAACGGAAGGGGTACAGTCAGACGCAAACCAGAACCATCCCTAAGTGTCGTCCTCAAAAAAATCCCAGTAACACCAAGGATGACTCAGTCATCGAACAACTCCGCAATCAGGGTTTAAAAATAAAGACTGCATGGAGAATCACCTCCAAGGCAAACAACGTTCCAACTGAAAAATACAGGGTCATTATGCACGACCCGCAAACAGTGGACAAAATGCTGGCGGAAGGCGTGGTTATAGACTACAAAAGAAGAACAGCAGAACCCCCACATGACCCCCCTCCACAACCGGCACAGTGCGGGAAGTGCCTCACATTCAGCCACACAACAGCCAGATGCACTGAGCAGGTGAAGTGCGCGCGATGTGCAGGCGCCCACAGCCTCTCCCAGTGCAAACAGATGGAGAAACAACAGTGCTCCAACTGCGGCCGGGAACACTTGGCACTGTCTTACAAGTGCCCCCAGCGCCCAGTAAAAGCCACCAGCTGTGAAACCACGGCCCCCATCAAAACAATGGATGGCCCAGCGCCCCTCCCAGCTGAAGAAATCTTCCCAGAAGAGGTAGTACTCAAGGACGACCTCATCAGGCTCCTCACAACGGTCCTGCTGGATTTATTCCAAGACCGCCGTGAGGAAGTTAAAAGATCCATAGACAGAGCGTCCAAAGAAATCCTCCAGAAGGACATGTTCGCCACACAAGCGAGAAACTCACTACACATAACAATAACTGACCGATGGGACTCCAAACACAATGGCATCCACAACACGACCACACACCACGATCCCGCTCCCCCTCTCCCACCCGACCGCAAGACCCACAACACCACAACCAGCGCGAAACACACAAAAGGAAGTAGAAAAGTACACCCCGCCCACCTTACCTTCCCCCCCCTCCCCCCCTAACATGGACGAGGCTAGAGAAGTAAATCACCTGAACCTTCTTTTCGCAAAAACGAAAGGAATAAAAAACAAACGCCCCATACTAATGCACATGCTCCACCAAGAGAACATACACGTCGCTGCTTTCGCCGAAACATGGCTCAAAGACGGAGCCAAATGTGATCTCCCAAAATATAATACATACATGAATGACAGGCAGGACGGCAGAGGAGGGGTGGCCATCTACGTCAGCAACACAATTGCGGCGAAAGAGGTCACCCTCCCTGCCGCCTTTGACAACGCGGAAGCCATCTCGGTTGATATAAAAGACAACAACAGGCGAACACTCAAAATAGCGTGCATGTATAACCCCCCAGCGACTGCGCTACACGTCCAGTTCATTCAGTACTTTACTTCACTTCCTCGATCTATCCTAGTAGGAGACTTCAATGCCAGACACCACAGACTTGGCGACAGAGTAGACAACGGAAACGGATGCAGACTATTTGACCTCCTGACCACAGACGCGACCCTCCGACTCCAGCTAAACGAACCGACTTTCATAGGACACCAAGGTATCTCAGCCCCAGGACACAACGTACACAGCCCCGACTTACACAATTTACTCCAACCACTCCGAATCGGAGACTCCATTACAAGCGACCACCTACCCATCCTCTTTTCCACATCCGCCAACCTCCTCCATCCGCCCCATCCCCACAGAAGGACAATAAGCCAGTACAATAGAGCAGACTGGGAAAAATATCAGGACACTATCAACCAGGAGCTATCCATTCCTATAACAATCACTGACGAAGAAGACTTACATCTGATCACCAACAAACTCGAAACGGCTATCACCAAAGCGGTCCAGGAAGCAATCCCCACTAAATTAGTAGAAAACTGGAAACCCACCATCCCAGAAGCAGCAATAGAACTAATAAGACAGAAGAAACGACTACAGCGACAGATGAGACGAGACAACAATCCAGACCTAAAAAGACAATGGAACAGAATAAACGCCCAAATCAAGAGACTAATATCTCAACACAGACAACGACAATGGGACGACACATGCAGCAGACTGGACTACAGGAATGGGGGCAAGTTCTGGAGTAGCTTCAAAACACTCACAGGGCAACGCCAGACACACACCAACACCCTGACAGTAAACAATGAACCTTCAACAGACCCCCTCGAGCAAGCAACAGCCTTTAATGAAACACTGCAAGACGTATACTCATTCCCGAACGACAACAGATTTGATGACATATTCAGACGACAAGTAGACATGCAACTAGGAACCCTGATAAACGCCCCAACAACTGAAACCGAAGAACAGCAGGCCCTGACCAAAGACATCACAGACGCAGAAATAGAGAACGCAATCTTCTCAGGACGCAACTCCGCCCCCAGACAGAATGAAATTAGACGTATTCACCTACAAAAGCCCCCCTCCACGTCACAGTTCCCATCCTATCCCTTATCTTTAACTACTGCCTACACAATGAGACAATACCGACTAACTGGAAGACCAGCAAGACTATCATGATACCTAAACCCGACAAACCCAGGACAGGCCCAAAATCATACAGACCGATATCCCTACTGGACGTGATAGGGAAAACATATGAACGAATAATAACGGACCGCATAAGGACTTACGTCGAGACGAAAAACCTACTCCCCCTCACACAAGCAGGATTCAGACACAACCACTCGACTAATGACCCTCTCCTTAAACTGACAGACAGCATCACGAAAGGGTTCAACCAGGGACACTGTACACTCGCAGTGTTCCTGGACATAGAACGGGCCTTCGACAAACTATGGCACTAGGGCCTGCTGTTCAAAATAATCAGCATCGGCATCCCACCCAAAGTAGTCAGGATAATCCAAACATATATCACCAACCGGACCTGTAGGGTGCACGTCGCCAATCAGGTTTTAGAAGCCTTTACTCCACAAGCTGGCGTCCCCCAAGGTGGCATCTTGTCCCCACTACTGTACACACTTGACACTGCTGACATACCTACTGTAACGACTCCACTCGAAGAAATGGGACTATATGCAGATGACACGGCTTACTGGTGTACAGAACTACGCACAACGACACTGCAACGATAAACGACCACATACCTCCACCGCCTAGAAACCTGGATGGCAAAATGGAGGATACGACCAAACCCAACCAAGACACAGACAGTCCTCTTCAGACACAGACACTTAACAAAAAAGAAACAACAGAACGAACAGGACATCCGACTAAGCCTCTGGGATAGCCCCCTACAACTAAACGACACAGCTAGATACCTCAGAGTACACCTAGACAAACATCTCAACTGGAAAACCCACCTGACGTACCTCCTTACCAAAACCTGACTCAGACAAAACCTAATACGACAAGTGCAAGGACGCTTCCATGGCTGCAATACTCAAACAGCAATTCATACCTACAAAACTTTCATTCGTCTAGTGCTAGAGTATGCTGCAGCCCCCCTGGGAGGCATACATGCACCGATTGCAAAAAGACTGTTCAGCACAGAACGCAGGCTAATACGAAGTATCGCAAAGCTACCGTTTCTAACACCAAGCAATGAAGTATATGAGACAGCCAGAATAGAGCCACTACAAACAAGGTTGGCCAAAATGAGAGCCAGATACGGAAACCACATCCTAAACAAAAGACCGGACATGGATGACCTAATCACAGTTAACCACAGAACCAAAAGGAAACCCAAATTCAAGTACACAACACCCTCCCACACAACACAGCGAAGACGTGCCCCGATCTCGCCCCAATCCTATCACCACTAACAACAAACACCACCATCCACCCACACCTGGACGAACGGACCCAAGAATAAAACACTAACACCACCAAGTACACAAGAACATGGGCCACAAAGAACCACCAAAATACACCTAAAACAACTCCCTCTACTCCCATTCGCCCGCTAACCCAACTCCCTCTACTCCCCCTCCCTCGCTCTGTACGCCAAATAAGAAATGTAAAACAAATACATATGTATAGCAGAATAAGCACTTACACATACTACAGGGTATCCATAATTATTAACTATTAACGACAAGAACGAATGCATTGTAAAACAAACCTAAAAATTTTTTTAAAAAAAGAAAAGAAATCGAAACTGTAATCTAATATTAACAGCAATTGTTTAAAATATCATTGTATATGTTAAAATATCACAAAACTGCTAAAATATCATTGTAAATGCTAAAATCCCACTGTAAATGTTAAAATATCTAAAAACCTTTGTAATTGTTTAAAATATCTAAAGACCTCTGTAATTGATAATGACCAAAAAGAAACTTGCATAATGTAGCAAGACAAATGTAAAAATAGTTTAAAAATAAATTGTATAAACCCATGGCTGAAAAGGGCAAATAGCAAGCCCTAAAACAGCCCGCTCTGCCCCTCAGGGCAAAAAAACAAAAAACAAAAAAAACAAAAAAATGGAAATTGTCCAATTAACTGCTTCTTCACATTTCCCATCTTTATTTGGTTGAGAGAACATCGATTGCGGCGCGTGATGAGTGCATCTAGCAGGTGAAAGACGGGTGGAGGACATGTTCGCTGGTTCTCTAGACATGACAAACACCTTAGTTGAGTTTGTAAATTATAAGGATGATTAGGAATCTGTTTTATCACCGACGTATGTGACATCGAGTTTTCACGTAAAGGTCATCGCAGATGCGATACGTTTCTAGTTACTCAATGGTTTACAGCATGCTCCACCTTGGGGTTTGTAGAGAAATTATTTCTAATCTATATCTTCAGAATTATGTTGCGCGAGCGATCGGTACGATACTGTTATGTGCTTGATATCGGGAAGCATCGGGTAAATGGTATAATGTTCTGGCAAACCATGTGAAAATACGTGTGGGCTTGTAATCCAAGAGTATGGAGATGTGTGTAGAAAGCAAGTAAATATGTCGGGACCAGAAGCAGTGACGCCTTTGTGCCAAGAGGAACCGATCTAGCCTTTGTACAACAGTCTTCACGGTATATGTACGAGTGTCTGGTAGTCGCTACTGCATGTCCTATCGTGAGGGACCTATAGATTCAGCACATCGATAGCTGTGAGGGGAATGAAAGGTATTTTTTTTTTTTTTACGCGGAAAATTATGTGCGTTATAGATACTAAAATTCGTTCGAGAACCACGGTTGCAAAGAGGAGACATGTCCAGTACATTGCTAGGTGTCAGACTATGGCAGCAGTTCTAATATTTAATTGTAGTTACACTGATAAATATGTGTCTGGTTCCCAATAGTCTTGTGAGCCTGGAGATGGCCGTAGAAAGTGTGGCAGTAAGCAAACAGGTCGGAGCTGGAAACAGTAAAGCCTATGTTCCGAGTTGGGGCTTGCCCATCCTTTGTACATCAGTTCAGAGAGTCCGAGAATGCTTATGGATTATGACGATTTGGTTCAAGGCTCCCCCTGGGTGGGTGAATGGTGAACTAATACCCAGTTTGCGTTGAGTTGCCTTCAGGACCGCGTGTGTCGTGTGTATGCTCTGCAGAAATTTGGAAAGATTCAATATGACTACTGTTTGTGCTGGGAGTACTGATAGCGTTCTCCCGGGATGAGGGGTCGTCCACGGCTTGCTGGCTTCTCTGGCTGACATGCTCTTCTGCACCTGCAATTATGGTCCTCATTTATGGTGATAGTTTCCTCCGTCGGAGTTGCACAGCGGCACAGTGAATATGAGGGATGTATTTGACGATGTGTAGATCACTTTTGCAGGGTTTAGCTGTCAGTGCAATATGGCGATCTGTACAAAATAGTTCTTTGCTGCTGAAAGTCTCGTCTGTAGAAGAAAAAGACGGACAGTGTTTCCACACCGGCAGCCTCAGTATTTTGGCGGCTAAATTCAGTAAGAGCCAATTACAATGCTCCTTTCATTCACAAGACATCCTTTGTGCTGGGGCATAGGAGTCTCTACATAACGGTGAGAACGTTTGTGTTTCGGAGATGTTTGTTTAAAGCAGGCCAACGATGTCCACACATGGTGGATGGGGTGCCTCGTTAGGACCATCAGGAAGGGTGCAATCGGTGTTATTCTGGGCTATTTTCGTGAACAGGTCGTGTTAGGACAGGAACTTCCTTTCAGACAAGCTGAGGCGTCACGAAAGCTACAAAAAATCAAGGGTTAACTATTTCTGTGAAAGTTTACCAATTCGTAGAAGGTACTGATAAATAATGGACAGGCTGTCCCATTAGAATGGCGAGGGAGAAAGCATTTGGTGTTATTCTGGGCTATTTTCGTTAACAGTTTCTGAAAGCATTGCAGAAAATTTCTATAGTGCATCCAGAGGGGGCCTGGCTGTTATTTAAATAGACACGAGATACCAGTATAACATTGAGAGCATGTAACTGCCCCTGTGCAGGTGAGTCGCTTGGTAGACATCTCTTGCTTGGCAATTAGGCTTGCGCTGGACTGGCAGGTATGCATGGTGGCTGGGTAAGTACGTACGTGGCCAGAGGCATCTTGCATGTCTCATTAGGATCACTAGGAAAAATGGATCCTGTGCTTTTCTGGGAAGCATTGGAACTGATTTCTATAGCACCACCTGTGACGTGAATATCCATAGGAAGAGAGTTTTCGCGCCAGCAACGGTAAAATGCTCGTGCGACCCTGAGGGTGACTTGTCGCTTATTTACATACACATGTGATATCAGTATAACACTCGAAGAACTCTAACTGTAAACGCGACTTTCACCTGCCATCTGCAGTGCGTGAGAGTGATGGCTCGCTCTCGGGCTGGCACTGCAGTGCACGCGTGCACGTTGGAACCTCTAAAGGTTGCGGTTGACGATAGTTCGAAAGTGTTTTTTACCTGCAATGAGTGTTTCTGCAGAGCATGATTTTTGGCAGATTAAGCATTGTGAGTGTGTTTGCAGAGCCTTTTACATGCATTATTTTTTGACAATTTACGAGTTGTTTTCGTATCTGCACATGAATGTACTGCATTATTTTGGTGTTTTATGAGTAGTTTGCAGGTGTGTATGCTGTGTATCTCATTATTTCTGTAATTTAAGAGTTATTTGCGTCTCTGTACATCAGTGTACTGTATTATCTACGAGTAGTTTGCACTACTGTAGACTATTTACTGCGACCTCAACCACATCAGTGTGAGTGTTTTGTATCAGTGTAATAAATATACTACATCAAATCCGTCCCTAAATAAATTGTTCTAAAATAAATAAAGTACATTCCTTCCTCTCTCCAGCAGCCCAGCACAGGCTGAATGCTTTTCGTGCCATTTTCCCCCTCTAGACCGCCATCTTAGATTATGTCATGGGAGGGGCGATGGCGCACTCTGGTGGCGGTACTGTGTACTATGTCAGATAGACTCCAGACCTCATGGTGAACACACTGGATGGAGCTACTGCTTCAAATTGTTTAAGTAAAGACTGTTTAAATAAAGACTTACATCCATCGTATCCAGGACAGGCTGAGTCATTTTCCCGCCAATTCCTAGGAAGAGGTGGCAGTCAGATGACTTAGGTTAGTGGAGCTGGCCCAAGTGACCTATTTTCCCGCCATTTTCTTGGGTTAGTAGAGGTAGCCATGGTGAGCACATTGTCCTGCTGGAATTTGAACTTCTCGGCATTTTCTGGGGGAGCAGCTGGGAGGGGGGAGGGTAGGAGTTTAGGTTAGTGGAGGTAGTCTGGTTGGCCTATTTTACCGCCAAAATTTGAACTTCCCTCCATGACATCATTGCAACATTTTCATATCTATCGCCGCCATCTTGAATCCGCCATCTTGAATAAATTTGGCAACAATGGAAATTTGGGTAGAAGATAATTGGTTCTACTACTGATGTTCCCATTTTAGGGAACAATCCATAGACCGTACGAATTAATCTGTTGTTTTGATATTACAGTCGACTTGGATCATACAAACTGGTAGTATATCTCTTGGTTGATCTACCTTGTAAATTTTATCAGTATTATTCTCAAAAACATGACACCTTGAGAAACCTTCCTTGCTAAAGTCTATCGTCTGCTTTGTCGTTTTTATATCTGTTTTAAACGGATTAACGTTTACCTGTAAGTCAAATATTTTATAAATGCATTTACTTCGACAATATCATATGAGCTAGGGTCTATTACCACAACTTCACTACTTACTGGATATACTTTATTGTTTACTTTATCGTACACTTTATTGTTAGAAATGCTATTGTATGTTTCAAGACCGATCAGTGCAATACTACATTTCCTCTGGCGTAAATCTATTGCCAAAAAGTAATTTGCGTTTTTAACGTTAGAGTACACGACATCACTTCTAAACCTCAAATGCTACAGTGATGTGTATGCTGCCTGTTTTTATGCAACTGGCAGGAGGAACATTAGGCAGAGATATGACTCCAAGTCTTGGTAGTATCGAAAATTGTAGAAATCATGGTTGTTGGCAAAATTATTGAGGCAGGCTTAAATTACAATACAAAGCAAAACATGTTATTTCGTTTTGTTAACATACGCAAACCAGTGGGTTCCAAATTTTCCTGTAACATCTAAATTTATAATCCCACATTCTTTGGATTTCCACACTGTTTTTGGCAAAGTATTCCTCATAAACACTCCATTAAATCTTGGGCTTTTGAATTTGTTGACGAATTTAAGTAGACGTGTATTCGTAAGTGGTCTGTTGGGTAGCATAGCTAGCAGGTTTTTTTTTTTTTAATAGTCCATGTCCTTTCTCATGCAGGTTTAAATACTGTACTTTTTTGATACCCACAGCCTCCAACATTCTATTACGCCACTTGTCCTTCTGTTGTTGCTTTTCTACGATTTGTGCCTTCTTAACGGTTTGGGCTATGGGTGCCACTCCTTTAGCTGAAGAGCCAATAACTGATAGTTCCACAAGCGCTGAAATCAGGAATGGGATAATTCCAACAGGCGTCTTAGGTATTGGTAAAGCCCTAGATGTTTTTACTCATCTTCCTCATACTTCTTTCTACTTCACTGCACCTGCAGCTGCTGACACCACTGTTTGGATGCTGTTTTTTTAAACATCCCATATGATTTTTCTATTGCTTCTATAGTGTCTGAAGAGCTACATTCATAACTTGCCAGAAATTTATTGCAGCACCAAATTTAAGTTTGGCATACATTGCTTTATCAACTGTGAATGCTGCAATATGTTGTCCATTGCCTATGTCTCTTCTCGAGAATACCACCATCTCTGATGCGTGTCCTAGCACTCATGCTATGCTACTGCACTGTGTGAGGTTTGTGCACCCAGTTCTGTACGAAATCATAAGCATTCACCTATCTATTGTACAGAGAAAACTGAGCCATTTAATTAAAGCCTTGTTCCCTTGATGTCTTTTGATATGCTTTAGGAGAAACGTGTCAGGTTCAGAGGTTCACTGTGATTGTTCTGCGCAAGAACTCCTAGCAACTTCTTCACTTTTACTGTCTTTAGGACGCAAATTCTTTGGTATGTTCGTTGCAGTCTGGAAACTGTAAATGTCTCCATTGACCAGTCGGCAGGTAAAATTTCTCAGACACAGTTTTTCATTTTGAAATATGCACCAAATTTCCTACATTGAAGTTCTGCTTGCACTAATCCACTATTTTAATATGATAGTGACTGTATTTAGAAGCTCATTTTCAGGAACATCAACAGGCCTCACTCATTCTTGTGGCATGATTACAATTCAGTTATATTCATGAATTATTTGTGGGAGAATTTTTAGTCATTTGCATGATCCTTGAAGATTAAATTGTATCTACATTCGGTTTTTTGTCTTTCTGTTCAAACATCCCACAATACTTACTTTCACGTGGGAGAATGTCAAGTAGTGTAAACCACTCCACTACCATTTGAAATACCTATTGTAAATTTCGCATCATGATCATTTTAAGGGTTGTCAGGGCACCCATTCGTTCCCCTCTGCAGCAATTCTTCAGGTTGTTCAATTTCGTTCTCAGTCTTTGCTTTCAGAGTTAGGACCCAGGCGAATTTGGAACATGTATCTGAAACCACTAAAATATATTTATAACTTCTATTCGTCCAGCCAAAAAAAAAAAAAATCTCAAACGGAACTTATGAATCCTTTTTAGAAATGACATCAGATTCAAACATGGAGTCATTGTTCAAAACAATGTAATTTGATGATTTTTGATGCAGTGTTTGTCATGAATATGCACAACTTGCCACACAGCCTCTGACTGTTCTTGTCCCATTCCCAATAACATATATGTTTGACAGGAGATTTTCAGCATACGCTGCTTCAAAGACAATGTACCACAATAAACTGGATGCTGAACCTGCCACGTGTCTCCAAATCTCTTCAATGAAGCGTGACACTACGAAAAATAAATAAATAAATAATAAAACATCACACCTCTCATTAAATGTAAACAAATTTATCAATTTACAGTAGAAATAGTACAGAGTTTTCTTGTGTGTTGTATTATTATGTGTTGTATCATGTATTGTTGTTGAAGTCAGTAGTGTATAACGCACCTATTTTTGTATGATTTTCATTAAATGATTATAAATAAAGAATGAATATAAAAGCAGATTTTTCCTTATTTTAGGGCACCGTAAGATATTTAGTACACTCATCAAAAAAAGTTTTGAATCACCTCGGTTCCGAGAGTTACGGGTCCTGGACAGAAAATTGGAATAAAGATTAACATAAAAATGGTTTCCGTCCTTTTTATTGCTCCTGAAAACCGCACATTGCATGTTGTACCACCATACAGCGAGACCTTCAGAGGTGGTGGTCCAGATTGCTGTACACATTCGTACCTCTAATACCCAGTAGCTCGTCCTCTTGTATTGATGCATGCTTGTATTCGTCGTGGCATTCTATCCACAAGTTCATCAAGGCACTGTTGGTCCAGATTGTCCCACTTCTCAATGGTGACTCGCCATCGATCCCTCTGAATGGTTGGTGGGTCACGTCGTCCATAAACAGCCCTTTCAATCTATTCCGAGCATGTCCGATAGGGTTCATTTCTGGAGAACATGCTGGCCACTCTAGTCGAGCGATGTCGTTCTCCTGAAGATAGTCATTCATAAGATGTGCACGGTAGGGGCGCGAACTGTCGCCAATGAAGACGAATGCCTCGCCAATATTCTGCCGATATGGATGCACTATCGGTCTGAGGATGGCATTCACGTATCGTACAGCCGTTACGGCGCCTTCCACGACCACCAGTGGCGTACGTCGGCCCCACATAACGCCACCGCAAAGCTGCAAGGAACCTCCACCTTGCTGCACTCGCTGGACAGTGTGTCTAAGGCGTTCAGCATGACCGGGTTTCCTCCAAACACGTCTCCGACGATTGTCTGCTTGAAGGCATATGCGACACTCATTGGTGAAGAGAAAGTTATGCCAATCCCGAGTGGTCCATTCATCATGTTGTTGGGCCCATCTGTACCGTGCTGCATAGTGTTGCGGTTGCAAAGATGGACCTCGTCATGGATGTGGGGGTGAAGCTGCGCAACATGCAGCCTATTGCGCACAGTTTGAGTCGTAACACAACGTCCTGTGGCTGCACGAAAAACATTATTCAACATTATGACGTTGCTGTCAGGGTTCCGCCGAGCCATAATCCGTAGGTAGAGTTTATCTACTGCAGTAGTAGCCCTTGGGCGGCCTGAGCGAGTCATGACATCGACAGTTCCTGTCTCTCTGTGTCTACTCCATGGCCGAACAACATCGCTTTGGTTCACTCCGAGACGTCTGGATACTTCCCTTGTTGAGAGCCCTTCTTGGCACAGAGTAACAATGCGGACGCGATCGAACCGCTGTATTGACCGTCTAGGCATGGTTGAACTATAGACAACACGAGTCGTGTACCTCCTTCCTGGTCTAATAGACGCTGCTCATGCATGGTTGTTTACATTTTTGGGCGAGTTTAGTGATATCTCTGAGCAGTCAAAAGGTCTGTGTCTGTGATACAATATTCACAGTCAACGTCTATTTTCAGGAGTTCTGGGAAATGTGTATTTCAAAAGGGTTCCAACGCCAAAATAATTTGAGCAAAGCTGTTCGACAAGGTCGATCGCCTACCCGAATCGACACTATTATTATTCTTTAATAGGGCATGAAAAGAAGCTCGCAACACGTCTGAACAATATCTAGACCCAAACATGCTTGTATAAGGAGCGAAAAAAAATCCTTTCAAAGTCCGTACAATACAGAATTGGTATGTCAGTGTGTCAAAACCGCTGTAAGCATTGAGGAAATCATCAGATCGATGTAGCAAGATGAAGATTTCTGATTGGTAAAACACTGAGCTCTGCTGTGTGAAGAAGCTGTCAGCTGCACAAAGTCAACTGACAGAATCCGTTGACCTTCAATGTCTTTTATAAGTTACCAAAGGCGTGATAAAAGCAGGGAGAGAGATGGTTGGCGAGTGTCTCCCATTTGAGTTGAAATAAATTCTGCGTTATGACATTTGCGATATGGGAACGTGCGTTACCATGAAGCAGGAACACCTCTTGTCACACCATTCCACAATGGTGGTCTTCGACATACAGCCCTATATACATTTTTCAATCTCCAATGGATGTCTACCGTTGTTTGTCCTTCGGCAGCCACGACAATAATAGCCCTAACAGCACGTTTGTCCTATTTTGATGCATTTGGTAATAACGTCGCCAGAGTTCACGATTCCACTCTTCTACACGCACGTCTGAAAGACACGAATGTCACACTAATACCTTGCCTGCATGTTGGTGCTTATACAGGGTGTTACAAAAAGGTACGGCCAAACTTTCAGGAAACATTCCTCACACACAAAGAAAGAAAATATGTTATGTGGACATGTGTCCGGAAACGCTTACTTTCCATGTTAGAGCAAATTTTATTACTTCTCTTCAAATCACATTAATCATGGAATTGAAACACACAGCAACAGAACGTACCAGCGTGACTTCAAACACTATGTTACAGGAAATGATCACAATGTCCTCCGTTAGCGAGGATACATGCATCCACCCTCCGTCGCATGGAATCCCTGATGCGCTGATGCAGCCCTGGAGAATGACGTATTGTATCACAGCCGTCCACAATACGAGCACGAAGAGTCTCTACATTTGGTACCAGGGTTGCGTAGACAAGAGCTTTCAAATGCCCCCATAAACGAAAGTCAAGAGGGTTGAGGTCAGGAGAGCGTAGAGGTCATGGAATTGGTCCGCCTCTACCAATCCATCGGTCACCGAATCTGTTGTTGAGAAGCGAACGAACACTTCGACTGAAATGTGCAGGAGCTCCATCGTGCATGAGCCACATGTTGTGTCGTACTTGTAAAGACACATGTTCTAGCAGCACAGGTAGAGTATCCCGTATGAAATCATGAGGCCCAATCAAGACATCACCAACAATGCCTGCCCAAACGTTCACAGAAAATCTGTGTTGATGACGTGATTGCACAATTGCGTGCGGATTCTCGTCAGCCCACACATGTTGCGAAAATTTACAATTTGATCACGTTGGAATGAAGCCTCATCCGTAAAGAGAACATTTGCACTGAAATGAGGATTGACACATTGTTGGATGAACAATTCGCAGAAGTGTACCCGTGGAGGCCAATCAGCTGCTGATAGTGTCTGCACACCCTGTACATGGTACGGAAAGAACTGGTTCTCCCGTAGCACTCTCTATACAGTGACGCGGTCAACGTTACCTTGTACAGCAGCAACTTCCCTTACGCTGACATTAGGGTTATCGTCAACTGCACGAAGAATTGCCTCGTCCATTGCAGGTATCCTCGTCTTTCTAGGTCTTCCCCAGTCGCGAGTCATAGGCTGGAATGTTCCGTGGTCCCTAAGACGTCGATCAACTGCTTCTTGTCGGGACACCTTCTTTCTGGAAATCTGTCTCGATAAAAACGTACCGCGCCACGGCTATTGCCCCGTGCTAATCCATACATCAAATGGGCATCTGCCAACTCCGCATTTGTAAACATTGCACTGACTGCAAAACCACGTCCGTGATGAACACTAACCTGTTGATGCTACGTACTGATGTGCTTGATGCTAGTACTGTAGAGCAATGAGTCGCATGTCAACACAAGCACCGAAGTCAACATTACCGTCCTTCAACTGGGCCAACTGGCAGTGAATCGAGGAAGTACAGTAAATACTGACAAAACTAAAATGAGCTCTAACATGGAAATTAAGCGTTTCCGGACACATGTCCACATAACATCTTTTCTTTATCTGTGTGTGAGGAATGTTTCCTGAAAGTTTGGTCGTATCATTTTGTAACACCCTGTATACTCGCATCGGATTCGCGCTACGTTGCATATAAACTGCAGCAACGCCCTTAAACTGAATCTTTTTGATCGTGCCTCACATTAACAGGTAAATTTATTCTGTTTTAACACTACAGTTTGACAATGCCGTATTGCTTTCCCGAATCAGTCTTTCACGTTATACACCGTCCAGTCACGTCAATGTGACCACCTATCAAAAACCTGAATAACCACCTTTAGCACAAAGGACTGCTGCGAGACATGCAGGAAGAGAGGTACCGAGAGGGATGTGGAGACATACTGACTCCAGTGCTGTGGACAGCTGCGCTAGGTTTCTCGGTTGAGGACCCATGACGTGAACAGCCCAGTCGAGCTGGTGCTACAGATTCTCAATTAGATTTAAATCCGAGGGCGGTTCGTGACAGTGGAGTAGGGTAAACGCAGACTGGTACACGCATGTACACTGCGAGCAGTGTGACAAGTTTCACTGTCCCGCTGGTAGTCGCTATCGTGCCGAGGAAAAACAAACTGCACGTAGGGGTGGACAAGGATAGTTACTCCATTGTGCCTTCCAGAATAACGAAATCGCCCAGGAAGTGCCACGAAAACATTTCCCAGACTATGACGCAGCCTAGGCTCTTCCGAAGGTTGTTGTAGTGTGTTTGCTTTCAGACGTTTCGCGACTGTGGAGCATAAAACGTGAGTTACCTGAAAATGCCATCTGTCCCCACTAAGTGGACATCCGATTGAGTTACTAGAGTGCATAAACATTACCTCTGCTGCAGAGGCCCATACGCAGCAATGTTCACTGAATAGTCATTGCCGCGCGGGATTAGCTGAGCGGTCTAGGGCGTGTAAAGCGTTGCGGTCATGGACTGTGCGGCTGGTCCCGGAGGAGATTCGAGTCCTCCCTCGAGCATGGGTATGTGTGTTTGTCCTTAAGATAATTTAGGTTAAGTAGGGTGTAAGCTTAGGGACTGATGACCTTAGCAGTTAAGTCCCATAAGATTTTACACATATTTCAACATATGAATAGTCAGTGAGGAGATATTATTGGTAGCCCCTTGGTTCATCTGGGTGGTCAGTTGGTCAACATTTACATGTTTATTCGCCCGAACACATCGCCACAACTGTCGTTCACCCCTGTCATCTATGGCCCTTGGTGCACCACAGTTGGCTCACAGACGGTTTTGGATAGCACCAGTTTGCATGCAAGGTATACTTTAACCACGGCGGCACGTGAACCTACAAACTTAGCCGTTTCGGAAATGCTTCCATCCTTGGCTCAAAAGCCAATGATCATGCCCTTTCGGACGCTAGATAAATCGCTCTATTCCTGCACTACGACAATGACTGCACCGTTAACCTCGTCCCGCAACACGCTTTTCATGCCCTCCACTGCCAATGTTGCCACCAGCCGTCTGTGCGTGGTTAAAGCACGTTGATGTTGAACATAGATGGCGATCAAATTACAATGGCTGGATCGTGTAGTATTTTTATAACTGTTCGAATAATATGTTCTGCCTGCGGAAGCATCTGACCTAGAACGATGATACTGTTTCGCCCAATGATTTCATAGGAAATTACGTCCTACCCTTCGCGAATAAACCGAATAGTTATTCATTATTACACTAACAATCGACTAAATAGTTCCAAACTCACAATTCATCACTTTAGCCAACTATTCAAATAGTTTTGATGCGATGCAACTACCACATTCGTTTTGCACGAACGACGATTCCTTCACGTCTTCTGGCGTAGCCGTTAGCCCTTGGGCATCGTTGAACGTAACAAAAATCAAATGGATCTGAGCATTATGGGACGTAACTTCTGAGGTCATCAGTCCCCTAGAACTTAGAAATACTTAAACCTAGCTAACCTAAGGACATCACACATACCCATGCCCGAGGCAGGATTCGAACCTGCGACCGTAGCGGCCGCGCGGTTCCATACTGTGGCGCCTAGAACCGCTCGGCCACCCCGGCCGGCTGAACGTAACAGCAAGAAAATTTCCCTTGCCGAGAAAAGACACGCTCAGCTACGAAAGTTCCAGAGAACCAGCGGTGCCTAAGGGATACAATTTACTATGTTATATTACTGTGGTTGGTACTACTCATTATAACGGTCTAAGCATGTTTTAATGCCAATGCTACATCTGAAGAGCTGTCCAAGTCGATAGCAATGATCCGATAACTGGTACAGTGAGAAGATTCTGAAAATGTACACGACAACACAGCACTACATGTGAGCTGCGCAGCTGGCCTCTTTGTGCGCAGGCCGCGGTCAAAGGTGTTGCTTACGAGATTAAAGCTCTGTATACAGAGCTTTACACGAGATATCACGGGAGCTGCCCTGTATGGCTAACACGCACGATGTCAGCGGGTCTGATTGTAACCAGATCGTGGTTCCACGCGGCATGCGACTCTCCATCTCCGAGATCGTCCTGGCGGTTGATTTATCACGCGATATTGTCATGAGAGCGTAAAACTAGTACTTCCTTACGGGCACGCTATGGTCGCAGGTTCGAATCCTGCATCGGGCATGGATGTGTGTGCTGTCCTTAGGTTAGTTAGGTTTAAGTAGTTCTAAGTTCTAGGGGACTGATGACCTCAGATGTTGAGTGGCATAGTCGTCAGAACCATTTGAACCTTACGGGCAACACCGCGGTAGCCACTCAGTTGTCATGTGCGTAACGTATTGATGAAGTTCTAATATCTCGTCACTCCCGCGGCATGGAGAAGAGATCGGAGAGTAGCTGCGATGTATTTGTGAGGTAAACAGTTCAGCTTTCGGCTGCCGCGTCTCCAAGTGTCGCGGTAAACACGTCACATAAGGACAGCAGTTAGTCCTCTACTGGAAATAAATACCCTACCTGGTGGGTGAATCGCCAGTTCGTACCTCGTCTCTGGAGCCCCCATTGCGCTGATTCACGAATACAACTATTACTTTGATTTTCTGGACCTCGTAAGCTCTCACTACTGCCCCGTCCTTTTCGCACGCTCTCACATTTAAGAATTACTATGTTACAGGCCCATAAGTAACCTTGACATTATATTAGACTATGGACGTTCGCAGAAATTTGTCCAGCATGGGCCAAAAGTATAAAACCGCCTTTTTTCAAAAGTCATTCTATAAGTTCGGGGGCTTGGCGTGTCTCAACAACTAAGTCTGGCAGGACGTGCAAGAAATTTATTATATCTCAAAAGTTTAACAGTTACCGAACGATTTGTTTAATGTAAACTACTTTGATACTTAAAAAGATAAGCATAGTTCACTAGCCCATGCAAAGCGATTAGTTTTTATGTTATTAATATGAGTGTGGATGCAACCTTTTTGAAATAAGGAATTGAAAACATTTCCTTACAGTCAGAGTATCCAATGAGTTAGGAAATACAAAATATTCAATAACAACTTTTATTCATGTACAAGTAATATTTGTTTGATTCTGAAAATTAAACGCTATAAATAGAAAAAAAGACGATTGCTTGATGAAATTCTGATCTATGTCAACAGTAATAGCCAGCAAAAACTCCACTGATTAATTCTCTTGTCAGTGGAGAAAAAGGTAACTTTTGAAAGCTTTGATACTACCTGTAGCACTCTTTTCTTCTAAAAAAACTTGAAATTTGATCATGTTAATGGACTGAAGTATTCTTGATGCTGAATGGCATAATAAAAGTTGACTTCGATAAGTTTTGAAAGTTACATCTTTTAAGTTGCTTGCGTGGAGTGTAACACAGGACAAGCGTTCGACTAGATGAATTTGGGAAGCATTCCTAAAAAAACCTCAAGTTGGCCGGTAGAACATATTCATCTCCCCAGTTGACACGTTATTGTGTAGCCCTGCAAATCTTATTGAGTAATTCGTAACTACAGGACTGCTTGGTGCTCTTTGTTGCATCCCGTTTTGTGTAGAAGGACACATCTCCTACATATGTCATCTCTTCAACATTGAAGTTACACATTATTTCTTGTGTCTCCTATCTTAGAAAATGGTATCTCTTGTTTTCGATTGAGTCATTTGAGTCCATGGATGGAGTATTGATGAACTCATTACAGTATAGCATGGCGGTGTCCGTCAGAGACAACTACAACCGATCTGCCGTCGGTGTAGTTTCAACATGGTTTGGCGAGTCATCATCCTCTATATACAATGGTAAACTACGGTTTTGATTAAGTTGTGCAGCAAGGGAAGAGTAAGTGAGATCGAATTTACACTACCGGCCATTAAAATTGCTACACCAAGAAGAAATGCAGACGATAAATGGGTATTCATTGGACAAATATATTATACTAGAACTGACATGTGATTACATTTTCATGCAATTTGGGTGCATAGATCCTGAGAAAACAGTACCCAGAACAACCACCTCTGGTTGTAATAACGGCCTTGATACGCCTGGGCATTGAGTCAAACAGAGCTTGGATGGCGTGTACAGGTACAGCCGCCCATGCAGCTTCAACACGATACCACAGTTCATCAAGAGTAGTGACTGGCGTGTTGTGATGAGCCAGTTGCTCGGCCACCATTGACCAGACGTTTTCAAGTGATGAGAGATCTGGAGAATGTGCTGGCTAGGGCAGCAGTCGAACATTTTCTGTATCCAGAAAAGCCCGTACAGGACCTGCAACATGCAGTCGTGCGTTATCCTGCTGAAATGTAGGGTTTCGCAGGGATCGAATTAAGGGTAGATCCACGGGTCGGAACACATCTGAAATGTAATGTCCACTGTTCAAAGTGCCGTCAATGGGAACAAGAGGTGACCGAGACGTGTAACCAATGGCACCCCATACCATCACGGCAGGTGATACGCCAGTATGACGATGACGAATACACGCTTCCAATGTGCGTTCACCGCGATGTCGCCAAACACGGATGCGACCACCATGACGCTGTAAACAGAATCTGGATTCATCCGAAAAAATGACGTTTCGCCATTCGTGCACCCAGATTCGTCGTTGAGTACACCATCGCAGGCGCTCCTCTCTGTGATGCAGCGTCAAGGGTAACCGCAGCCATGGTCTCCGAGCTGATAGTCCATGCTGCTGCAAACGTCGTCGAACTGTTTGTGCAGATGGTTGTGCAGATCCGTTACAGCCATGCGGATACGATGTCTGTCATCTCGACTGCTAGTGATACGAGGCCGTTGGGATCCAGCACGGAGTTCCGTATTACCCTCCTCAACCCACCGATTTCATATTCTGCTAACAGTCACTGGATCTCGACCAACGCGAACACGAGTGTCGCGATACGATAAACCGCGATCGCGATAGGCTACAATCCGACCTTTATCAAAGTCGGAAACATGATGGTACGCATTTCTCCTCCTTACACGAGGCATCACAACAACGTTTCACGAGGCAACGCCGGTCAACTGCTGTTTGTGTATGAGAAATGGGTTGGAAACTTTCGTCATGCCAGCACGTTGTAGGTGTCGCCACCAGCGCCAACCTTGTGTGAATGCTCTGAAAAGCTAATCATTTGCATATCACAGCATCTTCTTCCAGTCGGTTAAATTTCGCGTCTGTAGCACGTCATCTTCGTGGTGTAGCAATTTTAATGGCCAGTAGTGTACTTTGTGACGTGTGTTGAACTGCCCCCTCTTTCAACTTGATAGGGGATGTACGAAGAAGCGACAGAGATAACAATGGGAATCCTATTTCGGCAATGTTCTGTAAAGGTTCATATCCATCATGACGGAAGAACAGCGCAGAAATCGCTTCCAAGACACGTAATAGGTGTATTTGCTGTCAAGAGCAAGAGAACAGAACAATCCAGGCTACGTCGAACTTGCTAAATGCCAAAGCGTTTCTCGTTCCACTTGGTGATGAGAAGAGTTCTAGTAGAATCACAATCCTTCCCAGAAATTAACAAATATTCTGTAATGAGTTATTCTGTACCCCAGATCCCTGGAGGGGATAGGTGCCCTTTCGTGTAACCCCTCCCCCCCCCCCCCTCCCCGGCTCCGCACACCTTTCTTCTTGCAGACAGCTACAGGGACCAGTCAGAATATTTATTTTCTCACAGCACCACAACATTTCACATATATTTAAAACAAAAAAAGATCGTGAGCTTTCAAAGTGATTAACGATTAATGCAGCGGCCTCAGCTATTTCATTTTAACGTCACTGGTGCACGTGACAATCGCACAGTCACGCATACGTCTTATCGTGTCCCTGCTCTGTCCAATTTAAACAACGCTTCATCCAGCCGCTACATCGCTGTACAGTGTTATATAACATACCTCTCATCCTGGCCTTTTGATGTGGAACGTCGGCTTACGGTTACAAAGCGAGGGCAGTGTGCGCAGTAGAAGCTGCGACCCCGACGTCACAGTCGCCTCCGCCACCGCTCGGCGGCCCCCCAATGCCATAGCCTTTCGTGCTGTCATTGCGTTTCTGAAGGAATAGGAGGTTGTCCACTTGACTAAGTTTTTATGGATGATTGACGAGGAAATGTAGAAGTATACTATAGTCATTACTCCGCAGCTCGTGGTCTCCTGGTAGCGTTCTCCCTTCCCGAGCAAAAGGACCCGGATTCGATTCCCGACGGGGTCAGGGATTTTCACCTGCCTCGAGATGACTGGGTAGTGTTGTGTGTTTTTCGTCATTATTCATCCATATTACGGTCGGAGGAAGGCAATGGCAAACTACCTCCTTGCCTAGTACGGCGGTGCGGGTCTCCCGCATCGCTCCCCTACACTCTGTCAAGGAATATGGGACTTAATCATCATCATATTCAGTAGTGTTTTGAGAGTAAGTTTTGAATTGCTTTCGGTGAAAAATATTGGTTTGCTGTGCAGTCACTAAGTGCACTAACCACTGCAAACAGGGAAATAAATAAGGAATTACATTTCGTGTAATTACTGAGAACAATAAGACGAAACGAAACTGTTAAACGCTCATAAATGTGGATATTCGTTTTCAGTTGCCAGTGCTTGACTGTGCTCAATATATTTTGCTCATTTGGATTATGAAAGAGCCGGTCGGAGTGGTCGAGCGGTTCTAGGCGCTTCATTCTGGAACCGTGCGACCGCAACGGTCGCAGGTTCGAATCCTGCCTCGGGCATGGAGGTGTGTGATGTCCTTAGGTTAGTTATGTTTAAGTAGTTCTAAATTCTAGGGGACTGATGACCTCAGATGTTAAGTCCCATAGTTCTCAGAGCCATTTGAACCATTTGATTATGAAAGAGATTTGAAAATGAACCATTTGATTATGAAAGAGATTTGACAAGTGCGGTGTTGAATCTTCCTCCGAAACACGAGCTGAAGCCTGAAACTGTTCAAGGTCTATGCCTTCCGTCCCGCAGAGTTGATTTAGGGGATAGTAATGATTTTAACCCCCCCCCCCCCCCCCTATGAACCATGGATCTTCCCGTTGGTGGGGAGGCTTGTTGCGTGTCTCAGCGATACAGATAGCCGTACCGTAGGTGCAACCAAACGGAGGGGTATCTGTTGAGAGGCCAGACAAACGTGTGGTTCCTGAAGAGGGGCAGCAGCCTTTTCAGTAGTTGCAGGGGCAACACTCTGGATGATTGACTGATATGGCCTTGTAACACTAACCAAAACGGCCTTGCTGTGCTGGTACTGCGAACGGCTGAAAGCAAGGGGAAACTACAGCCGTAATTTTTCCCGAGGGTATGCAGCTTTACTGTATGGTTAAATGATGATAGCGTCCTCTTAGCTAAAATATTCCGGAGGTAAAATAGTCCCCCATTCGGATCTCAAGGCGGGAATGACTCAATAGGATGTCATTACCAGGAGACAGAAAACGCGTTCTACGGATCGGAGCGTGGAATGTCAGATGCGTTAATCGGGCAGGTAGGTTAAAAATTTAAAAAGGGAAATGGATAGGTTAAAGTTAGATATAGTGGGAATTAGTGAAGTTCGGTGGCAGGAGGAACAAGACTTCTGGTCAGGTGACTACAGGGTTATAAACACAAAATCAAATAGGGGTAATGCAAGAGTAGGTTTAATAATGAATAGGAAAATAGGAATGCGGGTTAGCTACTACAAACAGCATAGTGAACGCATTATTGTGGCCAAGATGGATACGAAGCCCACGCCTACGACAGTAGTACAAGTTTATATGCCGACTAGCTCTGCAGATGACGAAGAAAGTGACGAAAAGTATGTGAAATAAAAGAAATTATTCAGATAGTGAAGGGAGACGAAAATTTAATAGTCATTGGTGACTGGAATTCGTCAGTAGGAAAAGGGAGAGAAGGAAACGTAGTAAGTGAATATGGATTGGGGCTAAGAAATGAAAGAGGAAGCCGCCTGGTAGAATTTTGCACAGAGCATAACTTAATCATAGCCAACACGTGGTTCAAGAATCATGAAAGAAGGTTGTATACATGGAAGAAGCCTGGAGATACTGACAGGTTTCAGATAGATTATGTAATGGTAAGACACAGATTTAGGAACAAGGTTTTAAATTGTAAGACATTTCCAGGTGCAGCTGTGGATTCTGACCACAATCTATTGGTTATGAACTGTAGATTAAAACTGAAGATGCTGCAAAAAGGTGGGAATTTAAGGAGATGGGACCTGGATAAACTGACTAAACCAGAGGTTGTACAGAGTTTCAAACAGAGCATAAGGGAACAATTGACAAGAATGGGGGAAAGAAATACAGTAGAAGAAGAATGGGTAGCTTTCAGGGATGAAGTAGTGAAGGCAGCAGAGGATCAAGTAGGTAAAAAGAAGAGGGCTAGTAGAAATCCGTGGGTAACAGAAGAAATATTGAATTTCATTGATGAAAGGAGAAAATATAAAAATGCAGTAAATGAAGCAGGCAAAAAGGAATACAAACGTCTCAAAAATGAGATCGACAGGAAGTGCAAAATGGCTAAGCAGGGATGGCTAGAGGACAAATGTAAGGATGTCGAGGCTTATCTCACTAGGGGTAAGATAGATACTGCCTACAGGAAAATTAAAGAGACCTTTGGTGAAAAGAGAACCACTTGTATGAATATCAAGAGCTCATATGGAAACACAGTTCCAAGCAAAGACGGGAAAGCAGAAAGGTGGAAGGGGTATACAGAGGGTCTATACAAGGGCGATGTACTTGAGGACAATATTATGGAAATGGAAGAGGATGTAGATGAAGATGAAATGGGAGATATGATACTGCGTAGAGAGTTGGACAGAGTACTGAAAGACCTGAGTCGAAACAAGGCCCCGGGAGTAGAAAACATTCCATTAGAACTACTGACAGCCTTGGGAGAGCCAGTTCTGACAAAACTCTACCATCTGATGAGCAAGATTTATGAGACAGGTGAAATACCCTCAGCCTTCAAGAAGAATATAACAATTCCAATCCCAAAGAAATCAGGTGTTGACAGATGTGAAAATTACCGAACTATCAGTTTAATAAGTCACAGCTGCAAAATACTAACGCGAATTCTTTACAGACGAATGGAAAAACTAGTAGAAGCCGACTTCGGGGAAGATCAGTTTGGATTCCGTAGAAATATCGGAATACGTGAAGCAATACTGACCCTATGAATTATCTTAGAAGCTAGATTAAGGAAAAGGAAACCTACGTTTCTAGCATTCGCAGACTTAGATAAAGCTTTTGACAATGTTGACTGTAATACTCTCTTTCAAATTTTGAAGGTGGCAGGGGTAAAATACAGGGAGCGAAAGGCTATTTACAATTTGTACAGAAACCAGATGGCAGTTATAAGAGTCGAGGGACATCAAAGGGAAGCAGTGGTTGGGAAGGGAGTGAGACAGGTTTGTAGCCTCTCCCCGATGTTATTCAATCTCTATATTGAGCAAGCAGTGAAGGAATCGAAAGAAAAATTCGGAGTAGGTATTAAAATCCATGGAGAAGAAATAAAAACTTTGAGGTTCGCCGATGACATTGTAATTCTGTCAGAGACAGCAAAGGGCTTGGAAGAGCAGCTGAACGGAATGGACAGTGTCTTGAAAGGAGGGTATAAGATGAACATCAACAAAAGCAAAACGAGGATAATGGAATGTAGTCGAATTAAGTCGGGTGATGCTGAGGGAATTACATCAGGAAATGAGACACTTAAAGTGGTAAAGGAGTTTTGCTATTTGGGGAGCAATATAACTGATGATGGTCGAAGTAGAGAGGATATAAAATGAAGACTGGCAATGGCAAGGAAAGCATTTCTGAAGAAGAGAAATTTGTTAACATCGAGTATACATTTAAGTGTCAGGAAGTCGTTTCTGAAAGTATTTGTATGGAGTGTAGCCATGTATGGAAGTGAAACATGGACGATAAATAGTTTGGACAAGAAAAGAATAGAAGCTTGAGAAATGTGTTGCTACAGAAGAATGCTGAAGATTAGATGGGTAGATCACATAACTAATGAGGAAGTACTGAATAGGATTGGGGAGAAGAGAAGTTTGTGGCACAACTTGACTAGAACAAGGGATCGGTTGGTAGTACATGTTCTGAGGCATCAAGGGATCACCAATTTGGTATTGGAGGGCAGCGTGGAGGGTAAAAATCGTAGAGGGAGACCAAGAGATGAATACACAAAACAGATACAGAAGGATGTAGGTTGCAGTAGGTACTGGGAGTTGAAGAAGCTTGCACAGGAGAGAGTTGCATGGAGAGCTGCATCAAACCAGTCTCAGGACTGAAGACCACAACAACAACAATGATTGCAATGGCGACAGAAGAACTGAGGCACAAAATAAGTTACCATAAAGAAGTAGAAGGCTTTTACAGGTAAATTTAATACTAACAAACGAAGAAACTACTAGCAGAGAAAACGTTAAAGATGAAAAAAAAAGTTGTAAATGAGAAAACGCGCATTCTTGACAACAATTAAGAATTACAGAAAAGAAATAAAATAGCTTAGATAAAATAATATAGATCTACAGGATGGCTAAGTAAAACTTTCTGAAAAAGTTGTAGGTTCTTTTTCTCTCTGTCTATAACAAGTAGTTAGGGAAGGATGGTGTAGTAATTGGTTATCTGAAGATATTGCGTGGGCTGTCTCTTGACATTGTACAGGGTGTTTCAAAAAGAATATTAGTATTTCGAACGCATATATTTGTTAAACTGTAAGACATACAACTATCAAACTTGCGACACGTATTTACGAACCTGTCAAGTCTAGATTACAGATATTCAATGTGTCCTCCGCCAGCAACACGAAGAATATCACATCAATATTCCAATTCCTCCCATACTCAGATAAGCATGTCCACCGTCTCTGATGTTATGGCATTATGGATCCAGTTTTTCTTCTCTTCTAGGTTCTGTGGTAATGATGACGCATAAACGTCGTTGTTATTAAACCCACAGGAAGAAGTCACATGGCGTCAAATCTGGTGACTGTGGAGGCCAGCTGAGAGGTACTAAGTCGCTGGCTGTTTGACGATCATTCCAACGGCAAGGTAGAGTTTTATTCAGATATTCATGCCCTTGGCAACTCCTGTGAGGGGTGCCCCGTATTGCTGAAAAATGAAGTTGTCCTCGTTCAGCCTTTGTAACATAGCAAGATACTGTTGATCGTTAATCGAGTTTCCATAAGAGAAGAATGGGCTGTATACAGATGAATGGGATATTGAACAAAACCGATTGACCTTGGGTGAATCTGGCACATGTACAATGTGTTCATGTGGGTTCCATAGGCCCCAAATTCGAACTCAGTGCTTGTTTAATTTCCCACTAAGGTGAAAAGTCACTTCATCACTGAACACGGTGGGCTGTGAGAAAGTGTTATCATTATCAATAGGACTCTGAAACTCGTCAGAAAATTAAACACGTTTGCGTCTTATGTCGTGGCGTAGAGCCTGTAACAGCTGTAACTTGTACGGCATCATAACCAACCGACCTCCCAAAACACGCCAAATTGTTGTCGCAGGCAGTTATAGCTCCTGACTGGCACAACGAGTTGATCTTGTAGAATTACACTGTACAGCGGATTGAATTCGTGCGGCATTTTCGTTGGAAACACGAGGACGGTCAGCACTCGTCCTGTACATATGCACCATCCTGTGTCTACAAACTTTCGATAACACCTGCGAATCCATCGATTCGGAGGATCAGTTTGGCACCTCAACCTGAAACGTGTTTGCACTGTAACCACAGAATTACAACTCCAGAACACAAAATGATTTCTACTGCGGAGTACTCATTTTGTAATATGTGCCGATGACCAACTAAACAGAAGACAATCGACATATAATGGTAATGTATACAAACTAGACGTTATATTGGTTACTCCAATAAGCGAATCGTTCGCAAGGATCCATAGTTATGACCACATAACACTTTGTAACACATATATCCTTTTTGAACCAAACCATATATCTAACAAAGTCCGCTCATCAGTTCCAGTCTTTGCTGTGTCTATAAATGAGATAAACGTTGCAGTACCTTCTGATTCCCCAACTGGCGAAACATCATGACGGTTCGGTGGTCGTTTTGAGCCACCTTTGGTAGCTCACCTTCTTTGGGGAGGTGTGACATATGCAAATATTTTAATATGTTATTCTACAAGTAAAACTAAAGAAAAAAGTTCATATAAACATAAGTCCGCAAATGTTTAGTTACGGAATTACGACTAATAAAAGATTTTGCCTGAAATGTAGCAGCTTCGCAAATATGAAGCCATCACAAAACTGTACGAGGTTAAAATAAAGCATGATTTCCATTTATTTTGTTATTCTTGGTCTGCTGAATCTAATAAAACGAGTCCCGGACGGGTATCTGCAGTAGTTTTCCACAACATCCAGACAAGCAAAGATTATTACATAAGTAAATTTGTTTCATTTCTATTAAGAATGTAGAAACGTTTATGTCATTGTTGGCAACCGCTAGTGAGTTATTTCAGTCGTTTCCTAACCTTGAAACGAGTTAGTTTTCTGTATTGTTCAGTGAAAGAACATAATAACAACAGTGTATTCAAGTGAAACCATATGTAACTGTTGTAGTTTGTAGATTATTTACGAAACAGGGATGCCTTTCAAATTTACGACAGAGGAATACGCCGATATGGTGTTTATTTATGGCAAATGTGATGGTAATGCTATGGCTGCAATTAACGAATATCGCATACGGTATCCAACTCGGAGGATTCCGAATACACGAACCATTAGCGGAGTATTTCGAATGTTACAGGAGACAGGTTTCATAATCAGTACGAGCGCTCGATACGTGAAAACGATGATGAGGATATTATGGATGTTGTTCAACGTGGCCCGGGTACCAGTACATAAAGTATCTCTCAAGGATTAGGCATTTCACAATCTAAGATATGGCGTACACTCAGTACTCTGTATCCTTACCATAAACAAAACGTGCATCATTTACATCCAGGAGATGTGCTTGGAGTTGTGCAACTGCTTAAATACTAATCGGCAGTTACGCAAATACATTTTATTTACTGATGAGGCACAGTTTACTCGAGATGGTATAAACAATTTACATAACGAGCACTTATGGTCTGAAGCAAACCCACATGCAACAGTGTAACGCAATTTCCAGCAGCGATTTAGCGTAACTATGTGGTGTGATATAATCAACACACACTTTATTGGAGCATTCATTTTCCCAGGACGTCTATTTGGCGAGACGAACTTACAATTCCTTCAAGAAGAAATGCCCCGCTTGCTCGAAGATGTTCCATTTGCTACGCGATTGCAAATGTATTTATAACACGACGGCACCCCTCCACATTCCACCAACGCCGTTGCTACACACTTAATTGAACATTTTCCCCAGAAATAGATTGGTCGTGGTGCTACACGTCTGTGGCCACCCAGATCGGCCGATTTAACAACAATGGATTTTTGTGTGTGGGGATGGATGAAAGACATAGTTTATGAGGACAAAGTCAATACACGTGAGGCATGAATGCAATGCACTATGAATGCAATAGACCAAATTAATAACAACCCTGTAAAACTGAAACGAGCAACAAAATCTGCATACACGTGCAGCGAAATGTATTGAACCCGATGGAGACATTTTTGAACATTTATTGTGATGTATTGTGAAATTGTATGTACACTGTACTACTTCCTTAACACTAAGCTTTGTTTCCTCCGGTTTAACATGAATTCACGTGTAGCTATGGTATTAATAAAAGCAGATTATCTGACACATTCATACAATTTCAGGCAAAATCTTTTACTAGTCGTAACTCCGTAACTAGACATTTGCGGACCTATGTTTATTTGAACTTTTTTCTTTAGTTTTACTTGTAGAATAACATATTAAAATATTTGCATATCTTCGTGAATCACTCTGTATACATGTGTGAGCTGGCACTATCTAGGAATGCTGATGGACTGTGGTGCTAGTATACTCGTACACCTGCCGCATTATCCCTCTAAAAACGCAGTCGAGTTGTATTGTTGGCCGTCACACGTGGCAGAGCTGTTTTCAACTCTAGTTGTTTCGACGTGAAATGTACGTCTTTTCTGTACCTCTAGGAACCAGTGCATGAATAGTCCAGGCAAATAAACCCATAATCCCCTATGGTTTATTTATTTATTTACATCACAAGGATACACATGTGTACTTGCATTTATTCTACAATTTTAAACATTCAATAAAACTTACAAAGTTAACTACAGCTTGTAATATTATACGCAACCAATTGTTCTTAGAAAATAAGTTAAATAATATGTATGTGAGATTTAAATGCTCATGTGATACTGTAATATATCATTTTCCTTGTCCTATATCAAAGAGTATATGCTTCTATAACATGTACCAACAGGACCAAATAAAAATCAAATCAAGTCAATCGGATCATCGTCATATACCAAGTTATTTTTAAATACGCAATATGCACAATTATTTCAGAGGCATAGGTGAGGGCACAAGAGTTTCGTTTAGTTCTATAAATTTACGTCTGCAGGAAAGTGTTTGAAGGAAAGTTCATAATGCATGTGATAACCAACTTCTACAGCTACACTAACCTCTGTATATGTAGGCCTCCAACAGCTTCTTTTCTCCGACTCTTATACTGTACAAGAAGGTGCAGCAGACACTGGACCGTTTTCCACAGGAGTACCAGTTCAACATCAATCACTTAACGATAAATATACAAATGTCGAACAAATCGGATATTGTGTACCACAGGGTTCAGTTTAAATTCCTGTGTTGTTTCTCATATAGATATAGTTTCAGAAGATACAAACTTCTACTTTTTGCAAGTGATACAGTTACAGGAACAAAAAATAGTACATCTTCTATCTGAAAAAGTAGTTAGTGAAATTTTCGGAAACAACAAACAGTTAAAGGCAAATTGATAAAATTACTGAATTTCGATAAGGCTCAGTACATACAGTTCAGTATATCTCATAGTAGGGCACAGGCTTTAGGAATAGGTTTCTCAAACAATGAAATACAGGAAGTAGAAAGTGTTACATTTTTAGTGCTACAGATAGATAACAAACTTAAATGGAAAATTCACAGCATAGCCCTTAAATGCACAGTGTTGGATATCGGCAACATGGATTGAAAATTATTTTGTGTAATATAGTGGAAATTTAGCGAACTAATCCAAGTTTCATAGATGCAACGAAGTTCTGAAAGAATATGTCTGATACTGTAGTGCAATTCACGAACGATGGCGGTTGACACAGGTCGAGGCACGTACATGGGGTGCAGTTTTGCGGTATGCATATATGTATGCTTTGCGCTTGAAGAAAGAGTGTTTCCTCTAAATTATGTCTCTCGCTTGCTCATACAGAGTGAGTCAGGAGGAGAGGTACATGCTTTGACGGGTGACAGTGTTAGTGATTCCGAATAAAAAACTTCATATGGGCATATTCCCTATTCCAAATGGTTTCCGAGATACAATACATTTAATGTACTTTGTTATATATTTTCTCAAGTGTAGAGGAAGTTGAACCGAACAATTTGACCCCGGACACTTGTGGTCTATCAAGTCGGGAAATTACCTAAAACTGGCCTACAAAATCTATAAGCTACAGCGCATGCACGTCGCGCGAGACTTGCAGTATCTCGAATCTTTTTTGGAGGAAATTTAATGTAGTTTAACTTTGTACTTTGACACGTTTTTGATAGCCGGTGCAGTTTTCGAGTTATTAAAAAAATATACATAAATGAGATTAAATGTGTTCTGTCTCGAAAACCATTCGGCATATGGCATATGTCCATACGAAGTCTTTTGTTCAGAATTATAGATACTATAATCTTTCGAAGCATGTAGCTTTTCTTCTGAATCATACTGTCTAGAATTTGTCGCTTACCATCACAGTCAGCGATGACAGCTCGCAACAAGTGGAATAAAAATTCACTAAATAACTCATGACGATCAAAATTGGTTGATTTGCTCTAGAGAAAGAGCTTCACAAACTGAACAAGTCAATAACGTGTTGGTTCACCTCTGGCCCTTATGCAAGCAGTTATCTGGCTTGGCACTGATTGACAGAGTCATTCGATGTCTTTCGGAGGGATATCGTGCTATATTTTCTCCAACTAGCGCTGTAGATCGACTAAATACAGATCCTGCCCACAATGCTCCAAATGTTCACAATTGGGGAGAGATCCGGCGATCTTGCCGGCCAAGGACAGAATTTGGCACTATATCCCTCAGGAGGACATCTAAGGACTCTGTTAATCGATACCAAGCAGCCGGCCGCTGTGGTCTCGCGGTTCTAGGCGCGCAGTCCGGAACCATGCGACTGCTACGGTCGCAGGTTCAAATCCTGCCTCGGGCATGGGTGTGTGTGATGTCCTTAGGTTAGTTAGGTTGAAGTAGTTCTACGTTCTAGGGGACTGATGACCACAGCAGTTGAGCCCCATAGTGCTCAGAGCCATTTGAACCATTTTGAACCATTTTTGATACCAAGCCGAATAACTGCTTCCATGAGAGCCAAAGGTGGCCCATCGAATTACTGACTTGCTCAGTTCCTTCGCTTTAATAAATCATCCACTTTTTCTGAAATTGTAATCACTTGTTTGTTTGTACATGTGCATGATATCTACCGATTTCTGTCCCATACGGGTAATTCCTGCGTGGTGCGTCTTTTCTTGTCTTAGTGTGTGTATTCATTTATATGTACTAACATCCTTTATCATTACCATTATTTCTCTCTTCACAAAAATAGTGAAAAGAATGAATATAATACTATGATCAAATACTCTACAAAAACCTCAGGGGGTTAACGTTAGTACAGAAAGGAGTCAGGCACATGGGTACACATGTATTGAAATACCTACGACAGTGTATTAAATATCATTTAGACTATGTGGTAGAGTTTTAGAGAATCAACGCTTTTGTGAAAGGAGTAGCTGATGACAACCAGCGTAAGCTAATGTAAAACATTGCATAGAATTTGACATAAAGATCTATCATTATTGAGTTCATTACCAGGAATGATTAAAAAAGGAGACCAGACTGGCACCGAAACGGAACATGACAGAGACGAGACCGAAATACTGAATTTAGGCTTCTGAAACTATTTCACCTCAGACGATCGTCACACGGATGCTCCTTTGAAAGTGCACAAACTTCAAAATGACAAATACTGAGATAAGTGACCATGGGAATAGAACAGTAACTACAATTGTTTAGTACTGGAAACACATCTACACCAGGTGAGATACCTGTAAGATTCTACAGAAATTACGCCAAAGAATTTGCTCCCCTTCTAGCAGTAGCTTATTGTGGTTTGCTGGAGCAATGAAGGATGCCTGATTACTGAAGAACAGCGCAGGTCACTCCCGTTTTTGAAAAGAATCGTAGGACAGATGCAAATAATTATAGACCTATATCGTTGACGTCAACATGGAACATGTCTTATGCTTACATTTTCTGACGTAGTTGGAGAATGAAAATCTCTTGTATAAAAATCATCATGGATACTGAAAACAGCATGAAAGGGGTCAATTTGTGACCTTCCGAGTGGCGGGGTGTTCCTTTCGGAGAATTGCCACACAAGTTGGCTGTTCAGCGTCAGATGTGTAACGATGGCGGCATCAGTAGCCACATGAACGTTCTCACACCTGTAGACGAAGTTCTCTACGTCCACGCAGCACAGACGCCCGCATGGTCGTCGTTTTGTAAGGGCAGCTCCCACAGCACAGATAAGAGAGCTTGTGAGCGCACATGTGTCAACAAGAACTGTTGCGAACCAATTATTAACAGTGAGACGACACACAACTCTAACCTGTCTTCCAATCACGCCACAGCATCGACGTGCACGGCCCGACTGGTGCTGTCAAAGGATCACTTGGAAGATGGAATGGCACGCCGTGGTCTTCAGCAATGAAAACTGATTCTGCCTGCACACAAGAGATGGTCGTTTGCGTGAAAAACGTAGACGTGGTGAACGCTGTCTAATAGAGTGCATTTGTCCAAGACCCACTGGCCCAAACCCAGGCCTTGTGGTCTGGGATGCGATAAGCTGCAGCTTTGGTGTTTCTGGAGGGGACGCTAACCACCGCTAGTACACGCAGGATATTGTTAGACCCGTTCTTTTACCGTTTTTGCAACACGGAGGTGACGCGTTGTTCCAAGCCGATAATGCTTGCCCACACCATGCCCGTGAAACAGAAATGCTGTGCAAGACGTGCAGCAACTTCCCTCGCTAGCGCGATCTCCGGATTTGTTTGCAATTGAGCTCTTGTGGGATATAATGGGACAAGAAGTGACTCGTGTGATTCGTCAGCCCACAACTCTTCTAGAAAGCCGAGAAGGAGTGGCATAATGTATCCCAGGATAGAATCCTCCATCTGTCCAATCTTCTGATTGCCAGAATGAGAGCCTGCACTGCCGCTGTGGAATGGCTCTGAGCACTATGGGACTTAATTTCAGAGGTCATCAGTCCCCTAGTACTTAGAATTACTTAAACCTAACTAATCTAATGACATCACACACATCTATGCCCGAGGCAGGATTCGAACCTGCGACCGTAGCGGTCGCGTGGTTCCAGACTGTAGCGCCTAGATCCGCTCGGCCACCCTGGCCGGCGACGCTGTGGAGACAACACCACATACCAATATGGCCATGTACTATTATGGGTGTCTCCTTATGGGTTGACAGTGGTACCTCACAACTGCTTTTGCTATTGGTTTGTAAATGTAATTATTTCATGTATTCCATATCCATTGTTGCAACAATAACTCTTCAGGGATTTGGAAATCTCTAAAGGGGTGTACCAATGTTTTTCAGGCAGTGTAGTTCCACATTGTCCTTTGGTGAAAAGAAAATACGAGCTTACCAAGTGTCGGTCCAGGTTTGTGACTGGATTCAAGACTTCTGTTGTGACGTCGAGGGGTAGAGCGAGTTCAAGCGTAGTGTCGGTGTGCGGTCTGCGCGCTGTCCCGCGAGTCCAGCTGGCTCAGCAGACTCCTGGTATATCAACGCCCTGCTGCTGTCATCAACGCCGCCCTGCTGGAAGTCGGCTGCGCTCTCCTGGTCGCCTCCCGCCGACGCGTTGTGATTTGTGCAGCGCGGCTGCCCGCGATTCCGGAGACTGCTACAGTCCCGGGTCCTCGCCACCCTCCGCCCCGTTTGGCCTGCTCTGTCCGACCGTGGGACGAAGGTGGGTGTACTGGTCACCCGTAGCCCTCGGGCCACCACTGCTCCCAGGACAGGACCAGACTCGAACCCGCGCCCTCCTGGATGCTATGCCGCAACTTGCCGCTAGTGGTGCTTGCCGGATGGCAACACCCGCCACCGTCTCTGGTGCTGCTGCAGCGCTCCTGTGCCTCCCGCAGTATACGCCTTGCCCAGACCCCGGTACGCCAGGTGGAAAGCGAATGTGACCTGTAGACTCAAGTGGAACCGAGCCCCTCCTGGACCCGCTGCAGACCGCTGTCACTGCCCTCTTTCAGGCAGACCATGCGATCTCCAAGTTCCAGGGTGCCGTTCCATCCCGCCCCCGTGTTGTGTCCCTGGAGGCGGAATACAGACCGAACAGGTACAAATAAAGTACAAGTTTATGCGGAATACTTATAACATTGCTGCCAGACTGGCCCCTATAAGCATAGACCAGCACAGGTCCATTCCGACGCTCGGCTGTCCTGGTACACTCTGCCCCGAGCTAAAACTGCCCATCTGTTTATATTGGTTTCTCCCTTGCTTCTGATGGAGTGTCAGAGAGAGACAGAAACTATGGCAGGGATAAATCCCCACACGTCAGCCACTTACAAATCGCCACTCTTGGCTCTGGTCTAGTGCCCCGCCTTATACATCGCAATAACTTAAATCAAAGCTGCAGTTTCCTGCCTAGTTGTTGCTCCACTCAAAACAAATCGTGCGTGCAATACCGTCGTCGCAGCTCCGCGCCCCCAAGTGCCATGTTCACCTTGCCTGGCGCCCTGGCTGTTGACTGTTACCACACTCTGCCAGCGGTCCCAGATTTCATCGCCCAACCGCGCCTTGGTTGAATTTTGATAAATTTTCCCTTTTTCTTGACTAGGACTGCACTTCCTTGCAGACAGAACTCAAAATGTTGCCCTTAATGTAACTAAATCGACATATGTAAAGGTAGTTACAACACTACCTCAAGGAAGTGTGATAGGACCACTGCTGTTTACAACATATAAATGATCTAGTGGATAATATCGAAAGCTCCATGAGGCTTCAAGAAGGCAGCAAACTCAGAAGATTTCAGCAAATTGCAGGAAGACCTGCAGAGGACTGATAAATGGTACAGGTACTGATAATGAACCGTGAACGTAATTAAATGTAACTCATTGCGCATTCTCTATAATCATTGTTTTCTAATATATTATGCTTCTTGCGTGGGTATTGTTGCTGTATCTGTAATGTATTAACCAAAAGCGATAAAATACAAAAGCTTATTTTTGGCACAAATCGGAAATAACGGATAGAAATGTATGTCGTTTTCTATAGGAGCATAATAAAGGATTTCAAATATATTGTTGTGGAGTCGCCACAAAACTATATGCTTCGTGCCAAAGTGATATTTCGTCTTCCAACTATGTTGCTTGTGAAAGGAAAGATCTGTCAATACAATGTTTCAAACTGTTTGTTACCTGACCAAATATAAAAATGATAGCCACAGCATTAATCATTAGAATTTCAGAGAAATTAGGTTAACTGTCCCACTACATGTGTAATACTAGTATAGCAAGTCGTTCATTTGTGATAATCAGTGCTTGAGTTCAGCTACAAATTAATTATGTGCCCCATTTTGCATAGTGTTTAATGACAGAAACTCGGCGTTTTGCCCTCTGTCACATGACTTACAGGTGGGTTTCAAACTTTAACACAGTAGAGATAGGGCCGTGCGCAGTCCATATGTATCTATGGTCTAAGGTCGTCACATACCACTTCTTGTTGCTAATATGTGATTTTATCCATTGCACTGCATGTCCATGTAAGCCGTACTTTTTCCAGTTAGAGTCGCACAGGTGATTATCAGAAACTGTAGACAAATCCAGAAAAATGGAAGACACAGAGTTCATTTTGTATAATACATCGGTAACAGTTTCTGTTTTTTGCTGGAGATAGCTATTTCTGTAGATTTCACTCTTTGTAAACTGTCTTGTGCCGAAATCAGAATATTGTGTTTCTCTTGGAATTTAACCATCCTACTGTGTATAAGTGTTCATAACATTTTTGAGAAACCAAATAATGCAGACATTAGTCTGTAGTTATTTAGTCCATATCTGTCGCCTTTCTCAAATATTGTTGCTAATCTGCTTATTTTTTATATTTCTGGAAACACTCTGAGCAGTTTACCATATCCAAATGACTTTCTCTTATTGTATTGGACGATGAAGTACTTCATCATCTCCTGCAGATTTCTTGGATTTTGGTTATGTATGGTTTTTCTGAGTTTGTCTTCTGTCACTGGTTCCATGAACGTTAATTAGGATGGCTGCTCATGTGTTATCGGATGTTTTGGTCTTTTATTCTTTCTTTCCCCCTTTAATTTTTGTAAAACAACATGTATGAAATTGTTATTCGGTATATTAGCAATTTTTACTCCATCTGTAAATATGGTGTCCTTAGTTTCCGTTGACTTCATAATACTTTGTTATCTGCCGTCTTTTTGCTACGCCTTGCATTGTGAATTATGTCCCATGCTGTTTTACTTTTACGCTCTGAATTTGTTATGGCTATGTTTATCGAACTCGTCTTTTTTTATCTTATCGATTCCCTGAACTTCTTAGAGAACAGTTTATATTTGCCCAAAGTCCCTATTCGACTGACATCCTTTAGACTAGTCTGGTATTATTTCTTTGGTAGTCTACTACTTGTTGTGACCATGCTTTCCTAACAAGTCATTTTCGTGAAAACTACAAGTAGATGCCCCACTGGTGTATTAAGTAATGAACCATATTTTTCATTTGTGTCATGTGCTTGCATTGTTTCTTTCCAGTTTTGTTTCCTCAGAGTGATTTTTAAATTGTTCATATGTTGTTGACTGATGATCTTGACTTCTTTGTACTCTGGTTTCGTTTCTGTTTTGTAGCCCCTATGTTGTATATAATGATGATTTTGGTTTATAGAGAACAGAAGTAGTTTTACGATTTCTTTCAAAAGGCCATGGCTGCTTTCCTGTGTCATCCTCCGCGTAACCGAGCCTGTGCTATGTATCTAATGAAATTGTTATGGACAAGAAGCTATATCCTAATTTCCTTCTTTTTCATGGCGTTGTACAGTAAACGAGGTGTAGACCACAGTACACTATTAATAGTGTATCTGTATTTAGTGTCCAAGATATTTTATTTGTTGAGAGAATGCCGTCATTTACTACAGTGTGTAACAGAGGAATCTACGAACTAGCGAATTTCATGTGTCACCTAATAACGCTATCATGCCCCAGGAGTCTACTGAAGGAAAATACCTGGAAAGAGATACTATGTGTGTCATACAGTTCTTGCTTCGTAGACTGAAAAGCTCTGCTTGTTAATAAATGAATTAACACATCCCACGTAACAGTTAGCTGCAAAATCCTGACTGATGCTCCTTATAGCCAAATCTCCTGGACTCCTACTGATGTTCATTCCAAAAGGCCATCAGAGAAACTTATAACGTGCAGGACCAACTGCGGTTACTGCTACATTTTCAGATATTTGGGGACGCCTTTCCATTACATTCTGATGCAATTAATGAGGAATTTGTTACCGTTATTCCGCAATTAATGTGAACAGTGTAGGTGAGTTTCCGGACGATTTGATTTGGTATGCAATCACTGCTCTAGTTTGTCTTACTAACACTGGTTAGGTGTTCCAATTTGGGCTTCCAGCAGGGCAAGCGTCTATATATATGTGATTTCCTTTTAACAATGTTAGAAAAAAGGAAGCTTAATGTTTAACAAGCTGACGATGCTAAAAAGTACACATTAGTCGGTAAGATGAAGTTGTTATTGAGTATGGTATAAATCATGCACTGATGAACCAAAACATTATAACCACTGCCCTACCCAATACTGAATGTCACCTGCTTGTATTACGGTCATGTCAAGCAGTAAGGACAGTATATAAGCGTGTAAGTAGGCTGTTTACGTTTTCTTATTGGTAACGCCACGTAGTGCTCTGTATAAAATGTTAGTCAGGGCCATTCTCTTGTAGGGATTATTGAAAGTCAGATTGCGTTGCGCTAAAAATATTGTGTGTCAGTTTGAGCCCAGTCCTGTATAATTTTTCAAAGGGGACGTTTCAAGCGAAGCAGAGACAAATTGGAAATTATTCTAGCGACGAGACAGCCCGTAAATGGGAAATCCAACGGAGACAAGTGACAATGAAAGAGGGCAGATTGTTATGGCCCAGTGCCTGGAAACGGGCACCTGGGAAACAGCGAAGCTGGTCGGTTGTCGCATGCAGCCATCGTGAGCATGTACAGAAAGTCGTTGAAGACCACCCCCTCTAAACATCCGCCGTGGCGTCAGTTGCAGTTGCGTCGGCACTCCATTCTCCCCTCCCCCCCCCCCCCCCCCCCACATCCACCCTACCGTCGTGTCCCATTCTCACCTCCGTAACTGACAATTGTATTCAACATGTCCTTACAGCGCTCTTTCATCAGCAGGTGAGTGGTAGAATTGAACATTTCATAAGTACTTTCAAATCACTGATGGAATAAATGTGTGCGCCACCCACACACAGAATCAGTCTTTAAAAGATTTCCTTTCGTCGTATCGCTCCCTGCCCAGAGTTGCCAGTTGAGCTGCTGCATAGTCGACGCCATATGCCTCTACTCCATTTGCAACGTCCGCCACAGAGACCTCATGTCCCTCCTGGGGCATCACAGTTCTGGCCTCGGGAATCAGTGTTCTTTCATGTGTTTGGCAGGGGTCGTAGATGCGAACAAGGTATGGTGTCTGAAGTGCTGTTCGTCTCACCTACATCATCCACGGTCCGTCAGGGTTGCACAGGCGGTATCAGAATCAGCTTTGGGCAATCCACTAGGGAGGTTCTGCCGCCTCTTTTGATCACAGATCCAACACGTTTCCTGCTGTAACGACATGTTGAATACCAATGTCTGCACAAAAATGTTCAAACTCGCGAGACGTGAACTGCAGCACATAACCTGATGCTATGAACTCAGGTAAGCCTCCAATGCAATGTGGTGGACTTCATTAGAACGACGAAGGGAAACTTCCTGTAACAATGACAACCACTAGATATCGTGTGTTCCTGTATGGGCCAGCAAAATCTATGTGCAGGCTATGCCAAGTTCCATCAGGGCAGGGCAACTCAGAGTACTACTGCAGGGAGCAAATTGATACTCTGCACACATTTCACACTGTGAAGTCACGACCTCTGTTTGTGCATCCATTCCTGGCTGAGTACAATGGCGCCTTGCCAACTGCTTGATGCAGATAATACCCCAATGCACTTGATGCAACAACTGAAGAACTTCCTGCTGGAAGGTCTGCGAGACCAAGACTCTTGAATCGCCACTTTCGGTGTGCACCAGGAGGATGCCTATCTGGACAGAGATGACACGCCAATCAGCAAATCAGATGAACCACCGGTTTACGGATCTCCTTCAGACTCTGGAGCCACCCACAATCAACAAACTCGCTCTGCAATGCCAGATCCGATGATGTCTCCTGCACTACATGGCTGAAGGTGACTGGAAAATCTTCCAAAGTCCCAGTTTCTTCTGAATCAATGTAATAACAGGAGGTCTCAGAGGAATCAAATGCAGCATCAAGGCTCCCTATACCTTCTACAGGAGGTCGACGTTGGAGTGTTTCGTAGTGGGCCAGTATGACAACTCGTACTGGTAACTGGACAAGAGAAGGACCGACCATTGCAACTTCTGTGCTGTACATGATGAGACAGGCTGGGAGGACCTGAACAGAGCCGTCAATAGTCTGTGGTCTGTAACTTGAGAAAAGCGGCGGCCATACTGGTATTGATGGAGGTGCATGACCACATAATGTATTGTATTGGGCCCTGGTCAATTACTTTCACACAAACGCATTTGGCCTATTATTTGGCCCAACTGTGTGACAGCACTGTACCAGTGCCATAAGATGGGGCATCTACTGAAAGATCGACAGTCTTGATTCAAATGGCTCTGAGCACTATGGGACTTAACTTCTGAGGTTATCAGTCCCCTAGAACTTAGAACTACTTAAACTTAACTAACCTAAGGACATCACACACATCCATGCCCGAGGCAGGATTCTACATCTACATCTACATCTACATGACTTCCCGCAATTCACATTTAAGTGCTTGGCAGAGGGTTCATCGAACCACAATCATACTATCTCTCTACTATTCCACTCCCGAACAGCGAGCGGGAAAAACGAACACCTAAACCTTTCTGTTCGAGCTCTGATTTCTCTTATTTTATTTTGATGATAATTCCTACCTATGTAGGTTGGGCTCAACAAAATATTTTCGCATTCGGAAGATTAGTTGGTGACTGAAATTTCGTAAAAAGGTCTCGCCGAGACGAAAAACATCTATGCTGTAATGACTTCCATCCCAACTCGTGTATCATATCTGCCACACTCTCTCCCCTATAACGTGATAATACAAAACGAGCTGCCCTTTTTTGCACCCTTTCGATGTCCTCCGTCAATCCCACCTGGTAAGGATCCCACACCGCGCAGCAATATTCTAACAGAGGACGAACGAGTGTATTGTAAGCTGTCTCTTTAGAGGACTTGTTGCATCTTCTAAGTGTCCTGCCAATGAAACGCAACCTTTGGCTCGCCTTCCCGACAATATTATCTATGTGGTCCTTCCAACTGAAGTTGTTCGTAATTTTAACACCCAGGTACTTAGTTGAATTGACAGCCTTGAGAATTGTACTATTTATCGAGTAATCGAATTCCAACGGATTTCTTTTGGAACTCATGTGGATCATCTCACACTTTTCGTTATTTAGCGTCAACTGCCACCTGACACACCATACAGAAATCTTTTCTAAATCGCTTTGCAACTGATACTGGTCTTCGGATGACCTTACTAGACGGTAAATTACAGCATCATCTGTGAACAGTCTAAGAGAACTGCTCAGATTGTCACCCAGGTCATTTATATAGATCAGGAACAGTAGAGGTCCCAGGACGCTTCCCTGGGGAACACCTGATATCACTTCAGTTTTACTCGATGATTTGCCGTCTATTACTACGAACTGCGACCTTCCTGACAGTAAATCACGAATCCAGTCGCACAACTGAGACGATACCCCATAGCTCCGCAGCTTGATTAGAAGTCGCTTGTGAGGAACGGTGTCAAAAGCTTTCCGGAAATCTGCGACCGTAGCGGTCAGATTGTAGTGCCTAGAACCGCCCGGCCACAATGGCTGGGGATTGACAGTCTTGCTGGGGTCGAAAGTAGGGGGACAATTTGTTAGTGCAGCTGCCCACATTCCGGGGCAAACCCATTTTTCTCTTTTCATTGACAGGCCCTTAACCTATTGTTCTGCTAAGAGGATTATGACCCCCTGGGGATAATCCTTTCTTTTGATTGGCAGGACCTTAACATATTGTTCCCCAACCTATCCACCTCCCTCTCCTCCTCCTCTCCCCCTCCTCCTACCCTATTACTCTGGAACTCCCCTCGACGATACAAGCACTCCTTTGACATCTGACTGACTAATTAATTATATAAATAAATTAATAAAGACCTCCCCCATTTGTAAATCACCCAACCCTCCTCCCACCCACAACCGAAATCTGATGGGAAAAAGACGCAGTTGATCAGCCATTTGGAGGAAAATCGATTGCAGTGTATGGAATATTGTTTAAACAATTTAGACAATGTGTGGAATACTGTTCATTGAAACAATTTACAGGTTAGATGGCGATGTATGGAATATTTAAAACATTGCAATGCTTTTTCATCCCTGTCACGCAAGGAATACCATCACGAAACACACATCACACGTAATTACACTGCTAAAAATCTTTCGATGGCGAAACATGCACTGTCAGCCATCCACTGGCCCCCACAGAACACCAGTTTTCACCGCACAGGTCATTCGGGGTCTTGTAAAGTGACTCATCCATCATCGGCCATGCAATGCACCGGTGTCCAAGAATATCCGCTAGGGCCCTGGGACTGGCAGACCAGATGTCACTCTAAGCCCCATTCAAAGGCATCAGGTCTCGGTAACCCTTTGATACCTGACATCCAAGAAATTCATGTAGAAACAATTGCTCTCCTTCTCTCTCTCTCTCTCTCTCTCTCTCTCTCTCTCTCTCTCTCTCTCTCGCGACGTCGGTCGCAGTCAGACCAAACCGCAAACAAAATTACGTTTACCCTGAATACCCCCGCAGAACAATGACGCACACAAGAACACTTTCCAAAGCAAATGCCTGACAGAATGGATTCAGCCATGGCCTCTAAGCTGCTGTCTGTGCTGGAGAGGAATGTTTCATGAGAGGAAGCTAAACTATATAGTAGGAAAAGCTCATGTCCAGCAGCTACATCCTAATTATGCAATTACACTGCTACAGATTTGACGTGTCGTCTTACTGGAAAATTTTCATATGTGCACTCACCTTGACATGCAGGGATCGATTGAGCTAGTGCACAGCGCCATTACCAGAGAACATCCCATCCCCTGACCATCGACTCCTCCCTCCCCACCCATCCCAGAAAAAATTGGTAAAAAAGAGACTCACTCTGTGCTGGAGAGGAAGGATCTCTCGACACGAAATTCAAATAAAAGTTATTAATATACTGATATATATTCTTTATTTAATTAGTTTGCAGGAAATGGAGTTCCCCACTTGGGTAGGCATCATGACTGCACCCGACACCCTTGCTCCCCATGACATAATAACTGTAATCACCCGGGAATGGGATGAAGTACGGTATAGTAGCCACCGTTTGAGGCCTCCCACGTTTGTATCTATCATAACTGCGCCGCCAAGAAGGTCAAAACAGCCCAATGCCCTGACTATAGATCACATTACTAAATACCACCGACCATGGACCGGACATCGATATCCTTTGACTTCACGGCCGCCAAACAAAGCAGCAAGTGTTGGCATTCTATTGATCGGAAAATTCCAGACTAAGTTTCTGTGTCTGGCTTTCTCAAGAGACCACTCCTTACTTGTCAGTGTGAACCAGAGTATCCAAAATACGAAGATGGAGGTTTTCATCTCTCCTCCGAATACTGTATTCCTATTAACTAATGTTGGAGGCAAAGGGAAAGCTGAAGCTATATCGATATCAAACATAGAGTGAAATAATCCATCTACACTACCCTGTCAAATTATTTTTATAACAATTTACAAGAGACTGATAGGTCGTTTAAAGACTCACTTCTACTTCATGGTGATCCTTCTTCGTAATAAAATATATTTTCAACGTTTGAGTATCACACGCAAACATTATGCAGATCAATAAATGAAATTTCCGTCACAAATAGATCTTAGCGCTGAATACACACATCAAAATAGGTTTTGCATCATCACGGTTCCGAGAGTTCCGGAACCTATACAGAAAATTGGAATAGAGATCAACAGAAACATCATTTCCGACCTTTTTATTGCTCATGAAAACCGCCATACAATGAGACCTTCAGAGGTGGTGGTTCAGACTGCTGTACACACCGGTACCTCTAATACCTAGTAGCACGTACTCCTGCATTGATGCATGCCTGTACTCGTCGTGGCATACCACCCACAAGCTCATCAAGGCACTGTTGGTCCAGATTGTCCCACTCCTCAACGGCGATTCGGCGTAGATGCCTCACAGTGGTTGGTGGGTCACGTCGTCTTATAAACAGCCCTTTTCAATCTATCCCAGGCATGTTCGATAGGGTTCATGTCTGGAGAACATGTTGGCCGCTCCAGTCGAGCTATGACGTTATCGTGAAGGAAGTCATTCACAAGACTGCACGATGGGGGCGCGAATCGTCGACCGTGAAAATGAATGCCTCGCAATATACTGCCGATATGGTTGCACTATCGGTCGGAGGATGGCATTCACGTATCATATAGCCGTTACGGCCCCTTCTATGACCACCAACGGCGTACGACGGCCTCACATAATGCCACCCCAAAACAGCAGGGAACTTCCACCTTGTTGCACTTGCTGGACAGTGTGTCTAAGGCATTCAGCCTGACTGGGTTGCCTCCCAACACGTATCCTACAATTGTCTAGTTGAAGGCATATGCGACACTCACCAGTGAAGAGAACGTTATGCCAATCCTGAGCAGTCCATTTGGCATGTTGTTGGGCCCATCTGTACCACGCTGCATGGTGTCGTGGTTGCAACTATGGACCTCGCCATGGACGTTGAGAGTGGAGTTGCGCATCATGCATGACGTCCTGTGGCTGCACGATAAGCATTATTCAACATGGTGGCACTGCTGTCAGGGTGCCTCCAAGCCATGATCCGTAGGTAGCGGTCATCCACTGCAGTAGTAGCCCTTGGGCGGACTCAGCGAGGCATGTCATCGGCAGTTCCTTTTGTATCTCCTCCATGTCCGAAGAACATCGCTTTGGTTGACTCCGAGACGCCTGGACACTTCCCTTGTTGAGAGCCCTTCCTGGCACAAAGTAACAACGCGGACGTGATCGAACCGCAGTATTGACCGTCTAGGCATGGTTGACAACACGAGCCGCGTACTTCCATCCTGGTGGAATGACTGGAACTGATTAGCTGTAGGACCGCCTCCGTCTAATAGACTCTGCTCGTGCATGATTGTTTACATCTTTGGGCGGTTTTAGTGGCGTCTCTGAACAGTCAAAGGGACTGTGTCTGTGATAAAATATCCACAGTCAACGCCTATCTTCAAGGGTTCTGGGAACTGGGGTGATGCAAAACTTTTTTTGATGTGTGTATATAGATAGCCCCGTCCCGGCTGGGAGAGAGGGACCTACACCCGCACCGGCGATATCTGCCCATACCGAACGCAAGTGTGCGCGCAATACAGCTGTCGGAAACTCGATTGGGATTTTAAAAGTACTATAGAATTAGTAAACTGGTTCTCTCCACTACATTCGGAAGGAGGGAGGAAGGTTCTACTGCGTGATAGAATAGAGACCACAGCAAATATTACTGCGAGACAATCCACTGCGATACAATGAGAAGCGCTAAACACGATACACTTAAACCACGACCCAGTCCATAGCAGTAGTTGCAGTGGGTAGATGTGAGAGATCGCTGAAACACTCGTACATCCTGCGCTCTTTCCTCCCAGACGTCCACACACAGCGCGTCAAACCCCTCAGTCGCAGCTGGTGCCAAGGTTCAAGGACCGGAGGAAACTACAACCGCGACCGCAGCCGCACTCGTAGACGCACATGTACGCCAGAGTGCACCATCCTCGACCGTGGAGGGCCTCCGCCGATGATTGGAGTGGTAAGAATTCGGATGTTATCAATACGTCCAGCACAATCTTCTCTCACGCAAAACACATGTCCGCTTCTGTCGCGCTCACCGAGCACACTGGTCACTTCGCCAGCCCTCTCTGCCGTGGGCAAGATGAGACAGGTCGGCGCATTCTTTGCACCCGTCACAGGCTGAGCTAATCCGTTACTTCTGGTTGCTGACCCCTAGTGACCGCCACTGCGGCCAGCCGCGGTGCACTGCGAAACAAGCAGCTGCAGCTTGGACGTATACATTAGTCCTACACAATTCCACCCCGACATAGACCACCCAGTTTAAAAAACCCACTGTACCCTATCCAAAGTAGCGATATTGTTGACCGTATACCTCGAATTTCTCACAAGAAGTGTAGACTCCTCCCGTTTATACGAGTTATTTTGGGAGACAGAAGAAATCGGACAATAAATAAGTTTTCACATCGCTTAAGTATCGTTACTTGTGAAAATCCTGTAAAGGACTATGGCGTAGGCTATATTCCCTCTAAGTATTCTTTTATCAAGTAGAAAAATATCTTTTCTTATCTGTCACGTCCTGCATAACAGGACTAGAATATTAAACTCATTTTTGGCTCATGATGGGATGCTAAGATTTACCACTGTCATACGATGCCTCTTCAATTCCGGATTCTCCCATGAGGTAACAGCACTGATAAGTTGTGAATATAAGGCTTATACCACGTATCAGTTTATAAATTTGGTAATACATCTGATTTTATTACGATGGTCGTCTTTCCCTGAGTGGGTGAGAGATTCAAATATCGTTAAAAGATATTATCGAAAAGAAAAAAAAACGCCATTGTAACGTCCTGTATCCCAGATTTATTTATTTATTCTTTTTTGCGTATCTTGGATGTGTAATGAGGCAAGATCGTCTTAACGTCATTGCGCTTCTCAACTTCTATACAGATGAAACGATTATGCCATATGTGACGAGTTCATATACAGGAATAAATTGAGAAGTATATTTGCAGCCCAAAATTAAAATCTGCGTTTCAAATTTATTTATTTATTTGTCTTGTAAAACTATTGACCTACTTTATCAGACATAAATAACTTTGTGCACCATTTGGTGGTGCTGCCAACGTATTTGCACGCAGCTGGCTGGTTAGGAGGGGCCAACTAACAGCGGTAATACTACCTGTCAGCTTTAACCCATGACCTAACCGTGTTGTCTTGTGTGACATCATGGTGACTTGGCGTTATGTCGCAGATCTTGTTTGTAGATGGCATGTTATAGTATTTAGCGACGCTCTCTTGTGTTGGATGTTTATGCTTCGAAGACGTACATTTTTATTTCGTGTTGTTAGCTCAGTGTGTGAAGTAGTGATTGGAATTCTTTTAGCCAGTTAGCTAGTGGAGTAACTTTGATTTTGCGAATTTTGGCTAATGGATTCGTGCTTTTGTTTGGAATTATTAGTGCCGTGTGTTTCTTATGACCGGAGATTTAGTATTATTTTCCTTTCTTGTCAGTTGTGGATTTGCGAAATGAATTTACCAAGAGGTGATTGCATGCAACTATGGGCAAAGATATGTTGTCGACTATCAAGTTCTTGTAGTTATGTGCACTGTTTACTCGTAAGGTGTCGTGTGCCATGACGAAATAAGATATGTGTGTTTACTTTTGTAGTCGTGGTGATGATGCAAGTTTTTATGATTTTCGGGTTTTTATTGTTAGTGTTTGGTAACTGTGTTCGAGTGTGATTGGTAGGTAATGTGGATATTGGTTCGTCATCGTTAGTTAAGATACGTGTTTCATGTTAGTGATGGGAATGAATTTTGTGTTGCACAGCGTGCTTCGTTTATCTAGCTAGGATAAGTGACGGTTTTTATAACCACCTGACGATATGGGTATTATGTTTTTCGGTATCGTGGGGGCATGTGAGCTATATATCTCAGGTGAAATTTGCGGTACTGGGTTTTCAAGTTGTGTGTACCTTGCTTGGTATCAACGGCTTTGTCTGAACTATATAGGTCAAGTGAAATTTGCTATACCGGGTTTTCGAGTTCTTGGTGCATTACTGGTATCGCGGTTGTCGTTTGAGCAACAAGATTAAGCAAAATTTACAATAACTAGTGTTTTGCCTTGTCTGGTTGTCGATTGTTAAAAATTTTGTGTGCTTGATTTTTGAATATTTCGTTTGGAATGGTGCTTCTATTGGTACCGTCGTATTTTTGGTTGGCCCCACCCAAACCCTCTACTCCCTGCAACTGTCCCATTTGTTTTTTTTTTTTTTTTTTGCTGGAGTTAAATATTTTGTGTGATTTTTATGTCTGTTTGTGGGTGGAACTAGTGATATTATGGTCGCCATATTGGCTGTGTTTGAAGCATTCTCTCTCTTGATGACGTCACAGGTCAAACCAGATGGGTGGCTATCGCAACTTTCGGTTCTGTTGTTGGGGTATTCACAAGTAAACAAATGCAAAGTTATCTGCCACATATAGTAACTTACGTAATGATCCTTGCCCCCCACCCCCAACCCAGTAATATTTCAAGTTGGTGCCTCTGATAGGTAGCATAGCAAGCCAATCGATGCTGCACAAAGTTAAAACAACACATTCTTGATATGCGCATGCATGTCATAAGCGGGTTAGTCACTGGCAGATTTCGACCATCTGACGCTCCGTGGGATGGAGGCCATTTTCTGTCAAAAACTGTATCACGCACTGACTGAGGAAGACATGAGTAGTGGGGTGAAGTGGGCATCTTGTAACTCTGCATTGTTGCCACATTTATTCAAGATGGAATGGCAGTCACCCCATTCTGCATAGCTGCCAAATTTATAATCCTCCATTTACCTATGGTTTGCGACTCCCCTGGGATAATCTGTCCTTCTGAGAAACCCCCCCTTCACCTCCCTCCACCCCTATGGGAACTCTTCTCGCCGACACAAGTACACGTTCAGGACTGAGTTACTCGAATAGCCCCCTCCCACTCTATCAATTTGATTGGCTAATTAAATCGATAAATTAATTAACCTCTCCCCATCTGGGAAATCCCAGTGTTTCCCCTCCCCTCCCCCACCTGGAAATTGACAGTATAAAGACTCGGTTGATTGGCTGGTGGGGATTCGATTGCAGTGTATGGAATTTTGCTTAAATAATATCTGGTACACAAGGCAATGTGTGTAATATTGTTTATTTAAACAACTTATTGGATGCAAGCCAGTGTATGGAATATAGTTTACTTATTGATTTAAAGAATTTGGTGGGAAACCGATTGCAGTGTATGCAATATTGTTTAAACAATTTCTGGCAGACAAGGCAATATGTGGAATATTGTTTCTTTAAACAATTTATTGGATACAAGGTAGTGATAAGAATATAGTTTATTTATTTATTTAAATAATTTGTTGGGAAATTGACTGCAGTGTATGGAATATTGCTTATTTAAACATTTTGAGAGTGACAAGGCAGTATGGAATATTTAAACAATTTTGGCGCTTTTTTATTTTGATCACTAAAGGAATACCGTCAACATAATTCACTGCACATAATTACATTGATCAAAAATATTTTGATTGTGATTCATGCACCGCCTGCCATCCAGCAGGTCAGCCATCTCGAGTTATCCTGTGACCACTATCGGCTGCTGCACAACCAGCCAACTCGTACAGCATGCAGACTGGAAGTTGCACTTATCCCCCAAGCAGAAGCCTCAGGTGGGGGCAAGCTTTTGATATTGATATCTGAGAAATTCCTATCTAAACGTCTAAACACACGCTCTCCCTCTTTCACCCCCCCTCTCTCTCTCTCTCTCTCTCTCTCTCTCTCTGTCTCCATCTCCCTCTCCCTTTTTCTCTCTCTCTCCCCCCTCTCCCTCTTTCAAATGGATGCTTCCTGTTTGTGTGAACCAATGTATGCAAACACAAACACACAAAGATGTCCCCTCCTCCCCCTTCTATCCTCCTGCCCTGTCCCTGCCCCTTCGTCACTCATGCAGACCAGGCGTTGGTAGTCAGTATATCCCTTTGCTCTCACACTTCTACTGCTATGGAGATCTGTAGCGGATAGAGCAAAGACATTGGAGAACAAGTAGGTAACATATGTCATGTGCCACACTAAACCCACCTTTGTCCTGAACAAAGTTGTGCATACCTAGTAAAAGCCCCCAACCATTGACATCTCGGAAATATTCCCTCACTCTATCAGATTGATTTACTAATTAATTAAATCAATACTCTTTGTGTTCACCCAGTTTTTTCCTCGCATCCTACTGCTGTATATTAGGACTAGTGTATTTGGAGGGACTCGATCCCACAACTGCCCAGTTTCCAAACACTGCTGGATTTTTTCCCCTTGCTCCTATTGGTGGATACTGTCACAGTTAGGTCATTTCACAGGAAGTCGATTACGATGGAGGTAGATGAAAAATTTCGAATTTCAGCCCAGTTGCATGCTATGTCCTTAAAAAGTTGCGGGATGTGCTGGACAGATGTATGTTCACAATGCAACTATCACAAACGATAAATTTATCAATCGGGAATTTGATGTTGTGATTCGGTTTTTAAAGCACTAAAGAATTCCTAAATTGGTTCTCTCTACTACATTCAGAAGGAGGAGAGGGAAGGGCCTACTGCATGATATGACAGAGAGAACAGCAAACACCACTGCAAAACAGAGTCCAATGTCATGTATTGAGAAGTGCTCTCACACTTCTACTGCTATGGAGATCTGTAGCGGATAGAGCAAAGACATTGGAGAACAAGTAGGTAACATATGTCATGTGCCACACTAAACCCACCTTTGTCCTGAACAAAGTTGTGCATACCTAGTAAAAGCCCCCAACCATTGACATCTCGGAAATATTCCCTCACTCTATCAGATTGATTTACTAATTAATTAAATCAATACTCTTTGTGTTCACCCAGTTTTTTCCTCGCATCCTACTGCTGTATATTAGGACTAGTGTATTTGGAGGGACTCGATCCCACAACTGCCCAGTTTCCAAACACTGCTGGATTTTTTCCCCTTGCTCCTATTGGTGGATACTGTCACAGTTAGGTCATTTCACAGGAAGTCGATTACGATGGAGGTAGATGAAAAATTTCGAATTTCAGCCCAGTTGCATGCTATGTCCTTAAAAAGTTGCGGGATGTGCTGGACAGATGTATGTTCACAATGCAACTATCACAAACGATAAATTTATCAATCGGGAATTTGATGTTGTGATTCGGTTTTAAAAGCACTAAAGAATTCCTAAATTGGTTCTCTCTACTACATTCAGAAGGAGGAGAGGGAAGGGCCTACTGCATGATATGACAGAGAGAACAGCAAACACCACTGCAAAACAGAGTCCAATGTCATGTATTGAGAAGTACTAAACACAACGCCATTAAACCATGATCCAGTCGGTAGCAGTAGTTGTCATGGCTAGATGTTGGAGATTACTAACACTCGTATATCCCGTGCACTCATATCCCGATGGCCACACACCACTCAGCAATTCCCTCATACACCACCGGCGCGAACGCTCAGAGGTCGGTGAAAACTGCCGCTGAGACCGCAGTCACAGTCATGGACGCACGTGTATGCCAGAGTGGAGGAGATTAAGGATCGGAACGACCATGTTACTGTCACCCTGCATAAAAAGCGGTCTTCATTCTACAGGCACACACAAGCATCACGAGCGATAGCTGTGTTGAAAACTGTACATACTTTATAAATCGAGGTGTGGCATTGCTTCTGAATGAATCCACTTCCACACAAATACAGCGACAACGAATGTAAACGCTGATCGCGAGTTGTGTATCAACTGACCGACAATGTGGGTGCATGTCGCCAGCGGCATAAGCTCGTAAAAAAATCATCCTTCTCACCGAATTTAGAAAGTGATTCGGCTAAGGAACGTGAGAAGACTCCAATACTTGCAACTCCTTCTTGCCGCTGCTACATATTTCCCACGCTAACAAACAGTGTTTGTAACACATTCTATATTCTTATCAAGTAGACAATGTAACAGAGGTTCTGCGATATATCCATGGGGCTACGGACAAGGGAGTGTGATGGCTGATTGAGAATGATCACACAGGGTGTGCTATTTTGGGAATCTATTAAGAAATACAATGCTGGTTTGAGGTCGTAATAAATGTACAAAATCCTATGAACAATACACTGGCTTTTCAGATCTATAGTCTTACGCTTTCTGGTAGAAAGGCTGTCTGCGATTTTAATTCAAATCTCTCCATTCAACCAGATACCTGCATTGGAGCCTTTGATGATGTCTTTTTAATCATTACAGCCACCAGTAAATCTTATTCGTGGCACTCTCGTTTCCCGAAACGAGTCACCTTTCTTGAACCTATCTGCTAAGTACCCCATACAGCAAAACTCCTGCATGGTTTTAGGCATTCCCTCTGCATCTTGTAACTGTTCCTCGGTCTCTACCCCGCCTTCCCTGCAGCTTTGTCCATGTGATCGTCCTAATTTAAGTCAGAACTGAAAGGAAGTCAGAGAGTGCTATATCTAAGACCTTCTGCATCCCATGCAGAAACAGGGTGAGCTGAGTTAATGCAACAGGATCATGTTTTGACCACGTGGAGGAAATGAGAACATGTTGTGGTTCAAATGGCTCTGAGCACTATGGGACTTAACATCTGAGGTCATCAGTTCCCTAGAACTTAGAACTACTTAAACCTAACTAACCTAAGGACATCACACACATCCATACGCGAAGCAGGATTCGAACCTGCGACCGTAGCGCTCACGCGCTTCCAGACTGAAGCGCCTAGAACCACTCGGCCACATCGGCCGGCAACATGTTGTCATAGTTACACCAACTGTGTACAATGTGTAAGACCAACGGCAAATGAAGCTTTCTCGTGCAGCTCAGGGTAGTAGAAAAGACAGTACAGGCAGTTACGGTGGTGTTTCTTATCATGAAAATTAGGAAGACACCACATCATGCAGAAAATGGAAGAAGGACTTGGATTTTTCCACAGCATTGCGATGTGTCTCGAAACTACATCAGGTACTGCAATCCAAAGGAAATCTGTGTCCCTCAGGGTGCGTTCATGTCTGTCACTCAAAAATTCTCTCTCACCTCGTTATTTTGTACCAGCCAATAGAGAAAAACTACAAACTATAAAAAATCTGGTAGAGAACTCGATAAGATATTACCACGCCCCTCTCTTCCGATATATCGAAAACAGATACTGACTGCATGCTGGCACAAAGCATATGTGGTGATCCTATTAAATATAGAGGTATTGGTCATTGGAGCAGGTGGCCAGTGATCAAAGTCGCTTGCACAGACTAGTTAAGGTTTTATCACCTGTACCATAGGAGGACCACATCCCACAGACTATCAGATGTTCAAATGTGTGTGAAATCTTTTGGGACATAACTGCTAAGTTCATCAGTCCCTAAGCTTACACACTACTTAACCTAAATTATCCTAAGGACAGACACACACACCCATGCCCGAGGGAGGATTCGAACCTCCGCCGGGACCAGCCGCACGGTCCATGACTGCAGCGCCCTCAGACCGCTCGGCTAACCCCGCGCGGCCCACAGACTATCAATCGCAAGAGAGGGCCGTTTTGCTATTTTTTATAAGCAGTCTGATACATTGTTTTTACTGCTGTGAAACATCCAAGCAGTGTATGACTACAGCTTTATACGTCCGCCATATGTTTTGTTTTTGCACTACGACTTCGAGGTCTGCTTCAGGTGCTGACCAAACATTGGCGTGTTTTGACCCATTTGTGGCAAAACAAGAGATGTAGAGATGAGCGAGTGTGCTGGGACTTACCCAGTTCACTGCGACTTGCGCCACATCCTCATAACACACCTGTGTGTAGCATACAAAGTGTTGCCCCACAATCTAAGAATAAAATTAAAAAATAAATGAACTTTTCCAGAGTTTGTCAATATATGCTTCAGTATATTAATGTTAAAATTGTGAATCTCAGAATGATCAGCTAACTGTGTTTCACTAAATACTTTGTTTAAGAAAAAATATGTGGCACTAAATAATGCAGCTAGAAAGCTGAAAACTGTTCAGAATATGCAAATATATATCACAATTAAATTTTAGAAGTCTCAACTTGATTGGAGCAATATTTTTGTCAAAATCGGCATTTTTACGAAAAATTGAAGGTACTAAATATTACACTCAGAAAGACAAAAATTACTATGTGGCCTCAGTTTGATATAGAAACATTAACTATGTTACTCCATTAAGCTACCTCTAACAGTTTTCAAGTAATTTACTGAAAACTAAATTTGGAACAGAAACGTCCTTTTTCAGAATAGGTTAAGCATCATTTGTACTTATAACAGAAAGTTCAAATTACAGCACTTAATTGCATTCATTAAATTATACATCTGTACCAAATTTCAAGACTTTAGTGTAAAAAACAATCAACACAAGGTCTCTTAAAGAAGTAGTTCAGAGGTCGTGTACTACTGTCAATTCGGTTCTAAAAATTCTAGCTTGCAAAGTTCAAATGCTGTCGAACTGAAACGTTTTTAGAAACAAAAGCCAACTTAACATCATTCATATAAAAATTACGAAGATAGTAAATTATTATACAATAGAGTTAAATAATACATGTCCAAGGAAGCAGCCATTTAGATGCTGCTTACTGTGCCTAGTGTGGTTGACAGCAGATGTTCCTTTTGGCTGTCCGCTGCGCCCAAATATATGGCCAGAGAGGCAGTTGAGAGAGACACTTTGTGCTGAGCTGTCAATCTAATCTGTCTGCGTCAATCAAACACCAGCTTACGCTGTGCCTCGGATGATTTCACAGCCAGGCACCTACCAAACGCACGTTTTTGGTACAAATAGGAAGTGAACTTGTGATGAGTGTACACCGTCCTGGATCTTTTACATTTCTGGAGAAAGACACTTCGCACTGAGCTGTCAATCCGTGCATGTCAGTCAAACACCAGCATACGTTCTGCCTTGGGCGATGTCAGAGTTAGGCACCTACCAAATGTGCTCAGTAAAAGTAGGAAGAGAACTCGTGAGGACTGTACATCATCTTGGATTGTTTATATTTCATGAAGAGAAACTTCACACAGAGCTGTTAATCTGTCTCCATTACCTAAACGCCAGCTTACATGCTGCCTCGGATTATGCCACAACTAGGTACCTAGCAAATGCATGTTTGTAATACAAGTAGGAGGTGAATTTGAGACGAGTATACACTGCCCTGGATCGCTTAGAATTCACGTTAGTAACTGTTTGTGTGCCACCCATAATGTTGGCAAAACAGCATGGCAGGTTGTGAGATTGTTTTCCACTTTTCTGGCGAGCAATTAACTCTGATGATTAGAAATCAGGGTGATAGACCACTCTACTCGGAACTTACTGTAGAGACCGCCTCTGAACTGCTACTAGTGCTGTTTATGATAGGGACATTATTATTATTTTTATTATTATCAGTAATATTATTATGTTTGTGCATATGAACCTTTACCGAATATATTGGTCAATTAGAATTCAAAACTTTTATTTATATTCATAGTTTCTGATCCCACTGAGCAAACAGCTAGTTGGAACATTATCTTTCAGTGATCACAAGAATAATGTGGACTTGCAGACTGGAAATTATGGTCAGTATGTTCTCCATCGCTTTCAGGCTGACAGCAAAACTAGTTTTCAGGTTCTTGTAAAGACGGCAAAGCTATATTTTACTATTTCACTGGCCGCCCAACACACTGGCTCTCACAGAAAGCTCGATATCGCGTGGTGTAAACTATGCCGTTACCACACCACACCGGATGCTTGAAATAAAAGACAGAGGTAGCGTTTCTTATTGATAAATATGTGGAAGACATTGCAACATACAGAAACTGGAAGAGTTTGCGGCATTGTGGAGCATTTCCAAAAAGCTGTCTAGAGGTGATGACCTCTACATTTAATATCATTTTTCACAGTGACAGGGTAGCAGATGTCTAGGTGTTCTGTTTTGAAGAGACCAAGAGCGTTGACTCTTTTAATTGCAGCCATGTACATGATCACTGTTTCGGTGCTGGCCATCCCCAGAAGGTATTGCTCCCACCAAGACTGCCCATTTAAAACAACAGGTGATAGCCAATCATTACATAATATGGTAATCAACAGCGTACCAGAGGATGGAGAGGATGGAAAAGACATTGTCAATGTACTGTAACAAGCACCACAGTTAAAAGTGCTATTAATTTTAGCCAGTTTACCAGTTTTTTCATAATTTCATTTCAGACCAATGCCATGGAAGAATGCTGTCCAATTTCTGCATCATCACTAAACAATCCCTCCAGTATTTTGCGTGTACCATATACTAGACTTCAAATGTAGGTAGATGACCGTGTAGTACATCCGTTCATGGTTAATTCCCAAACATACACAAGGTATACCAGATAGCGACCTATGCCAATGCAGTTTGGTTATCTACACATTTCTAGCACTTCAATCATAGTGCGGAATTTACGATTACGATTGCCCATCTTTCCCTATGAGGATGGGAGTTGAAATGAAATGAAATGTCGTGTGGCTAGGGCTTTCTGTCAGGTAGACCGGTCGCCTGGTGCAAGTCTTTTGAGTTGACACCACTTCGACGAATCGCGCGTCCCTGGGGATGGGAGTTACAGAGTATTCTCTCACTCATGGGATAAAGTTGTATATTGAAAGATTTCTGTGCGTTGTCTTTGAACAACCCTCCCTGCAACACTGTTGATCCTAATCACGGCATCTATCCAAGTCTACAAGATCTCTCCAGATGCATGCATGTTGAGGAGGTTAGCACCCCTTATTGGTGTATGGTAGATATGGGAGTGTTGTGATGATATAACAGACGGTTAAAAAGAAGCATGTGGTTTATGCATGATGGAGCTCCAGACGGACAGAGTTTGAAGCATTTTACATGGATCAACTGTGCTATCAATTCTGAAGTATTGTTCTAACGTTTGGGCTCATACCAAGAAAGTATCAGCAAGAGAGAAATTGTCATAGAACATAAACACATGAAGTTCTAAGGCTACAAAGCTCTGCACTTAAATACGCTATAACATTAAAGACATGTGGTTTCTGAAATATTACTCATGCAGAGTGCAACGCTTTCAATACTCTACACACCATGCTGCACTAAGTCTGTAAACAGGATCATTGCAGTTACCGAATTGAAGGCTAGAATTATGTCCAAGACATGGCACACAAATGGAGTACTTTGCATACATCTTTGCTCATCTAGAGGAGGAAGCTGAAAAAGGTTTTCCATTGAGAGGCATGGTTCACCACACATGCTGTGGAAGTCCTCTGCTGACTGTGGTATGGAGACATTTGCTGTTAACGATTGGGGGCAGATAGCGCTGTAAGTTACACACAGAACACGCAGTTGTATACAAGTAGAACGCAAGTTATACCACACAGCTGATATACCCCGAGAGAACAATTGAAAAAAAGTTAAATGTGTAATAAATGACCTGCTGCAAAATCTCCCTCTCTATAGATGCATCATCAGTCTACCATTAAATCATATCACGTTACAACCCCTCTAAACCGATCACTTCATCTACATTCTATCATCCTTTAATGCATAAACCATGCCAATTTAGAGGCAGATGGCACTTTTTCCCAGGAAAGCATCAAACACAGCAGTCAGCTTGAATGTATCCCTATTACGCTGATAGACATACAGCAGAATGTTGTTAAAAACCATGCAGCAATTCTTCTGTAAGTTATTTGTTAGCTGACACTGTATAGTTGTGACTGGTGGAGAAACGCATTGCAAATACTGGTTATTAGGGTTTAAAACACCTAAACAGTCTTACACAGAGTCAAACACGTGATCCGTTCTGTTGTTGTATACTGCAGTCCTCAAGCTGGTGATACACTTTCTTTAGCTAAGGACACTTTATACAAATTTATATGGTTGTTGTAGATAACTTTGGGATCATATCAGGACTTGTGATCTGACACCTATAAATTTATTACTCTGTGTTTGGTGTCCATCTACATTAAACATTCTATTCCAGCCATCTTATCGCTGTTGACAACATTTTGGCGTATTTTCCAATTTATACGTATTTTCCATCAATGTTCGTAATGTCATCGAATTTACGTCCCTTCTACCTATGCAGTTCGCTATAGCTTCTCGCCCTTAGTCACCTTCGAACCCTAGCGTGGCTGTAACGCGTGGTGGATTCGCTTCTGAACGCTATCCATGGCCATAATGCATGGTGAATACACCACCAAACACTATTGTGGCCATAGTGCCTGTTGGATCCACTTTCGCACACTAACCTGGTCATAACGCATGGTGGATCCACCTCCGAACCCCATCTCTGGCCATAATGAGTAATGAATCCACCCTCGACCCCTATCTCTGATGTAATGCATGGTGGATCCACCAACGAGCTCTATCCTGATCCTAATCCGTACCTACATAATATCACGCTTGGGTCCCATGTGAAACCAATACAAGCACATGCACATACAGCAAAAATAGTGCATTTGCGCCAGGTGTTGACAACTGTACTACATTTTCAAGCAATTGTAGAACATATGGAAGAAGTTATGTCAGTTATGTCATGACTGCATGGGTAGAAGTGACATAAATTCGATAAAATTACGAAAATTGATGGGAAACATGCGTAAATGAGAAAACACGCGAAAATGCAGGTAAATTGAGGGAGAATGATGGAGTACTTAAGTGTCTTTCGCTTGATGAAGGAAAAATCTTGTACATGGGAACGAGTATGTGACAGCAAGAGGAATATGAGGAAAAGTTGATATGGAAGCACCGGGAACCAGGGAAAAAGTAATTTTTTGTGGACAGATTAAGATGGCAGGAATAGATTTTTTAATGTGAATGACCACCAAATTTAGAGTAACAAACTTGTATATGTCAGATCACAAGCCCAGGTCCTAAAAGTGTGTCCCAAAAGTTATCGGCAACCGCCTTATAGATTTTTATAATGTGTTCGTAGATAAAGTGCATTGTATTACCATCTAGGGGACTGCAATATACAACTACAGAATGGATCATATATCTGACCCTGTGGGAGACTGTTTAGGTGTTTTAAGCCCAAACAACCAAAGGGGTCAGATAATTCCTTCATGGTGCTTCGTTTTATTCCTTAAGAGTATATATAGTGTCAGAACACCCAGTATTTTGAAGGTGTCTCTGCCAGACGTAATTCTTATAACATACTTCTTTGTTTTGAAGATATTGTCTCTATATTTTTAGTTCCCTTAAATGGTTCAAATGGCTCTGAGCACCATGGGACTTAACATCTATGGTCATCAGTCCCCTAGTTCCCTTAAAGACAGTTCTGTAGCTCATTAGTAATTGGAAATATGCAGGATAAACTAGTTTCTTCATTTTCAAATTACCTGTAGCAGTAATCATATGGACTGCATACATACCTCACAGATGCTTTATTAATTGCAGCCTTTAAATGCAAGGTTTTTTATTTTTTAAGAAACCGTTTTTGAAGTCTTTAAATGGTTAATAAAAATTAAAAGAAAAAAGAGAGAAAAACTCCTATCTTCTAGTTTTAGAAATCTATATATGTGCAATCTTGTAGTGAACAGATTTTGTAGATTTCGCACTAACGAACATTATGTGTCAATATATGATTGCCAGTCAACATCCCACACAATTTAATATGGAAAAATACTACTTGTATTATTTTTGTTTCTAAGGTATTTATTAAAATCAATTTATACACATACTCTGAAATGCAAGGTGATTGTAATTGAAGTTAAACTTTCAGACCACTGTAGAAATAACACCACTGGGCAGATGTCAAATTGCAATGGAATATTATTAGAGAAGAAAACCTATGGCAGAAGAGAAATTAGTTACAAAATATAGCAATAGATGAAATTGTAAGTTTCATAATTTTAAAGTGGTCAACTATAGATGATAAATGAATCATACAACAAAGCCTAAGGTATATGACTGACGTTAAACAAACTGTACTACTCAGTGAGCATGGATGTACATATGTGATACTGATAGTTATGTCAGCCCATCCTCCACAACAAGATCATATCACATTTGGATGGGGAAAATCGGTTTTCAGTTGTCCTGAGGCCAAAAACCACATAAAAAGCATCAATCAACATAAAATCGCATTATTAATTTCCATGTGAAAGGCCCAAAACATGTTCAATATGCTGTTCACCGTTTCCTGAAATAAGTTGAAACCGAGAAACAGCATGTTCCACAACTGATCGAAGTGTTCTCGGGGTCACGTTCAGAATGTGTTGCACAATGCATGCCTTCAATGCAGCTAAGTTTGCAGTCGGAACTCTGCACACAACATCTTTCAGATGAGCCCACAGCCAGAAGTCACACAGATTAACCCTTTCACTGCTCCAGATGTAAAGATACGCCAATCGTTTCAGTGCGCCAGACGTATATATACTATTTGCTATAAAAAATACTTACAGCGGTTCCCTGCTACAGTCGTATAGTTACGTGTAACGCCGACAATCGGGCCAGCGAGTCGGAGGTAATTGTTGCGCAAGTATGCAGTTTAATTGTTGGAATACTAGGAAATACCTGAACGACTACTGAATGCTGAATTCTCTTTCAGCTGAGTTCATTGGTATCGCTATATTACCTAATTTGTGTGCGGCCGTTTCCGCGTTACCGAATAAAATGACGCGACGTTACCGTCCGTTAACAGACGGTGAGCTGCTGAGTATTCTAAACCAAAGTGACGACTATGACATCATCATGCCCACTCCAGCTGATTATGGGGGACAGATAATGACGACGACGAGCTGGCAGATAAATCTGTCACCACGAGTATAAAAAATATTTGTGAACCAACAAACGTTGAACCAGTAAATGCAGATCCAGATTTTGATGTTATCGTCGATTCTTTCTCCGATTCCGAAGAAGAGCCTGAGCGTATGCCTGAAAAATATCCTAAGAGACACAAAACAGTTGGTTTTAGATGGAAAGACTCTGGTTTGGACCCTAAAGTGTATAATTTCGATAACAGTGGTTCCGATTACAAAATCGTCAGTTTAGATGATTTATGTACTGTATACTACTGCTTCCAACTTTTTTTTTTAGTTAAGAAATTGTGAGCTACATAGTTGAGCAATGTAATTTATATTATGAACACCTTTGCAATGATGCCAGTGAAAAATCAAGACTGCGACGTTGGATAAACACAAACAGTGACGAAGTTTACTGTTTCCTTGCTGTAAATTTTCTGATGGCTCAAGTGAGAAAAAATGAAATAAACAGTTATTAGACCAATGATCAGTTACTGTCTACTCCAATGTTTGCGCAAATCATGTCGAGAGATAGATATCTTCTGTTACTTAGAATGTTACATTTTGCTGATAGCAGTAAGGACCCTGGAGATGACAAAAACTGGGAATTACGTCGAACTGTGGATCACTTAAAAAAAGTATTTCCGGGTGCTTTCTATCGTTTTAAAAAAATTATGCATTGGCGAAAGTTTAGTTCTCTTCCAAGGTCGTGTCTTCTTCAAGCAGTACATTCCTTCCAAACGCCACAGATTTGGTGTAAAATTTTTTGTGTTATATGATTGTGGAACTGGTTATATTCTTGACTTTATTATTTAGTGGGTGCAGCAACAGACGTAAAAAAAAAAAAAATGACTTTGGTGTAAATGTTGGAATACCTGGGAGCATTGTTCTCACTTTACTTGAAAATTACCTTGGTAAAAGTCACACATTATATGTTGACAATTGGTACATTAGCCCAACGTTATTTTCTTATTTGCATGACAGAGTGACTAATTCCTGTGGAACTGTGAGAACAAACTGCAGAGGCATGCCTGCTTTATCAAAAAAATTTAGAAAAGGCGAGATCGAGTTTATGTCAACAGATAAACTTCTTGCTCTGAAGTGGCAGGACAAGCGGGAAGTGAGGATGCTTTCAACACTTCATACAAGCGAAATTACAGCGATTGACAGAACCACGAATAAACCAAAAACAAAACCAGCTTGCATCGAAAGCTACACTGAAAATATGGGGGCCGTCGACAGGAGCGACATGGTGTTAAGTTCAGTAGAATGTCTACGAAAAAAAGTAAAATGGTATAAAAAAGTGTTTTTTCATTTGGTGGATCTGTCTCTGCTCAATGCGCATGCATTATATAATACTCAAACGGCATGAAAAATTTCAGTATCTGATTTTCAACAGAAATTTGTCAAGGAGATCCTAGAGATTCACCACCAACCGCAAACAGAGGGATGTCGTGGAAGGAGATCGGCAGATGGTGACAATCCCTTAAGCCTAACCAGCGCCACTTTATCTCTCTAATCCCAGGAACTTCAAAGAAGAAGGCCGCCCAGAAAAGGTGTAGTGTATGTGCAAAACATAATAAACGAAGTGACACAAGATACATTTGTGTAAAATGTAATGTGCCTTTATGTTTGAATTTTTGTTTCGAGAGATATCTCACTTTGAAGTATTACTAATGTAATATGTTTTGTATTTTTTCCCATAATAAAGTATATTTTTTGAACAAAATAGGACTTTCTGAACAAAGATTTTAAAAAAAGGAAACGATTTACACCGACAATACTGTATTTTGCGTCCCATTTTTATCTCAATAATAATGGTAGACTGCTACTTTTTTTTTTTTTGTAACGTATATAAACTTTTATTTACAATTTTTTTAACAATTACAAATGTTTACATTGAATGGTGTACTTGATTATTGAACGGTGATATTTATTTTCACGTTTGTGTTCCGATTGTTCTTTTGGTAGTTCTTGGTCTAGTTACAACACATTTATTCACTGTGTGTCCTTCAGATAGATTTTCCTTTTTGTGTTTTTATGTCTTTTAATTACAAAACTAGCATTACTTAGATTTTTTTTTAATTTACATGAAATGGAATAAAAAACAAATTTGCCTGTATGGTATTTGATATGCACCTATTTTGGCATGTTTGCTATATGTTTCCCAAAGGCGAAATGGGGAATATAGACTAGGAGGTCTGCAACGTTAGGCACATGAGAGGCAAAAATTTATATATACACATATAGCACAGGAATTAAAAACACAACGAATCGAATCATAGAAGGAAAGCAAAACATAAAAAAAGAAACAGCAATCAAAAGGATCAAATCAAAAAAAAATCAAACAAATCTAAGAAAATAAAGACAAAAGAAAAAAAAAGAAAACATACCTTGAGTGGAGAGAGAGGTTGGGAGAGAGAGAGAGAGAGAGAGAGAGAGAGAGGATGTGAGTGAGAGAACACTTAATTTCATGAAATACACTATCAACATTTTGTTGTTTTCTTGGAACACTTGGAACACTAATTGAATGGCTGGTCATTTCCTTTCGCCTGCTTTATTTGGCAGTTGGACACTGTATGACTATTATTGGCACACGTCACTCTCACTTTGGCACTGCTACAACTACGCACTTCACTTTGTGCACATTTTCGTAAACGCTTTCCGCGCTGCACCAATCTTGCCGTAGGGGCTTTGGAGGGCTCGGTGGGCGACGTCCTCAGCTACTGGGGTGTGGGCGTTGTGGGAGGGCGTCGGTCACGTGGTGTTGAAGGCGTCTCGGAAGGCGGCGTCCAGCGGGACCTGCAGGAAGTTCTGGAAGGTCTCGCGGTACTTGGAGCGTTGTTTGGCCCTCCTGTGTTCCTCCCACAGGTCCGTGAGGAACTGCGCCTTGTCGGTCTGCCGTTTGGTGACGATGGCGTGTGCCGTCATGGCGATGACCCACATTGTGGCCAGGCGTTTCGCGTTGGGGAAAGGCTTCGCGTCCGGGACAGTGACAGCTGAGACATGTATCGCCCTCTCGTCGGTTCTGTTGATGTGGGCGATCATTCTTCTCGCTGTCCTCCATATTTCCCCGCTCTCTCTGCAGCCAAAACGATGCTCGATGGTGTCGGTCTGGTTGCAGAGTTCGCAGTTAGGGGATTCCCGCATTTTTATGCGTGCCAGTTTCTCGTTTGTCGGCACTGTTTGGTGGATGATCTTATACCACGTGTCCCTGGCGTGCTCAGGAAGTGTCCGTTCCGAGACGTTCTTCCAGACCTGCGGCCAGTCGTGGTCTGGAAGTCTCGTCTCTATTTTGGACTTTCTTGCCTTCCCCCTCAGAGCGCTGTAGATCCTCCCTGCCGTTCTTTGTTGCGGGTTGGCGACAACCGCGGTGATGTAACTCTTCTCGATTACCATCTGTTTTATGTGCCGCAACTTGAATGGAATGTGGGTGGTGTCCACTGGCGCATCTTCAGATTCCGGTTTGTATTCGTTAATCAGGCTGGACGTTATGCTGCTGTTGTTCTGGTGCTTTATTTTCATCGCACGGTGGAGGAGCAGTGCAGCGCATTTTGTTTTTACATCTGTCAGGCCGAGGCCGCCTTCTTCCCTCGAGAGGAAACACGTCGCCTGGGAGACCTTGAAGATTTCCCGCCTCCACAGCAGGTAGTACGCTGCGCCTCCTATCGCTCGCGCAATTTCTGTGGGAGCGCATAGTATTTGGGCCATGTACCACGCTTTCGACAGGATCGTTTCGTTCACCAACTGCACTCTTTGGCTCAGCGTGTGTCGGTTCGCGTGTGTCCTCGCGAGCCCTCTCGTTGTGTTCAAGACGCTGCGCCAGTTTTGTGCTGCCATTTTCAGTGGGCACTGTTGTATTTCCACTCCGAGTGCCCTATGGTTGTTTGTCACTCGGTACCACTGTCTCGCTGGTCGCAGTCTGCCGTTGCCTATTGGTAGTAGCACTGTCTTCCTCGGATTCGTTTTGGCACCTGAAGCCTTTTCGAAAGATTCCATGATAGGCTGGATTATATCTAGTTCTTCTTCGTTTTGGATGAATATGCCCATGTCATCGGCATAGGCCATACATGCGATGTTTGTTGCACCCATTGTGTATCCTCCTACTTCAGCTGTTAGTTTTCGTAGTAGGGGGTCGAGAGCTATTGTGAAGAGGGCCATCGATAATGGACATCCTTGCCTGACGGATCTTCCCAGTCTTATTGACTTGGAAGTCCATCCGTTTATTGTCACTTTTGATGTTGCGTTTGCGATAACGTTCCTGATTGTTCTACCGAATTTTGGTCCGAATCCGAGGCGTGCGATAGTTTTCAGCAGGTACCGGTGACTGATCCTGTCGAAAGCCTTGTGGAAGTCGACAGAGATTACGGCTGCGGGTCTCCTCGTTGTTGCTGCGTGGGCTATAATGTCCCTGTATGTGCAGACCGCGTCGAAAATGTTCCTGCCGAACACTGCACAAGTTTGCCAAGGGCTAATGGCTTTCTGTAGCGCGACCTTGATGTTTGCAGCCAGGCACTTTGCTGCTATTTTGTAGTCTGAATTTAGAACCATCCCGGCATTTGCCTGAAACGATTTAGGGAAATCACGGAAAACCTAAATCAGGATGGCTGGAGACGGGATTGAACCGTCGTCCTCCCGGATGCGAGTCCAGTGTGCTAACCACTGCGCCACCTCGCTCGGTTAGACTGCTACAGTCTTATATATACACACCAGGTGAAAATAACGCACACAGGGCAGGAGCCGCTGTGAGAAAATGCTCAGTGAAAGGGTTCAGATCAGGTGATCAGGACAGCCAGGCTGTAGGGAAATGGCGGATGATAATTCTAGCATTTCCGAAATGGCTTAACTGGATTTGCAATGTGCGGAGGTGCGCCGTCTTGCATAAGAATGATCCCATTAACACGTCCACGCTTTTGGAGGGCTGGAATGACGTGGTTGCCCAAAAGACACTCACAGCGCTTACCAGTGATGTTACAGCTAACAGGACCGGAAGCACCTGTCTCTTCAAAAAAATATGGCCCTATGATAAATGATGCCGTAAACCCGCACCACACAGTGACCTTTTCAGGACGAAGTGGTACTGGTTGATTTGCGTGTGGGTTTCCCATTGCCCATATTCGCCAATTCTGTGTATTGACATATCTGGTCAGATGGAAGTGGGTTTCATGTGTCCACAAAATCTTCTACGGCCAATCATTGTCCACTTCCATGCAAGCAAGAAATTCTAGAGGCCTCTCTTGCTGGAAGGTCAACAGGAAGCAATCGCGCACGTGGGTAATTTTGAATGGATAGCAGAAATGATATTTCGTAGGATTTTATGCACTATGCTCACGGGTATGTCCAATGTTCGGGCAATTCTCAGTGCACTACACATTTTCACGTCACCACTCGCCTCCTCTTGCATTGCTGCGGCCACTGCTTCTACTGATGTCGAATCGATTTGTTTCCTCCCTTTACTAGTTGCACAACAAAAGAAACTGTCTCTTCAAACTTCCAAATCATTTTCTCCAGACCCAGTCATCCGAGCTGACGCGAGAGGAAGAAAAGCCATGCACACGGCGTGTTTATACCAACTTCAATGAGTCGTGTGAATGACATATGTTCTTATTTATGTATTCTGAGACATACAGCGCCATCTATTGACCAATTTACACACTATTTTTTCTTCTGCTATACGTTTTCCTCCTTCTCCAATAATATTCCGTTGCAATTTGACGTCATTCTGACCAGTGGTGTTATTTCTGCAGCGTTTTGAAAGTTTAACTTTAATTGTAATCACCCTGTATAATTAAATATATAACTGACGCAGTCTGCTGTGGTAACATCGTGTTTGACTTTTCATCAGTGTTGTAGTAATGCTAAGAACATTAATAATAATTTTGTCTTCGTTGGAACAATGGTACACATCACATTTTGTGAAACTAAAGAACATGTACTCACCACACCCAGGACACCTGCAACGACTTCGTTTGGCATTCTACACAGGCCAGTGGTCAGTAGAGTCTTATGGTGTGCCAACAGTCCTGGGACGATTTTTCTTTCTTGTCTGCAGTTGCTGCTCAATTTCTTTGCTTGGTCTACTCCTCTTTTGTCCGGATCTTCCTATGTTATAAAGACATTAGATCCACTGCAGTCCTAGTGTTGCTCAGAAGGCTTCTTCTTCAGTAGGACTTCCATATAAAATATCCAAGCATCTGTGTCCGAAAGTTAAAGGAAGTGGTAAAACGGTCTGAAATAGCACTTCTTGGATTTCAGTGTTATGTAGTGACGACCTGCGTCACTGCCCATCAAATTCACTCCTCCCGTTTGTTTACTGTTACAATTTCATGACAACCAGCTGCTTTATATGTTTTTGAACTTTGTTCATAGCACCACACTTTCGTTTCTGGCACTTTACCTACGTGTGTTGACAGAAAATTTGCACGTTTGTTGTTCTTTCATGTCATAGAAGATACAACAATACCATTCATACTCAATATGGTTTCTTCTTATGTACATCCTGGCAGTTTACTCAGTTCTTTTTCTGTAGCTAACTTGTTGTCAGGAAATCTGTTTCTCCATACTGTTCCTAAATACAATATGCCCTGTCGATCAGTGGCGAAGCGTAGATTAAGGCTCTAAGCCTAAGTCTACCCTAAAAATTTCAAAATAATTCGTCCAATCTGATTTTAACCCGATATGACCTCGTAAATGTTTTCAAATACTTAAAGTTTGAACGACGTATATTGAACCGTCAGTATAATACATAGGTCCTCTACCTTTGCAGTCAATAGCAGCTCGGAAATCCGTGCTTATTTTGAGCATGCACAAGTAAGCCCGCTTCTTTCACGTGGCATACTTGGTCTACAGCGTGGATACGGTTTTTAAAAGCTTGCGTTTGATTTGTTTCTACTTCTCGCCAGCAGGTGGATACACGCCCAAGTGGAGTACAAAGTCATTCAGCAGTTTCCTAACAGATAGCGCTACTTCGCATCGTCTAAAATGCTAGCAGCAAGCAGGGCAGAATGAAAAACTATTAACCTTCAATTTAAATGTTTATTTGAAACATAAAGAACAAGAAAACAGTCATAATTCATAGAAAATAAATGTGAATGCGTCATTAGATGTTGTTGCAAGAAATAGCCTACGTATTTTCACTGTTCCTCAGATTAAAATTTAGTAGCCTTACTTATTGCAGACGTTGGTAGTCCCGTAATGTGTCTGTAGGTTTTCCTAGCAACAGTACTAGGCGTGTATATGATGAAAGCAGGAACATGAATTTTGTAGTTGAAATGTAGTAAGTAGCGGTAGAGATTAACTGATTAGAGAAGTATATTTCGGTGTGCTCTGTCACGTGTGAGGTGTCACCGTCAATTTTTCTTGTTGTGTTATCGGAAGGAAAACTGTAAGTAGTCTAGCATTTAAATCAGTATCTTGTAACGCATGGTATTGCCGACTACTTCCAACTGCCATGGACGCGTTTATTTCATCACAAGATCCACTGCAGTTTTTAACAGAAAACCCTGCGTTCTTCGCTCGTCTTTCTTTGGCAGATAAACTGGTGAAAGAACGCAAGCCAACGCTAAGTCTGTGTATTAAAAATCTTAGGGAAAATTTTTAAGACGTTTCCAGACACAATGGTACAATTCAAAAGCGTGGTTAGGTGGCAGCGTTGCTAAGAACAAACTATTTTGTTTTTACTGTGTACTATTTGGAATGGGTAATGCGGGTTTTGAATGGCATAAGTGGGGAGTACGCGAAGAGGGTCTTAAAAATTTCGTTCCGAAAGCTAAAAAGCGTAACTATTCCATTTCACATATCGCAGCTCCTGTTAAATACAATCAGCTAGGTACAGTAAGAATTGACCATACTCTTTAGAAGCAACACACCTGGAAGCTTTGAAACATAATGAGGAGGTCGATCGAAACAACGACTATCTGTTTTTTAACACGGAAAAAGTTAGCTCTTCGAGGTTATTACGAATCTAACGTGTCAGTAAATTATTTAGAACATTTGGATTTCTTGGCAAAAAAAGAACCATACAAGAAAGATCATTCGGCACCTGATAGCGTATTTAAAGGCACATCCTCTGACACATAGAATGAATTCATAGCTTGTATTAAGGACGTTGTTAGAGAACAAATTTCCAAGTGAGGTAAAAAGTAGTCCTATAAGCTGAAGAAACAACGGGTGCCTCAACTAGAAGTCAAAAGAGTGTAATTTTTCGTTTTGCAGGTAACGAATCAGGAGAACCACAAGAGAGATTCGTAGGATTTTATGAGGATCCAAAGAGTGTAGCGCTGGAGTCGTGGCCACGTTTTGTTGCAGCTGCAATATTGATAAAAACAAATTAGTATCACAGGAAACATACGACTGCCGCAGTGCAATAGCAGGGAAAAATTATGTTGTCTATTCTATTGTGAATGAAGAATATCCTCATCCTCTTTCCATCCACTGCTACCGCACATTGGTAGCTTGTACAAAAATTACACAAGTAAAAAATTTTGTGGCACATCTATCAGGATTTCACAAATTTTTTCGCCGTTCCAGTAAAATAAGTGAACTTCTGAGGGAAATGGGATTCAAACTACCAACTCCTTGTGAAACAAGGTGGAATTTTCATTCACGCGCCTTACGAATCATTATTCTTCACTATAACATTTAATGATGTGATAAACGACGAAGGGTGGAATGATAATTCTTTACATCAAGCAGTTGGGCTAAATATTATACTGGGCGATCAATATTTTTGGTTTTCTACTGCTATACAATTCGATTTTCCAGCAGAGAAGTAACTTGTTTGACATCTTGTAAAGTAAAAATGTGGATATAAAACGCTGTAAGCTCAAAATTGAAACCTACATTAAGGCAGTTGAAAGACGAAAATGTGAGCAAATTATTCTGAAATGCAAGAGCCTCATAAATTCAGCTGGAGTATTTGAATTTACTTTTTGTGAAACAGAAGCAAGTATTCAGAAACTGAGAAGGCTAGCATTAGAAATAATTGACACAATAGTAGTAAACATGGGAACTAGATTCCAGGGCGTCGTTAAACAGATTTTGCAGAACTTATAAATGAGAAAAATTTCCCCATACATGAAAATGAAAAACCACTTAAATTATGCTGGCCAAAGTGGCCGTGTGGTTATAGGCGCTGCAGTCTGGAACCTCGAGACCGCTACGGTCGCAGGTTCAAATCCTGCCTCGGGCATGGATGTGTGTGATGTTCTTAGGTTAGTTAGGTTTAACTAGTTCTAAGTTCTAGGGGACTAATGACCTCAGAAATTGAGTCCCACAGTGCTCAGAGCCATTTTTTAACTTAAATTATATCCTTCCTTTTACCGTGAAAAACCAAAAGGAGAACTCACATTTATTTACAGCAATGAAGATAAACGACTATAGCCTCAGGACCTCCGTAAAGCCAATGTAAACAATGGTTTAAAAAACGTGTAATCTGAATGTGTGATATTACTGTTGTTTGTTTATGCATTAGCAAATACATTAGAAGCACAAATACACTAAAATGCGTTGAATCCTACCTTCACAACACAATCACAAATAACCTGTCAAACTTGGTGATTTTGGCTATAGAGAAGAGAACTATGAAATCTGTCACCAAACAACAGGAGTTTATATCCCATGTTATGGAAAGTTTGCATCCAGAAAAAGGACAGGGGGATAGAACTGATCTATAAAAATATGTAATGATGAGTTATTATGTGTTATATTTTTATTTATCTGTAACTGTTTAATATTTTTATGCATTTACTTATAGCAATTTATGTAGTAGTTACAAACTTAGTAGAAATATGTAACTAAGTTACTTTCACAGTGTTTCTGTTTTACAAGTTTTTGTTTTAAGACTTTTTTCTTGTTTCGAAATTCGTTATTCTCACCCTACCCTACAGTAAACGCCATGCTTCACCACTGCTGTTGATATAAATATATCATAAGAGGGATTGGTGTGTAGGAGCTGTCAAACTTTATGACTGACATGTTTTGGGACGTCTCTTGCAGGTCGGACAAAAACATTCGCTCTTGCGCTCAAATCTGGCTCTGTAGGTAATCGAGCAGGATCATTCTCTTGGACAGTGCAGATCGCAAATCTGTAGCCAAATCCTGAGGTGGAACCAAGTACAAAATCATATGTAACTCTGTTTGTGAGGTTTATTCTAAACACACTGCCACAGATGATGCCTGATTTTTTTTGTTTCATACATTTGTTCTTAAAGTGTCAAATTTTCATCTGTTGGAACTGCTTAAAGTTTGTTAGCAGAGCTTCAACCTATACTCGTTTAGTGATCTGCCAAGTTGTCTGATGCTTGCATCATCTTTTCTTTTATTGCAGCAATTCCTCAATATGTATCCCACAATTGTAGCAAATTTGTTTCTTCCTACAGTCTTTTCATTTATTGAAGCAATCCCTCAATATGTATCCCACAATTGTAGCAAATTCGTTTCTTCCTACAGTCTTCACACTTCCGATTAGGTTTCTTACATCTGTAAAATTCTACATTTATGTTGAATACACGACACTCTTCTCTTCAAATATCATTCGGCATTCTTAATGCTTCCAGGAAGCCAACAGATGGGTATACTGCTACCTGAAAGGCCTTACATCCATCCTGTTTCGCTGTTTTGCTTACTACCTCTTCATACAGCCTGTGGATGAACGTGTCCGAAGCTCTCTGATCGGCCTTGAACAGCTGAATGCCATTCTCAATCTCATCTTCTACTAGCTCGTATGTTTTAAACTTAATGTCTCGAATTCTGGCGACAACCGCTCAATAGATTCGTCCTATCGCACCCACAGACTATGAAGTTGCCCTCTGTGGAATCTGATACCATTTTTTTGTTTCAATCACTGAACAACTGTCGCTGTAAACTCTTTTGATTTCACACAAGTGTGTTCCATGCTAATGAAATCTTGTGCGGTTCCCTGAATTCTTGATTTAGCAAATGCTGACTTATCTGAATCAGTCCGTGAACCCAACAATGTAGCTCCTTCACTTTTCCGAAAGAATATTTTTACATCTTCTTCCGGTTTCCTGCTGAACACTGGTACTGATGTCAACAATGAGTTCTTTATTAGGCCAGCACTGCATGTCAGTTGACAAATCATGTGAAACGCTGTGCTCGCTTCTGTCCGTTTTTACCCTGACTCTCGTTTCAGAAATCGTTTATAGCGATTTGGAAACCAACCGTGTTACTCGAATTAAATTCTGCGACTAGGATCACGCAAGTACAGGAAAAAGTTTTACAAATTCATCACTGACTTTCATATTTTAGCCAAATCTGAGTAGACCTACCTCAATTCCAGCGTTGGATGTGCCCATGTTATCAGATGATGTCCATGCTGCTCTGCTGCTTTGTTATGTTGGAATTTCTCACATAGTTGCACCTCCTCAGGACTGTAAGGATCCTTGGATAGGGGGTTACAGGTTTTGTATCCTCAACTGAGGACCTCCCATGCTGTTTGTCAGTATCATGCAGGCCTTGGGTCCTTGAGGTACAGAAATATTTGAACACCGAGTAATTAACCTTCAACAATTTATTCCTTAAAAAAGTTATAATAATAGTGCGCTCGCTACGCCAACCTGTCATAACTGTGCCTGACGTGCAAGTACTGCGTAATATGGACTTGTCAGGACTCTTTTGCGAGTGGAAAATGAGATATTCAGCATCCAAATCACACAAGTTGAAAACAGCCTTGCCTTGATGAGCGGCCAGTGATGGGACTCTGCTTCGTCTGTGGAGGCGCTCTGCGGCAGGTGCACACCAACAATGCAGTTCGTCAGCATTCCGAGATGGCGCCAGCTAACACAGGTATGTTATTGAGATGGCTTGTCCCATCATGTAACTCTTACAAAACTTACATTTTATCACCACAGCTTAAACGAAAATATAATTTTCTCCATTCCTTACATAGTGGAAGTATCACGTTTTTTCCTGTCAAAAGTATATTTTTACTTAAGTGGTTTCCTCTATTTTTACATTAAGGTATATTACGAATTCATTAATTTTTAAAAAAATAATTGATCTGTGAGGCATTTTCCTAGTAGTCTTTGAATACATTTACATTATTAATTTTCCTTTTTTATGGGAAGATTATTGTATATTTTTGTACCTGACTGAGTAACTCTTGTGTGTACTTCTGTGTGAGTTGCAGAGCGTTAGTGGACATGTTTTGCCTGTCTTGTATCATGGTTGTGAGTGCCACAATTAGTCTGAGAGAACTCCCTGTTCTTGGATACAAACTTCATCAGTGAGTACATGTATTGTCCTGTAATAGTAACTGAGAGACTTGAAGAGGTCTCTACAGGATGTTCTAAAGAGGCCTGGTATATTACTGCTTGCTTTTGAAGTCTGAAAACATTCTCAATTCCTGCACCATTTACCCAGAAGATTACACCACAGGAGACTATAGAATGGAGACATAAAAAATATAACAACAATATGATTCATCTGTGATGATGATGGTTTGTGCAGCACTCAACATTGTGATTATTAGCTTCTGTAAAAGTTCCAAATCTGTCCATTTCCAGTCTCGGCAATTCCCGAATGATGATGAGATAACACCCAGTCACCGGGTGGAGAAAATCATTGACCCGGCCGGGAATCGAACCCGATTCATCTATCAACCCTGATTCATCTATCAACAAAGTAAGAAATGGTTCTCAGTGCAAAGTGTACTACACTAAGTTTCTTCAGCAGCTGATCAATTTCCTCATTCAATCTAATCTGATTGTCCATCTGGTTTCCTAGAATTTTGTATGTATGATTTCATTAATTTTATGGTAATTAATATCAATTTCAGGAACTCAGCTATTTATTTGTGTCTGAAACTGTATAATATTAGGTTTTGAAAAATTTATTATTAGCTTATTTGCTGTGAACCATTTGAATGCTTGGTTAATAACTGTCAGGGCTGCACCCTGCACTGTGAGTTTGGCTCTTTGACAGAATACTTGTGATACCAGAAAACATAAATATTTTTCTTCTGTTATTAATCATAATTGGTAAATCATTAATGTAGATGCACAAAATCAGTGGCACAGGAACTGAAATCTAAGGGACTCAATCCTTTACATTTCCCCAGTCTGAGTTTATTTTTGATCTTGCTCAATTAAGACAACACTTTGTTTCTTCTAACTTTTAACAAAACCAAAGATTTGTCTTTAATGCTGTAGTGTGAAAGTTTTTTAGTAATGTCTTCCGGTTTATGCAGTCCAATACCTTGGCAAGGTCACAAAAGAAATTCCATTGTATCATTATCATCATCATCATCATCATCGCCATAATCATAATCATCCTTTCAAGGATTAGGCCGTTGCCTGTTCTGAGCTCTCAAACAAAACCATTCCCATCTTTTTTAAGGTCCTCCAATATCTTTTTTCCAATCCAGCTTGTGGTTGAGGATCTACTGGTGAGTTCTGTAACCTGCCATTTTCATGAGATGGTGTCTCCAATTTTCACACAATATTCGAATTTTTTTCACCCATGTTGACAATATTTAATTCTGTTCGAATATCTTCATGTCTGCTGTTCCCATTTTATTTTCTTGTTTTGAACCTCCATCACTTTATAGAATTTCATGATGGTCTCTGTTTGTACTTTATAGCCCAATGTTCTGCTAGTTGTATGATAGACAGCTTGGAATTTGTGTATTTTATTTACAGTATCAGGGTCAAGATCAAAACTTATAGCACAGTCCAAATAAGAGAGCTGAGAGACTTGTATACCATCTGATATATAGTCCACTTCGAATTCCATGTGTTAGGCTAAATATAGCTCTCTTTATGGAGAATTCCTTGTGAAAGCCAAACTGTGTAGGTGTCAGCAAGCCACCTTCTGTATTGTAACTATGAATTCTATCATACATTATTCTCTCAAATGCCTTTTGGAAGATTAGCAGCAGAGAGATGGGGCGATAATTGTGTATTACTTTCCTGTCTCACTTTTGTGCATTAACATCACTACTGCATATTTTACAATACCGAGAAGTACTCATTGACTGGTTACACAGTTTGCACAATATGTGACTGATTAAGTCTGCACATAATCTTAAAATTTGATTTGATACATCCTTATATCCAGAGTATTGGGTGCTTTTTACTTTCATGATTTTTATGATTTTTAATCAGTTATGCTTTTGAAATGGAATGCTATATTTGATGTAATTTGCATGCAGTTACATAGCTTTATAGGTTCTGTGTGTAACAGGTTATTATAGTTCCCTTTTTCTTCAGCTGCAGTGAGAAAAAAAATTATTGAAATCTGAAGCTGTTAGATTATTCTTGTCTGTTCAGTTAACAGATGATAGTTGTGTCACTGCTTGTTCTGTTTTTATGTTCCTGTTTGTCTCACTTTTTATTACTTTATTGTTTGAGTTTCTAACTTTTTTGCATAATTCGTGCAGCTTTCCTTCCTGCTTGCACAAGTTAAGATTTTAGAGTAGTAACTGTAATGCAATTTCACTGCTAGGTTTGTATTAGCCCTGTATACTGATCCCTCTTTAGAAATATTTTATTTTAATGCCAGCTGTTGACAACTCTTTCCTTCCATTACAAGTTGGTCTGATTTTAATCTGTCTTTGGAGGGAGCAGGCTTCAAAATATTTAAAAAATAATTTCAAGAGTGAATTAAATTTATCATCTGCTTTGTCAGTCTGGTACACTTTCTTCCATTGTTCCTGGTGACACCATTTCTAAACAAACTAGTAGACTCCTTATTTATTATTCCAACATGCTTAACTTAGCTGTGATCATTTACTACTTTTAGAGCCGGCAAGTTTTAAGGTTGTCACTTGACCATTGTCATCAGACAGACGATTTATTTACTTCGCAGTAATTTGTGGGGACTAGGAACAAGTATTTAATGATGGTCTTAGTGTGCTCGTACACTCATGTTTGAAATAAGTTCATAGGGAATAGGGTGAAAGTGGACAATAAAGATTCCATCTGTAAACAGAGACAGATATTGTTACAATACAGGAAATAGAAGTGATTACCATCTTTAGACTAAACAACTTAAAAGACCCTACAAAGGCTACATTAATTATAGAGAAAGCTAATTTGTAGACCAAAATGCAGACAAATTTTAAAAGTAATAAAAAAATTTTCAGTCTCATCTTGTGTATGAAGTTTAAAACAATATTCAGAAACTAGTTGTTAGAGAGGGTCTTTTTACAAAGAAGATCACCTTAAACAACTAAGTATTAATTGAGATGAATAGTGTACTGTCACCTATCTGCTGTTATAGAAGAATGGTTGTTCTTCTATTTCTCTTCTTAATTCAGTTACAGTATCTTCAAGTACACAGCAGCCTACCGGTGCAAGCGTTGCAAAGGAACATGCTGAGTGAGGGATTATGAGTATAGTGGTGTTCAAACATATATGTATATACTCGGTAGTTAATTAGAACAATATTTTAATATACCTGTAACTACACTGTCCATACATTTGCAACATTGCTCTGCTTTTTTTCTTTTTTACATGACTTCCCATGTCATTAAAGTTTAAAGTTTGTAAAATGGTTCAGTTTCATTAACTGAGGAATAGATACCACATAAATTAATAAGTCATGGTATTGATCCCCCATGGTATCCAAAACGGGTCAGATCGCTGTTGTAGAAGCAATGAAAAATGCATGCCAAATTTAAAAGAACGCAAAATCCCCAAGATGGCAAATATCCTCGTTGTAGCAGAGCAGCTTAAATCACTTAATAAAGGCAAGGCCTCTGGTCCAGATTATATAACAGTCAGGTTCCTTTCAGAGTATGCTGATACAATAGCTTCCTATTTAGCAGTTATATACAACCGCTCACCCACAGTAAACTTGTATCTAAAGACTGGAAAATTGCTCAAGGTACACGAGTACCCAAAACGGGAAGTAGGAGTAATCCGCTGAATTACAGGCCCATATCACTAATGTCTATTGCAGTAGGGTTTTGGAACATATACTCTGTTCGAACATTATGAAGTACCTCGAAGAAAACGATTTATTGACACGTAGTCAACACAGGTTCATAAAATATCGTTCTTCTGAAACACAACTAGCTCCTTATACTCATTAAGTAATGAGTGACATCGACAGGAAATGTAAAATTGATTCCATATTTTTAGATTTCCAGGAAGCTTTCGACACCGTTCCTAACAAGTGCCTTCTAACCAAACTGCATGCCTATGCAATATCACCTTAGTTGTGCAACTGGATTAGTGATTTCCTGTCAAAAAGGTCACAGTTCATAGTAGTACAGGAAAAGCCATCGAGTAAAACAGAAGTAATATCCAGCATTCCTCAAGGAAGTACTATAGGCCCTCTACTGTTCCTGATCTATATTAACGACATAGGAGACAATCTGAGTAGCCCTATTAGATTGTTTGCACATGATGCTGTCATATATCAACTTGTAAAGTCATCGGATGACCAAAACGAATTGCAAAATGATTTAGATAAGATAGCTGTATGGTGCGAAAAGTGGTAATTGACCCTGAATGAAGAAAAGTGTGAAGTTATTCACGTGAGTAGTAAAAGAAATCCGCTAAATTTCGATTACGCGATAAATCACATGAATCTGAAGGCTGTAAATTCAAGAAAATGCTTACTGGTTACAATTACAAATAACCTAAATTGGAACGATCACATAGATAATATTGTGGGTAGTGCAAACCAAAGAATACCATTAATTGGCAGAAAACTTAATAGGCGCAACAGGACTACTAAAGAGACTGTTTACACCACACTTGTTCGCCCTGTTCTGGTGTATTGCTGTGCGGTGTGGGATCTGCATTAGGTGGGCATGATAGATGACACCGAAAAAGTTCAGAGAAGGGCAGCTCGTTTTTTATTATCACAAAATAGGAGAGATAAGTCCACAGACATAATAATATGTGGACTGGAGTGGCAATCATTGTTCGTTGCGACGGGATCTTCTCATGAAATTTCATTCACCAGTTTTCTCCACCGATTGCGAAAATATTCTTTTGGCACCCACCTACATATGGTGAAATGATCATCACGATAAAATAAGAGAAATCAGGGCTCGCACAGAAAAATTTAAGCGCTCGTTTTTCCAGTATTCGAGACCGGAGCGGTAGAGAGACAGCTTGAAGGTGGTTCATTGAACCCTCTGCCAGGCACTTCATTGTGAATAGCAGAGTAAATACTGATTCACATCGACCATAACAGCGAATTAAACGTTATGAATAGGATGATATAATAGTATTGCATTGGCCGTGGCATCTTTTACTTCGTAGAAGACCTCCAACATTTCTCTCAGTCCCAGTACCTTTTTGTTTCCTGAGGTGAATTTGTCTATGAGAAGTCTTGTGAAGAGTCCCTGTTTCGCAGCTGCTTGTGGAAGATGGCGCTAGTAAAAATTTAATGTTTCTAAAAACTCATAATTCATTGAAAGATCTAGGAACAGGAAGTTTACAAAGAATCTGCATCCTGTTAGGGATGGGAGACAGACGTCCTGCTGAAACGGTGGTACCCAGAAACCTACACTGTCTTTGCTGAAAACAAATTTCTCAGTGTTCACCACCGCCTCAAAATCCTTAAGTCCTGGAATAGCCTTTGTAGATCCGAATCATGTTGTTCAGGGATAGCCGAAGAAACGAAAATGTTGTCTATGCAACACAGTAAAAAACGCAGGCTTTTAGCACCTGGTGGACAAACCTTAGCTGGGATTGTATGACATTCTTCAGCCCAAAGGGCATGAAGTTGAAATGAACCAATCCAAAAAGAGAAGCAGCAGCAGTCTTCTCTCTGCCCCCCTTCACCATAGGGGTCTGTGCATATGCTTTGCAGCAGTCTACTACACGGCCCCTTCTGCAGTGTTGCTGCAGTCTGCCACCTGAGGCAATGGATATTTGTTGGGAATGGTGTGGGAGCTAAGAACTCTATAGTCCCTACACATGGGCAACTTCTGTCTGTTTTTTATTTAGATGTATAGGCAATGCCTATTTGCCATCAGATGGAGTCACAATGCCTTCACAAATTTGTCTGCTGATGTCTTCTTTTGCCACAGTATATTTTTCTGTTGAGTCTGCAAGGATGACCCACCACCGGAGGTTTAGGAGATATCCAAACATAGCCTTGTGTGTCATGCTTGCAAATCAAGCCTCTGTAATTTCAAGGAAGTCCTGCAACACAGCGTCATCCATTAGAAGCTTTAGCTAACTGTGCTGCTTTGAGAAGGCATTTGCCAAAAAGTTGGGATGTAATTTGAAGAAATGCAGAAAGTCAGACCCTCAAATAGCTGTGTCACGTTTGCTACAGTAAAAGACCACTTGAATGGACGCTTTAGTCATAAATCTAGTGAAAAAAACTTCCTTCTAGTAATTTCTATTCTGGAATTATTTGCTGCTATTAGCAGAACTGGCTGCGTAGAACTGTTTTTCCTGTGAAAGATCTTTCCAATAAAATGCTGCCGTCAGAGAGAGTGTTCGCCAAAAATGATTGCACATCCATGGAACACACAAATCCAGTCTTTTTCTGTAGCTGTATTCGATCTGCAGATTGTATGTCGTTCTGTCCCATAACTGTATGTGAAACATTGAACAATGACCCAGCACAAATCTCATGTAATATACCTGGGTATGTACCGCATTGCCCCACTGAAGGAGTGTGAGTGAGTGCACAGACTGTTACACTGACATATTGTTTTTCCGAAGTGCTAATGGTACCAACACCAAGAATTATTATTTGACTCTCTGCGCTCAGGTGACTTTTGTTTAGCTTCATGTGTGGACATTGCTCCCATCGCTGTGCTGCCACTGTGGCATGCAATTCTCTCGCACATAGTGGCAAGCAAAATTTTGAGTTGGGGCTGCACTGTCTTTCACTGCTGAGGCCTGATTCAGGGACCACAGCCCTGCTTGTCTGCTGCACAATGCAGCAGTCTTTGTGCTCCAAATATACAGCAGTAACTCCTGATTTATCTGCCAGTGATAAATTAGTATGTGCTGCCAAGTCATTGTTAATTGCCCGTGAAAGCTGGCTAGTCTTAAGTGCAAGGATGTCTAGGCAACAAATTATTACATGTTTATTTTTATTCCGAGAATGGGCTTTTTCGTGAACTATTGATGTTTCCTGATGGCAGTTGCTAGTGTAATAATACACTGTTAGGGATTTTGCGGCAGTTTTAACTGTATTAGAATATTAGTTACATGAATATTTGCAAACTCTGCTGTGTTTTGACGAAAGAAGCAGCTTTTAACATGACAACAAAATAAGTTATGTATTACTCAAAACTTGTCATATTCCTTCATAAATCTGTCACCTCCACCTCTTGATATGGCCGACAACTCGATACCTGTCCTCTGATGTAACATTTGCAATCGCTTCTATTGTTAACTTTCAATCTCACTGAGTGTAAAATTCTTGTAGTTTTTTTGTCACATTACTGTTCATCTAGGCCCATATATTCTCAGCTTGATTCAAACGAGCGTGATACTGAGAAAGTCTGATTTATAGTGTCCTTCAGCGTCAACCAGTTTGTCGACCTGGTAGCGTGGAATTAGTGGCTTGTACAGCACTACAAGTTCGATTAACTTCGCCTTATTTTGCAAGGCATATTTCTTTGAACCCAAATATCCGTATTCCTCCACTGCAGTGTTGTAGCTTTATAAATCCCGACAGAGTGGTATGGCGCATTCTCCATTACTGTTATCGAATTGTGAGGAATATTTTGCAGCAGAACATTATCTTCAAAGTCTGTGAATATGTTTTCGGAAGACCACTTTTATTGTAAATCTCGTATTCAGTGTGCTCCACTGTTATTATTAATGGAGCTCCAACACAAAACACTTGTTCACAGCACCTGACGACAGCAGAGCACTTCAACTCCAGAAAATACTACTTTACAAGAAGAGCTGATGAACGTCGACGCATCTAATGTGCGACACCACATCGTACTGTTTATCCGCGGCATGGCAACAGGGCCGCTTTACCAGCCGAAGTGCTGGAGTCGTGGTAGGGAAAGCCGGCTCGCCATTGGTGTTACCCCGGCCACGGCGTCGCGTCCCCCCCTCCGTTCCCCCCTCCTCCCGCCCCTTTGAACCAAAGTCAAAAGTCGCAACTAATTTTAAACGCTGTATTGACCATTCGTACAAAATAACACCATATATTTAGATACCAATCGAAATTGCAGAATCATATTCATAGGGCAGCATCTAGCGCGGAAAACACAAAAGCAAAGCTCAAAAAATAACTCAAATGCTAAGCAAAAAAAAAAAACACTGAAAACTGGTCAGTGCAGTCTTTGTTATTCAGGTCTATATCATGTCGCTACATACTTAATGGAAAAATAACCAAGTTGTCATGGAACATGTGCAATTTGTCACAAAAAGAAAGCAAAATAATAAAATAAAGAGTAAGGAGACGCAGAAGCCCAAAATCCGTTACATAAATGAATGTGCGCGGTGAAAATAGGTTAACTTCTGATGGTAGCAGACGACGACCCGTTCCACTCACCAATGTCAGCATGCAAAACTTCCTTCCCGACAAACCTTGACGGCGATGTCCCGTTCCGTTCTGTCCCGTTCCATGCTGTTAGTAACATGTGTAAATACTGCCTTTTGAGATACTTTGTGGAATATTTTGACGCTCCATTCCGTTCCCTCATATTTAAATCGGATTTCTATGGACCGACGGGGCATATGCCAAATCAGATGGCGAACCATAGTACACAGCTGTGAGCTGTGATGGGTTTCATAAATTCGTCACCACATCGCATATTGCACAAAGAAAAAAAATATGGATAGTTTTACAAAAACAAAACGTCGCCATGTAGTTTTTATGGTTACCACATAATCATGGTTCCGTAGCATTGTTACTTTGGAATCCATATTACGCGACTATTGCGCTAGTAGCATCTTTGGATTAAAATGCAGTTGTTTTTTCAAGTTTTGTTTAGAATGACACGGCCGCGGATTGTTTTGGTAAATTCCTTTTCCAGAGGAATCATTTGGCCGTGATTCTCAAAATTGAAAAAAAGCATGTGTGATCGTAATTGATTCCATCACAATTTTAAAATTTCCCGTTAGGTACTTGTTCTTTCGGAGTTTCCTTTGTTATGAACTGAGACGATTTGACAACTCATACTAGCAGGTAGAAAGTGATACATATTTTTGTTGGCAGAATCGTTAGCCGATGTGATATAAATAAATTAGTGAAAATGGGAAACTGTCTCAAAGGAACAACTGCAGACGACATTTCGCTTTTAAGGGGATCGGAAACAAACAGGGATTCAACTTCGTCAGATCAGCTTGGTCCACCACCTCCGTACCAGGTGCGTAGCTGCGAAATAATTTGCATATTTGTGTATATGATTAATGGTTATGTGGTCTCCTTTCAGACTGTGCCTAGCATAAACTGTTTTATTCTTACTGTTTCGTCCTTTTTCTTTCTTGGACATCGTTTTTAGTGTCTCGTTTTCTTGTTTGTGGATTAGGTGTTTTGGTAGAAAAGACTACAATAGGAGAAACCTGTCCATATATTTTTTAATTTGTACTTTCGAATTTATGACGACGTACGGTAATGCTCACTGGGGGTGCCAAACCGATTGGAATTCATCCATGGTTTTGGCTACAGCATCTGCAAAATCTGTTAAAACTTATCGGAATCTCATCTGATGAGGTGTAGTTAATAGATGCAAAATTTTCCACCGACCTGGTCTGCCTCCATAATCATGACAAGATGAAAAAGTGCGAGAATAAACTGTTACAAAATTTTAAGATTGTTGCTGATTTCTTGATTTTTACAGTTAAGGATAGACCTGCTTTCAGTTAAATGTTTTGCTATACGACACAAAAAGATTTTATCGCGGAAGTTTGTTACTTCTGATAGGTTGCACTATTTATAACAAAATTTTACCACAGTGGATAAATGTTGTGAAACATACAAAAATCTGTAACAGTCTGATTTGTCGGTTGTCATGTCACTTTCAAAGTAGAAACTAATTCATTTATCCACATTTTTTAATGTAGAGTGCGTGTACAATGAACTACTTTAAGTTGGTTATTAGAACACAGGTCTTCAACAGAGAGCATAGACACTAGTAAGTTTTATGTGTATGGGGCACAGTTCCTGCTCGGTCATTATTCCAGCTCTCTTTGTTATGTACATAGATTAAAATAGACCATAGGATAGTCATAGGTTGGATTCTGATAGAGAAACCATATTTATATGTACCATTTAACCATTAACAAAGTAACTGCATTAGTTAATTAAAATTAAGTATTACTTCCAGAGTACTTTAAAATATACTGATTACATGATAGTGCTATGACTGCTGACACAAATAATGTTTTCCTCATGCCAGTCAGACTATCTGGATTGCATCTACCAGTATCAGAGAATACACTGTCTCTTCAACTTTAGCCTAATATGAAGTCTATCTTGACACACATTTTGGGCTGGATTACTTGGTTTTGAAAGTCAGAAAGTCCCACTCAGGTGTCTAAATGTTGAAGTGTTAAGCCCTGCTTCTCCAACATTTTTTTTCTTACATTATCAAGTATTTATGGAAAAATTCTGAATAACAGTGTTGTTCAGTACCCACGTTAGACTTTAACGTGCTCTTCTATATCACGCCAAGCACTCTCCTGTTACTAGTTGCAAGAACTGGTGCCTGCTTGGGAAAGCACTACCATTTTCAAACAAAGCTTTCTTGTCAATGACAGTGTTGTTGTGTTTTGATTTTGAGAAATTATTTTACATTAACATAATAGGGCCTACTGCAATATGTGGTCTCTCCAGTGCATAAGAAATATAGAGACTTTCAGGCGGTAGTGGTAAGAGATGATAAACCCTATATTCATAATTGCTTTGAGAAAATTATGAGCTTGCAGTTAACGAAAACTACATTACAGGTTGAATGCCATAGAAAACTTGGAGGGAATAAGGTACACAATGACATTTCATATTTGTAGAGAATTGCTGGATGATTTCTTGCCACCCTATTTTTCTCAGAGACTTTAATATGCATCCTGTAATGTTACTTTACTATCACTAATTCACTTGTTTCTTGTCTTTTAGTAGTGTCCTTTTCAATCTTGGTTGATTCATGTTCCTTTCCTTAGTCAGCAGAGCTTTTGCTCATCTCTAATTATCTTGTCATTGATGGACTGTTGAACCATTGTCTTCCTTTTTTGTTTCACCTGCCTCGAGATGACTGATAAAGGCAAGATTGGACTGATCAATGGTTGGGAATTTGTACACGCACTGATAACCACACAGTTGAGTGCCCCACAAACCAAGCATCATCATCATCCTTTTTTGTATATTCATCCTCGTGAGCTTTCTGTTCTGATTGATTATCTATAAAAATTGCCAGCCAGGTTTAAAGGGTGGGGGGGGGGGGGGGGGGAGAGTGGTTTCTAATCTTATTTATTACTTAGTGAGGAATGTACTGTTTACAGTATTTACAACTATATCAATGTATGATCCCTGCCTGGATTATTTCTTTACTCTATGTAAAACTCAAGAGTTTGACATTATCTGACTAATACATAGTTCTTTGTATGTTTGTAATGTGATGTGATATATTAATTCCTTCCGGATGTGCCTTTAGTACAAAAACTAGTTTAGCTATCAGAGTCTTTTCTTGTTTGCTGTTGGCTACTGAGATTATTTCTTATTTTTCTTTTCTATACTGCTATTCAAACAGTTTGTACTTGCTGAGACTGCTGTCGGAGTCACTTGGTGGTGTTATCCTACTTTTTTTTGTTGAGGAAATGCTAAAGGTTGGACAGTCCTTCAACCGTGTTGCTACTGCTGCTGCTACCACAGGTAGTTCAGTATTGGACCACCCAGAAATTTGGATAATTTTCTGTCTGGTGTAGAATGCCTTATGAAGTTGGGATGTTTGGCATATGTTAGGAAGTAATTGTTTGTTTGTTGTTGTTGTTGCCTTCAGTCCGGAGAGTGTTTTGATGCAGCTGTCCATACTACTCTATCCTGTGCAAGCCTCTTCATCTCTAAGTAACTGCTGCTACCTACATCTATCTGATCCTTCCTGCTGTATTCATCCCATGGTCTCGCTCTACAATTTTTACCCCCCACACTTCCCTCCGATACTAAATTGTTGGTACCTTGATGTCTCAGAATGTGTCCTATAACTAATCCTTTCTTTTAATCAAATTGTGCCACAGATTTCTAATAATCAGAAATTTCAATGAGGGTCATATCATTTACAGTACTTACAAGCTGTGCATATTTGACACACTATTGCACTGGCACATAAGAAACTAATAAAACACCTGTTCATTTATTTGTTTTTATTCATCTAAGGATCACCTCACTATGATACAGGAGTTGCCGTGGTCATACAATGGGAATACTTTTTATTAACAATTTTGTACACAACTCATTATATGCATAAGAGAAAGGTGGCATGCGTTAAACTCTACGTACAGGATTTCATATCTGTTCAATCAAAATATAGACTGTAAATGGATGAAAACAATGAAAATTTAGAAGTGTCATCTTATCAGTCAATGAAATTTTGTTTATGTATTCACTCTAAGACAGCACTTCAAAATAAATCGGTGTATAATTGAATAAACAGTGACATACTGCTATAACCTGCTTACACTCACCAGGGAGTTGTTTGATAATTTGATGTTCTTTGATAGATGCTTACAATTGTGAAAGCATAAAAATCTTGGCTGTAGAATTGGAACAGTTTCACTCAGCCTTGCAATAACCTTTAAGGCGTTATGTTGGACAAAAGGAGTGGCTCTGGTTTAAAAGCAGACTTAAAAGGCCAAAAGAGAAATGTGATAACCATTTGGTCAGCCAGTACTGTCACTAATGGTGTATTAGATGAAGTGTAAAGTAAAATGTCATGTAGTAAAATACTGCCAGTGAAGTTTACAATAAGAGTAATGCAAATATAACAAGAGGTAGTGAGTACATGGGTAACATGTAGCTTTATTTCACTGAGAATATGTATTATATTTAAAATAAATGGCATCTTTTACATAAAAGTGAGGTATGATTGATGGAGCATTCAAGGAATGTCAGTAAATCATCTCGCTAGCAGAACAAATGAGGAAAACGCGCAAGTGATGCCAACAAACAGAACAGTAAAGTTAAAAGACAAAATGAAGAAAATAATACCACTTCCAGGAGACAATATATTTAATACAAATGTGGCAGACGAAGGTTTTCAGCGAATATTATATATTTTTATGCTACCACTTTCTCCAACACCTGGTTTCATTTTTATTTTATTATATATTCTGTCACAGAAAACAAACATTAATCAACTAGTCTATTAATTTCAGTCTGTTGATGGCCAAAAAGTAAGCATACAAAGGTAGCTGAATAGATGAAGTATACTACACACATCATGTCATTACCTATATAGATGGTACCTTATCACTACACTCTCTTCTAACCACCCAGTATTGATGGTGCAGTCATACTCACACATGCTTCATCATAAAGTTACAATTTTGAGTACTGTGAACAACATTGCAACTTACTTGTTGAAAGTGTCAGTATCTACATTACAATAGTGTTCATGGTACTCAAAATTGTAACGTTATGATGAAGCTTGTGAGAGTATGACTGCACCATCAATACTGGGTGGTCAGAAGAGAGTGTAGTGGTGTTGCAGGATAGAAATAGTTGTTAAGGAAAAAATGTGATGCATTGCACTGCAGTTAGTGTCAGTTGTTCTTATAGCATAGATGATAGTGCACGAGACAGCCCATGTCCAATTTTTGTGTTGCTCTGTTGTTAGGTTATAGGAAACAAAAACGAAGATTGTGACTGGTGATACCTTCTGTGGCGGGCTGTTTGAAATTGAGCGCACAATGGTCTGATTGGCTAACGTCAATGCTAATTAACTTGGGAAAGGTGCAACACATAGAATTTTTACTAAAAAATTATTGCTCAGCACAGCCTACTGTGCAATGCGCTTACGAGCGTTTTCTGGCCACCCCGTATATGTAATGACACGATACTTGTAGTCTTTTGCATCTACTCAGCTTCATCTATATGCTTATTTTTAGGTCATTGACCGAAATTAATAACCTGATTGATAAACATTTGTGCTCTGTGACAGATTTTATAATGAAATAAATATTCCCTGAAGTGCTGCAATATCTTATTGTGACTGTGTCACATTTTGTGACTTCATTTTTCACATTTTTTGGGATCTATATTTCAATATAGATTCTGAAGGGGAGTTAAGAGCCACTTAAGATCCAGTGTTTCAGTTTGGCTAGTTCCCATGCCATATGACTAGTTTTTGTGCACTGTGAACATGAAACTATTATTCATAGGAAAAACAAATATATGTAGTAAGTTACTCATCACTTTTCTTCCCTCTAGGGAAGAGGGAGAAACATGAAGTATTCAGGTAATAGTTCCAGCCCTGTTGCAAGGGAGCATGTTACATACACAAGCAGAGAAGTCAAAGGACACAAATCAAAAGTAGACAAAAGTAATATTGAGATATTAGTAAAACAAGTTTGATGAGAAAACAGTTTTGTTGTCTGGCAGCTACCAGAACAGAAAAGGCAAATCAAACAGGCTGTTTTAACACAGAGGAGGATGCAGTAGGAAAGAAACTAAGAAATAAATGAATGAATGAACAATGAAAAGTAATGGGAGAAAGATAATCTAGAAGTAAATTAAAAGAAATGCAATAAAGAAGGGACAAAAGCAAAGATTAGATAGTGATGGAAGAAAACTGTGCAATATAAGTTGATGTCTGTCAAGAATTAAGTACAAGCTGGAGAACTCAGTTCCCACTTCATAATTCAGCGAGTTGAACTCTGAAAATGTTATGACATGTGTAGATGCCAAATTTCCAGGCACATAACATTTATACTGGATATTTTTCTTTCATAAATAACAGCATAAATTGAAGAACTTTCCAAGAAACACCGCATTGCATTTATTCAATTGAAGCTTATTTGAGTAGCAGTCAGTCCTATAGTCAATTGCAGCAATATTCATAAACCTGGTTGGTTATTATTTATCATGGAGTTCCCACTTCTTCCATGCTTATATATACTGTTGAAAGCACAATAAAGTTTTATACAATATGCTTGCCAAATTGAAAAAGAGCTCTTTGAAACATTAATTCAGAGAAGCTTCTTAAAAAGAATGGCTTAGGACAAAAATGTAAAATGTATGCACAATAAATAAGACATCCAGTCCCGCAATATATTCACCATCTTCAGAATGGGGAATAATCACTACAGTTGCACCACAGAGGTCAATATTGGCTCCACACTTGTTATTATTATAAGTAAATGACCTGCCATCATATAGCCAAAAAGCAGCAATAGTTAATTTTGCTGATGAAACAAGTAATGCAATCAAGCTTAATGGAAAAACTTCATTACTTCAAAATGTAAATAAAATCTTGAAAGTTAATGGCTTGTTTTCAACGCTCATGCATGAATCTTATTGCAGTCTTTCACTATGATGTGGAATGAGTGTTTTGCTGTTACAGTGCATTTTCTCACTGAAAAAAATGGCAGCATGCTGACCACTTCCATTATTGTCTTGAGGTACATAACTAATATGTAGCTATGTCAAATATATCCCCCCCCCCCCCCCCCCCTATCCCTCTCCATGCTATTAACAGTCCATATTGGTATGCTTGGTGAAATATTGCAGGATATGTGGCTTTTGAACCATTTGTTTCAAACCTTTTAATGGATGAATTTGTTGCACACTGTGGCACAGATAAATTCTGTAAGAATCTGTTTTGTTTTGTGTCCATGTCCTTGACCAGTTTACATTAATTAGTCCCATTCCTAAGCAGCAAGCTAGTAACTTCAGCTGTGCTTAAATGAGTATACAGTTTACGTGTGTACATCATGTGTCTTTTTACTTCTGCGGATGTATTGCATTTTCCGTTGATCTCTGTTTCTAATTACTCTTCTCTTCTTTTTTTCAACCTATTTTCTTTTTTGTGGGAAAATTGAGTGATGTTAACCAATGTGGTGAATAGCACTACTCCAGTTTCTTGACCTGCCTTGTGACCCTGAAAAGTTCCCCAAACAAGTTTATCAGGAAATAGCAAGATTAGGTGTGATACATCATCATCTACAAGGGAGCAGAACTAATAATGATACAAACATAATGCTAATAGAAATGTGCCCATCGATCTGAATCAGACAGCGGTATGGGATATAAACTGAGGTGACAAAGTCATCGGATAGTGATATGCACGTACACAGATGGTAATAGTGTAGCATGCACAAGGTATAAAAGGGTAGTGTATTGGCAGAGCTGTCATATGTACTCAAGTCATTCATGTGGAAACATTTCCAACAGGATTATGGCACAAATTGGGAATTAACAGACTTTGAATCCAGAATGGTAGTTAGAGCTAGACGTGTGGGATATTTCATTTTGGAAATCATTATGGAATTCAATATTCTGAGATCCACATTGTCAAGAGTGTGCCAAGAGTACCAAATTTCAGGCATTACCTCTCACCACTGGCAGCGCATTGTCTGACAGTCTTCACTTAATGACAGAGAGCACCGGCATTTGTGCAGAGTTGTCAGAGCTAATGAACAAGCACCACTGCATGAAATAACCACAGAAATCAATGTGGGACATATGATGAATGTATCCATCCATACAGCTGTGAAATTTGACATTATTTGGCTGCAGCAGATGATGAGCAGTGCAAGTGCCTTTGCTAACAGTATGACGTTACTTGTAGCACTTTTCCTGAGCTAGTGATTCTAGGTTATTGTAAAACTGTGGCCTGGTATGATGCATCCTAATTTCAGGTGGTCAGTGTTGATGGTAGGAATAGTGTGTGGTGCAGACTTCATATAGCCAAGGACCCAAGTCATCAACAAGGCACTGTGCAATCTGGTAGTGGCTGGTGTGGGCTGTGTTTACATGGAATGGACAGAGTCCTCTGGTCCAGCTGAACCAATCATTGGCTGGAAATGCTTATGTCCAGCTAATTGGAGACCATTTGCAGCCATTCAAAGTCTTCATGTTCCCAAACAACAATGAATTTTTTATGGGTGGCAGTGCACCATGTCACCAGATTGCAGTTGTCCTTTATTGGTTTGAAGAACATTCTGGACAGTTCGAGTTCATGATTTGTCACTCAGACCGCCCGACTTGAATTCCATCAAACATTTATGGGACATAATCAAGTGGTCAGTTCATAAACAACACCCTGCACTGGCAACACTTTCGCAATTATGGATGGCTATAGAGGCAGCATGGCTTACTATTTCTCCTTTTGGCTGTCGACGACTTGATGGGTACATGTCATGTCGAGTTGCTGCACTATGCTGGGCAAAATGTGGTCTGACATGATGTTAGGAGGTATCCAATGATTTTTGTCACCTCAGTATAAGAAGAAACAGTGGTGGAAAGTGAACATTAAGAACAAAAGAGGATTGTAAAAAGGAATAAGAAAAATTGTTAAAAATAGTGAGCAAAAATATGACAAAGCCAGTAGCTTAGCATGTGAAACAAAATATTTGAAGGGATTTGTTACTGAATGGTAAGTGCATTTAAAATTAAGAAAATGAAGACCAGAAAAATATAAACTCTGAGGCTTGATGTCCAAGAGGCCTTTGGCATTCCAAACTCATTTAACAAATTTAAGTATTTCGCATTCGAAAGACTACATGTTATTTCATTTATTCTCATTTGGACATGAATACTTCTTTCACAGAGGATTAAACCCCCCTCCCCAAATATTATCCCAGAGGACATAAGTAAATGGAAATGTGCAAGATGTTAACAGTATAATTTCTGTGTCCCCATTGTTGCCAGTTTTTTTTTATGGCACTAGTAATTGAATCTATTTTGATTAGAAGATCCACTGTTTATGATTTTTTCCTTTTTTCATTGGTATGAGCTGAAAAATGGATACTGTTTACACTTTCTTGTTTGTATAATGCGTTATTGGTATGCTTCATGAAGATTGGCATGACAACAGGTACAGTGCATATGTCTGAATAGGATCTTACCGTGTTTATTGCAAGTGATTGTAGGCCTCATTGACTACCCGCAACTGTAGAACTGCTATTCAGCACAAAGTTATGTGCAGCTGAATACATATTTGCTTGGCATTGTATTTCCACATGATTTAAAAAAAAATAAAAAGAAAATAAAATCCCTTTTAAAACCACAGTCCTCAATTCTCAAATTTCGTGTTCCATGTACATTCCTTGTCCATCTTACAGTCTGTTAAGATGTATTAGCGATAAATTTATTTTTTTTGCCACAAATTTGCATAATCTACATGGCTGTTTGTAATCTGTGCTGTTACAGCTGTTAACCTTTTCATAGTGTTATGTTGTAATGACATGTATGACATTTAGTTATTCTTACACATCATGTTAAACACCCCCCTCCAACCTCTCACTTTGTATTTGCCATCTTTTGGAATCATTATTTCAAATTTGCATATATGAAACCATTTTTTATTATTATTGTCATTGTCTTCTTACAGAAACTTTGTATTTTATACATTCTCACTTTTTTTACATTGCTGGTTCAGTGTTATATTTTACCTGTGTGTTCTGTTCATCTAGCCACGAGTCCAGTTTTACTTTTTATTTGTTTAATGTTTAGTTGATACTGACAACTTTGTGTCCTCGCTGAATATCATTTCATTTACCTTCCCTTTGGTGTGCCTTTAATTTGCAACAAGATCTATTATGAAAATAACTGTTAAATTAGGTTGTCAGAGTTCCATTCATTGGGAACAAAAGAACAACTGCAGCAACAGCAGTTACTTACTCCTGTTGACAGTATAAATAAGTCAAAACACTTTCTAAGCCAATAGGTTGCAGTGTTCTCCTGCCTGTAAATAATAAATGTGCTACATGTATTGTATAGGGTTTCTTGTAGTGATTATTTAGCTAGGTAATTAAATATGGGTTGGATATCCTGGAAATATGTTACAGTATGTATAGTGAAGTTCTTTTCTGTCTGTAGTAATTATATTGTATCTGTCCCCCTTCCCCTTTCCAATAAAAGTGTTAGCACCTTTGACCAATAATATTGGTTTATTAGCAGATTCTGTCTTTCCAGTGGCCCAAACTTCAATAGACAATTGTTTAGAGAGAGTTGTCTATGATGTTACATTTCCCTTCCAATACATTCTGAATAGGTGTGATATGCATCAAAAATTTTGTAACAATATATTCATTTGCTGTTTCTGAGGAATTGCACATTTGCAAAGATAGAACACAATATGAAGAACTGTTAAAATTTTGCAGTGAAACAATGTCAATAGTTCTGACGTAACCTGTGTTAGATTGTCTGTCTGAACTACTGATGTGTTATTTATCCTGACACTGTAATTTGTTGTAACTTCTGTATCAGCAATTTTGGTTATTAGTGAAAACTGTGAGTGTTCATCCTCTTCTGCGTCTGTGTTTCATGAGGAGTGTTACTGGTTGTTTCATACTTTATTGGGATGTGTTCCACTATGAACATGAAGAAGAATACTTTATATAGCAATTTGAATACAAAATGTAAAGAATAAGTATTTCATTCCACATTCTTCAGCTAAACAGTTATTATATTTAACAATGAAACTGTTAGGTTCTACTTATGTTATTTATTCATGACCTGCGCTGTATATCGGTGAATAGAAGGTCGCAAAAAAACTGCATGCTGCAAACTGCATATCTTTATATATATATATATATATATATATATATATATATATATATATATATATATATATATATATATATATATATATATATATATAAAGGTGGGATGTGAACATCTTTCTGTTTGGATAAGTTGTGATTTTAGTATTTACTTCCTGCTTTTCACATTGTTGTTTTGTTGCTCCTTGGGAAACAGACTTCTAGTAACAGTCATTTTAATTTAAAGTACATCTTTTTCATATGATTTTAGTTGTGTAATTAATGTTTGGAGCTTTTTTATGCTCCAACATGTCCATCATGTTTTTTGTACAATCAAAGACAAAAAAGTTTGATTATTTAATACCTTGGAAGTAGTATATAACTGAACTTGAAGACATGAAGAATTCACAAAGTAATTGACTCATGTAGCTGTGAACTGATGTCCAGGACGTTGCAGCTAAATAATCTCAATGTGGATTTGATTTCTCAGCTAATGTGCCTGTAGTTTGTGACAATAATATCATTTCTGTTGCATAAAAATGCTTTTGTGTTACTGTGCATATTAATTTAAGGTAAATTTATATTTTATATCCTTACTAAAATGTACAAAACTATTTTTATATAGCAAGAGCCTACTCCTGTATATTACCCATCTCCAAATGTAAGTAGGCCAGTGACCCAACTTACGGAAGAGGAGCAGGTCAAAATTGCTAAAAGAATTGGATTAATTCAACATTTGCCTACTGGAACATACGATGGTTGTAAAAAGAACAGAGAGTAAGTTGTAGTTTTAGTCACAAACTGTTACAGTTAAAGATTTTTGTTAGTAACAACTTCATTAATAAATCATTATTAACAATAGCTTATTGAGCACTGATGATGCAATTATTACGCAAACCAAAAGTGTGGTTGGTTAGTTATTAGTTAGGTATTGCTGTATGTTTCATGGATCATTTTGCACGATAGAGTGTAATGATATCATATCACAAATTAATTTGCACATACAGTTGCATTCTGAACATTTATAAGTTTTTTATTTATTCATTTGTTATTTCAAAGAGATAAAAGATATGTGTGTTAGCAATTCCAACCCACCACCTTTTACGCATTACAGTAACAGAAATTCTTCTACGGAATTGGAGTTGATGTCAAGGAGAAATTTTCTCAGTTTGTTTTCAAATTTTACTTTGCTGTCCGTCAAACATTTTGTATCACTGGGTAAGTGAAAAAATGTATTTTTGCAGCATTATACACACCTTTTTGTGCTAAAGACAACATTAATGTGGAGTAATGAATATCATTTTTCCTTATGGTATTGCAATTAAGTGTATCATTGTTCCTTTTGAACTGTAGTGGATTATTTACAACAAACTTCATGAAGGAATAAATATATTGTGAAGCAGTATTCAGAATGACCAACTCCTTAAACACGTGTCTACAAGATGATAATGGGTGAGCACCACATATTATTGTTACAGCACATTTTTGTGCAATGAAGACATTCCTTCTCAACCATGAGTTACCTCAAAACATTATTCCATATGACTATATTGAAAAATATGCAATATACATCAAATTACTGATTTCTCTCTCCCAAGATCTGCAACGATTCTAAGAGCAAATATGGCTGAACTAAGTTGTTTTAGACATTCCAAAATGTGTTTTCCATTCAAATTCTCAGTAATATGGGCTCCTATTTGTTGTATTCATTGGAAACACACACACACACACACACACACACACACACACACACACACACACACACACACACACACACACACACACCTGAGAATACAATGAGAATGTGTAACAATATTTAATAACTGATAACATTGCTTCCTTGCCAATTTCTGTACAATGAAGACTAAATTTTGAATGAGAAATGTAGCTTTGGAACAGCACTGTGTAGAAACGGTTATGTATATTCTGTATTGAGCAGACAGATGGGAGTCTTCAGATTTCAAGTTATGGTGTGTCATTACAAAACAGTTTACAGTGACCATGAAACCAAAGGGCAAAACCTCAACATGGCTACCGAGCGAAGTGGCGCAGTGGTTAACACACTGGACTCGCATTCGGGAGGACAACGGTTCAATCCCATCTCCGGCCATCCTGATTTAGGTTTTCCGTGATTTCCCTAAATCGTTTCAGGCAAATGCCGGGATGGTTTCTTTGAAAGGGCACGGCCGATTTCCTTTACAATCATTCCCTAACCCGAGCTTGCGCTCCATCTCTAATGACCTCGTTGTCGATGGGACGTTAAACACTAACCACCACCACCACCACCACCACCACCACAACATGGCTGTTGCTTCATTACAGAAGCCATAATATATCCCAGTGTGACATGTCAGTGTTACTCTAGACTTACGTGAAAAAAGTATATGCGCTCGGCAAGCTTCTGAAGTCTGCCCAACACCACATCGGCAAATGTTTTTCCAGGTATACTCAAAAATGAGATTCCACGGTGACAGTTGCAATCGTCGCGATCACCTTTACCTTTGTATAAAGTAACAATGTTGGCATCGTGCATGTCTTGCGACACGGTATCCACAGCCCAACATTTCAATAAGAGGTTGAAAACAATAGAAAAACTGGCTTAAGTTTTACAATTTCTGTGTAGATGTTGTCTTTGGCAGGGCTCTTCCTATATTTGAGCTGTGTAATTGTTCTTTGAAATTCCTCCATAGTAGGCATGAAATTCAAGTCATGGTAAGTTGTCATCTGAGGAATTTCATCCACTGCATTTGGACTAATGTTGATGGGATGTGAGTAGAAGCTGGAGTAACGTTCTACCCAAAGGTGCAATTGACAATTTTGATCTTTAATGACTTTTTCATCTATTTCCTTGAGTGGTACACTCTTCTTTGAATGCCCGAGCACACACCACCAATGTTGCCAGCATTGAAACACTCCTGTATGCCAGTGCAAAGTTGCTCCCAATAGGAGTTGACATAGTTACGGACAGCGCATTGAACAGCTGCCTTTGCTTTGCTTAGCTCCCTGAATGTAGAATTTCATGGATTTTTATCCCAGTAGACAGTGGCCTGACGCTTGGCTTCAAGGAGAGGTTTCAGGACATCTTTGTTCTCGATGAACCAATCCTGGGATTCTGCTTCCAGATTACCAATCACATTTCCAGCCATAATGGTAAGAAGTGATTTTATCTTCTGGCAGTCTTCAGAAATAGGAGTGGCTGGATCCCAGCGATCCATCTCTTTTCATGCCTTGTCACTAAATACCTCTATTTGCAGCAGTGTTTCTTGTTAAGCAAAGATTAATTTTTGTTTTGCAAGGTGTCCTGGCAGAGTGAAACATTTTAGTCACGAAGTGCACTTTTGTTGCTACTAGTGCATGATCCGTGTCACAGTCTACACTAAGGAAAGAATGTGTATGAAGAAAGTAATGCATATCTTTCCTTTTAGTTAGAACAAGATCTAATTGGTGCCAATGTTTTGAGTGGAAGTGCATACAGGAAACCTTGTGGTTCAGTTTTCCTTTAAAGTGTCTATTGGTGACACACAACTGATATTTTGCACAGAATTCAAGCAACCGTCGACTATTTTCATTAATCGTGCCCAATCTGTGTTTGCCTAGGCAGTCAGGCCCAGTGGCAAAATCACTACCAGTACTAGTGTTGAAATCGCCAAGGATGCATAGACGGTCCCCGGAGTGCACTCCTTGTACATCACTGACTTGTTCATAAAACTGATCCTTGGCTTCTGCAGCTGAGGCACGTGTTGATGCATATACAGCTATCAGTGTCAGTGGTCCACTATTTGTTGTGAAATGCAGTGAGAATGTGTTCTGAGATCCCAATTGGGTTTTGGTACAACACAGCAAGTCATTGCGGACAGCAAAAGCGATTCCGTGCTGTATGGGGCTAGCAACATCTTTGCCCTTCCAGAAGAAAGTGTAGTTTTTTCCCATATTGAGCATTCTTCTGTTAGCCTGGTTTCCTGCAGTGTTGAGTCTGACTAGCTCTAAGTCGATAGCAGCCATTTTGCGTAGCTCTTGTGATATTCCACAGGTGTCCAGGAAGCCTTGCAGTATAGTCCAGATGTTCCATGTACTAATGCGAAATAAAATATCTTCACTTTTTATTTTATTTTTTTAATTTTGTAGTAGCGGTGCCGAATATTATGATGAAAACTTCTAGCAGTGCTAGTGTTCCATACATCCAGTGGAACAATTGACACCAGGCCGGGCCAGTCCCTAACCGACTGCAGGCTGCTCAGCATAAAGCATGCAGTTACTGGCCAGTAGACCTACGATGGCCCCTCGCATTGTCAATAGCGACCTGTGACGCCTGCTCCTACACCCGTTACAGCGAGTTTATGACTGATAACTGCTGCTATCCATGTTCTTCTCACTTGGATGGAGTGACCTCTCCATGGATGCTACTGCGCCTGGGACGCAATTTTTAGGTGACAGCGAGTTTGCCCACTACTCGTGCCACCCTCTGACCCTAGATGACTGGGTCCACAGGAGCAAAAATATGTGACGTACAGAGTCAGGTTAGCTGCAAGGCGATTGCCGCTCGTTTCTGGTTGGACCGTGCTCATGCACCCAGAAATGATTCATATGACTTTGATTTGCCCAGTGCAAAGCTGTCTTTCTGAGAGTAACAGAGTCATTGTATTCAGGTGGGCTGCAATGGAGATTGTTTGGATCAAAATGTAGTAAGGTGTGTCAGGGTAAAGAATCTTGTATGTGCAGGGTTAATGCAGGTGGGGTTCAGATTTGTATTACAGTGAAGGAAAATGGAGAAAATTGGTTTTTGAAGTAGTGATGGGCAAATGGCTGAAAAGAAAGTGAGACGTATAATGTACATCTGCATACATACTTTGCAAGCAACTGTACGGTGTGTGATGTAGGGCACTTTGTGCCGGTATTAGTCATTTTGTTTAAGATGCCATTATGGCCTTATCACTTTAGGACATAGTGTAAAAATGATCTGAGGATGGTCGTTATGGACTGAAACTGGTCATCGTCTAAACAATTCATATTGTGATCAAAGACTGGAATAAAAAAATTTTGTTTCCTGTTCCACTCGCAAATAGAGCGAGGAGAAAAACGACCATCCATATGCCTTGGTTGTTGTTGTTGTGGTCTTCAGTCCTGAAACTGGTTTGATGCAGCTCTCCATGCTACTCTATCCTGTGCAAGCTTCTTCTTCCCCCAGTACCTACTGCAACCTACATCCTTCTGAATCTGCTTAGTGTAGTCATCTCTTGGTCTCCCTCTATGATTTTTACCCTCCCCGCTGCCCTCCAATACTAAATTGGTAATCCCTCAATGCCTCAGAACATGTCCTACCAACCGATCCCTTCTGGTCAAGTTGTGCCACAAACTTCTCTTCTCCCCAATCCGATTCAATACCTCCTCATTAGTTATGTGATCTACCCATCTAATCTTCAGCATTCTTCTGTAGCACCACATTTTGAAAGCTTCTATTCTCTTCTTGTCTAAACTGTTTATCGTCCATGTTTCACTTCCATACATGCCTACACTCCATACAAATACTTTCAGAAATGACTTCCTGACACTTAAATCTATACTCGATGTTAACAAATTTCTCTTCTTCACAAACGCTTTCCTTGCCATTGCCAGTCTACATTTTATATCCCCTCTACTTCGACCATCATCAGTTATTTTGCTCCCCAAATAGCAAAACTCCTTTACTACTTTAAGTGTCTCACTTCCTAATCTAATTCCCTCAGCATAACCCGACTTTATTCGACTACATTCCATTATCCTCGTTTTGCTTTTGTTGATGGTCATCTTATATCCTCCTTTCAAAACACTATCCATTCCGTTCAACTGCTCTTCCAAGTCCTTTGCTGTCTCTGACAGAATTACGATGTCATCGGCGAACCTCAAAGTTTTTATTTCTTCTCCATGGACTTTAATACCTACTCCGAATTTTTCTTTTGTTTCCTTCACTGCTTGCTCAATATACAGATTGAATAACATCGGGGATAGACTACAGCCCTGTCTCACTCCCTTCCCAACCACTGCTTCCCTTTCATGTCCCTCGACTCTTATAACTGCCGTTTGGTTTCTGTACAAATTGTAAATAGCCTTTCGCTCCCTGTATTTTACCCCTGCCACCTTCAGAATTTGAAAGAGAGTATTCCAGTCAACATTGTCAACATTATTGCCTCACGAGTTCCAACATTTCTACGGAATCCAAACTGATCTTCCCCGAGGTCGGCTTCTACTAGTTTTTCCATTCGTCTGTAAAGAATTCGCATTAGTATTTTGCAGCTGTGGCTTATTAAACTGATAGTTCGGTAATTTTCACATCTGTCAACGCCTGCTTTCTTTGGGAGTGGAATTATTATAATCTTCTTGAAGTCTGAGGGTATTTCGCCTGTCTCATACGTCTTGCTCACCATATGGTAGAGTTTTGTCAGGACTGGCTCTCCCAAGGCCGTCAGTAGTTCTAATGGAATGTTGTCTAGTCCGGGGGCCTTGTTTCGACTCAGGTCTTTCAGTGCTCTGTCAAGCTCTTCACGCAGTATCGTATCTCCCATTTTATCTTCATCTACATCCTCTTCCATTTCCATAATATTGTCCCCAACTATCCTCTTCCATTTCCATAATATTGTCCTCAACTACATCGCCCTTGTATAGACCCTCTATATACTCCTTCCACCTTTCTGCTTTCCCTTCTTTGGTTAGAACTGGGTTTCCATCTGAGCTCTTAATATTCATGCAAGTGGTCCTCTTTTCTCCAAAGGTCTCTTTAATTTTCCTGTAGGCAGTATCTATCTTACCCCTAGTGAGATAAGCCACCTACATCCTTACATTTGTCCTCTAGTCATCCCTGCTTAGCCATTTTGCACTTCCTGTCGATGTCATTTTTGAGACGTTTGTATTCCTTTTTGCCTGCTTCATTTACTGCATTTTTATATTTTCTCCTTTCATCAATTAAATTCAATATTTCTTCTGTTACCCAAGGATTTCTACTAGCCCTCATCTTTTTACCTACTTGATCCTCTGCTGCCTTCACTACTTCATGCCTCAAAGCTACCCATTCTTCTTCTATTGTATTTCTTTCCTCCATTCCTGTCAATTGCTCCCTTATGCTCTCCTTGAAACTCCGTACAACCTCTGGTTCTTTTAGTTTATCCAGGTCCCATCTCTTTAAATTCCCACCTTTTTGCAGTTTCTCCTGTTTTAATCTACAGGTCATAACCAACAGATTGTGGTCAGAGTCCACATCTGCCCCTGGAAATGTCTTACAATTTAAAACCGTGTTCCTAAATCTCTGTTGTACCATTATATAATCTATCTGAAACTTGTCAGTATCTCCAGGCTTCTTCTTTGTATACAGCCTTCTTTTATGATTCTTGAACCAAGTGTTACCTATGATTAAGTTGTGCTCTGTGCAAAATTCTACCAGGCGGCTTCCTCTTTCATTTCATTGCCCCAGTCCATATTCACCTACTACGTTTCCTTCTGTCCCTTTTCCTACTACCGAATTCCAGTCACCCATGACTATTAAATTTTCGTCACCATGAATCCTAATTTCCCTTGCATTATGTTCGTTGTCCTTATGCGAAATGTACATTGGTTGCAGTAGGGTCATTCTACATTCAGCTTCAAATGCCTGTTCTCTAAAGTTTCTCAGATCACAAACTTTTTTATATTCCAGACACTTGTAGCTGTTGAAAGGCATGTTAGGAAGAAATCCACTAACACCTGGTGGTTTTACCACCTGTTAGCAGAATTCTTCCTAACATCGTTTCTCAATAGTGTTCCTCGAAAAGAACATAGCCTTCACTCAGGTATTCCCATTTGAGTTCCCGAACCATTTCTGTAATACTTGAGCATTGATTGAACCCACTGCTAACAAATCCAGCAGCCTGTCTCTGGACTGTTTCAGTGTCTTCCTTTAATCTGACCTGGTGGGATCCCAAGCATTTCAGCAGTACTCAAGAATGGGTTGCACTAGTGTTCGGTATGTGGTTGCCTTTACAGATGAATCCTGAAATTCTCCCAATAAAGTGAAGTCAGCAATTTGCCTTCCCTACTACAGTCCTTACATGCTCATTATATTTTATAATGCTTTGCAGTGTTACACCAGATATTAATCAACATGACTGTGTCAAATATCACACTACTAATGCTGTACTCAAACAGTACAGACATTGTTTTTCCTATTCATCTGCCTTAACTTAAGTTTTTCTATCCTTGGAACCAGTGCCATTCATCACACCAACTAGAAATTTTATGTAAGTCATCTTGTAGCCTCCTACGGTCACTCAACTATGACACCTTCTCATACTCCACAGAATCAATAGCAAACAGCTGCAGATTACTCATCACTATGTCCATCAGATCATTGATGTATATAGAAAATAATAGCAGTCCAATCACATTTCCCTGGGGCACTCCTGTTGATACCCTTGTCTCTGATGAGCACTCGCAATTGAGGACAACATGCTGTGTCCCATTACTTAGAGGCTTCCTTTGAGCCACATGCATATCTGGAAACCTAACCCTTATGCTCATACCTTGTTTAAGTCACATTGGGGCACCGGTTCACACACTTTTTGAGATATAGGAATATGGAATCTGCCTTTTGTCCTTCATTCATTGTATGTCATACGAGAAAAGGGCGATCTGAGTTTTGCACGAGTGGTTCTTTCTAAAACAGTGCTGATTTGTGAACAGCTTATCCGTCTCAAGGAACTTTATTACATTCAAACTGAGAATATATTCAAGAAAAGCAAACTGATCTCAAGGATATCAGTCTGTAATTTTGCAGGTCAGTTCTTTTATCCTTATAATACAGAGGTTACCTGCACTTTTTTCCAGCCATTTGGGACTTTGTGCTGGGCAAGAGATTCATGATATATGTGAGCTAAGTAAGGGACCAATGCCATAAAGTACTCTTTGTAAAACTGCATTGGGATTCCATCCAGACCTGGTGACTTATTTGTTGTCAACTCTTTTAGTTGCTTTTCTTGTACTAGAGATGTCTATTACTATGTCTTCCATATGGGAGTCTGTTTTGCAATGGTCAAATGATAGTATGTTTGTATGATTCTTTGTATGATACTTTCCTAGACTGCTTAATTGATTTATTAACCTTAGTAACCATGGTCGCCAAGATATCATGGTCGCTGATCCCTGTCTCTATACTGACACCACTGATAATGTCAGGCCTGTTTGTTGTTACATTTCTAAATATTTCCATTGTATGTGGGCTGTCGAACTAGCTGCTGAAGATGGTTTTTGGAAAACATGTTCAAAAGCACTTCACAAGACTGCCTGTCCATACTTCAATGAATCTATAGATGTCCCAATCCATTCTCGGTCGGTTAAAGTTGTCTGCAATTAATATTGCATCGTCCATTCTACTGATCATAGTTTTTCTTTGACTGTCTGTAAAACTTTAATGGCATCATCGGGTAACTTTTATGGCAGAACTGAGTGGCTGATAAAAACATCCAACAATTAACTTATTTCACGTAGACCAATTGTACATTATACACATCCAGATAACTTCAGAGTCACATTTAAAATTGACCTCACAAGAGACCGTAGTTTTGTTGACTGCAATGAACACTCCCCCTCGTGTGGCATCTAATCTGTCTTTCCGATATACACGCCTGGAAATTGAAATAAGAACACCGTGAATTCATTGTCCCAGGAATGGGAAACTTTATTGACACATTCCTGGGGTCAGATACATCACATGATCACACTGACAGAGCCACAGGCACATAGACAGAGACAACAGAGCATGCACAATGTCGGCACTAGTACAGTGTATATCCACCTTTCGCAGCAATGCAGGCTGCTATTCTCTCATGGAGATGATCGTAGAGATGCTGGATGTAGTCCTGTGGAACGGCTTGCCATGCCATTTCGACCTGGCACCTGAGTTGGACCAGCGTTCATGCTGGACGTGCAGACCGCGTGAGACGACGCTTCATCCAATGCCAAACATGCTCAATGGGGGACAGATCCGGAGATCTTGCTGGCCAGGATAGTTGACTTACACCTTCTAGAGCACGTTGGGTGGCACGGGATACATGCGGACATGCATTGTCCTGTTGGAACAGCAAGTTCCCTTGCCGGTCTAGGAATGGTAGAACAATGGGTTCGATGACGGTTTGGATGTACCGTGCACTATTCAGTGTCCCCTCGATGGTCACCAGAGGTGTACGGCCAGTGTAGGAGATCGCTCCCCACACCATGATGCCGGGTGTTGGCCCTGTGTGCCTCGGTCGTATGCAGTCCTGTTTGTGGCGCTCACCTGCACGGCGCCAAACACGCATACGACCATCATTGGCACCAAGGCAGAAGCGACTCTCATCGCTGAAGACGACACGTCTCCATTCGTCCCTCCATTCACGCCTGTTGCCACACCACTGGAGGCGGGCTGCACGATGTTGGGGTGTGAGCGGAAGACGGCCTAACGGTGTGCGGGACCGTAGCCCAGCTTCATGAAGACGGTTGCGAATGGTCCTCGCCGATACCCCAGGAGCAACAGTGTCCCTAATTTGCTGGGAAGTGGCGGTGCGGTCCCCTATGGCACTGCGTAGGATCCTACGGTCTTGGCGTGCATCCGTGCGTCGCTGCGGTCCGGTCCCAGGTCGACGGGCACGTGCACCTTCCGCCGACCACTGGCGACAACATCGATGTACTGTGGAGACCTCACGCCCCACGTGTTGAGCAATTTGGTGGTACGTCCACCCGGCTTCCCGCATGCCCACTATACGCCCTCGCTGAAAGTCCGTCAACTGCACATACGGTTCACGTCCACGCTGTCGCGGCATGCTACCAGTGTTAAAGACTGTGATGGAGCTCTGTATGCCACGGCAAACTGGCTGACACTGACGGCGGCGGTGCACAAATGCTGCGCAGCTAGCGCCATTTGACGGCCAACACCGCGGTTCCTGGTGTGTCCGCTGTGCCGTGCGTGTGATCATTGCTTGTACAGCCCTCTCGCAGTGTCCGGAGCAAGTATGGTGGGTCTGACACACCGGTGTCAATGTGTTCTTTTTTCCATTTCCAGGAGTGTATGTTCCACGACTTGGAAAATATTTTGGAGCTTTCCACTTCAGGTTCAGCCATCTCTTGGTCCTGAGAATAATTTGAGTGAGACAAATTTCCTAGAGGGCAGTAAATTTGGGAACCTTATTACAAATACTTTAAAGATTTACTGATAAAATTTTGACATTCTGAATGTGGTCTGATTTCACTATCTGAGTGTCAACTAGCGAGAGCTGCTGCTTTTGTGTAGTGCACCCCTGACCTATCAAGAGGAGTCTTACAACTCTCCGCCCGATAATGAAGGTCCAGAAATCTGCAGCGAAGACCATCACAGAGTCAATAAATCATTTGGTTGAGACCCTTCACTCTGCTGTAAACCATGGGACCCCCAATTAATTCTTTGAACAAGGCTGTGAATTGTGAGCTCTGCTTGCATCCCTTGCATGAGGCCAGTGGACTTTATCATTCCCACTAGCCACCCATATGAACTGAGGATGACGTTGGAACCCAAGCGACAGGCATCATTGGTGCCAATGTGAGTCACAACATGCCGACAGCTGCACTCGGCACACTTGATAGTCACATGCGAAGCTTCCCCCACATCTTGGATGAGGCCTACCAGAAGACTTACAAATTGCACCGTGACAAGAACAGTGACACAACTCAGAAATGCAATACTTGAGAAAAATTGATTATATATCCATATTACTGTTGTGTAAAACATAATGGGATTAACTATCAAAAATTCTTATGTGAAATCAAAAGGAAAGCTTACGCAATTTCACTGTAAGTTTTATAGACTTCTTTAAGTTTATTTTTCTCAGGTATTGTGTTTTGGGTTTTGTCACTGTTCTTGCCGCCATGCGGTATATAAGAGGCATTCAAAAAGAAACAAGCTGGAGGCATAATTACAGAAACAAGTATCTGTATGTTAGAAGTATTGACTTGTTCCACTGTGACACAAGGCAGTGAATGGCTGTCTCATAAAATTCCCTGGACTGCCATGTTAACCAGTTCCACACATACAGCTGGACATTGTCGTCTGAGGTGAATCGTTTGCCCCTCAGAGCCCTTTTAAGGTGACCAAAAATGGCATAATCGCAGCGAGAGAGAAACAGACTGTATGGAGGGTGGCCAAGAACCTTTCATTTGAATGTCTGCAGGAGTGCTGTGACTGTGTTGGCCATATGAGGCTTTGTATTGTCGTGGAGCAGAATGACCTCACATGTGAGATTTCCTGGTCGTTTTGATTTGATCACTTGGCGAAGGGTGGTCAAGGTTTGTGAGTAATGTTGGGTATTCACTGTTGTACCATGCTGCAGGAAGTGAATCAGAAGGGGACCGTTTTGGTCAAAGAAGAATGTCAGAATAGTGGCAAACGATTGACCTCAGATGACGACGTCCAGCTGTAAGTGCGGAACTGGTTCACATCCCAGCCTTGGGAATTTTATGAGAGCCATTCACTGCCTTGTGTCACAGTGAGACGAGTGTCTCAACAGCCAGGGTCAATACCTCTGATATACAGGTTCTGGTTTCTGTAATTATGCTTCCAGCTCGTTTCTTTTTGAACGCCCTGTATAATAATGGGCATAAATTTGAGGCCATAAGTATATAAGGAACGAATTGCTGACCAAAACAAAGAAAAGATAACATTGATGGAAAGATAAATATGGCAAAGAACAGGCAGAAAAGAACAGAAATCAAATAGTCTTTAGGAAGCAAGGTAGGTTGGAGAAATGCCGGTCATCTAAGAGTAATAAGAGAAAGAAAGAATGCTTATATACTATGAAAAGAAATAAATCATGTCTAGGGAGGAGAAAAGTGCCAGAGAAGCAAAATACAAGGAAAAAGATAATACTTAATGAGATTATGGAAAATTAAAATGAATTAACTACAGGTAACCAAGCGGGCCAATGGAAACAAAGCTTTCAGTGCATAGGAGACAGTGTGAGCAGAAGCAAAAGAAAATACTCTGACTTAAAATAAGGAGTCATTGCAAAAAATACTGCAAGTCTGTTTTGAAACAAGGAAAGAATAAAATGTTGTGCTCCCTCCCCAGATGTGACTGTAGTTTGCTTATTTCAGTGAACCTGTTGCACAAAACTCTTAAAACTCTGTAGAGCTTAAATATTGTTGCAAGAAACACAACACAAATTAGTCCAAAAATTTAGGAACCATTGACTTGGTCTAAAGTATTCTACTGTTAAATGATGCTACTGCAGTAAAAAAAAAACTGTGTTTGATTAGACTTTGTAAATGCATCTTTCTACTACATGAAACCATTCTGACAGAAAGAAAAGCTTTCTGTTTGTTATATTTACTCGTAAAATTTGTTGAGTCTATTTACATTACATTGAGTGCAATGCCTGGTGCGGCAATTGGGGGGTTGGGATATACTACACATGGTGTACACCTGAATAGGAGAGGGAAAGATAGGTCGTCTTAGCTTCTTGCCAATAATATACATGGAGCCACCACCAAACAAAGCAAAATCCCAGGTATTGTAAGTGTTATGGAGGTGCCCTTTTTAGGTTAGATTCTGGATTCAGACAGTCAGTTTGGAAAGACGTCAGAATAACACAAGAGCCCCACATAATGCTTAAGAAGGCACAGAAAAGTAAGGTTAGCTTATTTCATCAAAATATTAGAGCATTGAGTAATAAGATAGAAGAGTTTCTTCTCTGTTTGGGAAATTTAGAGAGCTCTAACCACAGGGTTAGACAAGTTACATATGAAAGATTACACTTACTCGTGTAGAATTAAAGCAATAAAATGAGGAGTTGTTACATATATTAAGACAGAACACAAGTTCAAAAACATGGAGGCACGTAGATTTTGTAGTGATCAGCACGTAGAAGTCTTGTCTTGTGAATTAATGCAGGAAAATAGTTCACTTTTAATTGTAATGGTATATAGATCCCATTGGGAAACTTGGAACTGTTTATGAGTAATCTGGATTCCTTACTGTGCTGTCTGTCAGACAGGATAATGCAATAAGTAGTCTGTGGGGATTTCAGTTTAGTATTTCTAAAGGATTCTGATGGGAAAAATGATCTCCAAACCTTATTTGGTCCCTACAATTTGATCTCATTAATTAACTTCCCAACATGGGTGGGTGAAGATAGTAGAACCATGATTGACAATGCTTTCTTTGGTGAAGCTTTTTTTTTTTTTAAAAAAAAAAACCATATCCAGTAAAAAATGCTCTCTTAAATCATGATGCACAGTTAGTTCGACTGAAATTTAACCTATTATATGATAAATTTATACAATTATTTGGAAATAGCTATCCGCATAAGCTAATCCTAAATGACATTAAACAGGCATGTGGAAAACCATGGATCACTAGAGGCATTGAAGTATATTTTAAAAGGCAAAAGGAAATGCCTATGTTGGCAAGAACAAATAGAGATACTGTAATAGTTGTACATACAAAAAATACTCAAAATTGCTAAGAAAGATTATTAAAAAATAAAAGAACATGCACAATATGCTAGAAATCAGTAATTCTGACAACAGACTTAAGGCTGTATGGAATGTAAGGAAACAAGAGACATGAAAACCAACCACAGAATAAGATAACATCATTTTAAACTTAATGGAAAGGCTATAAATGATGTGTCACAAGTAGCAAATGCATTTAATAATCGTTTCATAAATATAGCAGGAAGTATAGGCGTAAACAGTTCAAGACAGAAATCGTAGCTGTATGTTGAAAAAGTAACTCCATAAAATTCAGTCTTAAAAGTGTATCACCAACATCTCCTTCTGAAATCAAGAAAATTATAAGTTCTTTCAAAATTTAAATCTTGTCAGGTTTGTATGGTGTCTTCAATAGAGTACTAAAGATTTGTTCCCATATAATAAGCCCGGTATTAACTGAAATATGTAATGTGATATGATAGATGTCAATTGCTATTCACAATATACATAAATGACCTGGTGGATGACATCGGAAGTTCACTGAGGCTTTTTGCAGATAATGCTGTGGTGTATCGAGAGGTTGCAACAATGGAAAATTGTACTGAAATGCAGGAGGATCTGCAGCGAATTGACACATGGTGCACGGAATGGCAATTGAATCTCAATGTAGACAAGTGTAATGTGATGCGAATACATAGAAAGATAGGTCCCTTATCATTTAGCTACAAAATAGCAGCTCAGCAACTGGAAGCAGTTAATTCCATAAATTATCTGGGAGTACGCATTAGGAGTGATTTAAAATGGAATGATCATATAAAGTTGATCGTCGGTAAAGCAGATGCCAGACTGAGATTCATTGGAAGAATCCTAAGGAAATGCAGTCCGACAACAAAGGAAGTAGGTTACAGTACGCTTGTTCGCCCACTGCTTGAATACTGCTCAGCAATGTGGGATCCGTACCAGATAGGGTTGATAGAAGAGATAGAGAAGATCCAACGGAGAGCAGTGCGCTTCGTTACAGGATCATTTAGTAATCGCGAAAGCGTTACGGAGATGATAGATAAACTCCAGTGGAAAACTCTGCAGGAGAGACGCTCATAGCTCGGTACGGGCTTTTGTTAGTTTCGAGAACATACCTTCACCGAAGAGTCAAGCAGTATATTGCTCCCTCCTACGTATATCTCGCGAAGAGACCATGAGGATAAAATCAGAGAGATTAGAGCCCACACAGAAGCATAACGACAATCCTTCTTTCCACGTACAATACGAGACTGGAATAGAAGGGAGAACCGATAGAGGTACTCAGGAGAACCAATAGAGGTAGTCAGGGTACCCTCCGCCACACACCGTCAGGTGGCTTGCGGAGTATGGATGTAGATGTAGATGTAGATAACTACCGACCTGTTCCACTGCTGATGTCATTTTCCAAAATTCTCTAGAATAGTATGTCACCTGAGCAACAGTGATATCCTCAGCAAATCACAGTTTGGATTTCAGAAGGGTTACTCTACTGAGAATGCCATTTACATGTTTACTCACCAAATTTTAAAAGCATTAAATAATAAAATAGTGCTAGTTGGTATTTTTGTGACCTATCTAAGGCATTTGATTGTGTGAATTACAGTATTCTCCTAGAAAAAATGGTTCAAATGGCCCAAAGCACTATGGGACTTAACAGTGGAGGCCATCAGTCCCATAAACTTAGAACTACTAAAACCTAACTAACCTACGGACATCACACACATCCTTTCCCCAGGCAGGATTCGAACCTGTGACTGTAGTAGCCGCATGGTTCCCTACTGAAGTGCCTAGAACTGCTCGGCCACCACAGCTGGCTAAAATTGACATTTTATGTGGTTGATCGTATAGCCAGCCAATAGATAATGGCATATCGAACCAAAAGAATTAGTTAGTAAACCAGTTATTAAATAAACCAATATAGTCTGGGGCCATTATATTGACTGTAGAGAAATAATGTATGGGGCTCCCCAAGGCTCAGGCTTAGGTTCATTGCTGTTCTTCGTGTATGTAAACCATCTTCAATCTAGTATAAAAGGAGGAGAATTAGTTCTTTTTGCAGATGATGCTAGTATTGTAATCATTGTAAGCATATATAAAACAACAGAAGAAATGGTACACATTGTTCTTTGAAGTATCATTGGCTGGTTTTCTGTGAATGGTCGCAACCTCAGTTTTAAAAAGGTACAACATATTCGGTTCTGCACATCTAGGGGTACTACACCAATGATGGTGTAACACAGTGTGAGGAAATAATAAATATGTTGGAAACTTCAAAATTTGTAGGCTTCCATATTGATGAGAATTTAAATTGGAAAAATAAACTGAGAAAGTTTCTCCTTGACAACTCCTATTCCCTAGAAGAATTTCTATTATTGTTGTGTAAAAGGTGGTGGGTAGGATTTACTAACTCATATTGTATATTTTAAAAATCTTATAAATGTTCAGTGTGTAGCTGTATTTATAAATAAATTGGTGATGTGAATGTAAAATGACTCAGTTCACATCATTGTGATTTATCATGGAAAATGATCTATAGAACATGAAACAAACTTAAAATGTCAGACATGCTGAAGTCTTTTTTTTTCCAAAACTTCATTTATGCCTTACTTAATATATATTTGTGTACTGTTACCCTTTCCCTTCATTGCTTCAGTGTGTTAGAGTTGTCCATTAGCTTGTAAATGTGTACACTGGACGAAAATAAGATGGCGAGAACATTTTATTTGAATTGAATGTGGTTGTGGTTACCAGATGTATTGGGATACTCCATCCTTATAGTATGAAGAACTGAATGATCCTAAATATTCATGACATTATTAGTGTACAAGATCCACTACAATGAAGACATTAACATTCACTGTGGATGACCCACTAGTCAACTGTAGCTACTTTTTCAGCTGAATCAGCAGAAAATGCTGGGAACAAGTCAGAAACATTAAGCAAACCTTCAGTGACTAGCATAATATTAAAAGTTGTTAAGGGAATTTTAAATGTAACTAACACGACAATGAGACAGTCTTTGGTTCCATGGCATATGAAAACATAAGACACTACCACAGGTTCTTATGTTGAGGTCTCTTGATAGGGTATAATTGCCTTAACTGGGCTTGAAAAGTCGGTATTTCTTATTTGAAACGACTTCTTATGCTTTGTTGTGGGAAGCATGGATGCTGTGAGCCTTTTTGTGTATGAGGCACTGTACAAGTTGGTTGTGACTGATTGCACTTGTGGGGAGGTATTTTTTGTGGCATTTGCGGGATCCATTGAGCTAGCAGCTGATAGTGCACCACTCATATACAATGTATATCCATTCGTATACTAATAAGAAGAAATAAATTATCAAATAGAATGATGAGAGTTCATAGGAGAAGGAATGACCAAGCTTGATTTGATTAATGATTCTGAAAAATTTCTGGTAAGAGCTTGGCCATCTACTTTGTTTGATTTGGGCCTAGCCGTACATTTGGAAGATGTAGACGCACCTATTCACAACGAAGAAATGTTCTTCTTAAAATGGATGGATGTCCAAATGACATTCCTCAGTATTTACCCCAGAGATTTATCACCCGTTTAATACGTCAGTATAACAGTGAACTTCTCTGATACATGGAGGAAGTGTGTATGTTCTACAGTGTTAAGTATAAATAATGCAACTTCCCTTCTATGAATGTCATTGATATAATGGAACTCTTCTTATTCTTATAGAAATAAGCCTCACATTAACCATTTTTACTTTAACCATTTAAGGATCATTGCTAATGCCAGGCACAAGAGTAATTAATTTTACCAATAAACCATAACTGACCGAAAATGTTTCTCAAATAATCAATGTGCACAGTTGCTTCCAGAATGTAAATGAAATTTATATGACAAAATACTATTCTGCTTTCCTTATAATGTAAATTATTTAACATAAGTGATGATAAATTGATTTCATGGCTTTGTTATTGTTGTGGATAAATGGAACAATACTGTAATTTACAAGTTATGTTCCTGTCAGTTTCAGGATAGGAATAAACTTACTTGTGTGTGACCGACAATTGGTCAGAATTGTTTTATTTTAACCACTCCCAAAAATTTAAAAATCTGCCAATAAAACAGTAAAACCAACTACATTTAATTATTAAAATTTAATTAACATAACGAATGTTACATAGTTAGCCTTAAACAAATGAAGGAGAGCCATCGTCTTTATTGAAGGCAGCTATTTACTGTAACAAGAATTTATTTTATTAATGTTGTGTTTTAACTTTTATTGCAATATAAAAACACAGCTAAATAACATTTACACTTCCAGAAAAATACTTTCAAGTTGATGTAGAAATGTAAGGACTGTAAAGTACAATTTGTCAGTTTTTGTAAGTGTTGCTAATTTCTCGCATGTTTTGTCTCCTAAATTATTTATTAATTTTGACCAAACAAGCCTGTAGGTGGAGAAGATTCTCTCAATGGATGCAGTGGTGGCAGGGCAAGAAAAGAGGCAATAATAAAAAGTAGCTGTAAGACTGGGTTATTTGTTTGAAAAAATTTATAATAGGAGTTTAAATTGAATTATTTAATTGTCAGTATGAAAAAAAAACAGTACCCATTTTTCCCACTACGTTGGTGTTTCACATACCTGGATTTTTCTCAACCATGCAATAAGGGTATTTGACTCTTTTCTGGAAATTGTCTTAAATGATTAATTATGACATTCTGTGCTCCTAACATGCTTTTTTTTCCTTTTTGAATGTCAGTATTCTTTTATGAAAATGGAAATGAAATTCAAATAATTTAAACACCTGCTAAAACGCTCCATTCAAGTCGTGATGCCTGTGACATCACTGGCTAGCTCACTGCTCCTGCTGTCATAATGCTAATTAACAGTGATGTTTTGTTTTGAAATTTGTAAATTTGTGTTTTGGGGGGGAAATGGGTTACAAAAATAGTATGTAGTATCATACTGTACAAATAAATCTATAAAAATTCCTGAAAAGTTGTTTTTGAGTGCTCATGAGAATAAGAAGATACGTAAAATGTGGTTGCGCTGTACTAGCGAATTGCCGCCATGTTGACACACAAGTTCACTAACTTAATTAAAAATGTCTGGCACTGTGAAGTTAACATTAACTTATCTCAAAGATATGCACTCACACTGTTACTACGAAGGATAGTGTCATTCAACAAAATTAAACTCTTAGTGAAAATTGTCGTTTTACCTGACTACACTTTAATTATTCCGTAGCTCAGTTTTTAGAATGGTAACCCATTAAATGTTATAAGACAACGTTCATAGACCACTGGTTGGAATCTGACCCAAAAGAACATTTTAACTTATTTGTAAAACGACTCGACAGTCCTCTCATATGAAAACAAAATCACAATTACAAAACTTCACCACACGTATCAGAAACAGGATATTATTGTTTTTTCCTTGCTGTTTACATGCACATGCATTTGCAATCGCTGTCCACACACATCATGTTCAACAAGATATTTTCTAGTTAATTTAACCACACACTTTTTACTTTATTAGAATCAATGTTTTTATCTTCATACTGTTTAGTTAGGGTCCTTATTGTTTAAACTTTTGAGGTTTCATCATGTTACATACAGATGAAGTAAACCCGCTTCAGAAGCTAACATTAGTTTACACTCACAAACATCAGAACCTTTACATTTGTGTCACTTGCGTGTTGTACACGCTTTGTATCTGTCTGTATATCCACATAGTCCTACACCTCGTTGCACTGTGGACGTCTGGTGATATCTGCACTACTAGTAATGCTTTCCAAAACGTGATGTTTGGTCCCAAAGTAAATGCACTTATCCTCTGTTGTCCATTTCGCAGACTTGGACTAATGTGAAACTATATATGTTACATCCAATGATTGAAACTACTACTTCAATCAGTTCTTGCTAACATTATTTTCATACAGGGTGAGGCAGTGAAATGGCACGATTTCGACTCTGGTTGACGGGTGCAGTGGGGGGTTATGGAAGTGGAGGAAATGACCTTGAGAATATAGACAGGTGGAAATTTCAGCAGTCATGAAGTGTTGATCAAGCGCGCAACGTGCGGTTGTCGTAAAAGCATATTATAAAAACACGGATTGTGTGGTTGGTGCCCAATACGCTTTCCATATTGAGTTTAATCTACCATCACGGTCTCCTGTGCTATCAAGGAAAGCTATCCTCTTGCGGATGAAAAACTTTGAAGCCACTGTAAGCATGGCGAAGAAAGTAGGTGGTAGTGAAAAAGCAATCCGGACCCCAGAGAATAATGATCGTGTGCACGATGTATTAGCACAAAGTCCTCAAAAATCAGCAAGGTGGCACAGCGCTGAACTTTGTCTCAGCAATCAATCAGTGAGACAGATCTTGAAGAATGACCTACACTATCATCCATACAAAATAGTGATAGTGCAAGCTCTAAAACCTAACAATTACAATCATCGCATAAACTTTTGCCAAGCGATGCTTAATGTTATCGGAAGAAATGGAGAAAGAGTGCAAAACTTATGGATGGGTGATGAAGCCCACTTTCACCTTAGTGGCTACGTCGGCAAGCTGAACTTCCGGTATTGGCCCGCAAATAACCCACGTGATTTTCACGAAAAACCTTTCCATTCTGAAAAAGCAACAGTTTGGTGTGCAGTATCTTCTTGTGGAGTTGTGGGACACTATTTTTTTTTAAGGTGTGCATGGTAACACAGTAACGGTAAACTCTGAACATTATTCAGTCATGTTGGCAACTTTTGGTCTGCCTGAAATTGTTCAGTATGATCCAGATGAAGAAACATTCTTCCAGCAAGATGGCGCAACAAGCCATACCGCTAATGTCTCAATCAATTTTCTTAAATTCGCATTTCTAGGATGGCTAATCAGCTAGAATGGTGATATCCCTTGGGCTGCCCGTTTGCCAGATTTGACCGCCCCATACTTATTTCTTTGGGGCTAAAAGAAGGGGGGGAAAAAGAGAGAGAGAGAGAGAGAGAGAGAGAGAGAGAGAGAGAGAGAGAGGCTCTAAACACTATGGGACGTAACATCTGAGGTCATCAGTCTCCTAGAACTTAGAACTACTTAAACTTAACTAACTTACGGACATCACACACATCCATGCATGAGGCAGGTTTCGAACCTGCGACTGTAACAGTTGCGTGGTTCAAGACTGAAGCTCTTAGAACCACTCGGCTACAGCAGACAGCTTTGGGGCTATGTGAAATGCAAAGTCTGCGAGGAAAATCCACCAAGAACAAAAGATGATCTGAAGGAGTGAATCTGGCAGGAAATTAAGAACATTACGTTGCAGATGCTATAGAACGTCATGGGCAGATTTAATCTTCGACAATGTGTGCAAAAACAAGGACGCCTCCTTACTGACACGATATTTAAAAAAGGATTGTTTTTAACATTAATTTACACTCGTGTACTTAAGATTCATGTTGAAGTAATTATACTCTTTTTGTAAATATATTATTGGTGATATTTTCAAAACTGTGCGGTTTCACTGCCTCACTCTGTATTTTGTGTAATAAAACTTTTAAAAATATAAGACCCTTCAGGGATTCAAACATGTGATCTCTTTCACTGCAGTCAAATGTGCTATCCGTTGCACTATGGAACACCTGATGGGTGCAGAAGCTCTACTAAGTGCCTTCTATACAGGAAATCAGTACTAAGATTTGCCGAGAATAATTTTGTTGTGTTGTGGTTCGTAGCTCATGACTGATAGTCCACAATCTACTTATAATATACGGACCCATTTGCAAAAGTTCTAAAGTTCCATAGTTTTGAGTGAGGTTAATGATGTTGCAGGGAGCAGCTGGGAAAAGAATGTCTGTTGTTGCACATATCACTGCTCTAAATCGGTGGAGCACCTACCTCTTTCCGTATGTGCTCATAACAGTAGCTCGTGAACATTTGACCAGTTTCACCGTTTTCAAGATACCCATTCACAGGCTTTGCCTAATAATAATAATAATCTGCCCTTTGTCAAAGTGGCATGTGTTTAAAATTGTTTTGGTAATAAGTTTGTCATATTGTACTAACTGAAATCAGATGCAGCATTGAGACACTGATTGAGGTCTTCTGAGAGAGACACTAGTTTTCATTACTTGAAAAGTAAAGCTTTGTACAGCTTGATTTGTGCTAAGATGCATTTTGTGCTACCAGCAATGTTGATTGGCCCAGTTCATTGATATTTTCACCACTGCAGTGATTTTTAGACTGCATTTTGGGTGGAGCAACAGCAGCATTCAAAATGAAGTCAATAAAATCTTTTCAAAATGTATTACTCCTGTTGAATACATGGTCAAGTCCAAAAGGTGTCTTGGCACAAATAAAGCTATATAAAAAGTTGCTGGTTGCTGTGTTTCTTCAAAATTCATTCAGTCCACAGCCACGGAGTTCAACCACGATTAACACAGACAAATTGACATTAATTTTTATTTTTTTGTATATAAGGTTAAGAACTGGTTAGTCATATTTAAATTTACACAGTAAATTTCTTGGAAGTTTGGCCAGTGATAAACAGAGACTGCGTGTCCCACAAGTATACATGCCTTCCATTCCTTCTAATTGGGTGTTCCGAGGACCAAGGTATTAACAGTAATGCAACTACAAGTATGATCTACTTATACTTCAAAGATGCGCCCTTCTCCTTTAAATACACAGAGAATGCATTGTGAAGGAGTCCAGCATGCTACACAAATAGGAATATGGTTTATACTGCAGCTCAAGAAGAAGTGACAGAATTTTACAATCCTACATATTACACAGCATAAATCATTGGCTGTTAAATCTTACTGTCGGTGAATTCAGTTTACTAAAATGAAAGTATATTCAACCAACACCTACAAAAATGGTTGAGTAATGGAAAGAGGATGAATACATTGAATGATATTTAAGAAGTCAGTGGCATAAAAATCTATATGATTTCAAAAGAACCATAACTACTCTGTATTTAGAGAATATTTACTACATGTCGAGTTAGTGTTATAAAGTGTTGGAGCAATAGCTACTTGTGCCGTATTATGAAGTATACAACTCATTATCAAAACAACTTGAATACCCATGTTTTTTAATAAATAATATTTATAAAACAGTGAGAATGATCTTTGTTTTTTGAGTAAAGGAAGTATATTTTGCGGTATATTAGGCAATAAATATTTGTCCAACCATCTGGTCAGAGAAGGGTGAAGGGAAATGGTTGTCCTTTCATACTTTCAACATAGGGAAATTGTTGGACTGTGTTTAGTTGGAACATGTTCACAACAACTTGCCAGTGCATTCAAAGTATTGAGAGAAAAAATGTCAGTGGTGGTAATGGCATACACACCTCATGGAAAAACAGCATCAGCCAGTGGTGATAATGGACGATAACCAAACCTTAGTGACAGGACTTGCTCAAGATTAAAGACAGGCTCAAAAAGTCACAAACTAACTTACAGTTAAATGATGTGAGAACTTTATTGACATTCAAACAATCTGTATCTGCAACACAAGACACACAGACTGAAGAAGAGCATGTCTGGGTAGTGATGTATACATGTCTGATCATAACCAAGGATGTATTATTACAAGGCTAGTAAGTACCAAGGTCATGCATCATAAAGAAAGAGAATAATATAGTGCAATAAGTCAAAAAGTTAACTTAGTGTGACAAGCTCAAAAGAAACTTGTCCACTGTACTGCCTTTTTTACCATTAAGCTTGTAGGTAGCAAAAGTTTAATGTTATTTTGTCAGTTACACTCTTTGTCTCAAAGGCTGAATTATAGCGAAGTCCTCATTTGAGACACCAGTACCCCAGTACCGCCAAACAGGGTGATTTTGGACGGTTTTGTTGTTATTTTGATCGTAACTTTCGTATATATTGTTAGATTAAATTGATTGTTATGGAAGTGGTTGGGTATATGTGTAACGAATAAAATATCCCAGAACTAGAAAGTGTATGTGTAGGTATATTTATATGAGGTAGTTACTTAAAGTGTTTGAAGTCACCCTATGAGTTGGGGTGATCTCGGACATATGTGTGTTTTAAATCTCTGTCTGAAGTTACAATAAATAGAGGGTGAATTCGGACAATTACTGCCTTTTTTTAAAAAATTCCACCTGCTTTTTATTTGATTTTGGTGACATTTTACACATTTTAAGGTAGTCCTTTGTTACGAATAAGTGATACGGAATGATGGTTTCATCATAATTGATCGTGTTGCTAGGTGGGAGATTTTCCAGCTTTGCCTTGGTGTTGGAGAAAAACATCTTAACAGTCTCTTTGTTCACTTGTGCACGAGCTCGTTTAATATTTCCGCGTAAGCGAATGGAAATATCTTCTGACTTTTTGAAGAATAAATGCACCCATACTTCTCTTGGCAAATTATTATGAAATTTCTTCTCTTGTTGGCCAGGTTTATCAAGGTAGCCTTTAATTAAATATCTAATACCCAATTTAGTGAAGGGAAATTGCCAATGTGCAGCCCTCAAGATACCTTTCTTCAACATTTTCTCTTCTTCTTTATTTAGCACTGGCTGTCCTCCTTTTTTTTTTTTCTTCCTGCACTTTATTTTGTAGGGTTGATTATACCATACAAATGACACGCTTTTCTGTACGATAATTTACCACTCTGAATATCACGAACAGCTTTATCTAAAAGTTCTGGGTCAGAATTACACCGTACTGTAGCACCTCTCCTGCTGTTATATGTTCTTGGCATTGTTCGAAATCACGCCACACAGTTTTACAAAAACCATCGTTATTTTATAACCTAGCATAAGAAACTCGACAAACTTGTACAGAAATTGTCTCAGTGCTGTTAGCCACGGAGCGCATCGACAATTACGGTTACAATAACTTCCCGCTTGACGCAACAATAGAAAGTTTCCACTTTACGATAATGCGTGGATTTTTAACACTGAGACTGTTCGTCAATTTTTCATGTAGGGAAACAAGTGATGCAAAATAAAAGTTATGGAAAGCGATAACTGCAATCTTGCGCTTAAAATAACTGGCACACAGACGTTAAAATAAGTAACTCTTCGTTTTTATGCAGTGGCAAAGAGCAAATAAGCCATACTGTCCGATTTCGCCCCGGTGTCCGAAATCACCTTGTTTGACGGTACATACTGCCAAGTTTCTCTAGGTGTGTCTTGATGGATTTCCAGAGTCTTTCCTTGACCACCCAGTCTCCTCCTTTGGATATTGTGCAGCATTTGTGGCCAGTTTTTGATCAGAGAAGCCAGTCAAGGCTCCCTCCATTATTATTGCTGGTGGAACTAAATGCCTCATTGTTCATTCAGAATCTGACGTATATAAAATTAATGTGAGAACAGTATGTGCCTATTTTGTGTTTAATTGTAGCTGTATGAGCGGCTAAATGCCATACTTCTCATATTTGAGGGGTTATCAGCATTTTGATAACCATAGGTAGTGTTGCACATGTTGCAGTCAAGACATACTGTTCTACATGATTATGAACATTTCAGTTCACATTATCAACAAGAGTTTCTTGATGCATGTTGCTTACAAATAGTTGGGTTCCTCCTCCTGGCAGATATCACAGTACTCTTATGCAATATTATTTTATTCATAGCTGTTATTTTTCAGCAAATGTAGCATATATTTCAGAATAAAATTCAGTCATCAGTTGCACAGATATTTTTATTTCGGTTCACTGGTTTCAACAAATGAGTTGTCTTAGAAGCCTACAAAATGATATACCTTAGTTATACTTTTTATATATGCTCCTTGCTCGTGGCACAACAGCTGAATATGTCCACAGATGTGGTTCATTTACTGTAAATTATCAATCTGTTTTTACAGTAATCACAGACAGTATGTACATTTTTGAACATATCATGGTATAATGAATCTGTGAAGAAGTTGACATCTGCTATACCTATACTAGGTTAGTTTCTGTAATATGTTTCTTATACTTTACATAAATGTATAGCCCTCTGTTGATTTATAATATCCAAATTTTGTAGGCTTCTGAAGATGACAGATTAATTTGTCAAAACTGGTAAAGCAAAATAAAAATAGCTGTGCAGCTGACGACAGAATTTTATTCTGAAGTCTTGTATGGTAACGAAATTGTGTCACTGTGATGTAGTTTGTCAGAAGACTGCATAGTATTAGTGTGCATAAGTTTTATGCTGTGACCAGCAGTCCCTTTTCTTGTGTTGTGTATCTTGCAGAGATCTACATGCTCACAGACTAAAGCCTAAAAAATTCTGTTGTATCATGAATGTGAACAAAATGAACATCTTTGTGAAGTACGAGATAAATGGTAATAATACAGCTATTCTGCAAGTTGTAATCTAGTCATCATGTCTACTTACATAAATTAAAATTTTCTTGTTGCTGCAAGCACTCATTTTGCAAGTCCTTTGTTAGACTTCAAAATGTGAATGTCCCAGTGCATGGAACTCGTATTATTTGAAAGGTTGTAAGTAAAGAATCTATGTATTTTCCCTTACTAACATTTCCTATGAAAATTCTTTGCTTTATGGAAGCAAATGTGTTTCATCTTGAAAGGTGTCTTAGCTATTGAACTAATGGGAATCGTGTCTGGGAGGGACTTGGCAGCAGTTGAAACCTTTGTTAGGTATTCCACATGAAATGCTGTGAAGTATACGGGAGGGGGATTATTTACACTGCATTATATTAAATTCATCTAATTGTATCCAAATTTCGAGAAAGTTATATAAATTTGGAATGTTTGTTGCATTTTTATTTATTTATTTATTTATTATTTTTTATTTCAGATGTGTGATCTGTATGGTGGAATTTAATGTGAATGACCCAGTACGATACCTGCCATGTATGCATATTTATCATGTTCAGTGCATTGACGATTGGTTAATGAGGAGTTTCACGTGTCCTTCATGTATGGAGCCTGTGGATGCAGCATTACTGACAAGTTATGAAACGAATAATTAATATTTATGTTTCTCTTGCTCAGAGCAGTGCTCTGTCTTGGAACTCTTTAGGGATGCTGCACCTCTGATGAAGAGGTGACTCCACAAGACTGACTGTTTTATTGTTTTTACAAGCATAAAGCAGATTTGAAATTTAGAACTGTGCTGTGATGTGAATATGAGGTAGTGCTAAGAAAGTTAATAATCAGGGTACTGATAATGTCTTTATACACAAGTATTCTGTTGCTTTCCTTCAGATCAATAGTTGGCTTATACATAATTAATAATGATAAATATGAATAATCATAATAATCATAACAATAATAATTATATTTTCACATTTTATGGTTATAAGTAAAAAAATTGGTAACTTATATGTGAAATCAGAAAAATACAGAATTATGTCTGGTACATTTAGTGAAATAACAGGAGGTTCTAATACAGTTTTATGCTTGGACAAAATATCAATTTTTATGTGTATGTTAAAAAGTTATTTGTAAAAACATCACACACACACACACACACACACACACACACACACACACACACACAATGGAATGGGGAAATTAAATGAATTATTTTACCAAAAAAGAAAAAGATTGGTGTTTTATATATCTTGAATAAGTATTGATGTATATTTGTCATTTAGTTGAAATGGTGACATTTTGCTGTAAAATCTTCTTCTAGCAACATTTGTTATTACAGATTATTGAAAAAGGTGAGTAATCTAGAATATGTAATAGAAAGGAGGAGGAAGAATACTATTACTGTCACTTACATAGCATGACAACTATCTTTTTAGTCGCAACTAAACTGCTATTACCATGCATATCACCACCAGTATGAAACAGTTTTGTCATATTGTATTATTGGGGAACAAATGGTATGTATGTATTTTTGTTTTGTGAAAAATCAGTTTCAGTTCTCAACAATCTCCATCAAGTAACTGCTAGCCACTATTAACTGTAAGGGGAAAATGTTACGTAAGTTTCTGCAGAATAGTGATTGTGGTTACAGTAGCCTTCTCTGTTTATGGAAAGTGTGTGTCAAGTCATTATATTTAAGTGTAGGAACAAAAATAAATCAGCTGAGATCTGTCAAGCTGTACTCAACAGTAGCTCCCTCACTAACTGGCTGGATAAATCAGTCCAAAGACTGGTGGAAAGTGAGGGGATACCACCTTTAGTAGGACCGGGTCTAGTAATGAACTGGAGTGTTCAAACAAACTTTAATGGTGAGGACAGCCATACCTTTCCAAGCAACAGAGTGCTTTACAAATTAATTGCAATCTCAGTTCACACAATTTCTTTGTCACAGTGATTGATCTGTTAGAAGGCAGACTGTTACACTGAAGCTTCTGTAATTGAGGCAGAGTACTTTAATTTTTCATTTGACTTTATTGGTGCCTGAGAAGTGGATTCAGGATGAAGTCATAAATTTATAATCTTGAGAAAAAGTGACACATAGCTTAAATTACATTATGATAATGATTTTGAAAAAAAAAGAGGTCTTGACACCATTTTTAATTTTTACAGTTTTGTTTCCAAAGAGTAAATGGTGAGTCAATAGTTCAGTGTCAGTCTGCAGTACTTTTTTCTTATGTTCCACATAGAGAAATCTGTATGGCTCTTTCAGTAGATCTTGTCTTACCAGTGTCATATTGTGTTAATGCACCTGATGTTCCTATTCCTGCTGCAGATAAGTGCCCCATATAGTTGGACTAGCTGATAACTCCTCTTGGGAAGGATAAATAAAAATTCCATCTGATACACACTAGTAGAAATGACATAGTGAAACAATGGTCCAACAGTTTTATTCACAAAAGCACACTGGTCATGTATGTTATTGCCTGATTGAACACCACCACACTCGCAAATGGCCACCAGTTACAGGGGAAACTCTGCTCACACCCAAAGCACAACTTGGAGTTGTTCATCCCTCCTGTTACATCTCTTCCATTACATGATTAGAGACATGCTGCATGATAATGGCCTGTGAGAGGAATCCTGGCGAACAGTACCATTGTTTTTAGTACAGCTTCTATCTAATATTTACTGATATTCTTAGTTGACATTCTACATGTAACATTGGTGCTAATTCATCCTTTAGTGATTGTGAGATAAGCTTTGATTGCTACTGGCAGTGGCATTAATTTTTATGCTCCTGTCATCCAGAACCAGTGTGACAAGTGTGAGCACCTTCTTGGACAACTGACACCAACATGCATGTGTTTGTTTTCATGTCTCTTTTTTTCCTTGGATCAAGGGCAGTCCCCAACTGTTTAATTATTGCAATATTAACACTGCAGAACTAGTAGCGTAGAAAGATTTTGTAAGTAATTCACAACTGGTTTAAATGAAACATGGTAATTGCCCTGGGTTATGACAAGCAAGCAAGCACAAGAAAATTTGCCTTACTCCTGTGCAATCAGGATGATGTAAATTACATTACTCAACTGTCATGTTAAGGTCCTCTTGTAGCCAATCAATGATGTTCTCAATTTTAATCAAAACCACTAATAAATTGAAACACTGAAAAACAAAACAAAACAGGATGGAATGATGACAGTATCATGAAAATGATAGTTGCTACTCACAATATAGTGGAGGTGCTGAGTCACAGATAGACACAACAAAAAACCATGTCACTTGATGATAGAAATCTGCCAAGGACGGTACTTCTACTTCTGGCATGTATCGGTTAGAAAAATGCACTGATGATGACTTACACCAGTCAAAATCAATTTGCAACAAGATAAATAAATTATGTTTCTGCAACTGGTATCTACATTCTTTATAATTTTACTGTCAACAAACACACACACACACACACACACACACACACACACACACACACACACGAGACCTTGGCAACCAGAGGCTGAGGCTCTGTGTGTGTGTGTGTGTGTGTGTGTGTGTGTGTGTGTGTGTGTGTGTGTGTGTGTTTTGCCTAATTCCTATGAAGGCCTGTTTGGCTGAAAGCTTTGTTTGACAGTCTTTTTGTTGTGCCTATCTGGGACTCAGCTTCTCCACTATATGGTGTATTTGGTGAGTAGCAACTATCCTTTTCATAATAGTGCCACTTGTGAATTTCAAATACTCTTTTTATGCAACTAGATCTGAAGTCTATATATTGTGTGGTTTGTATTTGTTCACACAATTCGTATATATCTCCAATGTTCACTAATGACCTGACCCTGAATGATAGGCCACTTGAACTAAAATACAAATATGGACTCATCATATTCATTCTGAGCATAGTAGTTTGAATAACACGATTACTGCTCTTGTATCAGTATCCCATGGTATTACATTCTAGTCCATGTCTTCAGAAGTGTTGATTCAGTATAATTTGCTACTATATGTTTAGGGAAACATCCAGACTCATGGTTCTTTTTATCATTGGTTTTATGGGTATTGGGCCATGTTCTGACATGTTTCTGTGCCTAATGTTTTGTTCCCGACTGCAGATGATGATCTCAGAGACTATAAAGACATAATATGTTAAAACTAGCAATTGCGTACCAGTTTCGAAGATTGCAGAGTCATGCCATTTGTGCTATTGTGTTTGTACAGCTGTTTGCTTTGCGTAGCACTACAGCACTTCACTTGCTAATTTCAGTCCTCCTCCTTTTCTGCTAGAGTTGTTTGTGTTTTTGTTTTTCTATAGTATCTCTGTATATCCTAGTATAATAATAATTGTTTCATGTAAATCTTTAGTATTGGAGAATCGAATTTGGTGTTTCCTTGGGCCCAATGCATGATCTGCTACTGCTATTTCATGTTTTCTGGGTGACAATTGTTCCTGTATTCTTTAGTATGGTGTTCATGCTCATGCAAACAGTTGGTGGTGGTGGTGGTGGTGGTGGTGGTGGTCGTCGTCTTCTTCTTCTTCTTCTTCTTCTTCTTCTTCTTCTTCTTCAGTTCAACGACTGATTTGATGCAGCTCTCACACTACTCTATCATGTGCAGGTCTCTTCGTATCAGAGTAACTACGGCAACATACATCTGTCTAGACCTACCCACTATATTCATCCCTTGGTCTCTTACAGTTTTACCCCTATACTTCCCTCAGCTACTAAACTGCCAAATCTGTCTTGCATCAGGCTTTGTCCTATCAATCAATCCCTTATTTCAGTTAAGTTGTACTGTACATGTCATTTTTCCCCAATTTGGTTCAGTATCTTCTCATTAGTTATTCAATCTGTCCATCTAACCTTCTGCATTCTTGTTTAGTACCATATTTCAAAAGCTTCTATTCTCTTCTTTTTGAAACAGTTGATCACTAGCGTTTCTACACTCTGTACAAATACCTTCAGAAAGACTTCCTAACATTTAAATTTATATTAAGTGTTAGCAAAGTCCTCTTTTTCAGAAGTGCTTTACATGTTATAGCCTGTCTCCATTTTATGGCCACTCTACTCAGGCCAGCATCAATTTAGCCACCCAAATAGCAAAATTCGTCTTCTACCTTTAATATCTCATTTCCTAATCTGACGCCCTCAGCATCGCCTGAGTTAATTTGACTGCAGACAATTAATCTTGTTTTACTTTTGTTGTTATTTCCCTTATAACCTTTTTTTTACAACATCCATTCTGCTCATCAGTTCTTCGAAGTCCTTTGCCGTCTTCGATAGAATTACAGTGTCATCAGCAAACTGCAGAGTTTTTATTTTTACCCCATAAACTTCAAATTTCTGCTCCAAATTTTTCTTCAGTTTTCTTTATTGCCTACGTAAGATGCCACTGCTTTCCTGTCGTGCCCTACAGTATTATACTGTAGTGTGGTTGCTGCAAAAATTGTAGATACCTTATTGCCCCTTGTATTTTATCCCTGCAGCCTTCAGAATTTCAAAGGGCGTGTTCCTGTTAACAATGACTAAAACTTTCTCTAAATCTACAAATGATATATATATAGGTTTGCCTTTCTTCAAACTATCTTCTATGGTAAGTATAAAGAACAATATTGCTGCACTTGTTCCTAAATTTCTGTGGAACCCAAACGGACCTTTCCTGGGATTGGCTTCTATCAGTTTATCCATTCTTCTGCAAATATTTTGTGTCTGTTATTCACACCTATCAGCGTGTGCCTTCTTTGTAATTGGGATTATTCCATTCTTCTATGAAGTGTGAGATTATTTTCGCTGTCTCATATGCCCTCCACATCAGGTGGAATAGTTTTGTTTGGCTCTACCAAGGACATCAGCAGCTCTGAGGGAATGTTGTCTACTCCAGGGGCAATATCATATCTCCCATCCTACCTTCATCTGTTTCCCCTTCCCTTTCTTAATACTGCTTTCAAGTTTGTATTCCTTTCATAGTCTTTCTATATATGCATTCAACCCTTCAGCATTCCCTTCTTTGCTTAGTACTGTGTTTCCATCTGAGCGCATGATATTAATACAGAGGCTTCTCTTTTCTCCAAGAGTCCCTTTAATTTTCATGTAGGCAGTTTCTATCTTTGTCTTAGTTATGCTTGCCTGAACACCCTCTCATTTGTGTTTTAGCCGTTCTTGTGTAGCCTCACTTTTTGATCTGCATCTGGCCATCCAGATTAGGTTTTCCGTGATTTTGATAAATCGCTTAAGGCAAATACCAGCCAACATGGTTCCTTTGAAAGGGCATGGCCGATTTCCTTCCCTACCCTTTCCTAATCCGATCTTGTTGTCCATCTAATGATCTTGTTGTTGACGAGATGTTAAACATTAACCTTCTGTCATTTTTTTAGACGTGTGTATTCCCTTGTGTCTGTTTTATTAGCTGCATTTTTATATCTTGTCCTTTCACCTGTTACATTCAATATCTGGTGCATTATCCAAAGAGTTTACTGGGCTCTGTCTTTTTGTCTATTTGATCCTATGATGCCTTCACTATTTCATCTCTCATGGCTACTCATTCATTTTCTGTTGCATTCTTTACCCATGCTTCAGTCAATCATTGCCCATTGCTGCCTTTGAAACTCTTGGCAACCATTGGTTGTTTCAAATTTTCTTCCTTTTTTTAATTTCTTCACCTTTAATTTGCGGTTCACAACAAAGAAATTATGACCAGAGTCCACATCTGTCCCTGGAAATGTTTAGCAATTTAAAATCTAATGTCAAAGTCTCTGTCTCACCATTATGTAATCTACGTGACACCTTTCTGTGCATCCATGTCTCTTCCGCAGTACAACCTTCTTTCATGATTTTTAAATGAAATATTAGTAATGATTAAATTATGCTCTGAATGAATTAAATTCAATGAAGGGTTCTCCTCTTTTACTGCTTTCCCCATATATGTTTCATAATATTTTTCCTTACTTTCAATTTCATACTATCAAATTTTAGTCCCCTAGGACATTAAATTTTTGCCTCCCCTAAATATCTGAATAATTTCTTTAATTTCATTAAGCTCTTCACTTGCAGAGCTAGTTGCAGTGGAAGGGGAAGTTTCGTTCTCATTCACAAAAACAATAACCGATCATTTGTACAGAGTGCTAATGAGAGTCAGTGTTTATAAAAACAAGAAAGGTGCATGAATATTTGAGTATTGCAAAAGTCAAACACCCACTGCCTTCCACATCAGGAGTATACAAAATCTTTTTCTCATGTGGTTAAATGTTCATAGACACTATTAAAAGAAGCATCAACACCCAACTTATCTGGCCAACACAGATGAATTGGCTGTAGCAGATAATACACTGTGACTATGATTCCACTAAATTCAATTCTCTGATATTAAAACTGTGTCAGTGTCCAGCCATTACTATGCTAGAATGTAGAGAGGCCATATAAATTAGGTAAGCTATGGGACTATATTTTCAGCAACCCAAATCACAGAGGCAAAGAAATTTGTTGGATTTCCTTGAGAATTAATCATTTATCACTTAGCTTCAATTCCTATAATGAGATGCTATGTAATTATTAGGACACAGAATTTTTTCTTTTCTTTTTTTACATGCTTATGTGACAGAAGAATGATGCTTCAAAACAACAGCTACAGCAAGAAGAATTTGTGTCACAAGCAATTAAGCAATTCACCTTAATATATTTTCCGACAGCCTGTTTACTGATTTACAATTGCTTGGTATCACAGAATGTTCCACAACATTACTGGGCAAAGGAATGAAAACGTACTAAAACAATGACTTGAAAATGTACACTTCGTTACCAAAAAACACACACACACACGCACACACACACACACACACACACACACACACACACACACACACACACACACACACACACACAGATACAAAGATTCACCTGTCAACTGCAATTCAGTTTCAAAACAATGCCCAGTGGCACAAAAGTAACAAGAGGTCACCATGCGGGGCAGAAAATCAATGAAATTTGAATGGATGCATACAGTTGCCAAACGAACTTCGATTACATTAGCAGAAAGTACCTTAAATACAAAGAAATTGGCATGAACCCTTTTCTACCAAAATTAACAAGTTAACTAGCAAGCATCAAAGTCACTCACAGCAATAAAAGAGATAACTTAAACCACAGTCCACAAAGTTATCATATAGGAAGGTAAAAGTGCAGTATGTCTTTAAATACAGAAAAATCACAAATTTATGTTGGTATAATAAGCAGTTAGTACAAACACGTGCAGGCCTCTTGAACTCCAACTTAGCATACTCATGACTGGGGCTTAAGCAAGGGGGAAGATTGAGCTGGTATTTTAATGGTTATAATAGCTGTGAAGACGGGTAAGGCACATAAGCAAATGGCGGCACACTGGGAGAGACAATAGAAAAGAACATTTTGTGAACCTCATGCTGTTGCCAAATTCCCTCAGCAGAAGTAAGGTACCTCACCATAGTTCTAAGATGGCACACTTTCCTCTTAACCAAAGCACCACAACCACAGACTTCTGCAGTAGGAATAGCTGTGGCCATCTCACATCATCAGAAGCCAGCGAGATGAAAACTTATTCTCAGACACGTGACCCCCATTGGAATACTGAAGTCCATTTGTCCAACAGAGAACTTGCAAGACTCAAAATCACAACATGTCATGCTTGAAGAGCCCTCCCTGCTCTGCCGCCAGCCATTGTATGGCTGACTCCTCACACTGCCACTTGCTTATGTCAAAACAGCACGCCCTCCATTAGAGACAAATATGGGATGCGGAAAACATAGGACAACCTATTGACACGGTATGGCTCACCAGAAATTAATGTTTTTATGTTTTGAATTAGGGGGTTACTTGATCTGTTTATAAACACTTTCTTTGGATACTGCGCATCACTCAGTATCATTTGTAATTAATTTTAATTCTATCAGAGACAACAAAGGACTTTGAAGATCAGTTGAACGGAATGGACAGTGTCTTGAAAGGAGGGTATAAGATGAACATCAACAAAAGCAAAACGAGGATAATGGAATGTAGTCAAATTAAGTCAGGTGATGCTGAGGGAATTAGATTAGGAAATGAGGCACTTGAAGTAGTAAAGGAGTTTTGCTATTTGGGGAGCAAAATAACTGATGATGGTCTAAGTAGAGAAGATATAAAATGTAGACTGGCAATGGCAAGGAAAGCGTTTCAGGAGAAGAGAAATTTGTTAACATCAAGTATAGATTTAAGTGTCAGGAAGTCGTTTCTGAAAGTATTTGTATGGAGTGTAGCCTTGTATGGAAGTGAAACATGGACGATAAATAGTTTGGACAAGAAGATAATAGAATCTTTAGAAATGTGGTGCTACAGAAGAATGCTGAAGATTAGATGGGTAGATCACATAACTAATGAGGAAGTATTGAATACGATTGGGGAGAAGAGAAGTTTGTGGCACAGCTTGACCAGAAGAAGGGATCGGTTGGTAGGACATGTTCTGAGGCATCAAAAGATCACAAATTTAGCATTGGAGGGCAGCATGGAGGATAAAAATCGTAGAGGGAGACCTAGAGATAATAATAATAATAATAATAATAATAATAATAATAATAATATTTATTCAACATCGAATAATCAAATACAATCCCTAGAAATAATACAGTTTCAGGACATCATACAGATTATTCTTCTGAATACGTCAGTTTATAAATTACAAACTAAAGATTTGTTTGTATTAATAAATTTTACATTTTGATGGATTTTACGTCTGGTAGTATACAATCACGATATTACAAATATTTTTTTATCAACATTGTATTAGTTGTAGGTTACTTAAAACTATGAGCTTGACATACTTATGAAACACTTTTCATACCGATATAATACTCATCTACGGAATAAAAAGGGCTTTCGATTAGAATTCTTTTTAGCTGATCTTTTAATTTGTTAGTAGGAAGGGTTGTGAAACTTTTTGGTAGGGCATTAGCTAGCTTCAGCCCAGCATGAAGTGCATTTTTTTTTTTTTGCATATAAAGCTGTTGTGTGGCTATTTACATGGTATCTGAACTTTTGCCTGGTATCATATTGGTGCAGGTCACAGTTGAAATTTGGATTTATTGTTTTCACAAGCAATATAACTTTCAATATGTACACACCTATAATGGTAAGCACACCTAATTTTGGGAACAGATTCCGACATGATTCTCGAGGTTTGGCACCACAAATGATCCTGATAACTTTTTTCTGTAGTATTAATAATGTACTTAGGTTGGCTTGAGTTGTTGCACCCCATATTTCTACAGCATAGTTTAAGTTTCATGAGAATGATAAGCAGTTTTTAGTACACCCATGTCCTTACAATATTTGCTAATCATATTTATAGCAAACACATTCTTTGACAGCTTACATGCTAAGGAATCAATATGCATGTCCCATTTGAGGCTGTCCTCTTTCCATAGGACTGCTGATTTTAAAATTCCAGGCCAGGAAGCAAGTCAAACAGGGGCAGTGTGTTCACAAAATATGTAAATAAATTATTTCAGCTTCACAAAATATGTAAATAAATTATTTCAGCTTAATATCAATAATGGGGTGGATTCAGGTTACCTTATCAACAAGGTTGAGGTTACGGATATGAAAGTAGCTAGGATGATTGCAGGCACTAGTAGATGGGAACAATGGCAGGAGGGTGTCCACAATGAGGAAATCAAAGAAAAACTGGGAATGAACTCTATAGATGTAACAGTCAGGGCGAACAGGCTTAGATGGTGGGGTCATGTTACACACATGGGAGAAGCAAGGTTACCCAAGAGACTCATGGGTTCGGGTCCAACAGTAGAGGGTAGGAGGAGTCAGGGCAGGAGGAGTCAGAGCAGACCAAGGAGAAGGTACCTGGATTCGGTTAAGAATGATTTTGAAGTAATAGGTTTAACATCAGAAGAAATAGTATGATTGTGGTTCGATGAACCCTCTGCCAAGCACTTAAATGTGAATTGCAGAGTAGTCATGTAGATGTAGATGTAGATGTAGATGTAGAAGAGGCACCAATGTTAGCACTGAATAGGGGATCGTGGAGGAATTTTATAAGGGGGCTATGCTCCAGACTGAACGCTGAAAGGCATAATCAGTCTTAAACGATGATGATGATCAATAATGCATTGATACCATAATTTACACAGGAAAGCATGCAAGTTTCTATGGTATTATGATGATGATCAATTATGCATTGATACCATAATTTACACAGGAAAGCGTGTAAGTTACTATGGCACAAAGACAAAGTGAGAGATTTCTAGCGCAGACGCTAACGCCTGTGATGTTGAGCACCCTCCAACATACACACGCACAAAATCACAACTTGTGGATGGTATAGCATCTTTTTAAATATCTAAATTGGGAGATATTTTAATTGCATGAAGATGCTTATTGTTAATGCACAGGCCAGTAGTACTTGTGGTTTTGAGAATTTGATTCTTGGTGCAACGATGTGCTCAGATTAATAAGCAAATGCTCATGATGAGCAGAAGATCCAAATAGGGATTTTGGTGTGGCTGCTCAAATTTTTGCGTATCACGACACATTCAATATACTGCTTGTTTGACATTTCAGAACAGATTTCGCTAGTGGAATTTCATGTCACTGCATTTCATTGATTTCATCTCCATCTGAATAATGTAACAACCTTCAGATTAGAAATTTACCATGATATTATTGCTGTCATTGCCGGAACAGCTCAACATAGTGTTGTTGTGACACTCTTTCGTTCCATTGAATGAGCCCATACACACAGTACATATCTGCATCTCTTCATCAGTGAACCCATTTTGCTGTGTGTCATTGTCAATGTATAATTAACACCACCGGAAAAACAAACCTGAGACAGAATGGAGCAAAACTGAAAACGAACTTGAGGCCAAAGAGTAGACTGGGCTTTACTGTTGTCAAAAGCAGTTGCCATGGGTGAATAGAACACATTTGTTTCCAAACAAAACACACAGCACTTTTGTCAACATTTGCAGTGTTGTGCAGATGTTTTCAGTGCTATACAGAAACAAAGGTACATGTGGTTATGAATCAAATAAAATGCAATTACTCTGCAAAGAGCCATGGGAGACTGTGGGTCCCTTATGCCAAAATACACAGAAAATATCCATGATCAATCTCTGAAATTTTGTGTTAAAGTTCAGGTTCATACCGTGTAATCTGTCACTGAACCTTATGATTGGAAAACTGTGGTGTGGAAATCACAGTTTGTATTCCTAAAGGCTTTGGTACTAGAAATGGCTGTTTGTACATACACTGAGAATGTACACAATTCTTAGATATTTACTTAGGATTTTGGTGTATTCTGTGTTCTGTCAAAGTATTTGACTGCATAAATTACAACATCCTTATAGGTAAATCAGAATATTGTAGGTTGGCAGGAAATTATGTGACATGGTTGAAGATGTGTCTAACAGCAAAGAAAGGGTGTGAGAAGTTGCAGTCTTAATGTAAAGGAAAAGTAATTGAATGTGGTGTGCCACAAGTTTCCAACTTGTGGCCCTTTTAATTGTGTGTGTCATAACTCTCCAACAGTAACAGTATTGGGTGCTAAGTTTCTTTTCTTTGCAAATTATACAAACATTATGTAAACAGCAAATAAAATGCATTTGTGAGAAGAGCTGCTAACAAAAGTTAATGGGCATTTGTAAATGGTTATTGACCAGCTCACTTTCATTAACCCTTGGAAAAAGATTTCCTCCCAACATATACATAAAATATGAGCACATGCAAACAGAAAAGGTGGACAACACTAAATTCCTGTTATGAAGACTTTATAATAAATTTCATTGGGAGCATCATAAACAGAACTGCAGATATGCATAAACAAATCTTTGTTTGCAATACAAAGGGTGTCATTCTATGCTTACTTTCATTCCATTATGTCATACAGGCTCATAGTGGTAGATTCATAAAATATTTTAATGTAATAATAATAATTATTTGTTTGCATCAGTGAATACTGCATTGAATTAGCACAATGTCCAAGAAACTGCAATTCAGGAAAAGCATACATCAAAAATTTTTAGAAGTACTGGTACAAGTGTGATACAATTAAATTAATAATTATAATAACATCAAATTAATTCAGCTTTGACTATGTCATAATTTATGCAATCTTGTGAACATGGTTTTGCAGGTGGGATTGTGTAAATGAGGGAATGCTGTTTCTTTCAGACATTTTCTCCTACCTTTGGGAAGGCAGGCTTTTTTATACGTTTTTTCCGTGGAATTTCCCTTTCCTAAGGATGGGTCCACATGTTGAGACCAACATTGGCTATATTGCTACTACTCCACTTTCAACCAAACATAAAAGGCTGTTGGGGCTAATAGAGATACGTCGACCAAGCATTGGTACCAACGTTTTTTGTTTTGGTTGTTGTTTCGAAATCTGAATTCGTTTGTTTTTCACTTGTACTTCCAAGCTGGAATTTTGAAATCACAATGTCTCAGGGGCAGTGGAGTAACAGACAAGTTTGTGAGGTTTTGAAACTTTACTAGCGAGAAATACATTTATGGAATCTCACTACGAGGAACCACAAAGCCACTCTGCATGGCAATGCATCCAGCTAAAATTCATCATGGATTGCACCACAGCCAAATTAAAATAAAAAAAGGAAGTCTTTAATATGAACTTAATGCCTTCGAAGAGATCAAAAGACTCAAGTAGTTGAGGGGCACCAACTGCTGAAGTATATTGAGGTTATATGTTTTGTCTGCATTCTTATGCCTTATTTAATATTTACTGATTTTGACATGTGTGAAGTGTTGTAGCCCATCATCATCTTTTAAATGTTTTTCTTTTCTGTTCTGCAATGACAGAGAATAATTACTCACGCCCAAAACTGCAATGCATGTCCAAAATGTCTGCGTAAGACCTGTTTACATAGGTCCTCTACGAATTCAACTGAAAATGTAGTCTCGAATGTATGGGCACTGTCCCAGAAATGCTGGCACCAATGTGTAGCCGAAGATTACAGAATTACGTGTTATTTGCGGGTTCTGACTGTGAACTCATTTTTGAGGCTTAGTTAACGTATGTCCAGAAGTAACGGAAATTTTGTAGTTTCGCTAATGAGATGTTCCGGTTTTGTCAGGACAATTCCGGTTTTCATATAAGTGTCCTGGTGTCCCTAGAAAATGTTTTGGGGACAAATAATTGTTCCAGTTTTTAATAGAGAAATAGTATGTGTGCAATAATATTTCTTGTTTATTTAAATATTGGTGAAAAGCAAGTTTCCTAAAAGCAGAACCTTATAGAAATGTGGTATAGGTTTTCACAATACGTATATAGGACTACCGCATTTCCTTTAACTCGTCTTATGTGTAAAGAAAGAATAAGAGATATGTTGAAAAGGAAAGCAGGTGTTACCTACCCCCACCTCTAACATGTCGACCTTCTTCTTTATGGCCCTTGAGACAAGTAAAACAAAAACCTAAGAAGATATAAAGGAGCATCACTAAAACCATCTCCCATATTGGGACTGCCACCATATGGAAGTTAATTTAGTGAAGAATGTGAGTGATGCAGTAAGTGTTAGCAGCGATCATTGAATATTGGTTTTCATGTATGCATCATTTGTGTCTGATTACTGGTTAGTAATATTACATACTTTTTAGGATTAACAAATTGCACCTAGGTCCCTAGTAAGTGACTAAACATTGCAGACAGTATACTCAGGCTATCACAATAAAAAAAAGTATATATCTGTCTTTCTTATTTGTGAAGAAAAGGATTTTTTGTGTGTAGTGTACCTACATTTTCCTTTACAATTCAAAAATGAAGATACATTCTTGCTATGGGTTTTTCAGCTGCTGCATTGTCATAGCCCTATTATCGATTTCAAAATATCACGATAAGTGCCAAGAAAGGTAAGCATAAGTGTAGTTATGAAGTTAGGTATAGACACTAGTGTCCTGGTTTATTCTCTTTGAAACCCAGTCAACCTATTGTAGCATTTTAGCCCAAGTAGTTAAGATTTTTCTTTGTTGAGTTGGTAAACATGTCTGAAAAAGTATCTGTACAATGTTAGCCATATCTAGTATTTAGTCTGTTGTCAGTTGTTGAAAAAAGTTCTGTGTGTTTTTGTAGTAGAGGAGATGGTTTATTTTGGATAAAAATGTTTCAGAGAAATTGTACTAAATTTTTCTGTAAGAATGGAATAAAGTGCACCGAAGTTTTTCTAATGTTAGATACTGCTTTTGCGAGTCTGTTTTAGGTAAGCCGAGGGTTTATGAGTGGTATAAGCGTTTCAATGGCCATGAAGATGTCCGCCCCTCTCCTCGGTACATTATTAACCAAATAAATTGTGGAAAAAGTGAAAGAAATGATTATGAACTATCACTGAATCACAATTAGAGAAGGTGATGATGATGATCTCATATAATTTTGCTTGTGCTATGATATTTTTTGCATGTTGTGGTTATGAAACGTGTGACAGCAAATTTGCTCCAAATTGATACATTTCGAACAAAAAAAAAAAAAGCACACACTTTTTCCATAGTCTCTAAGTTACTTTAAGAAAATCTTACCTAGATGAACAAATAATTTTTTTTAAAAAAAACTACTGTTCGATTTTTCTGGGCACACATTATGTGTAAAAATATAAAGGGTCCTACAAAAACAATTTGGGTTGGATCATCACCCTTCTCGGATCTCTAGCAGTCTCATATTTTTGGGTAACAGATCAAAACAAACAAGATTTTGTAGATCCAAAACCATGTAAGACAAATCATTTGTAGTGTGAATTCATGAACATTTTGTAAAAGCCTAGTCAAAGAACTTTTTTGCTACTGTACATTGACAGCTTCTCAGTATATTTATTATGAAATGAAATTTTTCATTCACATTATCTCTCTATAGAACTAACAGAAAACTTCTCAGACCAGTAAAAGAAGTAATAACACTCTTCATAAAGGCTTAAAACCACTCATAATGGTCCAGGAAGGTATCCATTAACGAGCAACACACAATTTTTGCTATTTTGCCAGTAATCATAAAGACCTAGCGACTAATAAAGTACAGCTTAAAGGAGGCCAAAGGATTCATTTGTGGCCACGTCTTTCTACTCCACTGAGACTTTTAGAGAATCAACTGATTCATACATAATTACAAGTGCATGCTGAATAGTAATGAAAGTACATCTATACTCTGAAAACCACTGTGAAGTGCATGGCAGAGGATACTCCAACTGTACCAGTTAAATGGAGTATGGGAAGAATGATTGATTGAATGCTTCTGTGTGTGCTGTAATTACTCTAATCTTGTGCTCATGATCTTTATGTGAGTGATACATATAGGTTTGTAGTATAATCTTGGAGTCATCATTGAAAGCCAGTTCCTGAAACTTTGTTAGCGGACTTTTGCAGGATAGTTTACATCTGTCTTCAAGAATCTGTTTGTTCAGTTTCTTCAGCATCACTATAACACTCTGCCATGAGCCAAACAAACTTGTAACCATTCATTCTTCCCTTCTCTGGATACATTCAATATCTTCCGTTAGTCCTATTTGGTACAGGTCCCACACAGTTGAGCAATATTCTAGAATGAGTTGAACAAATGATTTGTAAGGAGTCTCCCTTGCATGCTGATTGCATTTTCCCAGTATTCCGTTACATCAGGTGATGAGTCTGGTGAGCAATAGAAGGATCCAATTACAATATTATCACCACCCCTGATACTGAGTCTTGCCCAAACAACATGAATCTTCAATTCCTATCTTGGTATACTTGAGTTTCTTGTCTGCTGCAACAAATGTATTGCCTCCATGTCCCATTAGCGTATCCTTTCAGCATACACTTAAATTTTCCCCAGAAATTTCACTGCTATCAATTTCAGGTTTCAACCATCTTTCTGTGCTTAGTATTATGTGAGCTTCACTGCATTTCAGGAGCATTTTGAAGTCTGGCACTTTGTTGCAAATGCTTCAGCAGTTAACCACTAGGATTTTAATATTCTCACCTGTGGGAGGCATGTTTTTCAATCTTAACACCAATAATTCTGGGTTCCTACAGCTATCGCTATCTGGGTTGGATGGAGAGTAGCCTTGTGTGCACCCCACACACAGTCAGCTACCTGATTAGCAGCATCTGATGTGTAGTGCACACCTGGCACATTCAGGAGCACCCTACAGTTCTTAACCCTATGGCGCAAGTGCGGGAAGTCGCAGACTAGCATGTCACAGGTCTTCTGAAGTCTCTGGTTCAGTCCTTCCACTCAAGTCAGAACCAAGGGGCCACGATGAGTTCTGGGCACAATGCTGCAAATTGCGAGCTTCATTGAAACTCCTTCACAAGGCTGGTCTTCTCAACCTTCTCTACCAGTCACTGGAATGATACAAGTATTACCCTGGAGCCGAGACGACAGGCATAATTTTTTCCAACGTGTGCCGCAATCTGCTGTTGCTCCTGTTCCCTCAATGCCTGCCGGAATAGCTTCTTCAACATGTTGAATGAGGCTCCCAGGCATGCACACTGAGTGCACCTGGTGCCCTTTCCTGGGCCTTGCTGCCATTTCCTTTAGGGGTAGCATCATTCACTGTATGTTTTAAGTACTGAAGATTAATATGCCCCAAGCCATTTGTATGTGCCTCCTGTTGACACCAGACAAAAGAGGTGAAGTGAGTCCCACTGTCTCAGTTTCAGTGAAATGCAGCACCTTGAATTTATTCTTGGGTCTGAGGGCTGGCAAAAGCTGAGGTAAAAAGCTCTGAGATATTTAGCGAGGCTTGGAATGTTTCAGAAAGACAGATGAGATGCCGAGGGACGGGGGGTGTTCATGGAAGTCGACAAAAATATTGTCTCTACTGAAATTGTGTGATAGTGAAGTTGTCTGGTCATGCATAAAAGGTCTAGATGAAACCAAGTTAATTGCGGAATGTTTTTGCCGACCATTCGACTCAGCTGTGATAGTTCTAGAGTCATTCAAAGAAAGTCTGTGGTCAGTTGTGCATAAATACCTAGATAATGCAATACTTGTTGTTGGTGACATAACCTACCGAGTATAGAGTGGGATGTGTGTGGATTCATTGCAGCGGGTACAGACAGACCGTCTTGTGAAGTACCTTTGAACGCGTTTTCCGAAAACTGTGTTGAGCAGCTAGTTCAGCAGCCCACATGCAGTGCAAGTATATTACACCTTGTAGCTACTTACCGATGGCGTCAGTATAGAGACGGGGATTAGTGATCGTGATATCATCATAGAGAATACGGTTAGGAAAGTTAATAAATCAGTCAAGAGGGCTATCAGAGTTTTTCTGCCAGAAAGAGCAGATAAGCAATTGTTAGCATCTCACTTAGACAATGAACTGCAATCATTTAGTTCCATAATAATGGCCATAGAGGAATTATGGACAAAGTTTAAACAGATTGTAAATCGTGCTCTGGACAAGTATGTACCTAGTAAGTCGATGAAGGACGGGATACACCCTCCATGGTTTAATAAAGAAATTCGGAAAATGCTGAGGAAGCAAAAGGCTGTTGCACTGTCGGTTCAAAAGAAGACACGCAAATGACGACAGGCAAAGATTAGTAGAGATCCGTGCGTCTGTGAAAAGATCTATGCACGAAGCATATAACAGCCACCACCACCATCACACCTTGGCTAAAGATGTGCCGGAGAAACCGAAACAATTTTGGCCCTACGTAAAATCTCTAAGCGTATCTAAGGCTTCCATCCAGTCACTCGTTCACCAGTCACTCGTTCACAAGGCTGTTTTGGTAATAGAAGGTAGCAAAAGGAAGGCCGAAGTTTTTCCACGTTTAAGAACTCATTCATATGGGAGAAACGTAGAAACTTATCGTCGTCTGACCATCGCACAGCCGGCCGTTGTGGGCGAGCGGTTCTAGGCGCTTCAGTCCGGAACCGCGCTGCTGCTAAGGTCGCAGGTTCGAATCCTGCCTCGGGCATGGATGTGTGTGACGTCCTTAGGTTAGTTAGGTTTAAGTAGTTCTAAGTCTAGGGGACTGATGACCTCAGATGTTAAGTCCCATAGTGCTCAGAGTGATTTGAACCATTGCACAGAGTCCCATATAGATAACATAGTAATAAGTGTCCCTGGCGTCGAAAAACAATGAAAGAGTTGAAAACAAATAAGTCGACAGATCCAGATGGAATCTCAATCCAGTTTTACAAAGAGTGCTTACTCTACATCATTGGCCCCTTACTTAGCTTGCATTTATCGCGAATGTCTCGACCAGCACAAAGTGTCAAGCGACTGGAAAACGCGCAGGTGACTCCTGTATATAAGAGTGGTGAAAGAACGGACCTGTAAAATTACAGACCAATATCCTGAACATCAGTTTCATCCAGAATTCTAGAGCATATTCTGATTTCGAATATAATAAATTTCCTGGAGACCGGAAAGGTCATGTCCACGAATCAACAAAGCTTTAGAAAGCATTGCTCATGCGAAACTCAGAATTGCTCTTTTCTCACAATACTGTGAACTATGGATGAAGTGCAACAGGCAGGTTCCATATTTCTAGATTTCCATGAAGCAAAAGCATTTGACATGGTACCACACTGCAGACTGTTAACGAAGTTATGTGCATATGGAATAGCCTCCCAGATACGTGACTGGCTCAGAGACTTCTTAAGTAAGAAAACCCAGTGTGTTGACTTCGACAACGAGTGTTCATCAGAAAAAGGGGTAATATCAGGAGTGCCCCAGGGAAGTGTGATAGGATCCTTGCTATTTACTACACTACTGGCCATTAAACTTGCTACACCACGAAGATGACGCTACAGACGCGAAATTTAACCGACAGGAAGAAGATGCTGTGCTATGCAAATGATTAGCTTTTCAGAGCATTCATACAAGGTTGGCGCCGGTGGCGACACCTACAACGTGCTGATATGAGGAAAGTTTCCAACCGATTTCTCATACACAAACAGCAGTTGACCGGCGTTGCCTGGTGAAACGTTGTGATGCCACATGTAAGGAGGAGAAATGCGTACCACCACGTTTCCGACTTTGATAAAGGTCGGATTGTAGCCTATCGCGATTGCAGTTTATCGTATCGCGACATTATTGTTCGCGTTGGTCGAGATTCAATGACTGCTAGCAGAATATGGAATCGGTGGGTTCAGGAAGGTAATGCGGAACGCCGTGCTTGATCCAAACGGCCTCGTATCACTAGCAGTCGAGATGACGGCCATCTTATCTGCATGGCTCTAACGGATCGTGCAGCCACGTCTCGATCCCCGAGTCAACAGATGGAGACGTTTGCAAGACAACAAACATCTGCACGAACAGTTCGACGACGTTTGCAGCAGCATGGACTATCAGCTTGGAGACCATGGCTGCGGTTACCCTTGACGCAGCATCACAGACAGGAGCGCCTGCGATGGTGTACTCGACGATGAATGCCCAGGCGTATCAAGGCTGTTATTATGGCCAGAGGTGGTTGTTCTGGGTCCTGATTTCTCAGGATCTATGTACCCAAATTGCGTGAAAATGTAATCACAATTCAGTTCTAGTATAATATCTTTGTCCAATGTATACCCGTTTATCATCTGCATTTCTTCTTGGTGTAGCAATTTTAATGGCCAGTTGTGTATATAAATAAATGATGTGGCAGAGAGGATGGGCAGCAATCTGCTTTTGTTCGCCGATGACGCTGTGGTGAGCAGGAAGGTGTCGAAGATAAGTGACTGTTGCTTGATAAAAGATGACTTAGATAAAATTTCTTGTTGATGTGATGAATGGCAGCTGGCTCTTAATGTAGAAAAACGTACGTTAATGCAGATGAGGAGGAAAAACAAACCCATAATGTTCGGATACAGCACTGGTAATGTCCTGCTTGACACAGCCAAGTCGTTTAAATATCTGGGCGTAACAGTGTGAAGCGATATGAAATGGAACTAGATAGTGGTAGGGAAGGCAAATAGCCGACGTCAGTTTATTGAAAGAATTTTAAGAAAGAGTGTTTCACCTGTAAAGGAGACCGAGTATAGGCCGCTGGTGTGACATTCTTGAGAATTGCTCGAGTGTTTGGGATCGAAGTAATTCAGAGGTGAGCTGCTAGATTTGTTACCAGTGGGTTCGATCAGCATACAAGTGCTATGGAGGGAAGAAGACATTCATTTCGAAGAACACTACTGAGAAACTTTAGAGAAACGGCATTTGAAGCTGACTTCAGAACGATCCTACTGCCACCAACATACATTTCACGTGGGGACCACGAAAATGAGATAAGAGTAATTAGCGCTCGTACAGAGGCATATAGACTGCCGACACAAGGAAGTTTAAGCCTACAATTGACGATAACAGCAGGAGTTCATCGCGGTGCTCACGAATGTTCGAAATTTCACAGTATATCACAATACAAATGGGTATTGATACAACCAATGAAAGAAAATGCGAATAGTAGAATATGCGAATCTGGAATTACAATCGGCACTCGAATCTTGAACAATCTGTCTCGCAACTTAGGAAAATTACGAAATCGGCTTGTAGATATAAATAAGCGTGCAAATGGTATGGATTTTTTATTTAGCTGTTTCTGTGCCAACTGGTACACGGCATTTGCTGAAGAACAACACTACAGCATGAGTTTATGTCAGTCAAAAGCTAGAAGAAATGTGCGGCATCAACAGAACACATGTCCTTCCTGTTGCAGCTAGCGAAAACTCTGAAAGCTTTTTAAATAACATTTTACCTCTTTATTCTTCATACCTACATATTTATTTCTCAATATAGTCACCCTTGCATAGAACACATGTCTCCCAATGAGAGACCAGTTTGTTGATACCGACACTGCATAACGTACGACTTTGTTGACAGAACCGCAACGTCACCCTACGATCTATCATCCTTAAGACGTTCGGCATCACATGCAGCTCCTCTTCGTCGAAATGTCATGACTCAAACTCGTCTAGGGGTTGAACCGCGCGTGTCGCGTTACACGCCCTAAATCAGACAGTTGTCACCCTTTGCTTAAATTGTCTGGCTGATGGCAAGTTGCTGAATTTATATGGACCATTCAAAGTTAACATAACATATAGCAACAGTATTAATAATATCGGGAGCTAAATTAACTACCCATAAATGATGTAGGGCACACAGTTGCGATTTGGTTAGAATAATGTTTATTCATAAAGCAAACTAATAGCGAAAGTGGTCGTATTTAGAGTTACTGTTACACCCGAGTGCATATCAGTTTGACACAGTTCGATCATTCACAGTCTCATCGCGAATTAGATGTCCAATACTCCATCTCGCTAACTATGCGAAAAGTGAGTTCATACCAGGCGTGCGGCTGCTCACCGCTCAGAGACTAAGTTTCGTGATACCACACATCGGGAAATTTTCTAAATCGTTTCACTTCCTAGCTGCCTAAAGACCGACTGTCAGCTTTTGTGTCTCAATCAGAACTTCACCCTTTGGTGTCTCCATCTGAACTGTACTCTTTGGTGTCTAGACTAGAACTGCCCTCTGCCCATCTCCGACCGCGTTTCCCGCGCGTCGAACATCTTCGCTCAACCGACTAGCGCAGTTCCCCTTTCTGAAGCCATCCATCTGATTGGCTACAGCTTATTCTACATTACTTTACATTTTAACATATTTAAATAATCAAAGTTTGACCACTTTCACGTTCAAAATAAAGTAACAATAATATCCATTGCATAATAAACGTTAAATGCTTTTACCGGGTGATCGAAAAGTCATTATAAATTTGAAAACTTAATAAATCACGGAATAATGTAGATAGAGAAGTAAAAATTGACACACATGCTTAGAATGACATAGGGTTTTATTAGAAACAAAAAAAGTTCACAAAATGTCCGACAGGTGGCGCTGGACAGCTAAACCTCAGTGACTGCGCATGACAATCGTGAATAAAAGGAGCTGTAATGAGAGAGAGAATCAGATGCTCCAGCAGTCGCAGCATGTTGACGTTACATGATAAGGCCCTTTTAGTGAAGTTGTATTATCACAATGGGGAATGTGCTAGTTCAGCGTTACGATCCTATCGCCATAGGAAGGGGATTCGAACGGGTAAAGGTCCGTTCACAAATGCAGCTGTGGCGAGAATGATTTCCAAGTTCGAAGCCACGGGTTATTTAGACGATAGACCCCGTACTGGTCGACCGAGCACAAGGCGTAATGCTGCTGAGACAGTTCAGGAAGAAATGGCGACTAGCGGGTTCGTCTATGCATGGGAAAGTGAGCGCTCGTGCAGTCGCACGTCGCACCGGCATTCCATACACTACTGTTTTGTTGGCACTTAGGCGTGCCCTCCGTTGCTATCCGTACAAAATCCATCGGCATAATGAACTGTTACCTGGCAATTTAGTGAAGCGGAGGGCATTTGCGGTGTGGACGTTTCAAAAGATGGCGGAAGATGACGATTGGTTGGGTAACATGTTGTGGACTGGCGAAGCTCATTTCACTCTCTGAGAATCTGTCAACGCCCACAACTGCAGAATTTGGGCTACCGAAAGTCCTAGAACTGTCGTGGAAACTCCATTGCACGACGAGAAAGTCACGGTATGGGTTGGATTTACCACATCTACCGTTATCGGGCCTATTTTCTTCGAGAAAGTGCGTGATTCTGGTTTTGTAACTGCTACCATGACGGGCGAGAGGTACGTCGATATGTTACAGAATCGCATCACCCCCCAGCCTGGCCGATAAACACCTGCTGGAACGTACGATGTTTATGCAGGATGGCGTTCCACCCCATATTGCTAGATGTGTGAAAGATCTCTTGCGCGCATCGTTTGGTGATGATCTTGTGCTCAGCCGCCACTTTCGTCATGCTTGGCCTCCCAGGTCCCCAGAGCCCAGTCGGTGAGATTTTTGGCTTTGGGGTTACCTAAAGTCGCAAGTGTGATCGACCGACATCTCTAGGGATGCTGAAAGACAACATCCGACGCCAATGCCTCACCATAACTCCGGACATGCTTTACAGTGCTGTTCACAACATTATTCCTCGACCACAGCCATTGTTAAGGAATGATGGTGGACATATTAAGCATTTCCTGTAAAGAACATCGTCTTTGCTTTGTCTTACTTTGTTATGCTAATTATTGCTATTCTGATCAGATGAAGTGCCATCTGTCCTACATTTTTTGAACTTTTGTATTTTTTTGGTTATAATAAAACCCCATGTAATTCCAAGCATGTGTGTCAGTTTGTACCTCTCTATCTACATTAATTCTTGATTTATTCAGTTTTGAAATTTATACTGACTTTTTGATCACCAAGTACATAAAACCAATACAATTTCCTTCTTAGCTTTGAATCAACGACCAGTAGCCTTAGACCAATGTGCTTTCTGATGAATAAATAAAGAGCAAAAGTAACTATTACGCACTAAACTTTACAACAAATATTCTATTACCAAGTTATTCAATAAGGTGTCATGCTGTCATCGTTCAGTGTGTTTTGTGTGGAGGAAATGATGATCTGATGCTTAACTGTAAATAGTGATAATTTAAATTTACTATATCTTCTAAACAAATAAAGATACAGAGTTGATATTTACATCATTTGTCATTTTAATGATGCGCTTCTATATGATATATCGTTTGTTCAGACCGGCTAAAGTGTTCAGATTTTATCATTCAGGTCTTTGTTACAAAACCTGTGAATTTCACTTTAACAGTAAATCCTAAACTATTATAGATAAGATCAATATTCAAGTTTTATTGGGATCACCACGAAAATTTATGAAGGATGGTAGATTAAAATTACTGTATTTCATTCCATGCATTACTACAGAATTAAATAGTTTCCATAAACGTTTCCCTTAATGACCGATCTTAGGTCCGACGTATTTAACACTGCTATGTATCCTGTGAAGTAGGTTATCGTTTGTCTCACTCGCACACTACAGCACTTAGGCCTCAATAGACATAGACACCTGTGAGTTTCCCCATCTCGTGGTGAATCTATGCCCTTTGTGGTAACTGGTCCTGGGCGACAGGGTTCATTTTACAATTCCTGAAGGCTGACTCTTTCGGTTAACCTTTCACATAATAGCTGTCCAGTTGAAAAGTAACCAAAACAGAAAGTTAATATCACCCAAACTAATTTATATACAAGTAGTCAAGTTACATAACTACAAAGAATCATTTCTTTTTGTTGCTTTCAGCTAAAATGGCAACAGTGCAAGAGCAGATATATTGTGTGTTGTGATTGGAGGAGGTGCAATCTGTTACTTATGTTAGACGACATTTTAGAACCCTACAGGATGTTTGGAAATTCCCGTTAGAAACTTCTAGGACTTTTAGAGGGGAGTGAGCATATAATACACACATCAAAAAAAGTTTTCCATCACCCCGGTTCCCAGAACTGCTGAAGATAGACGTTCACTGTGGATATTGTCTCACAGACAGAGTCCCTTCGACTGTTCAGAGATGTCACTAAACCTTCCCAAAGATGTAAACAACCATGCATGAACAGCGCCTATTAGATGGAGGGGGTCCAACAGCTGATCAGTTCCAGTCTTTGCACCAAGAAGGAGATAAATGGCTCATGTTTTCTGTAGTGCAACCATGGCTAGCTGGTCAATACTACGTTTCAATTGTGTCCACATTGTTACTTTGTGCCAGGAAGCGCTCTCAACAAGTTAAGTGTCCCGGCATCACGGAGTGAACCAAAGTGATGTTGTTCAGACATGGAGGAGATACAGATGGGAACGGTCCATGACATGCCTCGCTCAGGCCGCCCAAGGGCTACTATTGCAGCCTATGACCGTTCCCTACGGATTATGGCTCAGAGGAGCTCTGACAGCAACGCCACCATGTCGAAAAATGCTTTTTGTGCAGCCAAAGGACGTCGTGTTAAGACTCAAACTGTGCACAGTAGGCTGCATGATGCACAACTTCACTCCTGTTGTCCATGACGTGGTCCATCTTTGCAACCACGACCCCATGGAGCATGGTACAGATGGGCCCAACAACATGCCGAATCGACCGCTCAGGATTGGCATCACGTTGTCTTCACTGATGAGTGTCGCATATGCCTTCAACCAATCGTCAGAGATCTGCTTGGAGGCAACCTGAACGCCTTAGACACACTGTCGAGCAAGCGCAGCATTGTGGAGGTTCCCTGCTGTTTAGGGGTGGCATTATGTGGGGCCGACGTACGCCGCTGGTGGTCATGGCAGGTGCCGTAACAGCTGTACAATACGTGAATACCATGCTTTGAGCGATAGTGCAACTATATTGGCAGCATATTGGCAAGGCATTTGTCTTCATGGACGACAATTCGCACCCCCATAGTGCACATCTTATGAGTGACTTTCTTCAGGATAACAACGTCGCTCGACTTGAGTGGCCAGCATGTTCTCCAGACATGAACCCTATCGCACATGCCTCGGATAGACTGGAAAGGGCTGTTTATGGATGACGTGACCCACGAATGACTCTGGGGAATTTACGTCGAATGGCTGTTGAGGACTGGGATAACCTGGACCAACAGCGCCTTGATGAACTTGTGGGTAGTATGCTACGACCAATACAGGCACACATCAATGCAAGAGGACGTGCTACTGGGTATTAGCAATCTGGACCAGCACCTCTGAATGTGTCCCTGTATGGTAGTACAACATGCAATGTGTGGTTTTCATGAGCAATAAAAAGGGCGGAAATGATGTATATGTTGATCTCTAGTCGAATTTCCTTTACAATTTCCGGAACTATCTGATACAAATGGTTTTTTGATGTGTGTATTTTAAATAGGAACCCAAGTCCGGAAAAGTATCGTTTCTGTTCTACGACGTTTTCAATTCAGAGGTTTAAAACATTCACTTCTGTTTGAGGAATTCAGTTAGGCATGACAGTACTATTATTCGGTAACAATTCGTAGGGAAGCATAACACAACATCTGTTAATCACTTACACACATTTGTTTGTATTAACATTTAAATATTACATGTTTACATTATCCCAAAAGAAAAAAGAATCCAGCATAATGCACTTACATAGCTGTTCTGATGCATTACAACAGCAACTCGAAGTGGCGACCACCAATGTTGTTGCAGGCATTGTACCTGCGAAGAATGTTCTGGTTCACTCTTACCATAACACCTAGTGTCTCTTCAGTTTCTAGAGCAGCAGCCAGAACTCATGTGAACAGATCTTCCTTTGTCAACCGAGTGAGGTGGCACAGTGGTTAGCACACTGGCCTCGCATTCAGGAGGATGACAGTCCAAACCTGTGTCCAGCCATCCAGATTTATGTTTTCTGAGATTTCCTTAAATTGCTCGATGAAAATGACAAGATGGTTCCTTTGAAAATGCACAGCCGATTTCCTTCCACATACTTGACACAATCTGTGCTTGTGCTCCATCTCTAATGACCTCAATGTTGACGAGACGTTAAACCCAATCTCCCTTCCTCCTTCTTTCTTCCTCTTTCTCTACAGGAATCTCATAAATTAAACTTTGCATAGTATCACACAAGAAGTAGTTCATAGGAGTTAAATCCTGTCTAGCATATTTCATAACAGGGCAAACAACTCTGAATCTTTTGTCTTTCCCTTAGCAGATGTGGACACTTTACATATCTGAATTGAAGCTGTTGTAGAACAGAAATGGTGTGTTTCCGGACATAGGTCCCTATTCAAAACATTATATACTCATCCCCCTCTGAAAGTCTTAGGAGTTTGTAATGGGTATACCTGAACACAATGTACTGTATATCTCTACACTACATGGAAATTAAAGAGGCCTTTGGTGAAAAGAGAAGCAGGTGTATGAATATCAAGAGCACAGATGAAAAGCTAGTACTAAACAACGAAGGGAAAACGAAAACGTGGGAAGAGAATGTAATGGGTCTGAAAAAAGCCCTTGAGTAGATGACATTTCATCAGAACTACTTATAGCCTTGCGGGAGGCAGACGTGTCAAAACATTTCCATCAGGTGTGCAAGATGTGCGAGAAAGGCGAAATACCCTCAGAATTTAAGAAGAATGTCATGATTCCATTTTCAAAGAAAGCAGGTGGTGACAGGTGAGAATATTACTGAACTATATTTTAATAAATCATGGATACAGAATACTAACATGAATTCTTTACAGAAAAATTGAAACAGTGGTAGAAGCCAACCTTGGGGAAGCTCAGTTTGGATATCTGAGACATGTAGGAACACGAAAGGCAGTACTGACCCCAAGATTTACCTTAGAAGATAAACTGAAGAAAGGGAAACATATGTTTATAGCATTTGTAGATTTAGAGAAAGTTTAAGTCAATGTTGGCAGGAACGCACGCTTTGTAATTCTGAAGGGAGGAGCGATAAAATACAGGGAATGATAAGTTATCTACAACTTTTACAGCAACCACATTACGACGTAGTACTCATAAAGCATGAAAGGAAAGCAGTGGTTGAGATGGGATCAGACAAGGTTGTAGCCCACCTCCAGCGTTATTCAATCTGCACATTAAGCAAGCATTAAAACAAACCATTGCAAAATTTGCAGAAGGCACTGAAGTTTATGGAGAAGAAACAAAATCTTTGAGATTTGTTGATGACACTGTAATTTCTCTGAGACATCAAACGTCTTCGAAGAACAGATGAACTGAATGGATGTCATAAAAAGCGTTTATAAGAGAAATATCAACAAAAGTAAAACAGGGGTAATGGTATTCAGTCAGATTAACTCAGGCAATGCTGAAGGAATCAGATTAGGAAATGAGATACTAAAGGTAGACCGATAAGTGTATTTTGTTATTTCGGCAGCAAAGTGACTGATGATGGCCTCAGAAGAGGGTTTATGACATGCAGACTGACTACAGTATGTAAAGTGTGTCTAAAAAAAGAGGAATTGGCTAACATTTAATATGCATGGAAGTGGAACGTGGATGATCGACTGTTCAGAAAAGAAGAGAATTGAAACTTTTGAAATGTAGTACCATACTAAAGGAGAATGCTGAAGAGTAGATGGACATATTGAATAACTAATGAGGAGATACTGAACCAAACTGAGGAAATATAACATGTATGGTAGAAATTACCTAAAAGAAGAATTGATTGATAGGACACGCCCTGAAGCATGAAGGCATTGTCAGTTTGGTAACCGAGGGAAGTGTGGGAGCAAAATTGTAGGGGACCAAGAGATGAAGACAGCAGGCAGGTTCGGATGGATGTACATTGCAGTACTCACTCGGATAAGAAGAGGCACGGGATAGAGTAGCGAGAGAGATGCATCAAATCAGTCATTGGACTGAAGGCCACAGCAACAATAACAGCTCTCTGCGTGAGCATGACATCCATGCTTAAAGAACCCATGAACAATTGTCACCCAGGAAACACTGATAAAACAGCAGTAACAGATCATGCACTGGGACCAAGGAAACACCAAATTCTGTTCTCCAATACTAAAGTTTTATCACAAACCAGTCATTACTATATTAGGGTACATTGAAATACAACAAATTCAAAAACATAAAAGCAACTCTAACACAAACGGAGGAGGGCTGAAATTAGCAAGTTCAGTGCGTTAGTGTTACACAAAGCAAACAGCGTCCACTATTCAACTGTACAAGCAGAGAATAAATGTTCAAATGTGTGTGAAATTTTATGGGACTTAACTGCTAAGGTCGTCAGTCCCTAAGCTTACACACTACTTAACGTAAATTATCCTAAGGACAAACACACACGCCCATGCCCTAGGGAGAACTCGAACCTCCGCCAGGATCAGCCGCACAGTCCATGACTGCAGCGCTAAGACCGCTCGGCTAATCCCGCGCGGGGTACAAGCACAACAGCACAAACTGGCATGACTATGTGATCTTTGGCGCTGTTGCAGTTGCCAATCAACAGGTTTGGAAGTTCTGGCTAGATTACGATGTTCACGTTTGAAAAGTAACGAACTATACATTTATAGTCTGTGAGGTCGTTTCTAGCAATAGTCGACAAAAAATTAGACACAGAAACATGTCAGATCACGGCCTAGTGCCCATATTACCAATGTCACTGAAAGTAGCAGGTATAAAATAGAGGGAGTGAGAAGCTATTTACAACTTGGACAGAAATCAGACATTGGTTATAAGTGTCTACAGGCATGAAAGAGTTGTAACATATCCCCGATGCTATTCAATCTGTACATTGAGCAAGCACTAAAGGAAATCAAATAAAAATTTGGAGCGTGAATTAAAGTTCCGGAAAAAGAAACAAAAACTTTGAGGTTTGTTGATGACATTGTAATTCTGTCAGAGACATCAAAGGACTTGGAAGAGCAGCTACATGGAATGGACAGTGTTTTGAAAGGAGGAGACAAGATGAACATTAACAAAAGCAAATCATGAGTAGTGTAATGTAGTCTAATTATATAAGGCGATGCTGAGGGAATTAGATTAGCAAAAGATACACGAAAAATAGTAGATGGGTTTTGCTCTTTGGGCAGCAAAATAACTGATGATGGCCAAAGGTGAGAGGATATAAAATGTAAACTGCCAATAGCAAGAAAAGAATTTTTGAAGAGAAATTTGTTAAGAACTAATATAGATTTAAGAGTTAGGAAGTCTTTTCTGAAGGTATTTTATGGAGAGTAGTCATGTACAGAAGTGAAACGTGGACAATGAATAGGTTGGACAAGAAGAAAATAGAAGCTTTGGAAATGTGGTGCTACAGAAGATTGCTAAATTTTATATGGGTAGATCGAATAACTTATGAGGAGTCATTGAATAGGATTTTGGAGAAAAGAAATTTGTGGCACTACTTGGCTAGGACACATTCTGAAACTCAAAGAGATCACCAATTTAGTGTTGAATGGAAGTATGGTGAGTGAAAATTGCAGAGTGAGACCAAGAGATGAATACAGTAAATATATTCAGAAGGATGTAGGAGATAAAGACCCTTGCATGGGAAGGAAGACGTTGAAGCAATTCAGAGGTGTGCTGCTAGATTTGTTGACGGTAGGTTCAGTTAGCATCCAAGTATTAAGGAGATTACTTGTGCACTCAAATGGGACTCACTGGAGGGAAGGCAAAGCTCTTTTCCAAAGATACTATTGTGGAAATTAAGAGAACCGGCATTTCAGGCCGACTGCAGAACGACTCTACTTGTGCCAACGGTTATCGGTTTTTCTCTCACTCTATTTGTGAGTGGAACTGCAAAGGAAATGACTAGTAGTGGTACAATGTACCCTCCACCATGCACAATACGGTGGTTTGTGAGGCGTGCCTGTTGATGTAGATGTTAAAGGTAGAGTAGGATAGAGAGCTGTGTTACACCAGTCCTCAGACTGAAGACCACAACAACAACAATGTGGAGTTCAAACACCTATAAGGAAAGGCATTCAATTCTGGAAAATCAGCTGAGAACCACAGGTAATCTGTTATGTGTAAAATCTTAGAAATGCTACGAAGGGCTGATAACTCACATGACTACTTCCAACTTGTGTGTAACTTTGCTGAGGCGATGTCTCGTGTCAATGGAGTTGTAAACAGACACAGCTGTAGAACAGGGGACTGTGGAAGTCCACATGTTACATGTGAATTTGAGAGGAAAACGCTAAAAGTCAATGTGTGGGCCACCTCAGTGCATTAGATGGTGAGTGGACCATTCTTTTTCTTAGAACAGACAGTGACAGAAATTTCATACCTGGATATGCAAGAACAGTACACTTTCCCGTAACTACCAGATCTTCTAGGAGGGCAGAGCTCCCACACATTTCAGCCTAATGATGAGGGTATTTCTAAATAGAGAAATGTCCGAGAGGTGGATTGGCAGAGGTCGGCCAACTGCTTGGCCTGCTTGCCTCCAGACTTAACCCCATTAAATTTTATCTTGTGATGTTATGTAGAAAACATAGTCTACCAGGATAATATCAACAACCTTCAGCCCTTGAAAAATCCGCATAGGACGGTATAGCAACAGTTACACTAAACATGCACCAAGCTACGTGGAACAAGATGAATACCACCTGGATATTTGTTGTGCCACAAGGAGGTTCCATGTTGAAGTCTACTGAAAATGTGACATTCAGGAAAAACTTTGGTAGTGTCCTTTTGCAACACTGTAAGCCATGAATGTATATACACTGCACAACAGGATTAAAGCGCCACTCCTTTGAAACCCCATCATTGCCTCCCATTGCAATGTAGGAGTTGGAAAATTTGTTCAAAAGTGTCTACAACCTTACTCTGAAACGACGCAAGAGCGTGGCACACTGCGACGTCATCCTCAGGCTTACAGCAAGATGTCGACAAGAGCAGAAAAAAGGCCAGAGCTCTGAAGTTCCTGTGATGTGTAGGGTGAGTTAATGATGCCACATTTTCACCATATTTCACCACAATTCTGGCCAGTGCCGCCATGGACGTGACGCAACATGTGAAGACCGTCACACCTTGTCTTACCCACATCTCACCCCTTCTTTTGGATACTCTGTGATAGAAGTCAGAACTGCGATGCCCAGTGTTTAAATGACACAGTTTTCTTATGGGTGGCTGATGACAACATTTCGGACACACTGCTGCTCAGAATCGACAAGAAAAGACGCCAGAAGGTGTAATAAAGGCATGAATGAAACCACTTATTCCCTTTTTACACATCTCCCACTTGTAAACGACAGTTTGCTGTGTGATGAGCGACAGGATGACGTTCTTGACTACCTTTGACACTGCTGACACTCCTGGACAATTCAACCCTTCTATACGGACACTGTTGAGCTGCAAGCCCATCGAACGTGATCAAACCCCTTTTGGAGTGTAGCATGACTACGATTCTTGCTAGGGACTGATCAAAACCATTTCACAATATCCGAACATGATCCAAAGCAGAAAAATGTGTAAACGTGTTTCTATCCCTCCTCTTCCACGTCCTCCTGTGACATGTGCACTTTGGGGAGTTGGAGGGGGTTGCGACATTGACACACGCGAGTAAAACGGCAAAGGCAGCCCCTAAGACCCCTGAGTTCGGCAACAACCTTAGTGTCATGAATGCACCTTTGTTAGGCACCTTAAAAATGTTACTGTGCACAGACAGACCATTCACTGGTTCCTAAGCGCCAGTGGGATAGGGAAGCCTTATCACACTTTTCAGATTTCACCCTGATAGCTCTTGCACAGTGCGGTGTGTTTCTTTATCTGTTTTCAGAACATGGCAAGGAATCTGTGAATGTCGACATGTACAAAGTACTAACCTCTGACACATCTCAGCGCAGAATACCTGGAATGCTTGTTTTTTTACAGAATGATGGTAAGGAGATAGCTGTTTCCTGATTACGTTAGCCTAGCAGTTTCTCTGTCTGCAGGTGGCAAATTACAGCGATACACTATGAATATGCTACGCATGTCACACAATGTGGTAGGAAGGGTGCTGTAATGACATCGGGAGACTGCCCTTACCACGTGATGTCCAGGTCAGGACCATCGCCATTGCACTGCACCATGGGAGGGTCCCGCTATTGGGTGTCAGTTAGTCCAGGACCAATGAGTAACAGCACAAATTCAAGCTGATCCCAATGCTCCTGCTTCTTGTCACATGGTGTCATCTCAATCAGCTTGGCAACACTCGTGGCAACTGGCCATTTGCCTGAGCACATCAATGAAGATTCTCAACTTGAGACTTGCACATCATATTGCCAGGTTGCAGTTTTCCAGACAGCACACACAGTAGAGTATGGAGTGCTGGTGTCAGATGCCCTTTGTCACACTTCTCTATGGAGAGTCATGATAGCAGGACCTATTTGGCGTCACCACGAGGAGATGAAGAATCATCCAGACATCATTTCCCTGGAGACCACATTCAGATGCGAATCTGTCATGGTTTGGAGAGGCTAAACAAAAAATGCCACTTGTCATCATGCCAAATCCAGTATTGAACGCCCAGCGCTATTAGACTGAGATAGTGGAGCCATGCTTCACTCTGGAGGCTGCACTGTTTAAACCATGGTGGTGGACAATGCTCAACCTCACATCGTATAGGATCATAACCATGCAGTGGGCATCTAAGTGATGGAATGGCCTGCCAACAGACACAACTTAAACCAAATTGAAAATGTGTGAGATGTTACGGATCGAAGGCTAAAGCACATACATTTGTAGGCAGGAACAGTTGGAGAATTGGCTGATGCATTACAAAATATCTGGAACAACATCCCCCAGTCCAACAACAAATTCCTGATCTGCATCTGTTGTCACCAACGCCAAGCTGTCATTGATGGAAGGGGTAGTGTCATTTGTTACTGAAAATTTATTCAAGCCAATACAGGCATCAATAAAATCGGAATGTGTACTTTTTTCCCTGAAAATAATTTTCTAGGGCATCAAAACAACACAGGTGTGTGGCGCTTGCCGCTGCACTATCGTTAGCTGACTGCAAGCGAAATATGAAAGGTGCTGAAAGGACTACCTACCCCACTAGTGCTTTGGAATCGGTGAATGGCCAGTCTCTTCACAAGGACAATTTTAAGGTGCACACATGGCACCGAGGATGTTGCCAAACTGGAGGGGGTCTTAGAGGGAGCTTTTGTCGCGAAAAAGGAGGGATGAAAATGTATAAGCACATTTTTCCGCTTCAGAAGGTGTTTGGATTTCGTCAAATGATTTTGAACGGTACTTAGCAGTTCCAACCTGTATACCAGAGCAAGGATCACTGTCATGCTACATTCCACAAAAGTGTCACCACGTTCAATGGGGTGGCAGCCCCATTATTTTGAAAGGCTGAAATGGCCGGAGAGTGTCAGCAGTGTCAAAGGTTGTCTAGAACGCCGTCCTGTTGCTTATCACACTGAAAACTGCCGTTTACGACACCGAAATGGGTGGAAATTAATAACCCAAGGGAATGTATGGTTTTGTTCACGTGTGTTGTTATACCTTCTGAGCATTTTCGTGTCGATTCCGAGCCCTGATATATCCGAAATTTCGTCCTCGGCCACGCATAAGAAAATCTCATGATTTCGGTGCTGGATATCGCGATTCTGATTTCCGTCACAGAGTCTTCAGGAGAAGGGGGGAAATGCGACGATCTTCCCATGACGTGAGCTCAAATGTTTTAAATGGCTCTGAGCACTACGGGACTTAACATCTGAGGTCATCAGTCCCCTAGAACTCAGAACTACTTAAACCTAACTAACCTAAGGACATCACACACATCCATGCCCGAGGCAGTTACCGTAGCGGTCGCGCGGTTCCAGACTGAAGCACCCAGAACCTCTCGGACACACCGGCCGGCTGGCATGAGCTCTGGGCTTTATTTCGCTCATGTCGACATCTTGCTATTTGCAGCGTCACTGAGCCTGTGGTTGACGTCGCAGGGCACTACTCTTTTTGACCTTTACAGAAGAAGCCAAATTTCCAACTTCTGCGGCATATTGGGAAAAATGACGTGATTTGAAAAAAATAACATTTTAATTTTGTTGCGCAATGTAATGAATAGTGTGCAAGTTATGTTTTGTTTATTTTTGATATACTCAAAAAATAAAATAAAAATGGCTCTGAGCTCAATGGGACTTAACTTCTGAGGTCTGTAGTCCCCTAGAACTTAGAACTACTTAATCCTAACTAACCTAAGGACATCCATGCCCGAAGCAGGATTGGAACCTGCGACCATAGCGGTTGCGTGGTTCCAGACTGTAGCGCCTAGAACCGTTCGGCCATCCCGGCCGGCTTGGATATCCTCGAAATGAACACCTAGTATATATGAAACAAATTGAACAGTGGATATGAACTGGTATTAATGAAACTCGTTTGTAAATTCATTATATTGTCTGTAACACCTTACTGTTCCAGATACCAGTAAGTGAAAATCAGCGATCTGTATTATGTATTTCATATTGTAACGGTGTTTATGATAACATAATTTAATAATAAGTGGATGACAACTGACTTCAGTTGACTGCAAGCATCCTTTCTGCCTGCTTCCATGGATCTGAAAATGGATTTTAGTCTATCAAAACGGGAAATCATCTAGTCATCATACTACGATGAAAGCCATAAAGTTTGTAATATAGTATATTGTCAAGTCATAACCAAAATCAAGTCCAAATCACAAAGCAGGGTTTTCAACGAAGTACAACAATTAGTATTGAAATCACCTTTATTACTGACACCAATTCGCAGCTAGAACAGAACAGTACTGAGCTCTTGGACAGAGAGTGCTGCGATTTATATGTACAGACAGCTGATGTTCCATAATATGAAAACATTACAAACATAAGAAATGTCTAGAACTTTCCAAAAATGATAAATACTAAGTAAATAAATACTAAGTAACAAATAACTGCTAGTGGTCAGGTTTGAGCTAGCGACCTGCATGCGCCAGCCAGCGATACTAGCTGTTTCCCCAAACTGCACACACCACAGCTCATGATGTTGCTTCCCCAGCTGAAGAAACAGCGGCCTGCTAATTCAGAAGTTCTCATTAGACATTAGAGCCGCCTTCGTAACATCAGATACAGGTCGTGTCAGTCGTCCTCTGTATGGCTTTGTTGGCGGATCCTCTTCACTATGACAAGCATCGAAGGTAGCCCATACCATCGAACATGGACAGGGGATCACTGTAGCGAATATATGGGCTGCAGATGGGGAAATCCATCGATATAAGCGACTTTGACGAAGGGCAGATAATTATTACGCAGAGCCTGTGAACGAATATCTCGAAAACGGCGAAGCTGGTCGAATGCTCCCATGCTACTGTCGTGAGCATCTATGGAAGGATGTAGGACAGTGGAATATGTGGCAAAGTTGTAAATGTCTGGTGTTCACATCCTGGGTATGACTGAAAGACCTCCAACTCAGGTGTCCCACAGCTCACTGATGCAATCCAAACAAAGGGCATTATCAGCTCCTTGAATAAGTCGTGGGCTTCACCAATCCACTTGGCTGCCAAATACAATGAGCATTTCGCATGTGTGGGGACTATAGGGCCCTCAGTGCCCGAACCATCCCTGATCAATATGCTGTACCCAACATCCAAGAATTTATCCATTTTCAGTATCATAGACTGCAAGAAGACATACTTGCAGATACTGATGGTAACAGAGAATATTTCTAAAACTGCTATTATTACACCTTTTGGGCTATTTGAATTTTTTGCGTGCTATTCAACTGAGAAATGTGTCACAAACATGCAGGAGATTTATTGACTCCACAAACTCCCAGTCTGCTTTCCATACCTGGAGGATGTACTCATTATTTCATCACCACATCTGCATGAAGATCACTTAAAACAGGTTTATAGCACCCTGGGATGTTAGATGTACAATGGATACCAACAAATGCCACTTATGACAACAGGTCGTAAGATTTCTATGACACTTAATTTTGTCAGAGGGGATCAGCCCACCAAAGAAATGGACTGAATTGGCTCTGAGCAGTATGGGACTTAACATCTGAGGTCATCAGTCCCCTAGAACTTAGAACTGCTTAAACCTAACTAACCTAAGGACATCACACACATCCATGCCCAGGCAGGATTTGAACCTGCGACTGTAGCAGTCATGCGGTTCTGGACTGAAGTTCCTAGAAACGCTCAGTCATAGGAGCCATCTGGACTGAATTAATTCAGTTAACATATAGGCCCTCAACTTCCAAAGGAATTCATGGATTTTTGGGCATTATCAATTCCTGTTGGCATACGTGCCACAGGTAGTATCTATCCAAGCATCTCTCACCAACGCCTTTTCCATTACTAACATTAAGGGAAACCAAACTGATTAATGGGTTTTCAAATCTATTACTGAAAGCAGTGGCGTTGACTCACTCCTAATGCATAGCCCACATGTCTGCCTTAGCTGACGTTAGTGAAATCACAACTGATGCAGTTTTACAACAGAATGGTGTCCATCAACCACTACATTTTTTCTTCCACCGGTTAGAAGGATCCCAACGGTTTTGGTCAATGTACAACTATGAGCTGCTAGCGCTTTATGAGGCAGTGAAATACTTCAGGTAAGACACACAAAGCGGGTTCTGGTACACTTTTGGTATCAAATTGATATCAAATTAATTATACAAATTAATTAAATTGATCAATTAATTACTCCACCCCCTGATGACATCATGGATTTTCTCCAGCTGGCACGTGGATCCCTTCCTGTTCCTCCCCCCTCCCCATCACCTCCACTCCCCTCTCCTACCTCCCCCACAGCCCATCACACCCTTGAAAATGGTGGGAAATTAAAATTTATTGGCGGGATATCAAATTGTGTGTGTTCTCCTTGAGGTTTGGAGACCAACTGACCTAACCCATAACTTCACCACCAGAGGGTGCAGTTGGCCCTTCCTACTCCCCACTCCACGTTCCCCACTCCCCTCTCCACCTCCACTTGTGAGGAAGCTTTATTCTGTGCTCAGCTGCGGGATAGGATGTATATAAGCGTTTATTTTGTATGATGTGTTCAGTGGACAAGATGTCTGTGTTGGAAGAGGGAGAGTTTAAAAGCTATATTAGCTGTAATCATGTAGCTGAGGACTGTGTCTATAGATACCTGTGCTGTGTTTGGAGTGCGATGATACTGAGTGAATGTATGAAGAAGACAAACATGCTTCATGAAATAATGAAGATGCAGCCAAATGGCGATAAATAACATTTCACAACTCATGCTAATAAATGCTTGTGCTGGAACTGTAGACCATTTCAGAAATGTCCAGTCAGTCTTCCAAAGTGCAAGATGCAAGAAGCTTATCTGCTCCGGTCCAATCATCTGTGTGTGACATTGAGGAGATGCTGGTGATGAGCAGGGATGATTTTAATAAATGTACTACAAGCAAGCACGCAGCTGAGGAGAGCATCCATAGCTCCATACATGAAGTATGGAAAGGAAAGATAATGGGTGAATGGAAGAAGAAGAATACATTTCAGAAAATAATGAGGATGCTACAGGATGGAGCAAAGATGCATTTCGTAACTCATAGCGGTTACTGCTTGTGCTGGAACATCTGTTGAAATGCCCCATCAATATGTCTAAGAGATGAACGTCTGCAACAATCCAGATTGAATGAGGGTGTTCACAAAATTTCCACCAGAGGTGTCTTGAAACATGTCTTGACCCTCCACCAAGACCTGAAAATTGGTGGGGCTCAATAGGTGTGCAGGAACACCACATGTGGTCATGTGATCACTAAATCAGGTATGTAGGGTAGATGCAGCAGCTTGCCAGTCTCAGTCAGTCTCTGGAAGAAGAAGAACTATGAAGCATTGCCAGCAGCAGTCTAGATCATGTGGCACACCATGGCAGCTGACTAAGAAGAACTGTGAAATATATGCTTCACTACAATTACTTTTTTTTGTTCAACTCCATTCTCTTTCTAGAATGAAATATCCACTCTACAGCGGAGTGTGAGCTGATCTGAAACTTTCTGGCAGATGAAAACTGTGTGCCGGACCGAGACTCGAACTCGGGACTTTTGCCTTTCGCGGGCAAGTGCTCTACCAGCTGAGCTACCGAAGCACGACTCACACCCCATCTTCACAGCTTTAATTCCGCCAGTACCTCGTCTCCTACCTTCCAAACTTCACAGAAGCTCTCCTGTGAAACTAACAGAGCTAGCACTCCTGGTAGAGCACTTGCCCGTGAAAGGCAAAGGTCCCGAGTTCGAGTCTCGGTCCGGCACACAGTTTTAATCTGCCAGAAAGTTTCAGATCAGCGCACACTCCACTGTAGAGTGAAAATTTCATTCTAGAAGGAACCCCCAGGCTGTGGCTAAGCCATGTCTCCGCAATATCCTTTCTTCCAGGAGTGCTAGTTCTGCTAGTTTCGCAGGAGAGCTTCTGTGAAGTTTGGAAGGTAGGAGACGAGGTATTGGCGTAATTAAAGATGTGAGGACGGGATGTGAGTCGTGCATGGGTAGCTCAGATGGTAGAGCACTTTCCTGCGAAAGGCAAAGGTCCCGAGTTCGAGGCTCGGTCCAGCACACAGTTTTAATCTGCCAGAAAGTTCTATTTTATTTGTCTGTGTGGATGCTTATTGCCTCTTATTCATTGTGCAGTGGTGACCTCCAACCTGTCCACACCAGCAGCAGCCACAACCACTAGTTTGTCAGGGCCTACAGTGACCTCTGATGCGTCAGAACAAACATCAGCATCAGCACTATGGGATCCTGTTGCACAACTGGTCAGCATGCTAGAGCAGGAGAATGATGTGCTGTTTTCTATACCACTCAGAGATGAACACACCCAGCCTGCCCCTAACTTACAGAAGTGTACAGGTGGTCCTACCCTACATGGCACAGGTCAGTACTGGCTGCCAACATATGAACTATCTCAGAAGATTCCTATGCCAGTGCAAGAAGAGTGAGGTGTAGCTATTGTAGATGAGAGGCTACCAGTTCCACCTAGCATTCTAAAGCTTTTTGCTTCAATGTACAATTTAACATCTACAGGTTCAAAACGTTTAAATATTGGTATACTAACAGCTGTGGAAGCCAATGACTGGTGTGTATTGTCAGAAATTGAAAATGTACCTAAAATGTTAAAGTGCAGTTTACTGAGCTTGAATGGGATAAAAAGAAATGTGCTGAAGCTTATATCAATGAGCAGATGACTAATGAGTATTATCCAACTCGTACCCCACAAGACATTAACTGCAGTGCTCGCACTCTCTCAGCTACAACAGTGTCCTTATGATGACTCAGCACCTCGTGTGAACTCAGGGAACACAATCATTTATCTGCAACTCTCCACCATTGCAAAAATGCTTGGTCTAGGAATGGCATAATCCTGTGTGTTAGTAAGACTGAACAAATGGGTGCATTGTGTTAAAAGTATGTAAAGAGACATTATAGATTACCTCCAAGTGAACAGCATGTGTGCTGATGATTTACACCAGTGTATCAACAAAGTGCCAAAAGGTACTAAAGAACAACCAATTAGAGTTTGAGAGAAATCTAAGTGGAATTCCATTGATTCTGTACAGGAGTGAAGGTGGAGAAAGAACCTATTGATTTTCTATAACACTCTCATTACAACACCGCCCAGTCAGCAAAATGAGTGCACTATAGTGGCTACACATATTATTATTGTTATTATTATTATTATTATTACAAGTGTTCATTTTTCTAGAAAGCTCATTCCACACCAAAACCTGATGTAGTCAGTGTCATAGCAGGGAGGGTAAAGCATCAGGACTTTGTTGTAAGTGAGTGATCCCGTGATGATGTGTTAGAAGAAGAAGAAGAAGAAGAAGAAGAAGAAGAAGAATGGGGATCTATAATTGTGTGTCCATCCAACTGTGGTAAAACAAATGTACTCATGTCGCTTCTAATACATCCAAATGGAATCCATCTTAAGCATGTTTGTGGGTTCTCAAGAAAACTATTCCAACCAAAATACCAGCTACTGCAAAAGATACTACCTAGTGTATATGGCTTAACATACATGACATTCAATCAAGTCAGTCAAATTCCTCCCACCAGAAAAAGTAAAACCAAACACAGTGTCCATATTTGACAATGTTGCTGTGAAAATCCAAGATCAAATTCTACAATATTTCTGTTTTAGTCATCATGTGGGTGCCGATGTATTTTATTTGAGTCAGACATGTTCCAGACTCCTGAAACAGTTGGTGAAGGATCATGCAGGTCTCATTATCACTTCCAAACAAGAGAATTTGAATTTAAAATATATATATCGGCTGCATGTAGGTACCAACATGTCATTCAATGATTTTGTAAAGATATGCACAGATTGCTGGAGTCACACACAGTAGAGGTTTCTAGTTATTGATAAATCAAGAAAACTGAATTATGGTAGGTATAGATGGAACGTCCAGGAGTTTCTACATACATAGCTATGAAAAAGTGACGAGTATGTTAGTACACACTGCACCATGGACAAGTTCGCACGTATGTCAACCAGACAGCCTGAGAGAGGTGTGCATACATGCAGAATGCATCTGCACTTAGATGGAAAATTTCACTCTCTCATACATAAAGTTAGGGAGTTAGAGACATATTTCCAGACCTTTCTGAGACTGAACAATGAATTAGATGCAAGAGTTAAGGAACTAGAGACATACACCCACAACATTCTGAGAAAGAAAGTAGACGACCTAGCTGTAAGGGTTGGTGGAACTGAAAAGAAAGTATATGATTTAACTATACAGGTTGAGCTAAATGTATAAAAGGTGCAGCCTGTGAAGCAACCAGCTTAGTATATAACTAGATGTCAACTAAGAATAAGGTCTTCACTGCAAGGAAGGCTGTTAGAGAGAAACTATTACTGCTAAGGTTAGGACATTTGGATCGAGAGCAGACACTGAAAGAAACCATTAAACCATTTACTGGACCTCTCAATGAACTCTCAGTGGAATTGCACAACAATGATGATGATGCTATTGGTGGCTTTATTAATTGTCAAAGCGATGCAAGGGTAGACAAAACATTTGGTATAACTGGTGAAAAACCTTACCTGTTGGGAACACAGCCTATAAGTTTGAATGAAAAAACATTGTAGATAGGGGTTAGGGAATTTCAAAGAACACCAAGTCTGCTGAACCTTAATTTCCAAAAACCATCAAAAAAAGTCAAATTTTCACCCAAAGATCTGGAGATGTATAGTGAAATAATACTATTGACAGGAAAGCAGGAAAACAGTGTTGTGTGAAATAAAGAGACATCATAAAACCATTATTATTAGATGGTCGGTGTAGCTGTGCTGATGATATTGACATGCAGCATAAAAGAGTTAGCAATCAGCCCCCTCAGAATATATGTATATATGTCAATGATCCAAATGAGATAATAGATCAACTATGACTGCTCATGAAATTAGCTGCTGCAGGCAATATTGCTCATTCGATTGACATTATCTCAATAATTTCAGAGCTTAGAGAGAGAGGTATAACTGAATGAGTATGAAGCTAGTAGTTCAAAAACTGCACAAACCAACACGCAGAACATGCCCTCATAGGAATGTTATGATTAAGGGTTTGGATGAGTTATGGCAGGCTGATCTTGTACATATGAGGGAGTATTCACATGAGAATAATGGATTCAAATATACACACATCAAAAAAAGTTTTGCATCATCCCAGTTCCCAGAACAGTGATTGTGCATATTGTATCAGAGACACAGTCCCTTTGATTGTTCAGAGATGTCACTAAACCTGCCCAAGCCAGCCACTGTGGCTGAGTGGTTCTAGATGCTTCAGTCTGCAACTGCACGACTGCTACGACCACAGATTCGAATCCTGCCTTGGGCATGGGTGTGTGTGAAATCCTTAGGGTATTTAGGTTTAAGTAGTTCTAAGTTATAGGGGACTGATGACCTCAGATGTTAGGTCCATAGTACTCAGAGTCATTTGAACCATTTTGAAACCTGCCCAAAGATATAAACAACCATGCATGAGCAGTGCCTATTAGATGCAGAGGGTCCAACAGCTGATCGTGTTGTCTGTAGTTCAGCCATGCCTTGCTGGTCAATACTGCGTTTCAATTGTGTTCACTTTATGACAGAAAGTGCTCTCAACAAGGTAAGTGTCCTGGCATCTCAGAGTAAACCAAAGCCATGTTGTTCAGACATGGAGGAGATACACAGAGACAGGAACTATCAATGCCAGGCCACCCAAGGGCTACTACTCCAGTTGATGACCATTACCTATGGATTATGGCTCAGAGGAACCCTGACAGCAACGCCACAATGTTGAATAATGCTTTTCGTGCAGCCACAGGAAGTCGTGTTATGACTCAAACTGTGTGCAGTAGACTGTATGATACGCAACTTCACTCCCAAAATCCATGGTGGGGTCCATCTTTGAAACTGCGACACAATGCACCACGGTACAGATGGGCCCAACAGCTGAATGGACCACTCAGGATTGTCATCATGCTCTCTTCACTGATGAGTGTCGCACATGCCTTCAACCAGACAATCATCAGAGGCGTGTTTGGAGGCAGAACGCCTTAGATACACTGTATAGCAAGTGCAGCAAGGTGGAGGTTTCCTGCTGTTTTGGGGTGGCATTATGTGGGGCCGATGTACATTGCTGGTTGTCATGGAAGGCACCGTAATGGCAGTACGATACGTGAATATCATACTCTGACCAATAGTACAACCATATCGGCAGCATATTGGCGAGGCATTTGTCTTCATGGATGACAATTTGCGCCCCCATCATGCACATCTTATGAACGACTTCCTCCAGGATGACATCGCTCGACTAGAGTGGCCAGCATGTTCTCCAGACATGAACCCTATCAAACATGCCTGGGACAGATTGAAAAGGGCTGTTTGTGGATGACGTGACCCACCAATGACTCTGAGGGATCTACACCGAATCGCTGCTGAAGTGTCGGATAATCTGGACCAATAGTGCCTTGATGAGAGTTTGGATAGTATGCCACTATGAATATAGGCATGCACCAATGCAAGAGGATGTGCTACTGGGTATTAGAGGTACCGGTGTGTACAGCAATCTGGACCAGCACCTGTGAAGATCTTGCTGTATGGTAGTACAACATGCAAAGTTTGGTTTTCATGAGCAATAAAAAGGGCGGAAATGAAGTTTATGTTGATCTCTATTCCAATTTCCTGTACAGGTTCCAGAGCTCTTGGAACCAAGTTGATGCAAAACTTTTTTTGATGTGTGTATTTTAATGATTTTGATAATACTACAGATCTACCTGGGCATTACCTGTTAAAACAAAAATGGGGAGAAATGTTGTGGAGATGTCTGAGAATTTGTCGCAGACAGTGATGAATGGATACCCTGACAAATTCTAAATTGACTATGGTGGAAAGTTTAACAATAGGTATTTCAAGATTGTGATGGAGTGGTATGGAATACATCACTACTCAATCATCACTATACTTGAAGGTGAGTATCATGGAACGTGATCAAATGTGGATACATTTTAATCTTTGTGATACATATAAATGGAACTTATCCTCCCAGAAATAACTGGAAAGTATAATCAAACGAAACAAAGTATGATAAAAATGAGACCAATTGGTGTCCATGATAATGGAATCATGGATATGGTGTGCTATCATATGATCCACATAAACACAAATGTAATGTGGGTTATTTGGTATGTATCTCAAAACCAAAGACAGCATTGGAGGAGTTGTGCCTCCCAAACTGGTCAAGTGAGATATTCACAGTTTCTAAACTGCAGAAAACAAATTCCAGAACTTACATATTAAAGGCTACCAGTGGCATGGACATTTCAAGATGCATTTACACCAAGGAAATGCAGAAGAGTGCAGAACTACATGTAACTTCCTGGTAGATTAAAACTGTGTGCCCGACTGAGACTCGAACTCGGGACCTTTGCCTTTCGCGGGCAAGTGCTCTACCATCTGAGCAACCGAAGCACGACTCACGCCCGGTACTCACAGCTTTACTTCTGCCAGTATCTCGTCTCCTACCTTCCAAACTTTACAGAGGCTCTCCTGCGAACCTTGCAGGACTAGCACTCCTGAAAGAAAGGATATAGCGGAGACATGGCTTAGCCACAACCTGGGGGATGTTTCCAGAATGAGATTTTCACTCTGCAGCGCAGTGTGCGCTGATATGAAACTTCCTGGCAGATTAAAACTGTGTGCCCGACCGAGACTCGAACTCGGGACCTTTGCCTTTCGTGGGCAAGTGCTCTACCATCTTTTTCTTTTCGTCTAATGGATTAGCAGTCCAACGCCTTAAACACTTTTTTTTGCGTAAGAGGAGCAACAAAAACGCGCATTTCCGGTACCGGGAATCGAACCCGGGCCTCCTGGGTGAAAGCCAGGTATCCTAGCCACTTTTTTATTTTTTTTATCGAACCCGGGCCTCCTGGGTGAAAGCCAGGTATCCTAGTCACTTTTTTTTTTTTTTTTTTTTTTTTTTTTTTTTTTTTTTACAATCATCCATATGAAGGAGATAGTAACTGAAAATTATCGCGGCTCCATTGCCTTGTGGTAACAGAAATACGGCAAAGAAGTGAAAGGAAAAGTGAAAATCAATTTCTTCTAAAATTAAATAAACAGTGTTCTGATCTCTTCGAAATTGAAAGAGAACGAAAATATTCCCCGGAACAGAAAAACTGAATTTTCTTCTTCTTACGAGATGAAGCTTGAAACTCTTGCCAATCGATTACTTCAGTATGGTTGTAACTTGGGAGTCGGTCAACATGACACATTATTCGCCTTATAGATGGTCCGCCTTTTCCTGGAGTGAGTATCTGCTGAACGTTCTTTAACATGAAATTCAATCAATTGACCTGTTAGTCTCTTTATTTTACGTCACAGTTTTGAGCAGGTAGTTGGCGAAGTTATCCTTGTAGTTTTGTGTTTTCATTGGCATATGGTGCTGAGTTGTAAGATAGACCCAGAAGTCTTCTTTACTGTTTTCTTCTTTTGTAAATAAGTAGTGTACTGTAGCGGCTTTTAACCAGTTTAGTGCGTTCCTTCTCGTCCGTGGGTACGGAGTATCATCCACCGTTAGAAAGGCAGCAGGTGTTGTATATCTGGCAGATGTTCTGCTGATGAGCGCTAACTTGTTCGTGATATATGCCCATATATCTTTTACTTTGTCGCACACAAACCTGTGTTCATCAGTATCGATTAAATTACACGTGATGCACAAAGGTGATTCTGCGAGGTGTATGTTATGTAGTTTGGAGTTAGTGGCCAATTTTCTGTTAACTGCGAAGTACCAAGTGGCTTTCATTGCTGACGGCAAGTGCGGACAATGGATGTTCTCCCAGATTACCTTCCAGTCGTAAAAGTTGTATTTGTCTTCGATGTTATTTTGCTTCTTATCTTTCATGAGTTCCTGGTACACGCGTTTCACTGTCGTCATTGCTTGTTCGGGGATCCTTGTTTGTGCATAACTGTACTCCAATAAAAACCATTTTAAATGGTAAAGTCCGTTTGGAATATGTTGCACCGTGATGGGTGGACTGAGGTCGGCCGGAGCTATCTCAGTAAGCAGGTGAGCAGCCAGACTATCAGCTGAGTGCTTCCATTGGTGGAAAGTTTTTGATATGTATCAAGCTTGCGCCTTCTTTCCAACATCGACAAGATTTAAGCCACCATTTTTTGTGGCCAGCGTTAAGGTGTCAAACTGAACTTTAAAAATGTGGTGATGGCTGACAAACTGTCCTAATGCTGACATAATTCGTTTTGCAGTGAGTGCAAACATTGGCAAAATTTGAGCGATATAATTGAGTTTTGAGGTGAGGTATACATTTGCGACCGTGACTTTCTGAATTTCATTTAGTTTTCGTACACTGTCTTCCCGTATGCTGGCACGAATAGTCTGTAGAAGCTTTCTGTAGTTGGTTGTAATTGTGTGCCGGATATTACGCTGAAAATCAATTCCAAGACACTTGAAGATCTTCAGCTGACGTAGTTGCCTGTGAGGGTGCATTCCTAGGCCGCGGCCAATATAGAATATTCCAGACTTTGTCCAGTTTAGTTGTGCACCGGACGCTTGCTCATATTGCCTGATCTGTAGTGCGGTTTCCACTTCAGTTCTATTTATGATAAAGAAACCGACATCGTCTGCATACGCCTTGCACAATACTCGGGATCCATGTATGACGATGCCCTGTAAACTTTGCGTCAGGGTAGCTAACAAAGGCTCAATGGCAATCGCAAAAAGCGCCATGGACATTGGGCAGCCCTGCCTGACGGAACTGGCTATCTCTATTGCTCGGGTAGGCTGGCCATTGATGATGATTCTGGATAAATTAGTCGCTACCATCTGTTGTATAATGGCAACGAACCCAGGTGGAAAACCCATCGCAGACATGGTACGAAAGTGATACTGGTGGTTTACCCTGTCAAAGGCTTTGTCGAAATCCAAGGACATGATGGCACATTTCAGTTTACAGACTTCCGCAATACAGATTAAATCACGGTAGTCGCACAAAGTCTGTTGAATTTTTCGATCCTTGCCCACGCTGGTCTGGTGAGGGCCAATGATACTAGTCATTGTAGATTTAAGCCTTTGGGCCAATAGTCTCGCAAAGATTTTATAGTCGCTGTTGAGCAGCGTTATCGGTCTTAGATTTTTTACGTTGGCATCGCCTGAGTTTTTTTTTTAAATTAGAACGATTACGCCTTCACAGAAGCTGGTGGGGATCACGTTGTTGTGGTCTAGAAGTTCGTTACAGGTGCAACTGATCTTCGCCTTTATGGTGTTCCAGAATTTTTGATAGAATTCGGCGGGAATTCCGTCAGGTCCGGGGGATTTATTCTTAGCACTTTCCCAGATGACATATTCCACATCTTCTTCTGTTGCCACGGCTAATAGCTGTTCCGCGTCCGCGAGACTGACTCTGTTGCGCAAATTATTCAAAAGATCATCCTGCACTTGCACGTTGACTTCTTTTTTTGACATCAAGGTGGTGAAGTAGTTTAGCACCGCTGCTTTAATCTCTTTGTGCGTAGTCAGCGTTGCGCCATCCTCAGCAGTTAACTCCGTCAGAATTTTACGGGACCCTTTCTTACTTTCTTGGATCATATGGTAGACTGAGGTGAGTTCTTGGTGTGCAGTAGTCTGGACCCGCGACCTGACTTTGTAGCCTTTTAGCTGCGTCCTCCTTAGGGTTAGGATTTTGGCCTGGATTTTCTTAATTCGTTGACAATGCTCGACGGCCGCAGTGCCGAGCGTATACAGTTCCCGCAGACAATGAAAACAGAAATTGATCGTCCTGGGAAGCGAAAAGCTCTTTTCCCGTGCGTAGTTCATGAAACACCACCTAATTTTAGGTTTGGCGCACGTGAGCCACCAATCAATGGCTGTATTGTAAGAGGCAAATCTATGCTCACATTCTCTCCAGGTTTGGAGGAAGGCTTCTTGACACGCCGAGTCTTGTAGATGTGAAACATTTAATTTCCACAGGCCCCTGTATCGATACGTTCGTTGTCGGTCTAGAGTGATAGTACAGATGTATGCAGCACGATCTGAGAACGCCACTGGCCATACTTCTGACTGCAGAATGTTATTCCTCAAATTAGGTGTGACATAAATTCGATGGAGACGGCTTGCCGAGTGGGTCGTAATATGGGTAAACCCAGGTGCAGCCCCATGCTTGAGCTCCCAAGAGTCAATTAAGCGTAAGTCTCGTACAATTCGTTCCAGTTCAAGTGATTTGTTAAGATTTTGGAGTCTGGTCCTTTGCACTGATGACACAGTTAAAGTCGCCTCCCAAGATAACATTGTCGTGGCGGACGCCAAAGAGATGAACTATTTCTTCTTTAAAAAAATCTGCTCTTTGACGTCTATTACTGGAACCGGATGGGGCATATACATTAATTAGTCTGTTGTTATAAAAAGTGCCCGCAATGCCCCTACTGTTCGGCAATTCTGTGACGTCAGTAATAATGATACCTTCCTTGGCAATAAAAGCTGTACCTAGTTCACAACCGGCCCCAGGATTAGTAAGCTCATTATAACCTGGTATGCAATCAAGTCCGATCTCTGTTACTTCTTGTACAAATAAAATGTCTACATCAGCTGCATATAAAAAGTCTTTTAAATGTTGTACTTTAAAAGCGCTACGTACTTATTAATATTTAGAGTAGCAAGTCGATAGGCCTGTGGCGGAATTGTGGTTAACCAAACAGAAGCAATGCCTAAAATCCGTCCAATATCAATCATAAATAGCGCTGGAAAAGCAACTCACGTCGAAAATGCACTGTGGAAGCAATTTCAGATAACAAAAACATCTATTGACAGTCACTGTAAAGGCAGAGTTAAAAATATTCTCCGTTTGAAAATGGATCAGTCGCGAGTTCTTTTTGCGCGGTAGTTTCTGCCGAGGCGTTACCTTTCTCATTAATATCGTCGTCCTTGGGGACTGAAGTTATGGCTGTCACCGTTTCTGAAGTATCCATACTGTCTACTTCGGCATTGGATTCTGCATCGTCTGCCCAACTACACTCCTGGAAATTGAAATAAGAACACCGTGAATTCATTGTCCCAGGAAGGGGAAACTTTATTGACACATTCCTGGGGTCAGATACATCACATGATCACACTGACAGAACCACAGGCACATAGACACAGGCAACAGAGCATGCACAATGTCGGCACTAGTACAGTGTATATCCACCTTTCGCAGCAATGCAGGCTGCTATTCTCCCATGGAGACGATCGTAGAGCTGCTGGATGTAGTCATGTGGTACGGCTTGCCATGCCATTTCCACCTGGCACCTCAGTTGGACCAGCGTTCGTGCTGGACGTGCAGACCGCGTGAGACGACGCTTCATCCAGTCCCAAACATGCTCAATGGGGGACAGATCCGGAGATCTTGCTGGCCAGGGTAGTTGACTTACACCTTCTAGAGCACGTTGGGTGGCACGGGATACATGCGGACGTGCATTGTCCTGTTGTAACAGCAAGTTCCCTTGCCGGTATAGGAATGGGTTCCATGACGGTTTGGATGTACCGTGCACTATTCAGTGTCCCCTCGACGATCACCAGAGGTGTACGGCCAGTGTAGGAGATCGCTCCCCACACCATGATGCCGGGTGTTGGCCCTGTGTGCCTCGGTCGTATGCAGTCCTGATTGTGGCGCTCACCTGCACGGCGCCAAACACGCATACGACCATCATTGGCACCAAGGCAGAAGCGACTCTCATCGCTGAAGACGACACGTCTCCATTCGTCCCTCCATTCACGCCTGTCGCGACACCACTAGAGGCGGCTGCACGATGTTGGGGCGTGAGCGGAAGACGGCCTAACGGTGTGCGGGACCGTAGCCCAGCTTCATGGAGACGGTTGCGAATGGTCCTCGCCGATACCCCAGGAGCAACAGTGTCCCTAATTTGCTGGGAAGTGGCGGTGCGGTCCCCTACGGCACTGCGTAGGATCCTCGGTCTTGGCGTGCATCCGTGCGTCGCTGCGGTCCGGTCCCAGGTCGACGGGCACGTGCAGCTTCCGCCGACCACTGGCGACAACATCGATGTACTGTGGAGACCTCACGCCCCACGTGTTGAGCAATTCGGCGGTACGTCCACCCGGCCTCCCGCATGCCCACTATACGCCCTCGCTGAAAGTCCGTCAAGTGCACATACGGTTCACGTCCACGCTGTCGCGGCATGCTACCAGTGTTAAAGACTGCGATGGAGCTCCGTATGCCACGGCAAACTGGCTGACACTGACGTCGGCGGTGCACAAATGCTGCGCAGCTAGCGCCATTCGACGGCCAACACCGCGTTTCCTGGTGTGTCCGCTGTGCTGTGCGTGTGATCATTGCTTGTACAGCCCTCTCGCAGTGTCCGGAGCAAGTATGGTGGGTCTGACACATCGGTGTCAATGTGTTCTTTTTTCCATTTCCAGGAGTGTAGTTGGCTGTGGCCGTGTCGAGGTGGTTATTGGCGCTTCAACAGGATAGAGTTTGATCATGTGGTTATCACGGCCGGCTCGAAGTGTAGCTGACTGTTCGGGGCTCAGAGGTATAGCATCTGAGACATTGTCAAGGACTGATGGTAAATTAGCTGAGGGATGATCATGGTTTGTGCTATCAGATGCTTTTGCACTGAGTTGTTCACCTATCTATTTAGCCTTTTAGCGCATAACCGGTGCAATCTGTTCGGCACCCTGGTGGACAGCTCTCCGTTTTTTAGTTTTTCTGGGAGATGCACCCTTTTGTGGGCTTTTATTGTTACCTGCTGGAGATTCCCCCCGTGGAATAGCATCGTCCGGTGGGGACGCAGCCGTTTGCATCGCGGATGCCTGTTCTTCTGTGACTACGGCAGACGTCGATATTTCTACTGGTTTAGGTGGGCTCTGCTCCGGCGTTTCAGCAGTCTCCATTCGTGTCACTGTCGCAGGCAGTTCAGTGGTTTCACTAACTTCTGGGACCGTGGGTGTAGCCGAAAGCCCACGCGCCACGGCCACGTACGTTACAGGCAGTGTTGTCACTGCGGGGGTCGTGGCAGCCTCGCCGGTGGGCAGCTGCGCTACTCGCCTCTGCATGCATTCGGCTCGCACGTGACCTGTTGAGTTGCATGCTGCACATGTTCGAGGCTGATCATCGTACATTACTATCGCACGATACCCGCAAACCTGAGATACGACGGGATGTGCTTCTGCAGCTCGATTTTTCATTGCCGCACCCCATTAAGAACTGGAAATTTATGTGCACTAGAACAGCGTTCCGCAATATTGCTTATGATTTTACCGTATGGAAAAAGCACTGCTTTTATCTGTTCACTGGTTATTTCAAATGGAAGTTCAAGAATTCGAACAGTCCGTATTCCTTGGCCGGCATGCGAAACAGCAACTTCTCCCACATTTCCATCGCTATTTTAAACTTTAGGATACCACCACAAGATTCAACAATTTTCTCGCACATGTCTGATCTCGCTAATTTAACGAAAACGGTGCTACTGACAATCGAAAGATGTATCCCGATTATGTCCTCAAGTCCTATCTTGACTTCATCTTCTAGCCATTGTTCAATTTCGAAAGATTTAGGTCGGACAAAGTTTCTATCGAAGGTAAACTTGAGTGTATCTTTCCTACTCGGTTGAGACATCACGAAGTCGAGTTCATTTGCAGATAACACAAAAACACTGGTAGACACTGAAGCAAGCGCAGCGACTCACCACAAGTAAACAGCGACGGCGCAGCGCGCAGCGCAGCACGTCCGACCTCGACCGCGTCCGCCGGCTGACTGCCCATCTGAGCTACCCAAGCACGACTCACGCCCGGTACTCACAGCCAGTATCTCGTCTCCTACCTTCCAAACTTTACAGAAGCTCTCCTGCGAACCTTGCAGGACTAGAACTCCTGAAAGAAAGGATATAGAGGAGACATGGCTTAGCCACAGCCTGGGGGATGTTTCCAGAATAAGATTTTCACTCTGCAGCGCAGTGTGTGCTGATATGAAACTTCCTGGCAAGCCATGTCTCCGCTATATCCTTTCTTTCAGGAGTGCTAGTCCTGCAACGTTCGCAGGAGAGCTTCTGTAAAGTTTGGAAGGTAGGAGACGAGATACTGGCGGAAGTAAAGCTGTGAGTAGCGGGTGTGAGTCATGCTTCGGTAGCTCAGATGGTAGAGCACTTGCCCTCGAAAGGCAAAGGTCCCGAGTTTGAGTCTCGGTCGGGCACACAGTTTTAATCTGCCAGGAAGTTTCATATCAGAGCACACTCCGCTGCAGAGTGAAAATCTCATTCTGAGAACTACATGTGTTTCTCATAGAGAATGTCATAAGATGTTGAGGGAAAAGAGCACTAGTTAAATGGATTGATTTTCCTACATCACATAGCAGCTGGATTGAAACTCATGATTTCTTATATAATTGGGTGCACCGAGCACAACCAGTGCACTGGCATAACTTTCATGATTGGAGACACATTATAGGAGGTGGCTGTATTCACAACAAACTTCCCAACAAAGTAAAAATTGGGGGATATAATTACAATGGATCTCAAACAGAGCTTCAAAACACTTGGCTTGTGATGCTAAGGCGGTTAACCTGCTTGATGAGGTGTGTTTAGAACATGTTATTGCACAAGCAAAACATAAAGATCTCCGAGGATGTCATACTGCAGATCCAATTTTAGCTGATAAAGCCAAGACAATACATGCAAGAAAGGATATTGATATAGGATAGCACATTGCAGCATTTGTAGTTGATAAAATCATGCTGGTAAAATTAAGTTGTCTTTGAGTGTGAATTTCAAGCAAGTTATGAACACGGCACACCACTCACTGAAGAAGAAGAAGAAGAAGAAGAAGAAGGGGTGTTTCAAAATTTGTATCCTAGTGGAAATATATGCCGCTAAAAGTGCCCTGAAGTGTAAGGACTGACTAAAGCACCCAGCGTTCTGCCGATATCCAAGACATCAGGTGGAATTATCTCCTTCCTCATTCCTGCCCTCGCAGGTCTCTCTGTGATGGGTTCACTGGCTGGTGGTGCTGCAGCTATTGCCACAACAGTCAGGAATGCACATGATGGAAGCAGCAACCATCGGAAATGGGCTGCACCTGAAACCATACAAGAAAGTAATAAGTCTCTTCATAAATAAAAAAAATGCCTATTAGCTATCCTACTGCATAAATCACTTACAAAAATGGATCTGATCAAGTCTGTCAGGAGAAAATTCAGGATTTCCAAGATTCTGTGTTGTTTTTATGTGGGATGTATTACCAAAAAATATGTGGAAATCTGGAGAATGTGGAATAGTGAATTTAGATGTTGCTGGGGGGCCAGGAACCCACTGAGTGGTGTATTTTAAGAAAAATACAAATAACATCTACTATTTCAACTCATTTAAGACTTGCAGCCACCAGAAGAGTTACAACGATACTTCACCAGCAGAAGACGCATGTTCTGCAATTTCTGTTCCAACCAAGACTTTAATTTGTCTTGTATGTGTATGTTTATTGATCCACTCATTCATTCAATGTACAGAAGTGTACAACATGATATGGGACAAGTCAAACAAATGATGTGAGAACATATATAGAAATAGCACTGTTCCTTATAGTAAACATCTCACTGAAGATATATTACATATGTATTCATAATAACACCAGAGCAAGAATAAGTTCGAATAATGATATTGGTCAGAAAATACCTACTGATGTGGGCATTTGTGCATCATGTACCTCCTAATGTTTATGAAGAATCATAGATATAAGCAGATGTTTTAAGCATCCACCTGTCAGTTGAGGTTCACATGCAGTGTTGTATACTCTGACTTCAAAAGAGCAACCATCAGTATTATGCGCATATTACTTCCCACCAATTGATTTAAGCAATCGGAAATGCTGACTTGACTGGAGACCTACGACAGTATTCCGAATATCACAGAGACTAACAGCAAACTTCATATGGAAGTTAATGGTGGAAAACAAATTGTGGAAATAGAACATGGTGCATACACTATTGACAATTTAAATGAAGTTTTAATACACTCTGGAAAACGAATTTTGCTATGTACAAATCTTAATACACTCAAATCTGAAACAATGACAATGAGTGCAATGACTGACTTTAACCAGAAAGCATCAATAGAATGGCTACTGGGTTTCACAAAAGGACAGGTTTGAAGAAGTATCCTAACAAATTCTACAAATCCGATCAGTAAGTGAATATACTTCCTTCAGTGCTATCTGTGTCCAGTGTAACATTCCAACCAATTCTTATCTCAACAACAGATTGATTCATAGAATTTACAGAACCTTCCCACCAGTGGGAACAGGGTATAAGATTGTTGAAATTCCCACCAACACTGTTTACCTCCCAGTAAGAGTTCAGGCTTTGGAATATCTGAAGCTGAGTATTGTGGACCAGGACAACCAACTTGTTGATGTTTGTGGTGAATAAATTATTTAATGGCTACATCTAAAGCAGAACCAGCAGTGACTTTGAAAGTGCAGAGCCCCAGAAGCAGCAGTGGCTTTCAACCAGCTGGGATGTGTTGGAGGCCGAACTTTTAACTTGCTGAACCAGAAGCATTGGCAGTGAGCTTCACCCAGTCAGAGATCGCAGCATGTCCTCATAGTCAACAAAGACAGGATGGGTGTAAGGTATAAAACCAAAGTGCACATACACAGTGCAGCCCTTCACAACAGAGCAACAAGGTGATAACACAAACTTTAAGTTCCTTAAATCAGTAGGTCTGAAGCTGTGCAGTGACATCATTCAATCTAATTAGCCTGGTGGACTGTGACAAGTGTATTATATGCCAGGAATACTTCTCGCCTAAACCTTATGCATCAACCAGATTTAAAAAAACAAACGCTGATATTAGGACTGTCATCCAACACCAGGACACTTTCACCTTCCCAAGTTCTTAAAATGTGTGTCTCTGCTTCTCCCTCAGATTTTAACAATTTAGAAAATTCTGGGTTGTTCTTTGACGAGCCAGTCGATAGAATAGTGAAAGAATACAAGATATTTACTGGACGTGTACCTATAAAACTGGCTATGGGATTCTTTGATAACATGTGGTGAATTGGTCTTAATGTTGAATGGGAACTTATTCTGGTACATAGTGCAGTGGGTAACAACTGATATGTTCAAGGAGCTCAAGAGGAGAATGAGATCACCATCAATAAAATAATATGGAAAATGCAACACATAATTGTGTCAGATGACCAGTGTTTGAAGCTTTTAAAAGTTCTGAATGCTAGTGTATTTCTACCACTATCTTTCTATTCATGGGAGGTTTTCGAGTGCCCAGTGCTACAGACTGCAAGCATACAAACGTGGTATATTTAAACGTCTGTTCTACTTGCATTTCAGACCAATAGGAGAGGGAATGCAGAAAATGATTCCACCAAATTTAAGAATTGAAAGTTAATTAATGCCAGGGTGTACCTGAACTCTGAATTCTATCTGCATGGTAATTTACACCTGCAGTGGGATGAAAATGTATACAGTCTAGCATATAACATGTATGTAAGGTTCCATGCTTCACACAGGGAAGAGAGAGGATGTCTACTCAGTCCACGGAAATTCTAGGAGCTGGCACCAATCATCTTAACAGACTGCTCAAAACAGAATGATCTAATTAAATCTGGACCTATAGATGTATGAATTGAATTTGAATCTTTGGTAAATTTCCCAGAACACACTGCAGCACATGCTGTAGTTCTACATGAACATGTGATTAACAACAGCCCACTCACTGGTGTTGTGGAGCGAGCTATATAAACGAACAGGTGCTGCGCCATACTCACAGCATTCCACAATGGTATCTCAAGGTGTGAACATCATTGCAGATACTCAGGGTTTCTATGATGAGAGCATAGACAGTTCCTATTTAAAGATGTTGCATTCATAGTGTACACAGAAGATATAGGTATAATAGAAACATTCTCAACAAACATTGCATCATTGAGGTCTTTCAAGGCTGTGAAGTGTGCTAAAACAGGAAGGAGTGCAAAGTGGTTAACAAATTTATATCATGGAATTCACTGAGATGATCCTGGTATACCCTATAAAGATATGTTGACGCTTCTTTGATTACCCAACAACACAGATACCGTCATCTATGTGAAGGGGAAGGAGAAGATCACAGTGATGCATCAAATTTTCCTGTCTACTTTTATTCGACACCTGGAATTCTATGGGTGTCCTGTTCTCCATTGACTCAAGACAAAGAAGAAGATGTGTGAAAATACTGCTGTGTCTGCTTATGAACATGTAAAATTACTTTTTAGTTGGATGAGAAATAAATGAATTTTTATCTCATAATATGTGTGTGCTTTTTTTTTAAACTGATTTCACCCTGATCGATGTAGTTTTGTCCAGATAATGTGCCTGTGATTTTTCTCAAGCACTGGGTATATAATTTTACACATGTTTGCTATATGTCTTTGGAAATGGACATGGTCGCATGCTGTGTGCTCCCATAACCCAATATGGGGAGCACAATAGGTAAAGTCCCATGTCACCATTTCCTGTAGTTTGTTTTTCTCCATCTTAAACATCACTTCCCTCATGATTCAAACTAATGTCTTGTGCATCTTGCACAGCCATTATATACATTTATAAGGGTAGGGATTTGTGAAATAACAACAAAGACATATCATAATAAATTCATTTTTATTCCGAAATAAATATTTCTTTTGTTTCACATAATATCTGTTTGAAATGTTTCACAGGCATTGTTTTGGTTCAGATCACAGATTCAACGTACCACTGTTTGAAATATTTTGATTCACATCACAGATTTGTGGCTCAGATCACAGCTGTCTGCAACATTTTACAGACAGAGTTCTTTTGGTACACATCAAAGATTCAAAGTATCACTGATTGAAAAACTTTGATTCACATCACAGGTCCAAAGTAGCACTGTTAAAAATATTTTCACTCACGTCACAGACTTAAAATGGAATGGTTTGAAATACACTCCTGGAAATTGAAATAAGAACACCGTGAATTCATTGTCCCAGGAAGGGGAAAATTTATTGACACATTCCTGGGGTCAGATACATCACATGATCACAGTGACAGAACCACAGGCACATAGACACAGGCAACAGAGCATGCACAATGTCGGCACTAGTACAGTGTATATCCACCTTTCGCAACAATGCAGGCTGCTATTCTCCCATGGAGACGATCTTAGAGATGCTGGATGTAGTCCTGTGGAACGGCTTGCCATGCCATTTCCACCTGGCACCTGAGTTGGACCAGCGTTCATGCTGGACGTGCAGACCGCGTGAGACGACGCTTCATCCAGTGCCAAACATGCTCAATGGGGGACAGATCCGGAGATCTTGCTGGCCAGGGTAGTTGACTTACACCTTCTAGAGCACGTTGAGTGGCACGGGATACATGTGGACGTGCATTGTCCTGTTGGAACAGCAAGTTCCCTTGCCGGTCTAGGAATGGTAGAACGATGGGTTCGATGACGGTTTGGATGTACCGTGCACTATTCAGTGTCCCCTCGACGATCACCAGAGGTGTACGGCCAGTGTAGGAGATCGCTCCCCACACCATGATGTCGGGTGTTGGCCCTGTGTGCCTCGGTCGTATGCAGTCCTGATTGTGGCGCTCACCTGCATGGCGCCAAACACGCATACGACTATCATTGGCACCAAGGCAGAAGCGACTCTCATCGCTGAAGACGACACGTCTCCATTCGTCCCTCCATTCACGCCTGTCGCGACACCACTGGAGGCGGGCTGCACGATGTTGGGGCGTGAGCGGAAGACGGCCTAACGGTGTGCGGGACCGTAGCCCAGCTTCATGGAGACGTTTGCGAATGGTCCTCGCCGATACCCCAGGAGCAACAGTGTCCCTAATTTGCTGGGAAGTGGCGGTACGGTCCCCTACGGCACTGCGTAGGATCCTCGGTCTTGGCGTGCATCCGTGCGTCGCTGCGGTCCGGTCCCAGGTCGACGGGCACGTGCAGCTTCCGCCGACCACTGGCGACAACATCGATGTACTGTGGAGACCTCACGCCCCACGTGTTGAGCAATTCGGCGGTACGTCCACCCGGCCTCCCGCATGCCCACTATACGCCCTCGCTGAAAGTCCGTCAAGTGCACATACGGTTCACGTCCACGCTGTCGCGGCATGCTACCAGTGTTAAAGACTGCGATGGAGCTCCGTATGCCACGGCAAACTGGCTGACACTGATGGCGGCGGTGCACAAATGCTGCGCAGCTAGCGCCATTCGACGGGCAACACCACGGTTCCTGGTGTGTCCGCTGTGCCGTGCGTGTGTTCATTGCTTGTACAGCCCTCTCGCAGTGTCCGGAGCAAGTATGGTGGGTCTGACACACCGGTGTCAATGTGTTCTTTTTTCCATTTCCAGGAGTGTATTTTGGTTCACATCACAGATACAAAGGACCATAACTAATGCAGAGGTACTTTTTCCTTGCACTAGTACTAATACTAAATAAATTAGAACGAAACAGACAAAATCATGTACAAAACCAGATGGATCTACACATCCACACCAAACAGATGAAATAATTTACAATGAAATGGGCGGATCTATATACATCCACACTTAAAAACTAATCAGGCTGGATGGCTAGTGATAGGTGAAACTTAAAAACTATATCTATTTACATGACTCACATGGTGCACAAATGAATTTGAAGATGTACACGCTACACACAATGTGTACAAATAAATAACTATTTCAATGAATAGCAATAGAGATACGGAATTATTTCTTTCTATACTTTTTGCATTTCTTTTTAACTTTTTTTGTACATTTTCCCAGCACACACATTTTGTGTGCATAAAGATTTACACCACACACACACACACACACACACACACACACACACACACACACACACACACACAATTACTTTCACTATGATAAAAGAGTCATACTATTCTACTCTCTCTCTCTCTCTCTCTCTCTCTCTCTATCATTCTCTCCCTCTCACTCAGAGTCCCCCACCCCTTCTCTTGCTACAAGAGAATAGTGAGAGCGTGGGTGAGTTTCAATCCCATCATCTCAAATGACCAGACGGCAGCACAGTGTGCACCTCATGTCCTCTCAATCGAAAATTAGTTTGCTGTACCATGTGTAGCGACTGTGGTGCAGCACTGCAAACACAGCAGTACATATAATGCAAGTAGTCTTAGATAGAGAGGGGTCTCGATGCCATACAATGCACACCCTTTATCCCGCTCCTGGGTAGCACTCTACAGTGAGTAATTTGCATACATTTATGATTGCAGACCTACAAACTCTATAATCAGCAATCCATCCACCTCATCTTTCATAAGGCTGATAATCTTCTTCTTCTGTGGAACAATACCATGAGGATTATTGGCCATGTACATGTCAAATTCATTATCATGGTACCTCATTACTTCACATGGATTGCAGTTCTTCACCCAATAGATAAACCTATCTGTATCCACGTAAAGTAATTTAGAATCTACAAAATGAGTTTTCACAAACTCATAATGAAAGTGGTACATACGGAATTTGAAATTCACCAAACAGCAGTGATTTCTGCTTGGCGTGGCCATATAAGTTATTTACATCCAGGCACATTATGTAACTCAAAGCAAGGAATGCATTGAATCTGTCACTGATCTATAGGTTATTTGCCTTGGTGTCCCTACATATCTCTTGCTCAAAGAAATGAAGCATGTTAGGATCAGACAATAATTCAATGTTGCACTTTGTTTTCTTGAGCATTACATCCCAATACAACTCAGGTGTTGTGTAATAAAATGCAGATCCAGAGAATACGTGGTAATGCATAGATTCTTAAATTTCTCAAAAATATCCACAAGCAAGTGCACATATGTGTCCATGTAAAGCCATACATACTCTACTTATATGGGAAAACCCCCTTCCTAGTCACAAGTTGAAACTTTTCCTCATCATGAAATGGTGCTCATGTGATGTGCATATCATGCCGAGGTAGAGTTTCAACAAGTTTTTGGAGTGTTTCCTGCATAAAATATAGCCAGCCAAGGATGCAGATCATAATTCTTGGTATCATTTGTTTGGAAAATGAAATACATTTATTGAAGTTCTCAGGCCAGACACTGACAAGTGCTCACTAAGAAAGTGAGTGTCATACCCACTTAAATTATGGAAGAAAATGGGTGTGTGCCTTGGTAACTGATACTTCAGATTGCATGTATTGTGAGATGTGCCACAGAATTTTCCTATGCTATCGAACGATTACATCGATAGGTTGTGTGGAGAACCAAAGTGTTTAGGATCTTTGGTAGGGTTGACTCTGCCGCATGGAGCGCGGGCACGGGGAGTCTGGCTAGAGTAGGACGATGGAGCAGGTGTGTTGTGTGACGCTCCCACGACTTGCCGCGCTTTCAGGGTTTGGCAGCATGTAATTGCGCTCGACTTGCTATGATAGTTTCTGACACGGTGTCGCGGACGGGAAGCATTAAGATGTGCCAACATCCAGCTTCTGCAACAGCGACGGCCGACAATGAGTGACTGTCGCCACCTCCCCGATCGATGACTGCAAACCTTCAATCAACCAACAAGGAAGACTAAAAGCACATAAAGTTTTAGAACTGTATGGCAGACCTCAGCTTTTCAAACTGTTGCATCACAAAAATATAGCAACTTAGCATGAACCTTTGTTGCTCATTGTCCCAATTGCATTACCAAGTAGGGTCCCTTCCTTTTCTGGAATGAACCCGACTGTCGTTGAAATTCATACGCCAGCATTAAGGTAATATCATTCCATTTCACTATTTTAATTTCAAAGTTCAGTTAAAGTATTCATAGCTGGCTACAATATTTAGATTACACAAGCAGAAATTTAGAGTGCGAGTTTTGTTACCATATTTTAGCTTACCTGTGACTGCAGCTCAGCTTGGTACGTACTAAATTTTACTATTGTTAATTGTTCAGAAACATTTAATTCAAGTTCAAAGTTAAATCTCTTATTTCTAAATTACGTAGATTCAAGTAGCTTTTGAAATGATTGTTGAGGTAGCCCAAGACTAACCATACTTTTTTGAATTTCGGAGTGCTTCAGAAACAAAGTTCACTATTAATTTCAGTCACTAAATTAACTTTCAGTTTTCCAGTTTTATTAATTCTTTTGCTAAATTCAGTCAGAGTGTAGCGAAATTTATTTCTTCTGACAAACATTCAGTTTTCACACAACACGTGTCAACCTTCAGTTGTGACGCTTTTAGTGCTAATTATATGTGCATTAATCTTTCATTTTCAGTTATTATAGTAGTTGTCCATAGGACTGGCGACCGTAATTTTCCCCAAATCTCAAATATCTAATTAACACCAATTAATTGTTAACGTAATGACCACACATTTACTTTCTTTATTAATTTCACCCTTTTCTCAAAATTAATTTCCACCAATTTCATTTACACTTTTCCTTTCATTTAGATGTAACCCTTTCCTCCCTCTTCATCATCACCATCATCGTTTAAGACTGATTATGCCTTTCAGCGTTCAGTCTGGAGCATAGCCCCCTTATAAAATTCATTCATGATTCCCTATTCAGTGCTAACATTAGTGCCTCTTCTGATGTTAAACCTATTACTTCAAAATCATTCTTAACCGTATCCAGGTACCTTCTCCTTGGTCTGCCCCGACTCCTCCTACCCTCTACTGCTGAACTCATGAGTCTCTTGGTTAACCTTGCTTCTCCCATGCGTGTAACATGACCCCACCATCTAAGCCTGTTCACCCTGACTGCTACACCTATAGAGTTCATTCGCAGTTTTTCTTTGATTTCCTCATTGTGGACACCCTCGTGCCATTGTTCCCATCTACTAGTACCTGCAATCATCCTAGCTACTTTCGTATCCGTAACCTCAACCTTGTTGATAAGGTAACCTGAATCCACCCAGCTTTCGCTCCCATACAACAAAGTTGGTCGAAAGATTGAACAATGCACAGAGAACTTAGTTTTGGTACTGACTTCCTTCTTGCAGAAGAGAGTAGATCGTAGCTGAGCGATCACTGCATTAGCTTTGCTACACCTCGCTTCCAGTTCTTTCACTATGTTGTTGCCATCTTGTGAGAATATGCATCCTAAGTACTTGAAACCGTCCACCTGTTCTAACTTTGTTCCTCCTATTTGGCACTCAATCCGTTTATATTTCTTTCCCACTGACATTACTTTCGTTTGGGAGATGGTAATCTTCATACCATAGTCCTTACATTTCTGATCTAGCTCTGAAATATTACTTTGCAAACTTTCAATCGAATCTGCCATCACAACTAAGTCATCCACATATGCAAGACTGCTTATTTTGTGTTCACATATCTTAATCTCACCCAGCCAGTGTATTGTTTTCAACATATGATCCATAAATAATATGAACAACAGTGGAGACAGGTTGCAGCCTTGTCTTACCCCTGAAACTACTCTGAACCATGAACTCAATTTACCGTCAACTCTAACTGCTGCCTGACTATCCATGTAAAGAGCTTTAATTGCTTGCAAAAGTTTGCCTCCTATTCCATAATCTCGAAGAACAGACAATAACTCCCTCCTAGGAACCCGGTCATATGCATTTTCTAGATCTATAAAGCATAGATACAATTCCCTGTTCCACTCATAACACTTCTCCATTATTTGCCGTAATTAAAGATCTGGTCCTGACAACCTCTAAGAGGCCTAAACCCACACTGATATTCATCCAATTGGTCCTCAACTAATACTCGCACTTTCCTTTCAACAATACCTGTGAAGATTTTACCCACAACGCTGATTAAAGAGATACCTCTGTAGTTGTTACAATCTTTTCTGTTTCCATGTTTAACGATTGGTGTGATTACTGCTTTTGTCCAGTCTGATGGAACCTGTCCCGACTCCCAGGCCATTTCAATTACCCTGTGTAGCCATTTAAGACCTGACATTCCACTGTATTTGATGAATTCCAACTTAATTTCATCCACCCCAGCTGCTTTATTGCACTGCAATCTATTGACCATTTTCTCCACTTCCTCAAATGTGATCCAATTTCCATCATCATTCCTATCCCATTGTACTGCGAATTCTGAAACAGTACTGATCGTATTTTCACCTACATTGAGCAACTCTTCAAAATATTCCCTCCATCTGCCCAAGGCATCCACAGGATTCACCAGCAGTTTTCCTGACCTGTCCAAAATACTTGTCATTTCCTTCTTACCTCCCTTTCAAAGACTGCTAATTACACTCCAGAATGGTTTTCCAGCGGCTTGACCCATAGTCTCCAACCTGTTTCCAAAGTCTTCCCAAGATTTCTTCTTGGATGCTGCAATTATCTGTTTGGCTTTGTTTCTTTCTTCAACATAACTTTCTCTGTCTACCTGAGTTCTAGTATATAGCCATTTTTGATACACCTTCTTTTTCCTTTTACAGGCTGCCTTGACTGTGTCATTCCACCATGCTGTTTGCTTCATCCTACTTTTACACACTACTGTTCCAAGACATGCTTTAGCCACTTCTAGTACTGTGTCCCTGTACCTTGTCCGTTCCTTTTCCAATGACTGTAATTGACTACATTCAACTAACTGGTACCTTTCTGAGATCGCTGTTATGTACTTGTGCCTGATTTCCTTATCCTGAAGTTTCTCCACTTCCTCAAATGGGATCCTATTTCCATCATCATTCCTATCCCCTCCTACATATGGACCTGACCTCCTGCACTTTCGGCCTCACAATCTCAATTTCACTGCAGGGTAAATAATGATCAGTGTCATCAAAGAATCCCTTGAATACACGTGTGTCCCTCACAGCCTTCCTGAATTCCTGATCTGTTATTATATAATCAATGACAAATCTGGTTCCCCTGCCTTCCCAAGTATACCGGTGAATGTTCTTATGTTTAAAAAAGGAGTTTGTGATTACTAAGCCCATACTGGCACAGAAATGCAAGAGTTGTTTCCCATTCCTGTTGGCCTCCATATACTCTCCAAATTTACCGATAACCTTTTCACACCCTTCTGTTCGATTTCCAATCCTGGCGTTAAAATCACCAATGAGCAGAACACTGTCCTTGTCCTTTACTCTAACAACTACATCACTAAGTGCCTCATAAAACTATCCATATTATCTTCATCTGTCCCTTCACAATGCGAATATACTGACACAATCCTAATTTTCTTGCTAGACACTGTCAAATCTATCCATATCAGTCGTTCGTTTACATACCTTATTGCAACTACGCTGGGTTCCATTTCTTTCCTGATGTAAAGCCCTACACCCCATTGTGCTATTCCAGCTTTGACTCCTGACAGGTAGACCTTGTATTCTCCCACTTCCTCTTCTTTCTCACCTCTTACCCGAATGCCACTAACAGCTAAAACGTCCAGCCCCATCTTACTTGCAGTCTCTGCCAGCTCTACTTTCTTCCCAGGGTAGCCCCCATTGATATTAATAGCTCCCCATATCATTACCATTTGTTTGCCAAGTCGTATCTTAGGAGTCCCTGGTTTGTCAGTTAGAGGTGGGACTCCGTCACCTCCAAAGGTCCGAGGCAGTTTGCTCTGATTGTTGCCAGCATCATATTTAAAGTACCATGGAAGCAGGTTGCTAGCCTTACTTGGCACGAGTCCCATTGGGTTTTACCCCTAACGGTTGAGGGACTAACCGGTGGATTTGGTAGTCTTTGCCGCATGAGCACAAAGGTGACCAAGACTCAGAATATGTCCGAGATGCCCAGCCTTATTCCAAAGAAACTGGTATCCCGACTGTCGGGACCACTTACTTGGCCACTCATACATTGCCCGTGGTTCATGAACTAGGAAATGACTACAGGAACCCACACCACCTCCCTCTTTACCGACAAATTAACTTTGGTGACGATTGCTTTCCCCAAATTTCCATTAGGTACACGCGGTTTAATTTTTCACTCTCATTGAGATCGATAAGTGAGGGCCAGGTTACACGTGGCGACCTGGTGACAGGACAATCTTCGGATTTGAGGTTGTTCTGAACACGAATTTCGCATTGTGCAAATCTCGTAACAAAGTACTGGTTACGAACAGGTAGTTACGTCAGCGAGAATAAGTAGTGGGAGGAATCCTAATTAGATTTGAAATTTGGTATTTATATTGAAAATTAGTAAAATGAGTGAAGGCAACCATTACCAAAATTTGGTAGACTTGGATACGGAACAATCGGTCGAACAGTGGGAAACGAGCACCGCGGAACCCATTGTTCAGGGGCAGACAGCTAGCATGAAAGACGCGACCGCCGAAACGCAACAAAGAGCAGAAATGGAATTCCAAACTTTAGAAAATGTTTCGGAATCGGAAGTGAAAATCAAATTTGAACCCCTTGATGACAAATACGGGGGGACAATTAAAGAGGCACCCCCTACGGAAGTAAAACTGCTGGTTTCAGGGAATTTAACTGATTTATTGAATGTTTTGATTAACGAAATTAAGGCTCAGTCTAGCAAGATAGAAACTCAATCGGCAGAAATTGAAGCTCAGTCTGCCAAGCAAGAAGCTCAGTCTGAAACAATTGACAGGAAGCTAGACAATCAGAACAAAGCTATTAATGTTGTAAACAACAATGTTGGAGTTGTTAACACAAAAGTTGATAAAATCAAAGAAGATATTGTTGTAATTTATACCGAAATCGGTAATCTTAAACAGGATATGATAGACGTTCAGGTCGAAATTGCGAGCATAAATACTAGTTTTGATTCCGAAATTAGCAGAATGGAGAAAAGTGTAGGAGAAGCAGTTGCTCCGATCATCGAGAATAAGGTGACGGAACAAATTCAATTAGTGAATAAACAATATCAACAGAAGGTGTAAACTTTAAAGGCTTTAGTGTCCGAAGTAGATACTAAAGTGAGGAAGCAGGCTAATACCTGCGAAGAGAAAAAGACGGAAGTGGAAACGCTTGCGACAACCACTTGCCAAGTAATTACGAGAGTTTCGGAATTAGAAAAGAAACTTGACGAAAAACAGAGCTATGTGCCAATCTGTGCACATAGTTCGGAATTGTTGACGAAAGAGGAGCGGTTTGACCCCTTGAAAAAAGGCGGTGTACACGCGACATATTTCATTAAAAATTGTGAAAGAGTTTTACCCAGATCATGGGCTAATGAGAGAAAAATTAATGCGGTTATTGACGTGTTGGCTGGTGATGCCAAGCGTTGGGGCTTAAAGCTCAACATTACGAACCTGACTTTTCACGAGTTTAAAAATTTGTTTCTAGCTGAATACTGGTCAGAGCAAAAACAACAAAGTGTCTGGCGCGAATTTGTCATATCGAGGCCTTTCGATGCGAATTCGCGTGGCTCGGTGAAGGAGTTTTGTGAGGGCTGGATCCGCAAGTTGGAATATTTGCGTGATCGCCGCACGGAATCCGAAATAGTCTGGGAACTCTACAAGAAGCTTCCAGATGATACAAAACGCTACGTAGGAAGCAATTACAAGACAATCAATAATTTCCTGGAAAGAGTTGAGGACGAGGACAATTGGCGTAACAATCGCGACAGTGGTAGAGGCCGTGGTAACAACAACGGGTGCCACAACATCCACAACAACGATAACCATGGGAATAATGCATACAGCAACCATGGCAGCAATAACAATAATGGTTCGGACCGTAATAACAATCGGTACAATGCAAATAATAACACCAATGACGGAAACGAGTATCATACTAACGTGATACGTGCTTCACAGAATAGTAATAACGCGATAGGGCGTGATAAGCCGCCTCAGCAGCATCCGGGGAGCAGATCTGCTGGGACGAGACAGGGAAACCAATACCCGCGACGGTGAGGGGCCGACCGGGCGTGGAGAAATTTTGGCGGCCCAATAACAGGAGAAAACCGAGGTGTCGTCGTTATGAAAATTCCGTATGGAATAATCAACGGCGGGAGAGTGAGCCAGTGTTAGGAGAAAGGAGTGCGCCCACAAGTAGTAGATCAGCTGTAGACACGGCAGCAGAAAATACATTCACTGTCAGTGAGAACAATTTAAGTAGCGTTCGGGAAATCGATTATAAAGTGGCAGCTGTAACACCCACAGCGGAACTGGAGATTGAGTTTAAGAATGATTCGCAAGTGTTGAGAGAAGATCAGATGTCGGATAACATGTCCGTCATCGAGCGAGGGAGCGAGGGGATGCAGAGAGGGATGAGGTCTGGTTAAGGCAGTTCGGTCGCTTATACGACGAACTAAGAGATTATAGGGGCCTCTACGGGAGAAGTGTTCATGGAGAGCGCGGGCAGGATTTGCCGCGTCTCGTACCGCAGGAAGATAGTGTTTGTGAAGTGATAGAAAGTTCTGGCCCTAACCGGCAGACTTTACCAGAAATAGTTGATGTTAATCGGGAGCACGAGCAAGATTCGTCGTGTTTCGTCCCGCAGGAGTTGGGTGTTGAAGTAGTAACGGAAAGTTCTGGCCCTAACCGGCAAACCTTACCGAAAGTTATAGTGGTAAAAGTATCCGAACCATCCGACGCAAAACTCCAGTTTAAACATTGCGTGAGTATTACGGAGAAAGATTACGAGAATTTTAGCGATAGCCGGACACGATTGGTAGAAAAGCACGTAGATCACAGCGTGTATGAGGTTAGAGCTGACGTTATACGCTCGGACGGTAGCAGTGTGGGCTACGCAGATGCAGAGGAAGTAATTGCAGATGCTACTGGGCACATTCCTCCAGGTAGATTGGCAGATGAGATCAATCTGGCCAAAGAGGAATCAACGAAGGTGACAATTAGTGAATTGATAGCAAAGCAACTCTCACTAGTTGACGAGTTACAGGAAGAGGTTTCGGTATTGGAGGCGAAGCTACAGACAAAGCCTCAGGTCAAACGTGTTGAAATTAAAATTGTATGTGAACAGAGGCTGAAAAAGCCACCAGATAAGGCGGATTTAGGATCAAAGCCGGATGGTTTTTTCTGGAATGACCTGGGTACAGACGAGGATTTATTATGGGAAAATAAAGAAACAGTAGAGGATAAGTGTAGACAGATAGTAGTGTCTGTTAATATGCATGGCCTACAACTAAACGTGTTGATTGACACCGGTGCAGAATTGAGTGCTGTATCTGGGAAAATATTTCAGTTACTGAAAGACAGATCTGGTATCGTAGTTATGCCAGTAACAGGAGTGAAAATTATCGGTGCTACTGGGAAGGCCAGTAAACCGGTCACAAAACAGATTTTTGTCAACTTCGAGATATGTGGGGCACGATTTGAACAAGAGTTTGTCGTCGTGCCAGACTTAACTACGGAAGTAATTTTCGGGTTAGATTGGCTATTAAAGTACCGTGCAGTGATTAATTGTGAAAGCAAAACTTTGACATGTACGTCAAAAGATAAAACAATAATAGTTAGCTTTGACGAGTCAGGAGATGGTGTGCATAGGCAGTACCAGCCTATACACATTGTTAACTGGCCGGATGCCATTGGTGTAGGTATGAATTTGAACTACTGTAACGTGAAGAATCTCGACATTGACAATAATGTAGGAAGTGAATTGGAAAGTATTGTAGACAGTGTGTCAAACGTAACACACGAACAAAGACGAGACCTGTATTAAGTAATAATGAGGAATAAGAGTGTGTTTTCAGACAAACCGAAACTTGTGGAAGAGATAATCAAATACCCTCCACGGATTGACATTACCATTGGTGTGAAAAAAGATCGTTTGCGAAAAATAATGAAGCTAAAAGCCGATTCTCGCATACGTTGTAATGACGCTAAAGCGCGTTTTGCTAAGTTTGCAATCGGAGACTTAGTACTTGTAGAAGCTCATCAGAAATCGAGCGAGATAGACAATGAAATCTCTAAATTTAAGTTTGTTTATAATGGACCATATAAAGTCGTTGGTATACCTCACACAAATGCTTATTGCTTAGAGTATCCAAGCTCTGGAAAACTATTGGGTATACGCGAACATTGTAGACTTGAAATTATACCAATCTAGGATTGATTAATATCACAGAATGGGTAATTTGTGCAGTATGTAAATATAGAGTGTAAGATTTAAGAATTTGCTAGATCGCCATGATTTTGCCTGACCAAGAGGGCATTAAAGATGTTGTAATTAATAAGTAATTAATTTTGACTAAATGATTTAAGAGTAACTGATCATTAATCAATTGAAAAATCCAAGCTGCTAGTTTAAGTTTTCAGCTGAGTTACAGTACATTAAGGAATGTAAATATGATTTTGTAACTAGGTGTAAGATTTCATTAATATGCGATTTACTAGTCATTGCCGATGTACTTACACGCTGTTTTAAGTCTCAGGCTAGTAAATGCGTGTGATAATGGACAGTGTTGAGTTATCCACTGTGATAGTGTTACTGGACTCCTTGAGATTACTCGGTAGTGAGTTTTTCTGAAATAATTCAGTGAAACGGACGTTCTGGAATTGCCGTTACACAGGCGAGTGAGATCAAGCGTGCCGCACAGGCGGGCGCAACAATATTGGCGAGGCGGAGCCGCTGTCGACTCTTGTGCCGCTCTCGGCATTCTTTGTACTTGCCGGTACGGAAGGTGGAGTTGTTTATCTTCCCGGACAGCTGATGTGAAACAATTCTGTTGTCAATATTTTTTTTCGATCTGCTGTATATTATTTTCTTGTTTAGCGTTAAGTGGACTCTCATGACGAGAATATTAATTATGAAGAGGTAATATAAAAATGTGTATTCTATGTAATTTATTATTAATTTGCGTATTTTGATATATGACCATGCACTCTGGTTAATTTTGTAAATAGTTTTCCATTTCTTGATACTGTTAGGAATTTTGCTGATTTAGAATAGCTGAACCATTTTCTATGTTTTCTATGAATTTTAATAACTTGTCAACCTGTTTTCTTTTGTGTAAGATGACAGACTGGAATAAGGTTAGCAGTGTCTCCACTCAATTATTATGGTCTAAAAATTGGTTTAAGGTTAATTAGCCTAATGCTAATTTTTCTTGATATTTTGAGCATATGCATTTCCGCTGCTTTTTTTTTCCTTTTTGGGACATTTTCTGAGTCTCTTTATGTTATACGAAGATCCTCAGACAATGTGGGGCATGTTTAACGCCGGAAATGCATATCCTCCTATTTCCATCTATTGTACTATAAATTTTTTTACTTATTTTGTTACCTGAAGATATGACTTTTCTGTGTCTATATATTGTATTTGTTTTACTATATATATATATATATATATATATATATATATATATATATATATATATATATATATATATATATATATATATATTTGTGCATTTATGTCGATGTATAACTGGTTTGTTTCGTAAATATTATTTGTATTTTTATGCTGAGTCTGACCTAGGGAAAACTATGCTATCGAACGATTACATCGATAGGTCGTGTGGAGAACCAAAGTATTTGGCATCTTTGGTAGGGTTGACTGCCGCATGGAGCGCGGGCAGGGGGAGTCTGGCAGGAGTAGGATGGTGGAGCAGGTGTGTTGTGTGATGCTCCTGCGAGTTGCCGCGCTTTCGGGGTTTGGCAGCATGTAATTGTGCTCGACTTGCTATGATAGTTTCTGACACGGTGTCGCGGATGGGAAGCATTAGCTGGCGCATATCAAGAGCCCGCTTCGCCTGGTGACAGTTTGGTGCACAGCACTGCACCACATTTAGTTGCAGGATACTGTGGATGATTAACAACCTTCAGGAGCTCCATTTCCACAACAGTACGACATGCTCTTGGAAATCCAACAGGGTTGCGGTAACCTCCTGCTGGATTCTCGATCCTAGTGAACAAGATTCAATCCACAAAGGCATCTGCAAACACTGAGTAATCTAACCGCTATAGGGAGTTATTATTCTGATGCTCTTCAGCAAAAGGATAGGAGAGGGAACTACTGCTAGCCACAGGACCATTACTATTACTAATACTGTAACTAGTTGATGACTGCATACACCCCATTGGCAAAGGTGGTTGCTGTGAGGTGTTGAGAGGTATGTGCTGAGACACCCATATCTTTTGTTGATGCCAGTTCAGCTGGGGATGAGATGATGGAGGATGATGTGATGCTACTGGGTCAGGCCAATGAGAACCGACTGGCTGTGGTGATGATGGTTGCAAACCTGACACACTAGCCTCAGGGGTGGAAGCCCATTACTGTTCCCGATGCCCTATCCAGGGACACCAGAGTGGGGGTGGCGCTGATACAGCAGCACCGAGAGCAGGCTGAGCAGTGGCTGTGGCTGCAGCAACTGCCCGAGCAACAACTGTAGCTGTCTTGCACAGCTGAGCATGCCTCATTGGGCCACACTTCACAGCTGTTGGTTTGGCCGCCACCACCCTTGGAACCCACTGTAGAAGAGAGAGAGACTAATGAAAATTAGGTACAATGATCTACAGAGAAAAAGAATAAGAATACTGATTTTATATATGACAATCACATTGTTATAAGTATAGTCAGTAATTACCTTTTCTGCTCTAAATCCATGGCATGAGCATCTTATCCAAGTCATCAGGAATATCCTCAACCCATTCAGCTAAGTCTTCCTCCTCTAAAAGTGCCAGGTCATAGTGTCTTTACCCATTTTCTTCTCCTGCCATTTCGCTAACTCATTCTGGTGTCTCGTCCACATCAGAACCAGGATGTACCCATCAATCTAACTGGCTGAAATTGCCTACACCAAGATACTGTTTTTAAAACTGATATACAAATCCGCACACAAAAAATAATCTATAGAATCATCACTTACAACAACTAGGTAATGATTTTAAAACTTATACACAAATCTACAAAAAATGTATAGATCGCATCTTACAAGATGGTAGTGATGACTCTTGGCTGCCATCCTCGGAACATACCTCTACCAGATCATCAGATATTGCTTCCATAGACTCATCTGAAAGAAAAAAAATGTATAGCACAGGCAAGATCATACTACATCAATGATGGAATTTTTAGAATATGTTTAACAGCAACATGTACTTAAAAAATATGAGTACTTGCCATAAAATCAGGGTGAATAGCAACAAATTTGAACTTGTATTGAAAAATTTACTCATTGATTGTCAAATTTAAACAAAAAATACTACCCAAAACTCAGGTCTGTTCTGCTAATATCAGCTTATGATGTTGTTGTTGTTGTGGTCTTCAGTCCTGAGACTGGTTTGATGCAGCTCTCCATGCTAACCTATCCTGTGCAAGTTTCTTCATCTCCCAATACCTACTGCAACCTATATCCTTCTGAATCTGCTTAGTGTATTCATCTCTTGGTCTCCCTCTACAGCTTATGATATTATTTTTAAATTATTGTCTTTAAATCAACTAAAAAAATTAAACATGGTGTTTCTAATCACCTTGCAGATAGGGGTAAATAGAAACAGTATTATAAAACTATCATTGTTTCTTTTAAAAGCAAAGACAGGTTAATAAAACCAATGAAATATATTTTTTCTATTATAAAATAAACATAAACATTTATTTCAAAAGATAATGGTTAATTAATTTTAAAAGTAAGTGAAATATACAAAATGTTTGTGTCACATGGCTAATCTATTCAAACTTAAGGTGAACAAACAGAACACAGCTGTTTACCATGAGCCTGGGACTGTATTATTTATAAATTGTTAAATCAGACAGACCAGCCTCAAAATATAGCATGTCTCTGAAATAAGCACTTGAACTTAGAACCGGCAATGAAAATTTTAGGAGGACATTGTTCCTTGAGACAAAAGATTCTTCTTCAGTCATTGTGAACGTTTTGGTTTCAGGAACTCTTGTTAAAAATGTTCCAACAAAACCATTGTCAATAAGGTAATTAACCTTTGCAAACATAACATCGAATAGATGATGTTTTACCACATACTTTGACCACCATAGTCATCTTGGTTTATGGAGATAATTTTCATCTTAATCTGAACAATCTAAAGAGGACAAAATCAAGTCTTCATTACTGACCTGCACTTAGTATGCACCTTCATCCTCTGATCGAGAGAGGTGGCGCAGTGGTTAGCACACTGGACTCGCATTCGGGAGGACGACAGTTCAATCCCATCTCTGGCCATCCTGATTTAGGTTTTCCGTGATTTCCCTAAATCGTTTCAGGCAAATGCCGGGATGGTTCCTCTGAAAGGTCACGGCCGATTTCCTTCCCAATCCTTCCCTAACCCGAGCTTACACTCCGTCTCTAATGACCTCGCTGTCGACGGGACGTTAAACACTAACCACCACCACCACCACCTCTGATGATGAATCAAGACGTTTTCTGTTTTTCATGTTTTCATTGTTGTTGTTTTGGGTTGTTTCGATGTACAGGGGCTTGGATCACTGTAAAGTGAAGAATTGGGGGTTACATCTTCCCCATCCATGTCCTCAAAGTCATCAACACTAACACTTCTGCCAGGTTGGACATTAACTTTTGTCCTTTTTCTCCTTTGTTTAGGAGTCTAGTCTTGTCTAAGACTCTGGAAGAGTTATTTAAAACTGTTGTCAACAGCATTAGTGGATTCTTCAAGATTGTTCTTATCCTGGTTTTCATTTACTGGTATACCGGTACCAGTACCTGGTAGCATTTACAGCACTTTATTGTGGTCTAAAGGCACAATCCCACATTTCCTAAAACCTGCAATAACATTTTTTTCCCTTCTAGGAGTCACACAACTTTTTCAAAAGGAGAGGAAATTTGTCCTCAGGGACTGTTCCCTCATTTCTTCCTGGGCCTTTCTTCCACTCTTCTAATATTTGCTGCCAAGTAGTTTTAAGAGTCTGAAAAAATGTCACATCCAGTAGCTGTGTCAGGTGTGTTGAATTTACTGGTAGGAATATAAATCTTAAGTCACTGTCCTGACACAGCTTAACTGATTCTATGGACAGATGCAAAGATAAATTGTCTCCAATGAGAAATTTCTTGCCTTCCAGCTCTCTCAGGTATGGGACAACAACTGTAAGGACCCAATTATTGAAGCAGAACGAATCGAACCAGCCAGATTTTGTCTGATTGTATCTTGCATATTTTGAGCCACCTTGGGTCCAACTTCAATATAAATGCAAATCCTTATACACAACATAAGGGAGTAGTAGAGTGCCATCTTCAGCAGCTGCAAACATTAAGGAGAGAGTTCATGACGCTTTCGGGATATTTAGTTCCCCTCCATGTGACTACCTTTCGTTTTCCTGGATCATCTGTAAGGTTTGTCTTATCATAATTTATTATATTAGATGGTGGCACATTCTCCAGTTCCTTTGACAGTTCACTGAAGTAACTATTAATAATTTCTGGTGTAACACCAGGTCCAGAGCATTTTATGTTTTGGCACATTTGCACTGCCAATTGATATTTGTGATTCCACAAATTCATGACCACGGAGATTATTCGTAAACCTTCTCTCTTCCTTCCCCCTTCTGTCCAGAGAATCCTTTACTAGAAGTCTTACGGTTGTAAAGTCAATAGGATAGCCCCATTCGCTGCATATTTTCAATCTGTCTACAAACAGCTTCTCTTCTTCAAAAGACAAGGCAGTTTGTCCACCCTGAGGTTTAATGTTAGCGCCTTTTGTTTAGGCATCTGGATAGTATGCTAAAATGAAACCCATGTTTTTCAGCTGCTTTCCGCAAGCTAACATCGATCTGATGTCAGAGAAGGCATTGTTTATATGATTAGGTCTGTGTTTTTTGTAACTATCTCCTATGATGGGTTTGTATTTCTGTGGCATATTTGAATATCTACTCTGAAACACAGAAGATATGTTAGTTGTGCATGTAACATAACTAGGTTCAAATGGCTCTGAGCACTATGGGACTTAACATCTATGGTCATCAGGCCCCTAAAACTTAGAACTACTTAAACCTAACTAACCTAAGGACATCACACAACACCCAGCCATCACGAGGCAGAGAAAATCCCTGACCCCGCCGGAAATCGAACCCGGGAACCCGGGCAACATAACTAGGAAATTATATAGTATTAATATGGCATACTAATAGATTTTTTAGATTTTGTTATTGTGGGGTGAATAGAAAGACCAGAATTCATATGTTTCTATTCGTCTCGCAAAGTTTATAAACATAACCTATAAAATTTGAAAATTCAAAGACCTGATTTCTTTGAAAGTGAAATAAAAACCAGCCCTTACTGTTGCATATGGATATTATACCTATTACTTACTATACCATTAACTGTCATATGTAGAATACATCTTTACTTACCAGAGAAATTCAAAGTAGGTACGAAAACAACTCAAAATCTATCAACACAGACACAAGGATAAACATTAACCTACAATGCTGCCAACCCAACAAAATATAATTTCCTTGTTAGTCTGAGGTGTTGCCAATCCAAAAACAATAATAGTTAAAATTAATGTCCAGTACAACATTATAGTATTCAAAGTAATTGTGTATATGAAGTTTTGTTTCTATTCACTCTGCTGCTTCTATTCATCCCATTTTACAGTATGTTCCTAATGTGCTGCTGCCTCAACTACTACTGGATGACGCTACTGCCATCTTGTAACCTCCAGCTGCTGATTGATGTCGGCTAAGATCTCATGGAAAAATACTGCAACACCAAAAAAACAGCTGACACATATTATGAACATCGTTTATGAAAACATGTTACGAAAATCATTTTTGCATGTCTACTTACAGTTTAATCCTGTGTCTTCTGATTCCCTATTCCATTCACTGGCACCACTCTTGTTGATGCTTCTGCTGGTATGTTTCATTTTTAAAAAGCAGACACTCACTGACAGACACAGAACCATAGCCTCCACAGTAGAGAACAGCCGAGTGAGGATGAAGGGAAAGAGTTTATATACACTGACCACATTTCACAGGCAGCCAATCAGTGGCCTTCATGTTGAATGGGTACCCATTGAGGAAGGGCAGTTGATGGAAAGTTCCTAAAATCCCTTGTCCCATTGTAAGGTGGCGTGATCTGTGATGTCATACCTCTTTATCAGAGCCAGAAGCTGTGTAGAGCAGGTCTTTGCACCAGGTGGCATGATCTGTGACATCACAACAGCCGGGGGTATGACTTCAGGCCACACTTCATTCAGTAGCAGTCAGCAACAGTGAGCAGATCACCATGCGGCCTCAATTCCATTCATAAAAGTCACATATACAGTGGTGGGACGCAGTGATTATTATTGTTGATACAGTGGGTCTATTTTTTTCCGCAGTGCATCGTCATAGTAATTAGACATGTATGTTTCTCATCTGTAGGACAGTGCTTAAAATTCCAGTGTCTATTAAAATGATGTATTTCCTGTGACACAACTGAAACATTTGAAAGCGTGTCATCTGCAAAACAAGCTACAGCTCTCTGTGTGCAGCATTTTGCAGGCAGTATTTATTTGTATCAACGATGTTTTTATTGGGTGTAGAAGTGATTAAGAGTACATTTGCAATATGTAGAACTCTTTAGTTGATTTACATGATGTATTTTTGAGTGTAGGAGTGTCTTTAGATGTACTTTGACTTGTAGATGAATGAGAGATATTTATTTCGAGTTCTCAGTGGAGGGCCGGCGGTTAAGGCGTTCAGTCCGGAATCGCGTGACTGCTACGGTCACAGGTTCGAATCCTGCCTCGGGCATGGATGTGTGTGATGTCCCTAGGTTAGTTAGGTTTAAGTAGTTCTAAGTTCTAGGGGATTGATGACCACAGATGTTAAGTCCCATAGTGCTCAGAGCCATTTGAACCATTTTTTGTCGGTGGAGGGACACTCCACATAGAGTTTGAGTCTGCATGCTACTAGTTTTGAGTGGTACTGTGCATTTTTTTAACACCAGATGCGTATTGTCGTCAATTTTGAGCTCTATAGTGATCTTTAGAAATACACACATCAAAAAAAATTTTACATCACCCTGAGAGCTCCTGAAGATAAACGTTGACTGTGGATATTGTATCACGGACACAGTCCCTTTGACTCTTCAGAGATATCACTAAACCCACCAAAAGGTGCAAACAACCATGCATGAGCAGCGCCTATTAAATGGAGGGGGTCTGACAGCTGATCAGTTCCAGTCATTCCACCAGGAAGGAGGTACACAGCTTGTGTTTTCTGCAGTTCAGCCGTACCTAGACAGTCCATATTGTGGTTGAATTGCATCCGCATTGTTACTCTGTACCAGGATGGGCACTCAACAAGGGAAGTGTCCAGGCATCTCGGAAGTGAACCAAAGCTATGTTGTTCAGACGTGGAGGAGATACAGACAGACAGAAACTGTCAATGACGTGCATCGCTCAGGCCACCCAAGAGCTACTACTGCAGTGGATGACCGCTATCTATGGATAATGGCTCAGAGCAACCCTGACAGTAATGCCACCATGTTGAATATAGCTTTTCGTGCAGCCACAGGACGTCATGTTACGACTCAAACTGTGTGCAATAGGCTGCATGTTGTGCAACTTGACACGCAACGTCCATGGAAAGGACCATCTTTGGAACCATGACACCATAAAGCATGGTACAAATGCAATCGTCAGAGACATGTTTGGAGGCAACTTGGTCAGGCTGAACACCTTAGACACACTGTCCAGCAAGTGCAGCAAGGTGGAGGTTCCCTGCTGTTTTGGGGTGGCGTTAGGTGGGGCCAACGTATGCTGCTGATGCTCATAAAAGGCGCTGTAATGATTTGTGAATACGATCATCCTCTAACCGATAGTACAACCATATAGGCAGCATATTGACAAGGCATTTGTCTTTATGTACAACAATTCACCCCCCCCCCCCCCAATTGCGCACATTTTATGAATGACTTCCTCCAGGATGACATAGCTTGACTAGAGTGGCCAGCATGTTCTCCAGACATGAACCCTATCAAACATGCCTGGGATAGACTGAAAAGGGCTGTTTATGGACGAAGTCACTCACCAACCACTCTGAGGTATCTATGACGTGTCGCTCTTGAGGAATGGGACAATCTGGACCAACAGTGCCTTGATGAGTGTGTGGATAGTATGCCACGATGAATACAGGCATGCATCAGTGCAAGAGGATGTGCTACTGGGTATTAGAGGTACCAGTGTGTACAGCAATCTGGACCAGCGCCTCTGAAGGTCTCGCTGTATACTGGTACAACATAGAATGTATGGTTTTCATGAGCAATAAAAGGGAGGAAGTGATGTATATGTTGATCTACACTCCTGGAAATTGAAATAAGAACACCGTGAATTCATTGTCCCAGGAAGGGGAAACTTTATTGACACATTCCTGGGGTCAGATACATCACATGATCACACTGACAGAACCACAGGCACATAGACACAGGCAACAGAGCATGCACAATGTCGGCACTAGTACAGTGTATAACCACCTTTCGCAGCAATGCAGGCTGCTATTCTCCCATGGAGACGATCGTAGAGATGCTGGATGTAGTCATGTGGAACGGCTTGCCATGCCATTTCCACCTGGCGCCTCAGTTGGACCAGCGTTCGTGCTGGACGTGCAGACCGCGTGAGACGACGCTTCATCCAGTCCCAAACATGCTCAATGGGGGACAGATCCGGAGATCTTGCTGGCCAGGGTAGTTGACTTACACCTTCTAGAGAACGTTGGGTGGCACGGGATACATGCGTACGTGCATTGTCCTGTTGGAACAGCAAGTTCCCTTACCGGTCTAGGAATGGTAGAACGATGGGTTCGATGACGGTTTGGATGTACCGTGCACTATTCAGTGTCCCCTCGACGATCACCAGAGGTGTACGGCCAGTGTAGGAGATCGCTCCCCACACCATGATGCCGGGTGTTGGCCCTGTGTGCCTCGGTTGTATGCAGTCCTGATTGTGGCGCTCACCTGCACGGCGCCAAACACGCATACGACCATCATTGGCACCAAGGCAGAAGCGACTCTCATCGCTGAAGACGACACGTCTCCATTCGTACATAATACATAAACAATGAAATCTCTAGGAAACATTATAGTAATGATAGCAGTAGCAGCAAATCAAAGTTAAATTACAAGAAGTACCAAAGTTTAAAAGTATGCACCCAGCCTGGGAGGGGGGGGGGGGAGGGGGGGGGGAGACGAAAGGTGATTTGGATAAATTAAGGAAGAACTCACAAACAAAGATGAGATAAAGATCATGGAATTCAAGGAAACTGAGGAAAATCTTTTACATGAAGCTGAAAATAAAAACAGTTGTGAAATACAGGGACTCCTTACATTTTCAATTCAAACTGATAATAAGGAGGGCAACTACTTAATTTCCACTGGCAATCATATCTGTGGGATCTCTGAAAACTGAGGGACAGAATTAAACACAGTTCCAATTTTGCTGAATTGCCTGTTGAAGGGATTAAAATTATCAGAGTTACTGCGAGATATGGCAATGTTGTAAAGAAGCAAGTATTACTGGTTTTTTTAAATTAGTAATAAAATGTTTGTTCAGAGATGTCTTGTAATTCCAAAATTGATTGACAATATTGGCTTAGGTATGGACTGGATTGTAAAAGCAAAAATAGGAATCCAATGGACAACCAAAATATTAATTTTTATTATTCCTTAAAGTGGGACCTCTCAAACAAAATGAATCATGTTGAACTCCATAAACAGTAGTAATCAGGTTAGGGGTGGTATATACATATGAAAGAGGTTTCCTTTAAGAAGATGAAGCTTACATTGGGGAAAAGCAGGGTAATGAACAATACCATAGTTTAGTGGAAACCCAACTACAGGAAGTAGGGAAATTGAACCAGAGTCAAAAAGAAGAATTCAGGAAATCTTTGTGGGAGTATTGTAAAGTCTTTGATGAGAAGCCTGGGAGAGTTAAAAATTGCCAGTGAAAACTAAAACCACATAAGCCATTCTCTATTAAGCCCTAAGGTGTGCCTGTTTCAAAGATGGGGACTCTACAAAAGGAAATGTAAAGGATAGAGAGCTCAGGAATCATTGAGAGGAGCTGTAGCAATCACTATAATTCTCTTGTTGTAGCGTCCAAAAAGGATGAAGGAGTAAGACTTTGAAATATTTGAACAAAGACAAACTACAAATGAATTATTACAGATATTTGAACATATTAACTGCATGTCCGGTCTTGATCTTACCTCTGGGATTCATTATATACCACTTGAATGTGAGTCCTATATGGCAGCAGGTGTTATTAATATTGTATCGTAACTTTTGCTTTAAATGTTTCTGTTGGGGAATTTATATGTGCTGTAGATTTTGTTTGAGGAAAGCAACTGCTAGGAAAACTGACAGTCTCTGTTGATGATATTCTGATTACAGGGAAAAGTTGGGGAGATTTAACAGGAAGTAGGTCAAAAGTTACAGGAGGAGGTATATCATTAAAACTGGAAAAATGCAAGATTGCTGTGAAACAGTTAAAATATGTTAACCACTGACTCACGCAGGAGGGAATTTTTCCTGACAGCAACAAAACCTTAGACACTGCAAAATTCCCTGTGTCTAAAAGCAAAAAGCAATCAAAGTCATTTTATGGGTTGACTGGCTTCTAGAATAAGACAAGCTCTTTACGCTCCTTGTTTAAGCAATCTTTTAAAGAAAAACGGCATATGAATGTGAGATGAAGAATGCCAACAAGCTTTTGATGGAATAAAGAGGCAGCTTGGCGACAGCAAAATTTTGCGTAGTCCAGACCTTACAGATATTATTGCTCTACCTTAAGACTGACAGTAGTGAAACAGGAGTGGGCTCTCATTTATTTCAAGAGAAAAGAAGAACATTGTTCCATAGCTTTTATCAACAGAACATTACAAAAACTGGAAAATATCTATCTACATTGTTATAGAAAAATTCACTGGGCCCCTACTAAATGAAAAAATTACTTACTGGGATACAAAATCATCATATATCATGATCATAAAGCTTGAGGTTAATCGCAGGAATATAAATTGTATCACATTGGAATTCCAAGATGCACATTTTTCTTACAGCAGATTGTTTATTCGTTAAGTATATCAAAGGGAAGCAAAATCTTATTGCAGATGCTTTCTCCAGACTACCAGTGGGGGCTGAATGTAAAGACAGCAGTGCACATTGTGAAGGGGATTTCAAAATTATGTATATGAAGGGGATTATGGATGAAAAAGAAATCATTTATTTATTTATTATTATTAATTGCAATACATATTCCATAGATCTGGTTCTGGGAGTTAATGCATGACTGTGGAATGAGTCAAAAACATTCATGAATATATGTTATGAAGTAAAAAGGAACCAAAATCATGACCAAAATTGGAGACATATATAAAATTACCTGGGGAAGAAAGGAAAGGAAAAAGTTGAGCATTATTATGAAGTTTGCAGAGGAACATTATTTAGCATACAGTCCAGACATTGAAAGTTGGAAATTATGTTGGCCAGAACAGTTTATTCATATTTTCATAAACTATGTACCATCAAATGGGGTGATTTAGGACACCGGGACTGAGCGAGGTGGCACAGTGGTTAGCACACTGGACTCGCATTCAGAAGGACGATGGTTCACTCCTGGGTCCAGCCATCCTGATTTAGGTTTTCCATGATTTCCCTAAATCTCTCCAGGCAAATGCTGGGATGGTTCCTTTGAAAGGGCATGGCTGACTTCCTTCCCTGTCCTTCCCTAATCAGATGAGACCGATGACCTTGCTGTTTGGTCTCTTTCCCCAAACAACCCAACCCAACCAATGACACCGGGGCAAATTCAGACAGTATGGCTTATTTGCTCTTTGCCACTGCATAGAAACAAAGAGTTACTTATTTTAATGCCTGTGCTCCAGTTATTTTAAGAGCAAGATTGCATTTATCACTTTCCACAACTTTTATTTTGTGTCTATTGTTTCCCTAGGTGAATAACTAGCAAACAGTCTCACTGTTAATAATTCATGAATCATCGTAAAGTGGAAACTTTCTATTGTTGCGCCAAGCAGGAAGTTATTGTAATCGTAATTGTCAATGCGCTCAGTAGCTAACAGTATTGAGACCATTTCTGTACAAGTTTGTCGAGTTTCTCATGCAAGATTATAAAATATTGACGGTTTTTGTAAAACTTTACTGTGTGGGGTGATTTTGGACAATGGCAAGAACGTATAAGAGCAGGAGAGGTGGTACAGTATGGTGTAATTATGACCCGGAACTTTTAGATAAAGCTGTTCGTGATATTCAGAGTGGTAAATTATGATACAGAAAAGCGTGTGATTTGTATGGTATACCTAAATCAACCCTACAAAATAAAATGCAGGAAGCACATCCGAAAAAATGGGAGGATAGCCAGTGCTAAATAAACAAGAAGAAGAAATGTTGAAGCAAGGTATCTTGCTCCACATTGGGGATTTCCCATCACTAAATTGGATATTAGATATTTAGTTAAAGACTCCCTTGATAAATCTGGCTGAAAAGAGAAGAAATTTTGTAATAATTTGCCAGGAGAAGAATGGGTGCATTTATTCCTCAAACGACAGTCAGAAGATCTTTCCATTCACTTAAGTGAAAATATTAAATGAGCTCATGCAGAAGTGAACAAAGAGACTGTTAAGATGTTTTTCTCCAATATCAAGGCAAAGATGGAAAATCTTTTGCAAAATAAAAACTTATCTGTAATATATAAAATTCATTATACCATTCCATATCACTTATTCGTAACAAAGGGCCACCTTAAAATGTGTAAAATATCATCAAAATCAAATAAAAAGCATGTAGAATTTAAAAAAAAAGGCAGTAACTGTACGAATTCACCCTCTATATACTGTAACTTCGGACAGAGATTTAAAAAACACATGTGTTTGAAATCACCCCAATCCATGGGGTGACTTCGGACACCTTATTTAACTGCCTCAGATAAATATCTACACATACACTTTCTGGTTCTGGGATATTTTATTCATTACACATATACCCTACCACTTTCATAACAATCAATTTAATCTAACAATATATACGAAAGTTACAGTCAAAATAATGATAAAACTGTCTCAAATCACCCTGTTTGACAGTATCTGAAAGTTTCATACATTGTGGTGCATAAAAGTGTATTGAAAAAAAATGAGGAAGCACTTTTTTTCTTTTTTTCACAATCTAATCAGGAGAGTCAGGAACAGATTAGCTACTTGTGACAGATCTCAGTATGTGAAAGTTACTAATCAGACATGCAGGGCATATATGGAAACATAATTACAGAAAAACAGAAGGATCTTGTGGGGGTCAACTTGTTTGGACAATTGTCAAAGATAAAAGGAGGTTCAGCTATATTTTTTTGATGCATCTATGTTCCAAAGTCATAAAATTATCCATTAAAGAAAGCAACCAGTAAGAACACAATACTGAAAATCAGAAGAAATTATTTTCAGGATGCAGGTACTGCAAATGCTATTTTTTCGAAAACTTGGAAAAATTTTGTAAGTGAAGAAAATACGAATCATGTATTAATTTTAGCATATTATTACAAAAAAGACCAATCCAATATGTGTATGTATGTAAGAAGCTTTGAGGACACTGCAAACAGTTTACAAAATTCATCAACTGGTTATTCACCTTAATAAATATTATATGATAAGGAACCTATTAACCTTATGGATGAGTTAATAGAATATCCAGCATACAAGAATATAACTGTTCAGGAATTGGGAGAAATCAGTGGTGTATGCTGTGACTGTGACTTAGGCTATCACTAGGTCTACCACATTAGGCAATAAGAGATTGTTCATTGAATGTTAACTTCGCAAAGAGTTTATTTAAATCAGTTTTTCTTCAAACAAGCTGCAATACAATATAAGTTAAACAACAATCAACAATTATAAAGGGAAAATGAACAATTTTACTTTCATGTTTATAGATACATGAATTCCAGCCATCTTTCGTTATGGGAACACTGCACTGTTGCACTACAAAAAACAATTCCTTGTTGTGTCTTCTCAATAAAACAAGTACTTTTTTCTACCAATAGAAGAGCCAACCTGCTAGGATGTATTTGTCCTTGTGTTGCCTGTAAATGGAATTTTAGGCCCAAGAACTCCTTTCTGCACCTGCAGTGGTGGAAGGAAATGTTAAAACCAGTTCATTTAATATGTAATCTTCACTGTATACAACACAAAGTCCATTTGCTTTCATATTATTTAAAATGGTTCTTTAGAAAAGATTTGTTAGAATATTCTTGAAGTGACTATAATACCTTCAGTTCATTTTCCAGACATAGTATATCAAAATAGGAAACAAGTTCACAAGATACATTTTTTGGAAATTTTTATTGTAATTTGCAATATGTTTAGAATCCAGTAATGCCGGAAATTTCAACTGTTTCTATGATTCAAATCTTAATTTAGTTTGCATTGTTAATGTGTCCCGAAATTTGCAGAAAATTCTTTAGTACAAAGATTGGTTTCATTTTCTGCCTCTAGGCTATTCTTCATTCTTCTTATTAGCAGCACTCATAGTTTCTGGACATACTTTTTCAAATACTGTGTTCACAATAAATTTGTTTACTTATCTGTGCAGTAACAGATATCTCAATTCTTCTTTTGGAAAATTAGAAAAAGTCTGCAAATGCAAACATTTTACTGAATGGAGTCAAGTAAAAGCTGGCTTGAGTTCTTGAGAGAAACTGCACAATGCCCTGAACAATGTTGACTTCTGTGCTAGACCAGTCCATAAGTCCTTCTTCCACTGAAGACAAGAAACTGAAAAGATAACTTCTATAGTCATGAACTGTGCTTACAAGCCTGCCAACAAAATACCATAATGTAGGTGTGACATTTGGCATTTTATTTTCCATTTAAGAGTATCTGTGCCTGGAGCAAAATGTTAGCAAAAAGCCAGTAAACCATTAAGAGAAACAAAGAATTGTCTGGTTTCCTTAATAAAATTTACAGATTGGGAATTCTATTTATTTATTTATTTAGCATATGGCATCAACAGAGTAAAATTGCACACATACTATTAATTAATATAATAAACAAATTAGAAATATATTATTAAATGATTGATTGCAAACAAAAATATGAGAAAGATTAGGGAGACGTCCAGTGCAGCTACTACAAGTCCACATCTAAGCAGGTCACCCACTGAACAGCACGTGGAGTAGCATCCATGATATCCCTTCATTCCCCTTCAAACCTCCTCGCAGGACATTCAAAGATCAGGTGATGGATTGTTTGTTCTTCTGCGCCACAGTCGCATCGTGGGTCATCAGTGAGTTTCCATTGGTGGAGAATGGCCTTCCACCTGCTGTGGTTAGTCCTCACATGATTAAGTCTGCACCAAGTTCTTCTGGGCATCTGCATTCATTCCACAGGTATCGAAGGATCAAAATCAGTGATGAGAGGATGGTGATTATTCAGCGACCAGTATTGCCTCCATTTCCTTGCTATGTCGTTCCTTTCGTGGAATTTGAGGACTTCATCTTCCTATATAGGTTTTCTGGATTTTAGACAGGTAGTTGGTAGATGCTCCAATATTTTTGGATAGGTATATCTTCAGAGACAGAGGGGTCATTGATTGTCTTCCATTCTAGGATAGCTGCTTGTTGCCTTCTGAGGGAAGGAGAAGCTATATTGCAAAGGGCATGAAGCCAGGGAAATGGGGTTGATTGCACAGTTCCTGAGACAGTCCTCATGGTGGTATTAAGCTGGACATCTACTTTCTTCTTGTGTGTGCCCTTATACCAGAATGGGGTGCAGTATTCTGCCACCTAGTAAACAAGAGATTGTGCTGCGGTGCGTAGGGTGTTAGCTTGAGCTCCCGAAGATGTTCCAGTCAGCTTTCGTAATATGTTATTTCAATGTTTTTTTTTCTTTTAACTGATTATTTTTAGGTGTTTTTTATAGGTTAGTGACCAGTCAAGAGTTGTTCATAGATATTTTGGATGGGTGTTGTGTGTCAATCGCTGACTGCAAAATGTTACTTGTAACTCTTGTCTTGCCTCATGATTGTTCAGGTGGAATATGCTTACCTCAGTTTTATTTGGATTTGGGAAGAGCTTCCATTTTATATAATACTGGTTAAGAAGTTGAAGGTCTGTTGACAGAGTAGCTTCCCCCTCTTCTAATGTCTTACTCTGAGTGGCTATTGCAAAGTCATCTGCATAGCAGAATTTTTTTTTAGTTGCTGGCATGTCACTCGTTATAGGCTGAAGAGAAGGGAAGCCAACATTGATCCCTGGGGGAGCCCATTGTTTATTGAGTAGGATTTACTCATAGATTGACCTACGTTCACTCTGAAGTAGAAAATTTTCAGCATTTTTCCAGAAGCTTAGTTGTCTGGCGGCAAGGGATCGCTTTTTTCAGCTTGAGTATGAACCCGTCGAGCGAGATGGTGTCATAGGTGGCTGAGAGGTCCACAAAAGCCACACAGGTTTTTTGGGCCCTTTGAAAGCCTGACTTAATGCATGAGGTTAAGGCAAGGACTTGTTCACAGCAGCTCCGTTTGTTCCTAAATCCTGCCTGGTCTACGGGAATTAGTCTATCAATGGAGTCATATATTCTGTTGTGCAGCAGTCTTTCTAATAGATTGTAGCAAATGCTCAATAGGGCTATTGGCCGATAGCTAGCTGGGTCATCCTGTGTCTTTCCTGATTTTAAGATTGCAAGGATTTTGGCTATCTTGAACTGATAGGGAACTCAGCTGGTGGTCATGATGTCACAGTAGAATTGTCTAAGCCATGCATGGGCTTAGGGGCACTGGTGTCTGATGAATTCAGGGAATATTCCATCTAGACCATTGGCTCTACTCAGTTTAAGAGATTTCATCACATTATTCATTTACAAATCGCTGAACAGAATAGAGAAATCCGTATGTTCTTCGAGTTGACAGTCGATAGCTTTAATCTCTTCTTTAATCTCTTTCTCGAAGCTATCATCTACTGGGACATTTTCCACCAGTCATTTTATCTGTAGTGCTACATGTGAAGGAGATATTTTAGGGTTGTTATTGATTAGGGGTGTTGTTGTTCCCAACTGGTGTAAGAGAAACCATGTCTTCCTGCTAGATCAGGTGAAGTCCAGGTTTTTTGTTGTATGTTCCCATCTTTCCCTTCTGCCTTCATTTATGGCATGTAGTATTTGGTTTCGTATGTCAGGATATCCAGTTCTTTGGAATTCATTATAAAGTATTTCAGCTTCTTTATTCCAACAAGGATGTACTCTTTTCTATAGCCACGAGGGATGTTACGTTTTTCTGCTGCAGTAAGGACACCAACAAACCATGTATAGTTCTCTGCAGAGGGTGGGACCCATCACAGGTGTGAGTCCACTTCCTTGGCATAAGTTGTCCAGTCTGCTTTTCTGAAATTCCAGCTTGGTTTCTGTGTGAATCTAATTAGGGAGAGTTGCACTCCAAGGCTCAGTAATACTGGATGGTGTTGTGTGCAGGGGAAACCTTTTAGTATGTAGTAGTGGATTCATCATTTGATCAGTTGTTACGAGGTATAGATCTGGGTTAGTTTCACTTTTCCAGTGGGTAGATCGGAATGTTTCTATAGCATCATAGGCCAGGTGGAGCCCTAGGTATTCAATCCACTCGGATAAGATCTCTCCATTTTCGTTGTTTGTTGAGTACCCCCAGTTCGTATGGTGGGAATTAAATTCGCCTACATGGACTCCAGGATGCCCAATAGTTGGTAATGGAGGGTTAGGCCATGTAACATTAGGAGGTTTGTAGACTGTGGTTATTTTTATTCCAGGCACTTCAATTACCATGGATTCTACACCTTCCCGCATTTAACGGACCTCTTCCTAGGATTTCCACAGTCTATAAGTTGTCCTACTCGTTTGTCCACATGGTGACTTCAGGCACTAAAGGAGATTCAAATTTATAGACCAAGGTCATTAACAAGTACGAACAGTTTGGTACTTAACTCATATCGATGACTGCGTTGTTGTCTTTGTGAAGTCTAGAGGTGATTCCACTGCGATGTTCCCATGGTTTTCTTTGTGTTTGGATGAGACTAACTGGTTTGTAGGGCAATGTGGTATTTTGGTTTTTAGAGAGCAAACGTTACATTATTTTTGCGCATCACTATGTAATTCATTTATTCCCATTTAACACTTCTAATTTAATATGAAATAAGACATTGTTTTACACCACATCTGTATTGTCACCTCCTCCAACCCATGCTCCCGATCCAAAGACCATCAACCACCACCTTCAAAGCTCGACCACCTTCCCCCATGACCAAAGATAACCGTCTTAGTTGTTACACTCGCAGTCAAAGGCTCTATTTACATAAAACATTACATGTAAAGAAATTACTGACATATATGGCTTTATATTCTGTTATAATACCCCCCCCCCCCTCCCCCCCCCCCCCACACACACACAAGTCCATGCATGGCATGCGTGGGATTGTGTGTCACTATGAAATAAAATAATCTAATACACACATCATGATAAAATGTCCAGTTCCGAAAGTTAATAATAAAATTGGTTTCCCAAGTGATCTTATATATATATATATATATATATATATATATATATATATATATATATATATATATATATATATATATAGAAAGAAACTTCCACATGGGAAAAATATATTAAAAACAAAGATTCCAAGACTTACCAAGCGGGAAAGCGCCGGCAGACAGGCACAATGAACAAAACTTAAAAACAAAGATTCCAAGACTTACCAAGCGGGAAAGCGCCGGCAGACAGGCACAATGTGTGTTTTGTTCATTGTGCCTGTCTGCTGGCGCTTTCTTGCTTGGTAAGTCTTGGAATCTTTGTTATTATACAATTTGAAGGTTACATTGGCTGTATTGAGTAATAAGTGTAATGAGTATTTAATTAACAATAAAATATGACACCTTAAATTTAATTGATCATGGTAGCTGCAGAGTCGTGCTAAGATGGGTACATAATTATATAGTATATGTATAAACTCAAGTTTACTTCAATACTGACTTAATGCATCTTAGTTAAACTCACTCTTCTGATAGCTTGAAACATTATCAGTGGTTTCTTTAGAATGTATTAAGTGAACTGTGAAATGATGCATCTCTCACAATCTTTTAATATTAGTGCTCCAATAAAATACCTTATGGCATCGCTTTTGCCCAAAACAACCATTAATTCTAAAGAAATCATTATTCTAAAATAAACAGGTTCTTTTAACCACATACATAAAATAGACATACACTCCTGGAAATGGAAAAAAGAACACATTGACACCGGTGTGTCAGACCCACCATACTTGCTCCGGACACTGCGAGAGGGCTGTACAAGCAATGATCACATGCACGGCACAGCGGACACACCAGGAACCGCGGTGTTGGCCGTCGAATGGCGCTAGCTGCGCAGCATTTGTGCACCGCCGCCGTCAGTGTCAGCCAGTTTGCCGTGGCATACGGAGCTCCATCGCAGTCTTTAACACTGGTAGTCTGCACGTCCAGCACAAACGCTGGTCCAGCTGAGGCGCCAGGTGGAAATGGCATGGCAAGCCGTTCCACCGGACTACATCCAGCATCTCTACGATCGTCTCCATGGGAGAACAGTAACCTGCATTGCTGCGAAACGTGGATATACACTGTACTAGTGCCGACATTGTGCATGCTCTGTTGCCTGCGTCTATGTGCCTGTGGTTCTGTCAGTGTGATCATGTGATGTATCTGACCTCAGGAATGTGTCAATAAAGTTTCCCCTTCCTGGGACAATGAATTCACGGTGTTCTTATTTCAATTTCCAGGAGCATAGTTCAAAATATTGTAATACTTATACACAATGTTAAATGGTTGTCTCTTAGGGAAAATTCATGTATACGTGATGAATATAATCACATGGTGGATCCAGTGCAAATTCAATTATGTGTGACCAGCACTATATTTTCAGAGTCAGATTGGTTTACATATTTATGATTTAATGTTCCTTTATAATGAGGTAGCTGAGATGTTCCATATATGATTATGACTGTCATTGCAGTATCCTCACATTGTACATCCATGTCAGCTTTATAGGTCAAACTATGACAAACTCTACACTTAAATTGTGTAAGATTGTTAGTATTTATACCTTAACTTTACATCATTATTAAACAGTGTTTCATTTTTATTTACTCTCTTGTGCTCAAATAGCATATTGCCATGAATAGAAATTATTTCAAATTGTGTGACAGGGTATGGGATAAATTCCTAACAACTCTTCATTCACTTTAGCATTAAATTATCTAAACTATTACAAAATATTCTCCCACAATATAAACTTCAAAATTAGTATCACATAATCTTCAATCCATCACAGGGGTTTCAAAAGTAACACACCAACATCTGTCTCCATAATGCTCTAAACCTCAATATATTCTTAATTTGCATAATTAAATTTCATGACTATCGACTATATTTTTAACACACTATAATATGCCTGGTCTTTCAATGCACGTTCTCATAACTGTACCCTCCCCTTGATCTTGGTAGTGGTCCATATAGATCAATAGCTGTCAATTCAAGGTTTTTATTTGGTAAAATGTTTTGCATCAATCCTTTAGAAGTCTGGTTACTCACTTTTACCCTCTGACAACGATCACAGGTTTCAAGTTTTTTCTTCACTCTCCTACTGATATTATAGAAGTATACATTTTCCTGTATCTTCTGTATACATTTTGTTGCTCCGCAGTGTCAGAAGCTTTCATGTATGTACCTGATTAATGTATCTATACATTGCTCAGGCCAGCATAGTTTCCAATTGTCTAAGTCAGGTCTAGGTCTCCTAAACTAAATCCCTTTTTGTACTTTATAATACTGATCTACCTTTTCTCCTCCCTTTTCCCTATATAACTTTTAACCAACTTCCAATTTTCATCGTGGTTTTGGTTTCTACAAATATCATTATAGATTTTCAGTATTTCAGCTTCATCTTTTACACCCTTTAAGTACATAAGTTTGAACTCTTTCTCCTCTTTTCCATAAGTATTTTCAACATCTGCACCTACTGGTAGTCTGGAAAGGGCATCTGCAATGACATTATGTTTACCCTGAATAAATTTGATCTCATAGTCAAACTGCTGAAGGAATAAAACCCACCTTGTTATACGGTCATGACAGAGTCTGCACTCCTGAATGTAAGATAGAACTTTATGGTCAGAGAAAACAATTACCTTGTGCCCTAACAGATAACTTTTAAACTTATTAAGTGCCCAGTGGATGGCAAGTAGTTCCTTCTCTGTGACTGTATATGATTTTTCATACTTTTGTAAAACCCGGCTAGCAAAAGCAATAGAATGGTGTTCTAATTTTCCTTCTACTTCTATGTTTTGAAACAAGTGTGCCCCTAAACCTGTCTCACTACTATCTGTCATTATACAGAATGGTAACGACATAACAGGTCTATACAACATCTGACTTTGGGACAGTTGTTGTTTTATTTCCATGAATGCATCCTGACATTCTTGTGCCCAATCCCAAACAGTATTCTTTTTTAGTAAGTTACATAAGCAGTTTGCATTTAAAGCTTGGGTACTAAGAAATTTTCTATAGAACCCAGTGAGACCAAAAAAGGACTTGAGTTGTTTTTTGTTCTTGGTGAAACCTTCCCGTCTATTATTGGATGAACGTTTGCTTGCTGACTGAATGCTGCGTCTTTTAAAATCTTTTAACTGCTGCTCTGTCAAGACTACCTGCTGATTATTACGACGAAACATAAAATGTGTTGTCGCCGTGGCCCTCAGTCGTTACCTGAAATTATTAAGACTGATTCTTACCTTTAATAATTTATACTGGATCGCCATCTGACTGCTACAGCAAACTGTGGAATGAATATACTTACTTCTCTTTAACATAATTATAAGCTGCTGGTGGAGTTTCATAATACTTTGTGACTGGAATTCTTTAAGTTGAAGTTAATTTAGATTTGATAAAAGCTGAAGCTCAGTTTAGACTTTTCTTTTAAGATAACAATAAATTCCGTAAAGCATTTACGTGAATGATTTTGCGATAGAAAATTCTTAATGCATTTAATCTGGTAGAAGTTAACTATATTCTGAGAACGATCTTGACAAACAATTACAAGGGGTATAGTTCTTTACAAAAATTCTTAAAAAGTAGCGTTGCGCTACATACCTAATTTTCCATCAAAATTACATAACTATATTCTGAGAACGATCTTGACAAACAATTACAAGGGGCATAGTTCTTTACAAAAATTCTTAAAAACTAGCATTGCGCTACATATAGCGAGTGGCTGGAGAGCACACCGCTTCTTTCAAAGTGTTAATTCATACCTCGCTTACAGCGACCTCCTCTCATGTCTCGCTAGCTACGACTGCCTCGTCTCACATCTTACTCGCAACTGCTCGCTTCCAACGCTCAATGCTACAAAAGTGCGGTCTCGCCGCCAACAATGGTTTTTGGTGCAGACAATCCCTGCTACCATTACAGATGTATTACTGCGCGCTGTTTCCCGCTCTTTCTCAAAATGTATCTATGCGCGGTTTCCCGCTCTTTCTCAATAATACACAATGCAATTTAATTAACAAAACAATTTAAATAAGAAACAGTTCAGATAATTACATGCTAAAACAGTTTAAATACGCCTATTACATAATTACAACTATATTCTGAGAACGATCTTGACAAACAATTACAAGGGGCATAGTTCTTTACAAAAATTCTTAAAAACTAGCATTGCGCTACATATAGCGAGTGGCTGGCGAGCACACCGCTTCTTTCAAAGTGTTAATTCATACCTCGCTTACAGCGACCTCCTCTCATGTCTCGCTAGCTACGACTGCCTCGTCTCACATCTTACTCGCAACTGCTCGCTTCCAACGCTCAATGCTACAAAAGTGCGGTCTCGCCGCCAACAATGGTTTTTGGTGCAGACAATCCCTGCTACCATTACAGATGTATTACTGCGCGCTGTTTCCCGCTCTTTCTCAAAATGTATCTATGCGCGGTTTCCCGCTCTTTCTCAATAATACACAATGCAATTTAATTAACAAAACAATTTAAATAAGAAACAGTTCAGATAATTACATGCTAAAACAGTTTAAATACGCCTATTACATAATTACATTGGGTTTAGGGAAGTTTACAATGGCCTCAAGTTTATCCTTATCAGGTAAGATTCCCTTTTCTGAAATATTATGCCCCAAAAATTTCAGTTCATTAACTCCAAAACAACATTTTTCCAATTTTACAGTCATTCCCCCTTCCCTCAATTTTGAACAGACTTGTCTCAGAAGATTTAGGTGATCTTCCCAGGTTTTTCCAGTTACAAGAATGTCATCTACATATACTATTAATTTTGAGGACAATTCATCACCTAATACAAAATCCAGTGCTCTGATAAATTCAACCACAGATACATTCAATCCAAAAGGGACAACACAATATTGGTAACTTTTGCCACCATACAAAAAGGCAGTATACTTCCTAGAATCAAGTTCAAGTGGTATTTGGTGAAAACCAGATGTCAAGTCTAGGCTACTCATAAATTTTACATTATCAAATTTGTGCAGAAGTTCATCCATATCGTCAGGATGGTCATTTTCTCTAATCAAGAACTTATTAAGGTGCCTAGAGTCAAGCACAAGTCTAACCCCACCATTTCTCTTAGACTCAACTACTAATGGGTTGTTGTAAGCACTTCTACTTCTTTCAATAATTCCCCAAATTTCCATTTTTTTGGATTTCCCTTTCTACATCTTTTTTCCTGGAGAATGGAATGCCATATGGTTTTAAGAAGAAAGGATGATGATCTCTGAGTTGAAGTCTGCACTGATAGTCTTTTACCTTCCCTGGTCTCTCACTAAATGTATCCTGAAATTCCCATAACACTTCTCTTAACTGATTTTTCTGACTTTCACTTAGATTTACAGCTTCCTTCAATTTGACTTCGACTAATTCTTCGAAATTTTGTTCATTTATAAGGTCAAAGGGTGTGTTATCACTTATGGGTTGATTATCTACCTCGCTTACAACAGCTTTGATAAGGCTGCAAGAATTACTACAGTTAAGGATGAACATTTCTGTTTTCAGAATACCATTTTTCTCAGGTTCAGTAATTATAACACTCTTATCTTCCCAAGAGAAGCTTACACCCACTTTTAAGACCCAATCCATAACCAAAAATGATATTTTCTTCTAACCTTGGGACCACAAGGCAACCCTGCTCAAACTTCAAATTTTCAATTTCAAACGTTAACAATACTTGACTCTTAACTACCTTACTTTGCCTACCAGTGGCACCTCTGATTTTTACCCCTACAACCGGCATTTCTACAAAGTTCTTACCATCTCTAATTTTATCTCTAAATTTTTCTGATATTGCACATATGGGGCTTCCTGTATCAATAAGGAAGTGTCCTTCCCATTGATTGACTCTTATTTTAACGTATGGACAGCCTAATTCCTTTTCATATGCCTTCCCCTCAGGGACTCCATATAATAAATCTTTTTCAATTTCTTTATAATTTCCATTTACTTCCTCCCTTTCAGTCTTCATCAGGTTTACCTGAGTTTCACATTCTAAGTTACTAGTGTCAAGTTTACACTTTGGCTGCACACAAAATATCTCCCTATTGTTTATGTACCTTTCACTCAGACTCTTTCTTTTACTCTCCCACCAGCATGGGCATAAAACTCTGCTAATTATACTTAGATGATACCAAAACACTTTGCTACTACAACTCTCATTCTACTGGTTCCACAGGATTTCTAAAAATTGCCTTCCTTTACTTTCAATAATATCATGCAAATCTAATTCTTTCACAATATTTTCACTTTTGTTATCACCACTTTGATTAACTATGAAATCATCAGGACAGGCATGTAGCAATTGATTTTCAGCTGTCACTTCATTATTCTTGTCATATTCCTTTGATTCATCACCACAACTATCATCAAGTTTCAACACTTCATTATTTATTTCAATAAAAATATTGTACTCACCTTCTGGTTTGCTTACCATACTTTTCACATCAATAATACTAACATCATCACTACTGTGGTATACTTTACTGCCAGTTTCATCTATTTCTCTCAGTTTCTCACTTTCTATGGTTGATTCTTTTCCCTGTTGCTTAGGTGTATCATCAGCTGATTCACTATTATCTTCTTGTGTGAACAACCCCCCCTCCCCCCCCCCCCCCAATTCTGAACTAAAACATTTATTACCTCTTCATCAGTAGCTTGCTCTCCCCTTTTTGGCCAGCTGCAAAAATCATTTAACATCTCCTCATCCAGAATTGACTCAGAACTTTGATCTATTCTATGTTTATTTTGTGGTGGTCTACTGTGCCACATAGCATCCCAAAATTTTTTATCAAAATTTATATAATTCACTTGATATTCCTGGTTTTTAACCTGTTTGTTAATGGTACAGTTATTTACACTATTGGGTTTTGTGTGAACGTTAGTGGTCCTATTATGTTTAAATCTGTTCGCCCCAAAGCTGTGGACCCACATTGAGGTGGACCGGAGTTTTCCGGATGTCTACCTCTATTGTCACTCCTCCAATTTGTATTCATTCTGTTGTTACCTTACCATCTGTTGTTCCTAGTTACCCCACTGTTTTCTCAGTTACTCCCTCTCTCATTAGCATTGTACTCTCTTGTTCTATCATATTGGTGTTCATTCCGAAAATGTCTATCGTCCCTTCTAGTGTTCTCCCCACGGTAATCAGAATTCCACCTCCCACTGTAATGGTTTCCATTAGTAAACTGCTGCACATTTCTCTCCATTGCCCTGTCTAATTTGTCTATATATTTTAGAAACTGGTCTAAACAGTCATCAGGTCCATGCACTAATTCCCACTGTATTCTTTCAGGTAACCTCCTTTTAAGGGCATCAATTTGCGTCATTTTGTCGAAGGGTTTATCTAGATGCACCAATTTCCTAAGTTGATCCCTGCAAAAGTCTTTCATTGAGTGTTTTCTGCCCCTGAAACTAAGCCTATTTAAAAATTCACTTTTTATTCTACCCTGTTCAGTCTCAGACCAAAACTTATTTAAGAAACTCTTCTTAAAATCATCAAATGTTTTCCACTCATCAAAATGTTGGTTTGCCCAAGACAAAGCTTCTCCCTCAAAGAATTTTTTTTACAAACTTAATCTTTAGATTATCAGACATGCCAGGAACAGAGCAGTGTTGTAAAAAGTCTACAGGGTGTAAATTATCACAAGGAAAACTTTTTACAGGTGAATTACTCCACACTCTCCTACCATTCATACATAAATTTCTAGACACAAAATTATCTTGCATTTCAGTGAATCTCTTGTCTATTACACTTAAATTACATGTTACAGACTCTTGTATCTTATTTAATTCATCATCTAAGGCGTTAACTTTTGATTCTGTATCTAGACTTAATTTGTCTACTCTCTCCTTCACAGTTCTTTGAGCTGTAGTTAACCTTTCAATCTCTTTTCCTTGACTTGAGCTAACTGTGGCCAATTTATTTTCTAAGGTCACAAACTTATTTTCTATAGCCTCAATTTTGGCATTCACACCCTTCAAACTTTCTCCTCATTGAAGTTTTAAATTTGAGATCTCTTCTTTCAGTACATCACCGTTGCTTTTCATTTTTGCTTCCAGCAATTCACTAGTTAAGTTTAATTTCGCTTCTAGCGACTCACTAGATGCATTTATTTTTGATTCTAGGAATTCACTATTTGAATTCATTGCCATTGTTAATTCAGACTGAATTTGTCCCATTCTGGCAAAGAGTAAACTTACCCAGTCCTGTTGATCCGGTTTTCTTTCGTTTTGTGAGCCATCTGGATCGTCACTTGCACCACACACGTTTGAGTCTAACATTTCTCCCACTTCCTTTTTAATTTCTTCTGATAGCGTCAAGATGGCACCATGTGTTTGGACACAATTTTGACGAAAAGTTTAAAGCAAATCAGAATTGTGCTTATCTTTTCGCACCACGACGTCGATCGCAGGTCCACGTCTCCGATAAGCCAGCACTTTCTTGGTTCTCACACTACTTTTTCTGGTCCAGGAAAAGTGTACAATGTTATTCATGTTTTACGAATTATAAAATTTATAATGTTCCGCAAACGAAGCAAAATTAGTCTCATTGCATTTAACTGTAATATCCCGGACGAGCCCCCAAGTTTAATGGACCTCTTCCTAAGATTTCCACAATCTATAAGTTGTCCTACTCGTTTGTCCACATGGTGACTTCAGGCACTAAAGGAGATTCAAATTTATAGGCCGAGGTCATTAACAAGTACTAACAGTTTGGTACTTAACTCATATCGATGACTGCGTTGTTGTCTTCGTGAAGTCTAGAGGTGATTCCACTGTGATGTTCCCGAAGTTTTCTTTGTGTTTGGATGAGACTAACTGGTTTGTAGGGCAACGTGGTCTTTTTTGTTTTTAAGGAGCAACCGTTACATTATTTTTGCACATCACTATTTAATTCATTTATTCACATTTAACACCTCTACAGTAATATGAAATAAGACATTGTTTTACACCACATCTGTATTGTCACCTCCTCCAACCCACGCTCCCGATCCAAAGACCATCAACCACCACCTTCAAAGCTCGACCTCCTTCCCCCATGACCAAAGATAACCATCTTAGTTGTTACACTCGCAGTCAAAGGCTATATTTACATAAAACATTACATGTAACTAAATTACTGACATACATGATTTTATGTTCTGTTATACGCACCGCGCAGTTGAGCACTTTGTAGTTTTGGATGTCATTTTGTACATATACCATAGATCTGATTTCCTACAATTTTGTAGCCATATATTCTCGCTCTAGATGTGAACTGAGATTCATCTGTGATATGTGTTTCTTACAGTGCTATAATGTCTATGTGGTTATCTTTAGCTGTCCTACTCAATCATTCGCATTTGTCTCAGCTTAAACCTTCAACATTTAGTTGTAAAATACAGACACAAGTTACAATATCTCTTGTCAGATGGTTCTGATAAGAACCATTACCTTTTTGCTTTTTCATTTTCCCCTGTAGATTTTCTTGACCATGAGAGAAATTCATTCTAATTTGGTTGCGTAGTGTGTAGACTGTCTGCCGTTCCGTCGTCACAGACCATTGCCTGGGGTACACCATCTTGGAGGTCGTCTAAAATTCGTACCCCACCAACAAAAGTTTGAGCAATCATTTTTTTAACATCCTGAGATCTATAGTCCTTTTTAATGTATTGAAATAAACCACTAGTTGTTCGATCATAAACTGCATCAGTGAAATGTAGAAATCATTCTTTGTAATTCCCTTTGTCATCAATAACATAGAATAGTGAACATTTGACTTCTTTTGGTGACATCACCAGTTCCACTGAGCATGAGGCTAAGACAAGTAGGCTTATCAATATCTGATTTAATATTTCCTCTAACAGCACTGTCCCCAGCATCAGTGAAGTCATTGTGCATAAAAATCAAGGTGCCTTTCGAAACAGTTGCTGTTTTGGTATGGTGAGACAGTACCACGTCATACTGAGCCAGAAATGGTATCAGTTCTACATAACTGCTTTATTTAATGACTTCTTACTTTCATCATGGCCTTGAAAAGAACTTCCTTGTCATGCAAGAAGCACCACTACATCAATAAATATTTTCAATAGATTTCTATTTTCTTTAACCTTTTCACTGTGCAAACAGTTTGCAATTTTTTCTTATAATTCAGTGAATGGTAGACTCATTGAGTGCCAAAAGTTTTAAATGCTGTAAAAGATTTTATATGGATTGTTGATCATTTATGTTTATCCAAAACTGTGATTAAATATGATAAATTTGTGAAACCCATCAAATTTCATAGTATTTTTCCAGTTGCAAACAACAAGCATGGGCAGTAATAAAGTTTATTTACTTTGCATAAATCAGACAGCCAGACATACTTATCATAATTGTTTATATTAAAATACCTTTTGTATGGGTTTTTTTTGCCTTTTGCTTACTTTGTAAGTGCAGATGAGCTAGAATAGCCATTCCCTGTTTTTTCGTCAGTAACTTATCCTCATATTTTAAGTGCAAGAATGGTCTTTTCACTAATTGTTTTGTGGCATATTGTTAATTGGTTTCAATGAATTAGTACCAGCAGTTATCTTGGCACACTGTACACTAAGAAATAAATGATACTAACACTATTACAGATTCTGAGTCCGCAGCTCGTGGTCTTGCGGCAGCGTTCTCGCTTCCCACGCCTGGGTTTTAGGGTTCCTGGGTTTGATTCCCGGCGGGGTCAGGGATTTTCTCTGCCTCGTGATGACTGGGTGTTGTGTGATGTCCTTAGGTTAGTTAGGTTTAAGTAGTTCTAAGTTCTAGGGGACTGATGACCATAGATCTTAAGTCCCATAGTGCTCAGAGCCATTTGAACCATTTGAACAGATTCTGAGGACTGTAACAATTCTACAAACATGCCCCTTGTTGCTTTTAACATGTGATATGCAGGCTTCCAAAAGCCCGTCATGCCCATGCAGTACATTTCAGAGATATTCATGTGTAAATGGTGATGTGGGATTCTGAAGCCTTGCCGTGCTCATTCTTGCATTCCGCCACCTCACCCCTTTTTCCCCATATCACAGTGAAAGCTATTGCAATAAACATCAGAAGCTCTATTCTCCACTCTGTTCGATGGCAGAGAACAAGGTAACCATATGCACTAATTCTTCATGAAGGAAGCTGGTTGGTATTGTAATTATTACTAATATTACTTGTTGATTTCTAGTTTACTTTAGTTATAGGTTTTGGTTATAGAATTGATAGGGCACTGGGAAAAATTGTTAGGAAAACTACAGAACAACAGTGTAACAGAAAAAAGAAATATAACAACAGATTGAAAGTAGCATGGTTTAAAATAGGTGACCTCATTAATTGAAAACTAATGAAAAATCTAGGGCTATCCACAGTGAAATTAAGAAATTCCCTGATGTTTACGTAGGACCATTTGAAATATTAGAAGCTCCCCATCCAAATGCTTACAGACTAATTTATTCAATATGTAGTTACCAGAAATTTTTCCCTTTGTCTATTACCAAAATGTACAGCTCTCTGGGAACCATAAAAGCTGTTTATGGTATGTAATTTGATCACAGCACCCTGAGCTATTGTGGCAATTTTTTAAAAATTTTCATTTTTCCTTTGCTCACTCCTTCTCTGAATTACTGGTAAATCTTTCAATTTATCTCCTGCTATCATTCTATCCCTCTTCATTATGTAATAGGGGCAAGCATGTTAGAGATTTTCAAGTGTAGTTGCACATCATATTAATGAAAAATTAATGTACTGTTTTGCCTAGGAGTTGAAAACTTTTCTTGTTTTTTAAATGAAATTTGTGTCCTAATGGGACAAACTAAGAATTTTTGAAGCAAGATTAAAGTTGAGATGCTTTACACTGTTTTGATGGGGAAATCTATTTACATTTAGGCTTAAATGTTCAATAATTCACGTTTCTTTTCAAAAGGAGGTACTTTGCTGCTTTTGAGGAAAAATATTTTGCATGGAATGAACTGAGATATGATTTGGATTTTTGTCTTGTATGTTGTAATGGACATATGTATACATAAATTTTGGATCTATCTGGGGAACTATTGTGTGGCTTTTTGGGAATTTGTGGCTGGAAAGGTAGGAAGTCAGACTTATTGTTTTACTACTGTCATATTTAAGATTTTGAATTAATTATTGTGAAACATGATGGAAGCAATGGTAGGAATTATGTAGGAAGCAGAGTACATTAAGTTAAAATTTCTAACTTTAATCACTATTGTCAATTGTCTCGTATATTTACTGTGGACAATGCTTAGAAAGAGGAGACTTTTTACCAGATCACATACATAATTTTTCAAAACTGTAATATTTGATTTGATTTTTATTGTTGTAGAGACCTCAGAGATCACCTGAGGTAGCACGAAAGTCAATATTACACAGTATAAATGTTACACAAATAATTACAAAAACAAGGAAAATATTACACAATATAAATATTACACAAATAATTATAGTACCTTCACACAAATACAAAACAGAGAAATTTCTGGTACAAATTGATACTGCATAATAAATTTAGCCACTTACAGACTTATTCAGGTATAGACGCATGTACAAACTGATCACATAAAGTGTAGTCATAGCATATTTTTTGCCTCTCTTAAAAATTCATCAGTTTCATAAATGCTGGAATTAAAGTACATTTAGCTTTAAACTGGTCAAGATACAGGATGTTACTAATATACAGCACGTACCTGTACAGCTACAATCTTTGAAAAGCATTAATATTTAGTATACAGTTAAGATTACTTACCAACTTATTGAATAGTTTTATCTCCATGTAAGATGTATCTTTTTGATAGAAACTTGTATAGGTTGAGAGTAAATACAGGTTGCAACCTGTGGCTGCACAGGTACAAGCAGCCCGTAGTGGCTCACCTTCATGCATTTCTTTTTATATTTTTTGTGACTAAAGCCCGCCTGCCCTTTTAATTATTTTATATGTGACATGTAAGTACTGCCTCTGTCTTTTATTGTTAGTCAGGGCTTACACTTTTTGTATAAGAAATGCCTTTTCCTATAAATTTGTAACTATGTTAGAGGCCATTTTAATTCTGATGAAGGCACTCTTAGAAGTGTTGAAACCTCATCAATAGGAATAAAAATAATAGTGACTGAGGGCTCATTTGTTTCAATTTTAATTTAGAAATGGTCACTGGAACCAAACAGCCATGTTTAATACTTTTATCTTTTTTAATTTTAACAAAAGCCTTGAACATAGTAAACCATAGAACTCTTCAAAACAAGCTTGAGTACTATGGCAATAGGGGTTTAACAAATGAATGGATTTGTTCATTTCTGAGTGAGCAAAAGCAAAAAGTATGCATTAGACATGTACATGAAAAAAGACAAATAGTCTCAAAATAATTGTCAGAAGAATGCCCAATCAACTATGGAGTACTCAAGGATTGGTAATGAGACTGCTTCTTTTTCTGATATCTACCAATGATCTGCATGTCGAACAATGGAAAATCCAGGATGGAATAATGACAATATTATGAAAAGGATAGATTATTACCTACCCTATAGTAGAGATGCTGAGTTGCAGGCAAGCACAACAAAAAAGCCACTAAATATATAAGCTTTCAGCCAGAAGCATTTCTTCTGATACAGGAAACACACACACATACACACACACACACACACACACACACACACACACACACACACATTCATGCAAATGCAGCTCACATACACAACCAGTGTCTCTGGCTGCCAAGACCAGTCTGGCCCCATAAGACAGAGACATTGGTCATGTATGTGTGAGCTGCATTTGTATGACTGTGTGTGTGTGTGTGTGTGTGTGTGTCGTGTACTTCAGTAGAAGGCCTTATGGATGAAAGTTTACATGTTTAGTAGTCTTTTTGTTGTGTCTGTCTGTGACTCAGCATCTCCACTATATGCTGTGTAGAAATCTATCCTTTTCATAGTATTATCAATGATTTGGATGTGCTTGTTGAGTCACAATAAATAGTTCTATTTGCTGATGATGTAACAATGTTAGTAGAAGCACCAAAAAATAATGAGACCCAACATCTAGTAAACTCTGTCACAAATCAATTAAGTAAATGGTTGACAATTAATCAGCTTATAATAAACACCAAGGAAAACAGTAGCATTAAATTTCCATACGTTCTAAAAGGATGCACAAATGAACAGGATTTTATGATCACCTATTATGCAAATGTTAATCCACAACTAAAATTTGGACTCATATTCTGATGGAATTCACCAGTAGCTCTGGGAACTTTCAGAATCCAACATAGAGCCATTTGGATTATTATAAAGAACAGAGCTAGATCTTAAAACACTGCATGTTTAGTCTTGACACACTAATGTTTATTAAAAAATTTAGTAGGAAATGATAACAGTATTAGAATAAATTGTGACTTACGTAATATACACTAGATTAAAAAATGAAATGTATTTACTCTCAGCCTATACAAGTTTGTATCAAAAAGGTACATCCTACATGGGAATAAAACTATTCAATAAGTTGGTAAATAATGTTAACTGTATACTAAATATTAATGCTTTTCAAAGATCTGTTACAGAATATTTACAGCACCCTGCTTCTATTCAGTAAGTGAATACTTGGACTACAATAAATGTATATATCTGTTACTCTTGTAACATATAATATATAGGACAATATAACTATAATCTTGAATGTTGTTCCCTCCAATTATTATTGTGAAGTCCAGTATCATCTTGTACACTGTACTACATATGATAAGGTTTCCAGATCATTTTTGCACTCAGAATCATTCAGAAAATCTGCACTGAAGCCAGCACAGACTATTGAATGCCTGCTGCTGTCTGACAAATAGCACAGTGAGGAATCCAGATTCCTCATACATTTTTCAAAATTTGGCAGTGGGATCTGTACACAACTACAATTAAAAGAGAACCATTTTTCATTATTAATTCAGAAGCACAAACTTCTATATGCTGATCATAACAAAATTTACTTATCTCAACATTTTTCAACTTGTGTTCCATCTTAAAATATGTGACCATATTAGTTCTGCATGAGTAAACTCCTAGGCACAGAATGTCTACCTTTTCAGAGCTCTGTAAATTTTCTAAACAGACAAGAAGCTCTTCCACCTTGTTCCATAACCCTCTAATATTTTTGATACTTGAAATAAACTTTTGTCCCAATTTGGTAAAGTTGTGGGTGTACATGGTGTCTCAAACCTTTTGGGTCGAAGTGTAACAGGTGATAGCGGGTCCACAACCAGTTGTATTGAGACAGGGAAACAATAGCCGGAAGTGCATATTTATTGTGTTATAAACACACTGTGTACAGTGCATAACAACAATGCAGCTCATGGTAATTGTTGAAAGCAATGACTGCCAGTCTCAATGCATGTATTGCAATAGTGATAACTGTTGTACACCGCTGGCCACCAAACAGAAATACTGTGCACAACTTAGCTCATAGCATGTGTGTCATATAATGACTACATACATCACACTGGATCATTAAACTGTGGCACATGCCCACCAATATCCCTGTTGTTGGATGTCCATTGCATCACACAGCTGGCAATGTGTTAATAGTGAGGTGTGTATTGTGTACAGTGCATGTCACTGAGTCAAAGCTGGAACGTTACTCATCACGAAAGTTAACAGACATGCATTTGATGTATGGTGTGGCAGGATGTAGTGCCCACAGGGCAGCACAAATGTACAGGAGACACTTTACCAACATGTGTCATTTTAATTGGAAGGCGTTTATATCTGTGGATATGAACTTACGAGAGGGTTATTCATACCAAAGAAAGTCGACCAAGGTTACTGCAGAAGACACGTCTGAACAACAGACTTTGTGGAAATGGTGTTAAATCTTGAGGCTAACAATCCAGCAATGAGCACGTGTCAACTTGTCTGTGAAATTCACACTTCAAAGTGTATGATGTGGTGAGCAGTGGTGGAACAGGTATTACACCCCTACCATAAAGGATGTGTGCGAGCCCTGAATTTTGAGCCTTGTGTTCATTTCTGTCAGTGGATTATCCACCATAGTACTACAGTCCCGATATTCACACAGTTTACATCGTTCATGGATGTGATCTCATTCACTATGATGGTGTTTAACATATACAACAGCTGTACCTGGAGTGTGGACACGTCCCCCACCACTTACATTGGTGGACACTAATGATCCTCTGTCAACATATGGCTGGCATTGTCCAGGGTCATGTAATAGGACCTTATTTGTTGCCTTCTTGTTTGGTGTTCCTGCAAGATGTGCTGCCACAGTTCTTGGAGACATCACCCCTTGTTGTCCATGAAAGGATGTGGTTTCAACACGATGGTGCACCAGGCCACTTCAATGTTGATGTCCATGCTCATCTGAACAATGCATACTCTGATTGTTGGGCTGGAAAGGGAGGTCCCGCCCCATCTCATGAACTCCATAACTCCATAACTCCATAAACCTGTTTGTCAGGAAATTCGAAAAAACTGTATAACTTATGCATTTTTTATTTCACCAGAAATTATTTTTTATTGCACATATAAAACAATATTTCCATCTACATCTAAATGTATACCCTACAAGCCACTCAACGGTGTGTGGCGGAGGGCATTTTATGTGCCACTGTCATTACCTCCCTTTCCTGTTCCAGTCGCGTATGGTTCGCAGGAAGAACGACTACCAGAAAGCCTCCGTGCGCCCTCGAATCTCTCTAATTTTACATTCGTTATCTCCTTGGGAGGTATAAGTAGGGGGAAGCAATATATTCGATGCCTTATCCAGAAACGCACCCTCTCGAAACCTGGACAGCAAGCTACACAGCGATGCAGAGTGCCTCTCTTGCAGAGTCTGTCACTCGAGTTTGCTAAAGATCTCCATAATGCTATCACGCTTACTAAATAACCCTGTGACGAAACGCGCTCTTCTTTCGAGCTTCTCTATCTCCTCTGTCAACCCGACCTGGTATGGATCCCACACTGATGAGCAATACTCAAGCATAGGTTGAACGAGTGTTTTGTAAGCCACCTCCTTTGTTGATGGACCAATTTTCTAAGGACTCTCCCAATGAATCTCAACCTGGCACCCACTTTACCAACAATTAATTTTATATGATCATTCCGTTTCAAATAGTTCTGTACGCATACTCCCAGATATTTTACAGAAGTAACTGCTACCAGTGTTTGTTTCGCTATCATATAATCATACAATAAAGGATACTTCTTTCTATGTATTCGCAATACATTACATTTGTCTATGTTAAGGGTCAGTTGCCACTCCCTGCACCAAATGCCCATCTGCTGCAGATCTTCCTGCATTTCGCTGCAATTTTCTAATGCTGCAACTTCTCTGTATACTACAGCATCATCCGCAAAAAGCCGCATGGAACTTCCAACACTATCTACTAGGTCATTTATATATATTGTGAAAAGCAATGGTCCATAACACTCGCCTGTGGCACGCTACAGGCTACTTTAACGTCTGTAGACGCTTCTCCACTGAGAACAAGATGCTCTGTTCTGTTTGCTAAAAACTCTTCAGTCCAGCCACACAGCTGGTCTGATATTCTGTAGGCTCTTACTTTTTTTAACAGGTGACAGTGTGGAACTGTATCGAACGTCTTCCAGAAGTCAAGGAATATGGCATCTACCTGCGAGCCTGTATCTAATATTTTCTGGGTCCCATGAATCATTTGCAGTGTTCGGACTGTTTCCAGGTATTGTTCTTTGATTCATAAAATTAAAAAAAAGTTGATGGATTTGTTTCCTTCTTCCAACTGATTGAAAATGTGACTAAAAGTAAAGAAATAAGTCAATAACGCCGTTGATATTTCATTCAAAATTGTAAAAACATAACACTATAGGCTACTGGAAAAATGTATATAGTTGAAAAGTTTAAAAGGGCATCAATTATTTGACTCCAAGAATGCGCAGAAAGTTTTAGAAAAAAAAAATGGATACACAAATCACTTAACATGATCAGCTGGATCTGAGGTTGTACGCCAGGTCATTAAGTTCTCGTAGAAGTCTTTCTTTTCTGTAGGTGATTATCTTCTCTATGTCTTGCATTTTTTCCTCATATATGGGTATTTTTCCTGCGTATGCAGTCTCTGTAGGAGGCGTTATTTAATCCAATAACTTTGGTTTTTGAAGGACAAATCTTGTGTGAACGATGCCATCAATGAATTCGGAGGCTATTACAGAACCCTTGATGCCATCAATGAATGTGTAGGTATTTAGAAACACAAATGTTTGTCAGTACTTTGGTCACCAGTCCTTATAGTCCACGATTTGTTCTGAAGGCATCTTTCTCACAGAATATCCAGATTCTCTCGCTGTTTGTATTAACTCACAATGCTCGTCCGGAGTGTACAGTCCGTCCATTTTCCTAATCTTACGCTTGGCGGTACCAAAGATCCTATCACACTGCAGGAACGAATGTCCACGAATAGGAAAATATTGGTGAATTGTAGCAAAACGGCCAAGTGATACCAAGGCAAGTAGAAACTTGACGTCAGTATTATTTCGATTTTGTCCACCGCAAGCGTCGCAAAAAATGTGAAGTTCTTTAACAGTTGGATTCATGTCCGGAATCTTAGCCAAAGTAGGCTACAAACCTCATCAGGGCCTCTTTTAGCTACATCTTCTGGATATGTGCAGAAATTTGCTGATCCTGTTTTCACATCATGTATACAGAAAACGTACAACCAAAGCTTTCTTAGATAGAACATCTCTTGCACCGGAATTTTCGTCATTGGATGATTTTGCAGGTAGTCAAAGACGAGGCACCCTAATTCTTCTTTTTCATTACACAGTTGCAACATTTCTTTTTGTTTGGAATAAAGTTTCTCGACTCGACGTAAATGGACCATCTTTTCAGCGACTGCGCCACGTTTTGCGGTGTCGTTGAGAACTGGTGATTTGATCTTCGTTTCCAGTTCCTCACATGTGCTATAGACGTCAATTTCCAGCCTCCCAATTCTATATCCATAGTTCTCATTATAATATTTCCGATAAAAATCGTATTTGACGCTGAATGAGTAATGCGGATATTTCTCACAAAACAGGCGGTGCAAAGTTTTTGTGTCCAGCTCAGCGCTTAGATATTTAATTTCCTTACTGCAGTAAACAGAATGGCATATTGGGAACTCATTTATATGATCATCAATAGCACCTAGTATTTGTGAAGGTCAAACATTACCCCAGTTCATATTCACCACGCATATCAATTGCAGATTTTCCAGAATCAACTAAAGTAGTCAAACGGAAAAGCGCTTTATTTATGATAGCATATAAAACGGAAAATGCAATTCTACAAACTTTAATTCTGTTTTGAGATTGTTCAGAACAAAGAAATCGAAAACGTTGTCTCGTTTCTTAGGGTTTTCGTTCTTTGAACGGTGGCGTAACTGCCGTCTGCTTCACGTCTGCTGTGCAGCGTGCTACCTTAATTTAAGTATTAACTGTATTTTTCTTACTTGTCACTTCTTCTTCCGTGTATTTTTGCTTTTAGGAAGCTTTAATTGTCGAGTGCTAGTAATAGTGTTCCATAGATTTCGTGTTTGTTTTGAATACAGTCAGAGAGAGTCCCTTTAGTCAGCCATAGTGCCAGTAGTGCTAGTGTTTGTTTTCAATACAGTCCAGAGACAGGTAGTGCTACTATCATTGTTTTCTACAAGAAGTGGCTAGCAATCACAGTTTAGTCAACAATCAGCCGCCTTTAGTGAATTAGCAGTCTAGTTAAAAGTTGATTAACTCTCTACAGTGAATTGATTCCTTAGGATGGATAGGATGTGTGACTGCTGCGTACGGACGCAGGAGGAGCTGGCCACTCTTCGCGAACAGCTGAGCGTGTTGATGGCCGCGGTCAGCTGCCTCGGAGTGTAGTGGCAGTGGGGAGTCTGGTGCGTCGCAAGGTACACCCCAGGTGTTACATTCTTCGCCCACTGTCCCTGCTGTCGAGACATCTTCGCGGGTACCGGGCGCGGTTAGGCCACCCTCTCCCCACGGGGAGTGGCGGGTTCAGCGGCGTTCGCGGGCACGAAGCAAAGGGTAAATGTGGAGGCTGGCCGTGTGGCATCGCCCGCTCTGCCTGTGAGTGGACATGTGGCTGCTTCTTCAGCAACGTCCGAGCAGGCACACGGGGGGAGGGGTTTATTAATTATTGGGAGCTCCAACGTTAGGCGGGTGATGGAGCCCTTTAGGGAAATAGCGGCAAGGTCGGGGAAAAAGGCCAGTGTTCACTCTGTCTGCTTGCCGGGGGGTCTCATCCTAGATGTGGAGGAGGCCGTGCCGGCGGCGATAGGGAGCACTGGGTGCACCCGACTGCAAATTGTTTCTCATGTCGGCACCAATGACTCCTGCCGTCTGGGTTCAGAGGTCATCCTCAGTTCGTACAGGCGGGTGGCGGAATTGGTGAAGGCGGAAAGCCTCGCTCGTGGGGTGGAATCAGAGCTAACTATTTGTAGTATCGTTCCCAGAACCGATCGCGGTCCTCTGGTTTGGAGCTGAGTGGAAGGCTTAAACCAGAGGCTTAGACGATTCTGCGGAGATATGGGGTGCAAATTTCTCGACCTCCGCTATCGGGTGGAGAAATGTAGGGTCCCCCTGAATAGGTCAGGCGTGCACTACACGCCGGAAGCGGCTACAAGGGTAGCGGAGTACGTGTGGAGTGCACATGGTTTTTTTTTTTAGGTTAGAGAATTCCCTCCCTAGGCCCGACAAGAAGCCTCCTGAGACGCGGCAAGGTAGGAGTCGGCAAAATGCAACAGGGAATAACAATATTAATGTGGTAATAGTAAACTGCAGGAGCGTCTATAGAAAGGTCCCAGAACTGCTCTCATTAATAAACGGTCACAACGCCCATATAGTAAGTACTAGGGACAGAAAGTTGGCTGAAACCAGACGTAAACAGTAATGAAATCCTAAACTCAGATTGGAATGTATACCGCAGAGACAGGCTGGACAGTGAAGGTGGAGGCGTGTTTATAGCGATAAGAAGTGCAATAGTATCGAAGGAAATTGACGGAGATCCGAAATGTGAAATGATTTGGGTGAAGGTCACGGTTAAAGCAGGCTCAGACATGGTAACTGGATGTCTCTATAGGCCCCCTGGCTCAGCGGCTGTTGTGGCTGAACACCTCAAGGTTAGTTGGAAAATATTTCGAGTAGATTTCCCCACCATGTTATAGTTCTGGGTGAGATTTTAATTTGCCAGATATAGACTGGGAGTCTTAAACGTTCATAACAGGTGGCAGGGACAAAGAATCCAGCGAAATTTCTTAAAGTGCTTTATCTGAAAACTACCTGGAGCAGTTAAACAGAGAACCGACTCGTGGCGATAACATATTAGACCTTCTGGTGACAAACAGACCCGAACTATTTGAAACAGTTAACGCAGAACAGGGAATCAGTGATCATTAAGCCGTTACGGCATCGATGATTTCAGCCGTAAATAGAAATAATAAAAAAGGTAGGAAGATTTTTCTGTTTAGCGCAAGTGACAAAAAGCAGATTACAGAGTACCTCACGGCTCAACACAAAAGTTTTGTCTCAAGTACAGATAGTGTTGAGGATCAGTGGACAAAGTTCAAAACCATCGTACAATATGCGTTAGATGAGTATGTGCCAAGCAAGATCGTAAGAGATGGAAAAGAGCCACCGTGTTACAACAACCGAGTAAGAAAACTGCTGCGGAAGCAAAGGGAACTTCACAGCAAACATAAAAATAGCCAAAGCCTTGCAGACAAACAAAAATTATGCGAAGCGAAATGTAGTGTGAGGAGGGCTATGCGAGAGGCTTTCAATGAATTCGAAAGTAAAGTTCTATGTACTGACTTGGCAGAAAATCCTAAGAAATTCTGGTCTTATTTCAAAGCGGTAGGTGGATCAAAACAAAATGCCCAGACACTCTGTGACCAAAATGGTACTGAAACAGAGGATGACAGACTAAAGGCCGAAATACTAAATGTCTTTTTCCAAAGCTGTTTCACAGAGGAAGACTGTACTGTAGTTCCTTCTCTAGATTGTCGTACAGATGACAAAATGGTAGATATCGAAATAGACGACAGAGGGATAGAGAAACAATTAAAATCGCTCAAAAGAGGAAAGGCCGCTGAACCTGATGGGATACCAGTTCGATTTTACACCGAGTACGCGAAGGAACTTGCCCCCATTCTTGCAGCGGTGTACCGTAGGTCTCTAGAAGAGCGTAGCGTTCCAAAGGATTGGAAAAGGGCACAGGTCATCCCCGCTTTCAAGAAGGGACGTCGAACAGATATACAAAACTATAGACCTGTATCTCTAACGTCGATCAGTTGTAGAATTTTGGAACACGTATTATGTTCGAGTATAATGACTTTTCTGGAGATTAGAAATCTACTGTGTAGGAATCAGCATGGGTTTCGAAAAAGATGGTCGTGTGAAACACAGCTCGCGCTATTCGTCCACGAGACTCAGAGGGCCATAGACACGGGTTCACAGGCAGATGCCGTGTTTCTTTACTTCCGCAAGGCGTTCGATACAGTTCCCCACAGTCGTTTAATGAACAAAGTAAGAGTATATGGACTATCAGACCAATTGTGTGATTGGATTGAAGAGTTCTTAGATAACAGAACGCAGCATGTCATTCTCAATGGAGAGAAGTCTACCGATGTAAGAGTGATTTCAGGTGTGCCGCAGGGGAGTGTCATAGGACCATTGCTATTCACAATATACATAAATGACCTTGTGGATGACATCGGAAGTTCACTGAGGTTTTTGCATATGATGCTGTGGTGTATCAAGAGGTTGTAACAATGGAGAATTGTACTGAAATGCAGGAGGATCTGTAGCGAATTGACGCATGGTGCACGGAATGGCAATTGAATCTCAATGTAGACAAGTGTAATGTGCTGCGAATACATAGAAACATAGATCCCTTATCATTTAGCTACAAAATAGCAGGTCAGCAACCTGCAGTTAATTCCATAAATTATCTGGGAGTACGCATTAGGAGTGATTTAAAATGGAATGATCATACAAAGTTGATCGTCGGTAAAGCAGATGCCAGCCTGAGATTCATTGGAAGAATCCTAAGGAAATGGAATCCGAAAACAAAGGAAATAGGTTACAGTACGCTTGTTCGCCCACTGCTTGAATACTGTTCAGCAGTGTGGGATCCGTACCAGATAGGGTTGATAGAAGAGGTAGAGAAGATCCAACGGAGAGCAGCGCGCTTCGTCACAGGATCATTTAGTAATCGCGAAAGCGTTACGGAGATGATAGATAAACTCCAGTGGAGGACTCTGCAGGAGAGACGGGCAGTAGCTCGGTACGGGCTTTTGTTGAAGTTTCGAGAACATACCTTCACCGAGGAGTCAAGCAGTATATTGCTCTCTTCTACGTATATCTCGCGAAGAGACCATGAGGTTGAAATCAGAGAGATTAGAGTCTACACAGAAGCATACCGGCAATCCTTCTTTCCACGAACGATACGAGACTGGAATAGAAGGGAGAACCGATTGAGGTACTCAGGGTACCCTCCGCCACACACCGTCAGGTGGCTTGCGGAGTATGGATGTAGATGTAGATTTGTGATTGGTGTAAAGAATGGCAGGTAACTCTAAATATAGAGAAATGTAAATTAATGCAGATGAATAGGAAAAAGAATCTCTTTATATTTGAATATTCCATTAGTAGTGTAGCGCTTGACACAGTCACGTAGATTAAATATTTGGGCGTAACATTGTGGAGCGATATGAAGTGAGACAAGCATGTAATGGCAGTTGTGGGGAAGGTGAATAGTCGTTTTCGGTTCATTGGTAGAATTTTGGGAACATGTGGTTCATCTGTAAAGGAGACCGCTTATAAAACACTAATACGACCTATTCTTAAGTACTGCTCGATCGTTTGGGATCCCTATCAGGTCGGATTGTGGGAGGACATAGAAGCAATTCAGAGGCGGGCTGCTAGATTTATTACTGGTAGGTTTGATCATCACGCGCGTGTTACGGGAATGCTTCAGGAACTCGGGTGGGAGTCTCTAGCGGAAAGGAGGCGTTCTTTTCGTGAATCACTACTGAGGAAATTTAGAGAAGCAGCATTTGAGGCTGACTGCATTACAATTTTACTGCCGCCAACTTATATTTCGCGGAAAGACCACAAAGATAAGATAAGAGAGATTAGGGCTCATTTGCAGCCCATATCTTTGCTAGGGTGATCCCACGTCCGTGTCTGCTCCGCTTACATACTTTTGTTAAGCGCCACGTGCCCCCAGAGCAACCAGGCGGCATCCAATGTCGCGATGGGCAGGGGTCATAATGTTTTGATTCATCAGTGTACCTTCACAAGAGAAAGCGCAAGGTAATGTTCAATGGTATCCACGGCACTCCTGGTTCATCTGCCTGGGGCACATTATAGTGTGAAGCGCCACAATAATCCATTGATCCATTTCGGGGGGAGGGGGGGGCCTTTACTGTTTCTTATTTGTCAACTGGAAGCAGTTAATTTCATAAATTATCTGGGAGTACGCATGAGGAGTGATTTAAAATGGAATGATCATATAAAGTTGATCGTCGGTAAAGCAGATGCCAGACTGAGATTCATTGGAAGAATCCTAAGGAAATGGAATCCGAAAACAAAGGAAATAGGTTACAGTACGCTTGTTCGCCCACTGCTTGAATACTGTTCAGCAGTGTGGGATCCGTACCAGATAGGGTTGATAGAAGAGGTAGAGAAGATCCAACGGAGAGCAGCGCGCTTCGTCACAGGATCATTTAGTAATCGCGAAAGCGTTACGGAGATGATAGATAAACTCCAGTGAAGACTCTGCAGGAGAGATGCTCAGTAGCTCGGTACGGGCTTTTGTTAAAGTTTCGAGAACATACCTTCACCGAAGAGTCAAGCAGTATATTGCTCCCTCCTACGTATATCTCGCGAAGAGACCATGAGGATAAAATCAGAGAGATTAGAGCCCACACAGAAGCATACCGCCAATCCTTCTTTCCACGAACAATATGAGACTGGAATAGAAGGGAGAACCGATAGAGGCACTAAGGGTACCCTCCGCTACACACCGTCAGGTGGCTTGTGGAGTATGGATGTAGATGTTTTGGATCACGTTTTGTGTGAGCTTTATGTGAGTTGATGTTTTATTGTCAGATGCTTGTGGTAGTTGGGTCGTAAAGGCGTTTTTAGAACCGAAACATACCACTCAATCGGTTGAATACTTTTATGTTGCTAGAAATATATACACGAAGTGACACATTGAAAATCCACAGTCGCTTGATTTGACAACATGTCGATAAACATTTTTGAAGGAAGTTAGTTCAAAGATGAGTCGGTCGATTGCTTGCGGTTGATAACCACCACAGAGCCCCCCACCGGTAGTACGGAGCATGGCATAATCGGTGAGTTATACAGATCCACGAGGGTGGGGGGGAGGGGGGGTGGGCAGATAGGCGAGGAAAAGGTATAGTCCCTATGCCAGAGAGGAGGCTGAAGCTGCTCTGGACATAAGGAGGGGAGAGAGAGACTGTGATGTTGAGGAAGAGGCACGCTTGGGGATGGTGACAGTGAGGGTACCGGCCGTGTCGATGAACGATGTAATGCTATCGACATTGGTTTCGGGAGGAAGGGAGAGATGCCTGAGCAGTGTAACAGAGGGATGTGAATCGTTGAGACAGTGGGGAGGGGCGTGGAGGATGAAAAGGAAACCCTCAAGGACCTGGACTGCTAGATCATCGGCTGTATACATGGAGACGTCGACTGTGACGTAGATGCTCAATGGAGGAGCTGGTGAAAGGTGAGTGCTGGAGACAGTGCGGGTGAGACACAATCACTCGAGCTAAAGGGGGCGTAGCTGTGTCGCGCTGAGGGGGAGAAACGTCACACGGGACACCATGACCTGCGTTGGAACACTTGCTCGGAGTGTGGGTGTCACACGGCACGTCACTTAGAACACTGTTGTCACTCGGGTGAGTACACTTGACTGGAGTGGTGAAGTCACACGGAATAACGGATGCTGCTTCCGAGATGCTCCATGCTGGCTTTAAACGGTTCACAGACACGGTGTGTGGTTGTCCGTTGATGGAGATTTGGAACGTGTTTTGGGAGCGTGACAGTACCTTGTAAGGTCCTGTGTAGGGAGGTTGTAAAGCGGCTCGCACAGTGTCGTCCTGGAGCATTAAATGCTCGCATTGAGCCAAGTCTCTGTGTACAAAAATGCGTGGAACTGTGTGTGCATGTGGAGGGGTACATGGATGCTTGAAATACACATGCGAACATGCTCGATCAAGTTGGGGAGCTCGTCCGATGAAAGGGGATGTGAATCCTCGACGAACTCGCAAGGAAGAACAAGGGGCTCGCCATAGAGCACTTCCGCTATTGATGCTTGCAGGTTCTCTTTGAAGGCTGATTGCACGCTTAAACGCACCCAGGGAAGGGCCTCCGACCACTGTTCTGCACGGCACGTGAGGGCTGCTTTTAGTTTTCTGGGCCAGCGTTCGACTAAACTATTAGATTGTGGATGATAAGCGGTTGTATGGAATTTATTGACACCGCATAGTTGGAAAATGCTGGAGAAAAGGACGGACTCAAACTGCCAGCCCTGGTCCGTAGTAATTGCGGATGGACAGCCAAAGCAGGTAAGCCACGTTTGGACAAAGGCGTGAGCCACTGAAATTTCAATAAGCGGTACAGCTTCCATCCATCTGCTGGTACGGTGGATCATAGACAAAATGTATCTGTAGCCCTCAGAAGGGGGGAGGGGACCGACGATGTCGAGGTGGAAGTGGCGGAAGCTACCCTTAGGAACATCAAACTTTCCGAGTGGCGGCTGGTCGTGACGTCCGACTTTTCTGCGCTGACAGGGTATGCATGCACGGAACCAGTCACGCTTGACATTAGACCATACAAAACGTTCGGTTACAAGGCGTGTCGTAGCCCTAATGCCAGGGTGGGCTAGGTCGTGGAGGGTATCAAAAACTGCTCGATGGAGCGAGGCAGGTACGATCGGGCGCGGTGCACTGGTGGAAGTGTCACATATGACTGAGGTGCCAGATCCCGGTAGGTGGCAGTTCTCCAAGGTAAGAAATGTGTTGGTGTCCTGTAATAAGTCCTGTATGCTGGGATCTTGTTATTGAAGGGGCGCCAGATTAGCCATGTCAAACAGCGAAGTAATGGTGTTTATGCGCGACATATAGTCTGCGAGGACGTTGTCTCCACCTTTTATATAGCGGACGTCCATCGTGTACTGACATATGAGATCCATATGTTGGATGGGAGATTGGTAGCACGATTACGAATGGCATCTGCGAGGGGACGGTGATTGGTGAAAATAGTGACCTCGCTACCTTCAATATCTTCCCGAAAGTGTCTGACAGCTTCGTAAACGTCCAGTAACTCATTATCAAACGCGGACCATTTGCGTTGAGAAGTGGACAGCTTTTTAGAGAAGAATCAGAGTGGTTGAGAGGTATCACCGACGTGTTGCTGAAGCACGGTGCCAATACAGGCATCGCTTGAATCCGTAGTAATAGAAATGCGCACGTCAGCAGGTGGGTGCGCGAGTGTAACCGTGTTGGTCAGGGCGGACTTGAGATTGTCAAACGCGTGTGTCATATCAACGGACCAGACTACTTTGCGTGCGCCAGAATTGTTCCTGCCTGCCAACACGTCTGTGAGTGGTGCCTGGAGTGAAGTTGCGAGCGGGATGTGTTGGCGGAAAAAATTCACCATTCCTAAGAAACGACGAGGTCACGGTACGATTCCGGAAGCAGCAGTTCGTTAATAATGGCGACAAGCTCGCATGTAGGCCGTATGCCATCAGGGATGACCTCATAACCCACGAGAGCGGCGGAGCTGGTTTTTATCCTCGTTAATCGCAATGCCATTGTCTGAGTGAATTTGTAGCACACGTGACAAATGTTCTTCATGTTTCGTTTCGGATGCTGAGAAAACAAGGATGTCGTCGAGATATGCGTAGCAAAAATGCAGTGGGAGAAGGAGTTAGTCAATGAAGCGTTGCCACATCTGTGCGGCGTTTTTGAGGCCGTGTGGGATGGTACAGTATTCATAGAGGCCGAAGGGGGTGATAATAGCCGTTTTTGGAATGTCATCAGTGTACATAGGGATCTGATGGTATGCTTTTTTACAGTCAATAACGCTGAAAACGCGTAGTTGTTGTGCAAAGTCCTAAATATGTGGAATCGGATAATTGTCAATGATGGTGCATGCATTTAATTTTCGGTAATTTCCACATAAGTGGTACGATCGGTCTTTCTTGGAAGCCAAGTGAATTGGAGAAGACTAGTTGCTGGAGGATGGACAGGCAATAACGGCATCTAATACGTCCTGTTTGATATCTTTTGCCTGGCAAAATTTGTGGGCTGACAGGCGCCTGGCTTTGTGACGAACTGTCGTACCTTCGGTAGCGTTCAGGCTGTGGCACGTGCCGTTCGAAATCACCGTGACGTGGGGGCGATGGGAGGATGGCAAATCACCCGCAGCCCTGACTCTTCAAGAGTCACTGACCTATGGTGGCGGCTGTGAGAGCCGCGTAGTTGGCGTCGTAACAGGAGCTGCGTGGGAATGGTCGGTGGAGGCCGTCGTGCGAAGTGCCGTCGCAGGAAGAGATCTGCGGTCCGTGGCTGTGACCTGTGATGAGGTGTGGTCGTGTGTCGGTTCGACGTGAGCAGGTGGCTCGACATGAGAGCGAGGGAATAATTCGAGGTGGAGTTCATCAGTAGAGGCCGCGACAGGTGCGGAAACGTGCGTGAGGTTGGCGGTGTGAGTGACCGCAGGTGACAGGAGAGCATTCATAGATGAGGGGTAGGCGATCACGCCGCGTGCACGCGCGCGCTCGTGTGATGCGTCCACAGTCAAAAATTTAAATGGTTCAAATGGCTCTGAGCACTATGGGACTTAACATCTTAGGTCATCAGTCCCCTAGAACTTAGAACTACTTAAACCTAACTAACCTAAGCACATCACACACATCCATACCCGAGGCAGGATTCAAACCTGCGACCGTAGCAGGGAGGGGGGGGGGGGGGGGCTTATGGGTGCTCAACATCGAGGTCATCAGCGACGACCGTAGCAATCACCCGGTTCCGGACTGAAGCGCCTAGAACTTCACGGCCACCACGGCCGGCTGGTCCGCAGTCAATTGTCATAGTCTGTTGTTGGCGTTACGAATAGGATCTACACTCCTGGAAATTGAAGTAAGAACACCGTGAATTCATTGTCCCAGGAAGGGGAAACTTTATTGACACATTCCTGGGGTCAGATACATCACATGATCACACTGACAGAACCACAGGCACATAGACACAGGCAACAGAGCATGCACAATGTCGGCACTAGTACAGTGTATATCCACCTTTCGCAGCAATGCAGGCTGCTATTCTCCCATGGAGACGATCGTAGAGATGCTGGATGTAGTCCTGTGGAACGGCTTGCCATGCCATTTCCACCTGGCGCCTCAGTTGGACCAGCGTTCGTGCTGGACGTGCAGACCGCGTGAGACGACGCTTCATCCAGTCCCAAACATGCTCAATGGGGGACAGGGTAGTTGACTTACACCTTCTAGAGCACGTTGGGTGGCACGGGATACATGCGGACGTGCATTGTCCTGTTGGAACAGCAAGTTCCCTTGCCGGTCTAGGAATGGTAGAACGATGGGTTCGATGACGGTTTGGACGTACCATGCACTATTCAGTGTCCCCTCGACGATCACCAGAGGTGTACGGCCAGTGTAGGAGATCGCTCCCCACACCATGATGCCGGGTGTTGGCCCTGTGTGCCTCGGTCGTATGCAGTCCTGATCGTGGCGCTCACCTGCACGGCGCCAAACACGCATACGACCATCATTGGCACCAAGGCAGAAGCGACTCTCATCGCTGAAGACGACACGTCTCCATTCGTCCCTCCATTCACGCCTGCCGCGACACCACTGGAGGCGGGCTGCACAATGTTGGGGCGTGAGCGGAAGACGGCCTAACGGTGTGCGGGACCGTAGCCCAGCTTCATGGAGACGGTTGCGAATGGTCCTCGCCGATACTCCAAGAGCAACAGTCTCCCTAATTTGCTGGGAAGTGGCGGTGCGTTCCCCTACGGCACTGCGTACGATCCTACGGTCTTGGCGTACATCCGTGCGTCTCTGCGGTCCGGTCCCAGGTCGACGGGCACGTGCACCTTCCGCCGACCACTGGCGACAACATCGATGTACTGCGGAGACCTCATGCCCCACGTGTTGAGCAATTCGGTGGTACGTCCACCCGGCCTCCTGCATGCCCACTATACACCCTCGCTCAAAGTCCGTCAGCTGCACATACGGTTCACGTCCACACTGTCGCGGCATGCTACCAGTGTTAAAGACTGCGATGGAGCTCCGTATGCCACGGCAAACTGGCTGACACTGACGGCGGCGGTGCACAAATGCTGCGCAGCTAGCGCCATTCGACGGCCAACACCGCAGTTCCTGGTGTGTCTGCTGTGCCGTGCGTGTGATCATTGCTTGTACAGCCCTCTCGCAGTGTCTGGAGCAAGTATGGTGGGTCTGACACACCGGTGTCAATGTGTTCTTTTTTCCATTTCCAGGAGTGTATTTCATGATGTTGGCAGTTGACTTCGGCGATGGAGGCGAGTTGAGCCGACAGGTTGGAGCAATTGGCAGAAGCGTTGATGAGTGGAGCATAAGTAAGAGGCTGAGTTGTAGCACATGGCGTGAAGGAGCCAGGGATGCGTGCGCCAGAAGCATGGTGCACCAGTGCTGCAGACTGTAGGTCCGGAGAAAGTCCATAATGTCAGAGGAAATCAATACCGAGCTGCGGCTCGTCGATATCCGCGACATAAAACGTCCACGGGAACAGCATATCAGGTGCGAGCTGAAGCTGAATCTCGACAGTTCCGCGAATGCTGATATTATTGGAATTATTCGCCGTGTGGAGTGTGGAAACGGTAGGTAGCAAGCTCGACGGAGCAAGTGTTCACGGCAGAATGCTGGAGTCCGCGCCTGTATCCACGCAAAAGTGGAGTTTGGAGCATTCGTCGAGAATTGACAGATGGCCGGGTGTGCAGCTCGCGTCGTGTGTAGAATATCTTGTGCTTTCGAGGTGCCCTGAAGAGGCGGTGCAAGACGAGGTGCCTAAAGCGTCTCAAGCCTGTAGTTTTCCACCGCACACGGCGGTCGGCATTTGCAGGCGGCCTCACCGTGTGTTGCATGGAACCAACACAGCTGATGAGTGGGAAGGGAAGCCGGGCAAGGAGTTCCCACCTCCGTCACGGAGCTGTGCAGGGCGCCAGTGGTGGGAGTGCTAGCAGTGGTGGGGACAGGCAGCGCTAGTAGTTTTCCCGTGTGGCTCACAGGTGGGGACGCCGTTGGCTCACGTGATGCGTTGGAGAGGCACTGACACTTGCAGGTGTGCCACCCGTTGGCGCCATGTGAACACGGCTTACAGGGAGAGCAGTTGCATTTGGATGTCATATGGTAACTTAACTGACCAAATGGCCCACAGGGCGGTGTCCGACAGGGTTTGCTGGCCGACCTTTGAGCGTAGTTGGCGCCACAGCTGAGATGGCTATCTGTCTTGAAGTTGCTCAACGTGGATGATTTGCTGCAGATCCTCATTCGTAGTGCATGCAAAATTCCGCAATAACTTTCTTCGCCGAAATATACCGTGGTGGAGGTGGTGGTGAATTAATTATATCACTCGACGGCTCAAACTCGTCGTGTAGACGAGTAATCAAACTGGAGTAATGTGTGTCGTCCGAGATAACACCATTAAGTTCAAACACATGGTCACTAGAGCAAACCAAGTGGCAGGATTGCCACGATTGAATGGTGTCAGTTTTGGGGGCTTCGATGGCTGTACGACTGGAGACAAGTTGGGGGCCCAGAAACTGGTATCCGGCTTGGAACGAGATGCGACGTCTGGCGTGACAGCTGAAGGTGTGAAGCGATGCGACGCGGTTGGCACGGAAGACGTGTGGCGTGTTGCTGGCGTGGATGAAGCAGCCGGTGCTGTTGAAAACACGGAACGGTCCGAAATACAATCAGCGTATGTCATGTTAGGTGCGGCAGGGGCGGCCGATGCCGCCTGGACAAATGAACGGGCGATCTGCTCATATTGCATGGCCTGTGTGCCGTACAACGTAGGTAACACAGAATAAACAGCACGTGATGTGTCGTTGATATCTTGTTTCGTGCAGACACTGTCGGGTAGCATTGCCTGAACACAAGTGTCTGTCGTAAGTTCCGACTGTGGAGTGTAATAATTCGTAAGAGATGCAAACGTAAGATATGGTGTAAATGGTAGTTGTCCTGGAGCAGTTCACGAGGATTCACTCACACTTGCACAGGACAGCAGAATCGTAGGCACACTCGAGTTGTTAATCAGCCATAGTGCTTATACACTGAGTTGTATCAGAAGCACACAAAAAAACAAAAGATTGGGTCACCAGTGTGGTAGTTGGGTCGTATAGGGGTTTGTAGAACTGAAACATACCACTTAATCGATTGAATACTTTTATTGTTGCTAGAAATAGATACACAAAGTGACACATTGAAAATCAAGAATCGCCTGATTCTACAACGTGGCGAACACTCCAATAAAGAATTTTTTAAGGAAGTTAGTTCAAAGATGAATTAGTCGATTGCTTGCGGTCAATAACTGCCACATGCTCATTATACCACATGAAGAAATTTTAATTAATGTCTATGTGTGCTGCATTTTAAATATTGTATTTACAATACTGGTTACCCATCCACCCTAGCATCAATCCCCTCTGCTGGCCTCAGTTACTTATGTAAATACTGGACCTTCTAAGACTATCACTAGCATTTACTATGTACCTAGAATTATAGATTTTAATGTTCACACCTATATCAGAAGATTTTTGTGTTATGTATGGCTGATATGCATGGCTGTTAATCATGTTAACATTTTATGCATCACTAGTTCTGTTACATATATCCTGCTTCAATTAATTGTCTCAGTTAGTTACTCCACTATTTTTTGATTTGTGACAGATGTTAATGGTTTAAATTGATGATTGTGAAATTTACAATTTATGTGATCAAGATGGACCTTTACAAATAGAGTGCTATAACATGCTCATGGACTCATTTACAGACCCTGCGTCTTCAGTTCGCTCAACATCTGACACTGTTCTTACCTCTCATGTACCCTACTTGGTTTGGTAACAACACTAAACATGAACAACACTAATGCATGCTGGTGACTGTTCTAACTATAATAGAGAATTGCAACTGTAATTTTTGACATATCCAGCAATGATGTGTTTGTGTACAATGTTACGTTGACATCCTAGCCTGTCTTCTGGGTGCTTCACTTTTTTTTTTGTCAGGCAGTGTATTACATCATCTGAGTGTTGCTGTCTCTTCCAGTCACCTCAATATGAACCTTTCCATAGGTGCTTGGTATGCAGTACACTCCTGGTGTTCGTGTGAATCCTTTTTGTCCTTTGCTAATCTCAAGTACTTTCGGGTTCCTCTCACCAGTTTGCATTGTTGCTATGTGTATGTAATGTATGAGTGACTTTCTTAGACACTCAGTGGCTGCATCACAGAAAGACTATTCCTCATATCTCCTCATGCAGAATTCACTTTGTTGTGTTTTAGGTTTGATAATGCTTCTGACATCCTTAGTGGAGCACTCATTGCTCTTCAGAATATACCTAAAATGTTGCATTTTGTGTCCAAGTCCTGAACATACTTCTTCTCTGATCAAGATAATAATTAAAAATTTTGTACAGATATTGGTTGATGCATGTCAGTTTGCAACACACAATTTGATCCATATTTAAACAAACTTCATGATCAACATCTTCATGAAGAGTAGATTTTACAAAATTGTTGAAGTTTTTGTGGCCACTTGTTTATTAATAGCCTGTTGCTTTTTGTCTAAGGATCTTCAGCCAGTATTTGTTTAGCCATTTTCTGACAGTCTGCCAGCACAATTGGCAGGTATTGTCAAAGACTGACCTTTCATTCCTGGTGAAAGACTGTAGTCAAGCCTGCACATGAAAGTTATATGTACTTTCAGTGCCAATGCCTGAGGCCCTTTCCCTGGTCATTACCACAGCAACTCTCTTTTTGTTACTGGCAATATTCATTAATTGTAGCACATGAATCCAGGATCTGTCTATCTTCAGACTTTCTTCTTTACTGTCAAAATTGTTTATATGTTTATCAATTTCGAGGGTTCCCGAATGAACGAGTGTGGTTCCTCTACTCCACAGCAAGAACCTGCATGCCTATGAATTTTATTCTGTGGTTAGTCTCACACAGCACATGCTTTAACACAGCCAATTTCTCTAACTGTCCCACCTGAAATACCATTTATGTTTGATGATCCTAGTACTGATGGATTCTCCAGTCATTCTGACACATACTTTTGCACGTATACATGTTACTATATGTGGTATACTCATGACATTATCTGTCCATTTGAGACCTACTCTCATCCTCTTGGTCAGCATGAATGTAGTCTATACACCATTTCTGCACAATATACAACTAATTCTGTCCATCAATGTGGGGTGAATGGCTGGAAGGCCATATCTGACATTTCTTCTTCTGACATGTCATTTTGCTATGTTTTATGTTTCTTGACATGTTTTATACAGGGCGAGACAGTCAAATTGGAAGACCAAAAAATTGTGCACAAACTGGGAATTTAAACAAATTTTATTTATTTATTGATATGATCATAGGCTACCTGAGTGTAAATTAATAGAATTAAGAGTTTACTTTGAAAGTTATCATTTTTGAATATGGTATCACTGACATGGCATCCTTAGTTTCACACATATTCTTGGTGTCTGAAGGTGAATGTTGTGTAGCACCTCCAATAGAGTATTGCTTATTTATTGGTCCTTCAAATCATCTCTGATTCTAGTACGGTTTACCTGGAAAACGTTTGACATGAGATAACCCCAAAGAGAAAATCAGGAGCTGATAAATCTGGTGAATGGCCATATCCACTAATGAAATGTCCAAGAATTGTGAGTCTGCAGAAATTAATTGGCAATGCAGGATAGTGCAACAAGCCATATTACTACAGTATCAATTGATTTGCTTGGACTCATGTTTCCTGGTCATCTCATCAGCAGAAATGGTAATATTTTGTGACCTCCCTGTTCACCAGATTTATCATCATCGGTCTTTTTTCTTTGGGGTTACTTCATGGCCAACAGTTTTCAGCGAAACCATGCAAAAACCAGAAATGATTTGAAGAGCAAATTCGCCAACAAATAAGCAACATTATGTTGGAGGTGCTATGTAACATCATGGATGAATTTGCCCTCAGATTCCAAGACTCTGTGCAAAATTAAGGACTCCATCTTTGTGATGCAATATTCAAGAAATTATAACTTTCAGAGTAAACTATTAATTACCACTCATGTACACTATGTTAATATCAAAAAACAGACTTGTTTCAATATCCAATTTGCACAATTTTTTTAATCTTCCTGTTTGACTGTCACATTCTGTAAAACTGATTGAGCAGCAATTGTTCCAGAGAATACATTATGGGTATTACATCTTGCATCTGAAGTGCTGTGTCTCACAAGTTATGGGAATAGAACAGATAAATACACTTACTGTGATTTTGAAGACCTACAGCAGACAACAGAGAAAAGGCAAGTAATTACATATGGACAAATTAGATAGAGTAGTTCAGCCTAGAACTGAGCAATGTCAGTTGAATTAAGATATGCTGACATGGGTTCTTTAAAGCTATACTGGTTGGCGCAATCATGATGGGAATATATGTGATGTGCTGTCTGGACTTTCATAACACCGACAGATGTGCAAATGGAAGATACATATAAGGGTTGCACAAAAATATGAAAACACCATGAGAAAAACATGCTTGAACATAAATGCAGATACTAGCCAAGTCTGTTTTATTTGATGATGGACAGCACATATGTAATGTCCTCAATATATTGTGAGTGTCAGTTGTGGACATAACAGTGTTCTGTGTAGGTGTGTGTGCAGTATGCCAGGACCAAGTGAATCTGAATGTGGCAAATTGTTGGTGTTCATATGGTGGATGCTTCAGCAATCAAAGCTGAAGTGTATGGCGTTTCAAGAGGCACCTTATTGAAGATTTATACTGCATACAGGGAGAGCAGAAAGACATCATCCACTAAGTCACAACATACATGAAAGTGTGTGTTAAGTGACAGTAACAGACAGGCATTGAAGAGTATTTAATGAAAAATATGAGGATAACAGCTGCAAAAGTAACTGCAGAATTAAATGTTGCACTGGCAAACTATGTCAGTACTTAAACAACATGAAGGATGCCATGATAATATGGAGGCTGTCAAATTGTTGGGCTTCACAATAGACAGGAAACTAACAATGAACAAACACACAGTGCACGTGTGCTCCAAGCTCTCCCGTGTAATATACCTTCTGAGGAGGTTAAAAGGTGTATTGAGTGACCAATATCTCATAACAGTATATTATGCCCTATTCCATAGCCACATCATTTATGGCCTACTGTTATGGGGAAATTCTGCAGGCTGTAAGGATGTGCTAATTCTACAGAAAAAAGCTCTCAGAATAATCACATCAGGCAAAAGACGGGAGCACTGCAGGCCTATATTCAAGCAGTTAGGATTAATCACAATCTTCAGCCAGTATGTGTTTTTATGTCTCATCAGCGTGAAAGAAAACCAAGGAGTCTTCAGCATGAGGCAAGATATACACAATCACAATACCCGAAACAAGGGGAACATCGAAATACCCAGGTGTCGACTGACGGGAATGCAAGACAGCTTTCCAGTGGTTGCCCTAAAGATGTTCAACTGACTGCCTCAAGAAGTGCAATCCCTGCCATTCAGAAGGAGAGTAGCACAGGGCCTGAAGGAACGCCCATTGTACTCCATTGGTGAATTCTTTAATAGTGACCAAAATGAATGGACAAACAAATATTGTTTCTATTAAGTATAAATGCCTTAATTTTGTGAATATTTTTTTAAATGTATATATGTAATTAATCTTGATGCAGTCTGTCCAGTCATGACTGGTAAATGACACAGATCTAGTAATAAAGTAATATAAGCAGAGAATTGCAAGATGAGCTAGAATTCCAAAACTACACATCAGTGATGCAAATACCCGTCTATGGAGCAATGGAAGAAACTGATTTGGTTAGTTGAGTCTTTTTCAGGCTGTTTCCAACTTCTGGCTGTAATTATGCCTAAGAGTGCACCATGATGGGGTACAGTGATTATTTTTGCAGTCATATTGTGGTTTTCCATGGGCCCCATGGCTACTCTGCAAACGTGCATTACTCCCAAGAATTATGTGATCATTTTGCCTTATCAGATCCATCCCATGGTACAATGTTTCCTGTGTTCCAAGACGAGGGGGCTCCAGTTCACACAGCTCACAATGTCCACAGCTGATTTTGTTAGCATGGGGAAAAGTTTTTGCAATTTTCGTGGCCACCACAGGCACCAGATATCAGTATTATTGAGCATTTGTGGTCTACTTTGGAGAGAAGGGTGCGCAATCACTATCCACATCTATCATTGTTACCTGAACTTACCACTATTTTGCAGGAAGAATGGTATGCAGTTCTCTTGAGAACAATGCAGGATATGTATTTATCCATTCTTAGAGACTGTACTCATTCTGAATGCCACTGGTTTTTGTACACCATATTAGACATGGAAATATGCTGTGTTTTTGGTGTTTTAATACCAAATTTCATGGATTACCTCTCACTACAGACAACAAAGTGGTCGATGGCCTTCACTTAACAATGAGAGTAGTGGCATTTCATGGAGTTGCCACTGCTAACAGACAAGCAACGCTTCATGAAATAACCACAGAAATCAATATGGCATATATGACAAACATATCTGTTAGGGGATTACAGTAAAATTTGGCATAAATGAGCTATGACAACAGACGACTGGCGTGAGTGCCTTTGATAACCACACAGCATGGCCTGCAGCATCTCACCTAGGCTTGTGACCATATCAGCTGTACCCTAGATGACTGGTAAACCATGATGTGGTCAGATGAATCACAATTTCAGTTGCTAAGAGCTGATGGTAGAGTTTGAGTGTGGTGCAGATCCCACGAAGCCGTGGACCCAAGTTATCAACAAGCACTGTGCAAGCTAGCGCTGGCTCCATAATGGCGTGGGTTGTGTTTACACAGAATGGACTGGGTCCTTCAGTCCAACTGAAATGATTACTGATTGGAAATGTTTATGTTTGGCTATTTGAAGATCATTTGCAGCCATTCACAGACTTCATGTTTAAAAAAAAAAAAGATGGAATTTTTATGGATGACAATTCACCATGACATCGGGCCACAATTGTTCACAATTGGTTTGAAGAACGTTCTGGACAGTTTGAGTGAATGATTTGACCACCCTTTATTGCCTGCCATGAATCCCATCTAACACTGATGGGACATAATTGACAGGTCAATTCGTGCACAAAATCCTGCACTGGCAACACTTTCACAGTTATGGATGGCTATAGAGGCTGCATGGCTCAATGTTTCTGCTGAGGACTTTCACTGATTTGATGAGTCCATGCCACACCAAGATGCTGCAATCCACCAGGCAAAAGGAGGTCTGACATGATAGTGGGAGGTATCCCATAACTTTTGCCACTTCAGCGTATTCTCCAGGAACTCTCCATATACAGCCACTAAATAATATCCATAAAAATTGAGACTCCTGATAATGATAAAAGGAATGCCACAAAGATAAGATTAGGGAGATGGGGGCTCATACAAATGCGTATAGACAGTCGATTTTCCCTCCATCTATTTGCGAGCGGAACAGGAAAGGAAATAACTGGTAGTGGTGTACCCTCCACCATGCACCATATGGTGGTTTGCAGAGTATATATGTAGGTGTGGATGTAGAACGCTGTCTGGTTTTCTGAAATTAAAGTTAGTCCTACATTCAGTACATTTTCTTATGACTTATCAGGCACATTTGCTGTTTGTGTTGGCCACAGTTGCATCCCTACACATCATTGTGGATATTCCCTTTGATAAGTTAAAGGATAGCATGGAGAGGCCTAAAGCAAAATTGTCAGAGTATACAGCACATTACCTTATTGATGGGCTCTCTAACTGACAAACTGACAATCTTCCACTCACTGTGTCATTTCCAACCCAATTCCTAATGCAGATGCACTATCTCACCTTCCAGCAGGTCCATCTAACTCCTGTATCAATCCCATAGTGGAAGTTAAACAATGAAACAACTAGGACATTACTACATCTACTGGCCTTGTATGTACAATGATTTTGCATGGGTGGTTCAAGAATATGCCAGTTAGCATCACCCTACTCATTCTCTCCATGCCTCATTCTGATTCAGCAATAGGACAGAGTTCACATTGATTTCATGATCCTTTCTCAGGATTTACATGGAAAATTATCATGGACATCTTCCCCCAGTTCCCAATGTTATTTGCTTTAGCAGACAACAATGTTGGCCGTTATAGGAGGCCTTGGAATGGATATTTGCAATAGACACTTTTGACCAACTATAGTCCCCAATTTATGCCTTCCTATCTTCTTGGAGATCCATAGTTGTCAGTGGTCAAAGTCCAGCAGAACTTCCACGGGTACACTCTCATAGGACCCTTCTGGATCTCCTCTTATGGCCTCCAAAATCTGAAGCAGATGCAGCTATACTGTTCTCTGTGGATACATCAGTGTGGGCATACACATTTGGGCAGAATCCAGTGTGGATACAAAGGTAACGTCAGAACAGTAGGGGTACCAGGAGGTGTTGGTGGCTATGACATGTGGATACTGTGCTGGCACTGCAGTCAGATTTGATTGGGGCATCCTAGTCAGCAGACTCCTTCATTGGGGGATCCACTCCTGCCACTGTTGCAACTGCTCTTGAGCCACAGATGATGGCCACCCTATTTTCCCTTCCTGTAGGTTGAGTGGCACATCCATGGACATTAATATGGTTTCACCAAAGGTCAAATTACTTGATCTGCCATGTTACATAGGGAGACTGCCAATCTGGGACGTCTGCCATTGCCACCAACAGCCGTAGCCGTGGATGTCATTTACGGCCCTTCCATCATGACATCACTCAGTGCATTTCCAATTTTACATTTTCCTCCATCACACTGGGCAGGGTGGTTTCAACCCTAAATTCCAGTCAAAGAAGAGAGAGATTTAGTAACTCTCCTGGATGTGCAAAACGAAGGTACACATGTATCAATAGGTGTAACTTCGAACATGTCCAGAGATAGCACCTTCAGCAGAGAAGGCACTGATATCACAGGCTGAGCACGTGAGGTTCCATGGTGGGCCAAGATAAGGTCACCTGGTGGCTGGCTTTCTGTGAGGTTTTCCTCCACTTGCTGCTATTATCTTACACTGCTTCAGTCAAGTGAACTATGAGTGCTGCTGCTGTTTACCTGTGCTGGATTGGAACTGAGTTTACACAATGGTTGCTGTGCTTTCTGAATTGATGTGTGATTAGAATGATGGACCTATTATCTGAACTCTGTGAGCTGGTGTAACATTTTGTGTGTAGTGCTTCTATCCGATGGGTGTGTAGTTTACACCACTGTAAGACTTATGTGAACTTGCACTTAATATTATCATTGCAAAATGTTATACAACAAAGTAGTCATGCTTGGACTTACATTAATTTCAAACAGGAACTATAACTGTTTGGCTTTGTGGTTTAATGGACAATTTAATCTGTTGTTACAGAATGCTGATGTTATGTTCAATAACATAAGGATTATAATATTGACATCACCACAGCTGCACATATAGACAATATTTGGTTTCATGAGATTTTCTATGGACATTGTTATTCCTGTGCACCATTTATTACAGGATTTCCAGACTTCCCACTTTCTGAGATGGCCATATGATGATAGTTCTTCTGATGGTTCCATACAGTTACTATCTTTTGAAGATGACTCCAGGCTGAGTTGGGATATATATAGCTCTTGGTTGTGCCCTGGCAGCGATTTCTTGACTCTAACTTTTGAATGCTCATCAAATGCTGCATAGTGGGTGTTATTAGGATGTGAAGGACTTCATTTTCCATTTTAGATAGAAGTTTCCTGTGGAAAAACCATTACAGAGATTCCACTCTGATGGCATAACTTATCTTGGGAAAGGAGAATTTAGCTCAGTTGGAGATGAAGAAGGAGCAACAAGTTCTCTATCTGGTAATGTTAATCAATTAGAATTTTGAAAATGTAGGCCACAAAGAGTATTATAAACAAAACATCTAGAATGATGTCTGTACAAACATTCCATGCATCACCTTAATAAAAAATTTAAAGAAATAACAGTCTTGTAATTCTTGTAAAATGTAGATGTGAACTGCAAAACTTGGGATGTCGTGACTTCTGAGGACCAGTCCACAAAAGATATAAAAAATATTACCAAATGTAAAACCCAGTTAAGTGATATGTCCAAAACTAAACATGATAAAATACATACATTAGGAATGCCCATTCTTTAACCTCAAAAGCTTTGAAAGTGGAAAACATTACTGTTTTAGGATGCATTTTTCTGAGTACACTTTATATACTTCTTTCACACACACACACACACACACACACGCACACACACACACTACTGCACATAATGATGGCTGGATGCATGATGCTAGGATTGCAATTTGGCAGGTGGGCTAAGGTGGGTTAGATGGTATTGGGTGGGATGGGTAGAGGGAAAGAGAGGTAGGAGGCAGGAAGAGAAGGTTGGGATATGTAGCTAATGGCTCAGAGACAGCTGATTTTCTGGCTAACAAGGGAACCTCCCCATTGCACCCTCCTCAGATTTAGTTATAAGTTGGCACAGTGGATAGGCCTTGAAAAACTGAACACAAATCAATCGAGAAAACAGGAAGAAGTTGTGTGGAACTATGAAAAAAAAGCAAAATACCCAAACTGAGTAGTCCATGTGCAAGATAGGCAACATCAAGGATAGTGTGAGCTGAGGAGCACCGTGGTCCTGTGGTCAGTGTGAGCAGCTGCAGAATGAGAGGTCATTGGTTCAAGTCTTCCCTCAAGTGAAAAGTTTAGTGTCTGTGTTTTGCGACTGCACTGCAAAACCGTGTGATTAGTAGATGATAGGATGTGCCTCTCCAATGGGAACTGAAAACATTTGATCGTAAGATAATAGGTCAACCGATTCCTCCACAGGAAAACACGTCTGATATATTCTATATGACACTGGTGATGGCATGTTCGTTACATGACAGGAATATGTTGTTGACCCACCTAACTTGTACACTTGGCGAACCGGTAAATAGGTTTTCTTGTGGATGTGATAATCACTCCCAAAAAAGTGATGAAAACATAAGAGTTTGTCACATAAAGTGCAACAAATGAATGCAACATTTTCACAGTCACACAGTTTGCCCTGCGCTCTGCCAAAACTTATGTTTTTAATGTTTTCAAATTTTTCCGTGTGTAGATCATCAAATCCTGCATATGTCCAAGCAAATCTGAACATGTCCTGGAATTTTTGAGAGCAAAGTTGATTATGCGTGAGTGCCTGAACTTTGATAATTGTCTGAAAATAAAAAAATTAAACTTTTCACTTGAGGGAAGACTTGAACCATGGACCTCTAATTCCGCAGATGTTCACGCTAACCACGGGACTGCGGCACTCCTGAGCTCTCACTATCCTTGATGTTGCCTGTCTTGCACATGGACAACTCAGTTTGTATATTTTGCTTTTTTTTTCATAGTTCCACACAACTTCTTCCTGTTTTCTTGACTGATCTATGTTCAGTTTTTCAAGGCCTATCCACTGTGCCAACTTATAACTAAATCTGAGGGAGGTGCGATGGGGAGATTCCCTTGTAAGAATGTGGTGTGGGTGGGGGAAGGGTAGGGCGATGGCAGGTGAACAGGCTAGGCATCTGATACACAGGTGTCAGAGCCAGTGGAGAGCGGCACATGATGAAGGTGACATGGAGATGTGAATTTGGAGGGGCTGGTTGGGCATAAGAAGGAGAAACTGTTGGGTGGAAGGTGTGAAGGTAGTGGGTAAACAGGGGCTGAGGCCAGGATGGTAGAGAAGTGAAAGATATGTCGTGTAGTTCAGAAAAGGTGTTAGTGGATGGAAGGATCCAGATGACGCAGGTTGTGAAACTGAGCATGGTTTGCCACCAGCTGGTCAACTTTGTTCTTGACCACCATTTGGTGGTGGCCATTCCTTTTGGTGTACATCTGGTTGGTTGTCATACTAACATTAAAAGCTGTGAAGTAATTGCAGCACAGTTTGTCCTATCACCTTCTCCAAATTCATGTCTTCATGTCACCTTCATTGTGCACTGTTCCCCCCAGCTCTGATGCTCTTGCATCACATACCTTGCTCTTGCACCTACTTCACCTCCATCCCACATTCCAGAAAATTGGCTGTCTCCCTCTGAGCTGCCAACTACTGACCCCAACCCCTCTTCTTGCTTCCCACCTCTTTCTCTCCCTGCCCACCCAACCTGACACAACTCCACTCCACCTTATTCCACCTGCCAAATTGCAATTCTTTCAATATATCAATGTTATATCATAGACATTTTTATTGGTTTTATCCCCTAAAAAAAGGCAAGCAACCTGTCTTATACTTCAGGGTCACTGACAGGATTAGATCACTAGTACAACATAAAGACAACATACAAACAATGCTGAAGATCAATGTGTGCTTCATATAACCAAAAGACAAGAGGAATCAACTCACAACACAAGTCCATTCCATACTACATATTTGCCTGCCTTCCACAAACTACCATTGCTGATAAACAGTACCAGAAATGGCCAAGGGAAGGCCCACAGATAACACCACTGTGGGTTCATATAACATCAGATCAGGGTTTAGTTTCAGCCTTCCACTCATAATCAAAAATGAATTACTGACTTCTTGTACCAGAAAATGGAAGATTATTTATTGGGAAATGAAAGTATTTTTTGTTGCAGAGAGTTTAATAAAGTATCTGAGATCACTCTAAGTATTAATTACTGTGTACAGGAATATACTTCCCTTAAACCAAAGAGAGAAAAAACTGCTTTCACAGACATTGCAGAAACACATTATTCTTTTAGTTATAAAAACTACCAAGGCCTTGTTTATGCAGACAATTTCAAAGTAATAAAGAAAAAAGATATCAGGCAATTTTGATTTAGTTATTGATGTTTCAATGGCAGACTTGCTAGTACTTGCAACTGTTTGTGAACATTAGTTTTTCAAATTATTTTATATGAATTATAACATGTAAAACAAAGAGGAATGTTTAAATCTGAATGTAAATTAGAGAGGCAGACTTGCTAGTACTTGCAACTGTTTGTGAACCTTAGTTTTTCAAATTATTTTATATGAATTATAACGTAAAACAAAGAGGAATGTTTAAATCTGAGTGTAAATTAGAGAGATGATGTTGTTCTTACTATCATCAATTAATGATTTGTGAGAGGTGTGAATAAAGTAATATTTTTTGTGTAAACCAAAAAAGTATTATCCAGAATGAAATTTTCACTCTGCATTGGAGTGTGAGCTGTTATGAAACTTCCTAGCAGACTGAAACTGTGTGCCAGACCGAGACGAACTCAGGACCTTTGCCTTTCAGCTACAGAGTGAAAATTTCATTCTAGAAACATCCCCCAGGCTGTGACACAGCCATGTCTCTGCAATATCCTTTCTTCCAGGAGTGCTAGTTGTGCAAGTTTCGAAGGAGAGCTTCTGTGAAGTTTTGGAAGGTAGGAGACGAGGTACTGACAGAAGTAAAGCTGTGAGCACAGATCATGAGTTGTGCTTAGGTAACTCAGTTAGTAGAGCATTTACCTGTGAAAGGTAAAGGTCCCGAGTTCAAGTCTCAGTTTGGCACACAGTTTTAATCTGCCAGGAAGTTTTAAAAAGTATTATGCATGAGCTGGATATTCACTACTGTAATAACAGTGATTTAAAAAATAACATGATAGCCATCCACTACTCCTATTTTCTTAACTGAAATGGTCAAACATTCTTATTTTGTATATAGGAGGGGTATAATACAACATATAGCATAAAACTGATGTAACTGCAAGTTTTGGAGAATTGAAGGGCTTTAGATATAGTCTTTTGATACAATTACTCAAAAGTGGCTTCCAATTAAATTGCATGCTTATGGAGTATTGTCTCAGTTGTGCAACTGGATTCATGTTTTCTTATCAGGAGGGCCACAGTTTATAGTAATTGATGGAAAGTCATCGAGTAAAACAGAAATGATGTCTCACATTCACCATGGAAGTATTATAAGCCCTCTGCTGTTTGTAATCTATATAACTGATTTAAAAGACAATCTGAGTAGTCCTCTTAGATTTTTTGTAGATGATGCAGCCATTTACCATCTAGTAAAGTCATGAGAAATCAAAAGAAATTGCAAAATGATTTTGACAAGATACCAGTATGATGTGGAAAGCACCAACTGATCCTAGAAAATGAAAAGTGAGAAGCCATCTACATGAGTACCAAGAGGAATCCATTAAATTTCGATTACATGATAAACAGTACAAATTTAAGTTTGTCAATTTTACTAAATACTAACATATTATAGTTATGAGTGACTTCAATCAGAATGATCATATAGATAATGTTATAGGTAAGGTAAGCCAAATATGCATTTTACTGGCATAAGATTTAGAAGATGCAAGAAATCCACAAGACTGGCTACACTATACTTGTCTCTCCTCTGCTAGGGTATTGCTGCATGGTAAGGGATCCTTACCAGATAGGATTGATGGAGGACATTGTGGTGACCATCAACCACCAGTAACTGCCACTGGTGAAGTGCAGGCTTAACGGTTTTTGGGGACTCATTGTTCTTTGGTTCGGTCTCATGGACTTAGGTTAAGTTGTGTGTGTTGTGAGTTTCTGTATTGATTTCCTCATGTTTTGTGTAATTATACGAACATTAATAAAAGTACCTGATCATAATAAATTGGAGTTTTCTATGTGTGGTCAGTTGCTATAGGCAGAAAGCCCACATAGGTGACTCCAAGTTGCGAAAATACATTGCATACACTTGTTGTGTATCACCAGTTTCACACCAATAGATGATGTCGAAACCTCCAATTTTTCCGACAGCGCAGGATGCTGCGACCGCAGAATGGAAAACCCTTCGCCAGAGTTTCCACCACTCAACATTGACCACTCAGCTGTCCAGTTTTGGGGTCCACATGCATGGCCACCCCCTCCTTAGAGCAGTCCACTGTTTAATGCGTCCCCCTCCATGCTGGTCAAAGGGACACTCATGTCAATTGTGCCGGGCCATGTATACACCTACCCATCCTGCCACCCCATGCACATCTCAGGCGATGCACCTGCCGTGGTTCCGCCCTGTCACTCAGTGCTCATTCTTGATTTCCCACCTCTGCTCGAGACTTCATCTGCATCAGATGTTGATTCTTGTGCACCTGCTGCTCTGTGCTGATAGTGTGCCTGTACAGATTTCCTGCCTACAAGGATGGGATATCACATTTCGCCTGCACAGCTAACGGACATTCAATGTAACACATCGCCTGTCACTGAGGCACAATTCACATCAGCCAACACCACGCAGAATCCCCACACGATTCGTGCCTTTCCTACACCCCCACAAGCACTAGTTCTCAGTCATTTTCCAAAGCTGCTGCCATTACAACCGGACAACCCAGTGACGTGGTTTACCTTGGTGGACAACATGTTGGACATAAACAGTACTGCAGGCAACAGCACTCGTTTTGTTTGTTTAGTGAACCACCTGCATGAGCATGCTGATCTCATCAGTGATGAGACTTTAGGTGACAGAACCCCCTCACAACTGTGGCGATGCTTGTGTGAGCAGGTCAGTACCAAGATCTTGCCAAACTTAGTGCTGTGGGCATTGTTGTTGGTGAATCTACCACAAGAACTATGATTACATTTACTCCCACATACCGCAGCATCTCTTGAGGATAAACTGTGGCTGGCAGGCCAGACATATGTTATTATTTTGCACTGCCACTTCCTCTGTGCAGCACAATGTGTAATCCTGCTGAAGTTGGTAATCCTTTGAATATACTTACACCATGGGGCAGTAGAGGCCAGGCATATGCGTATCGCATACAGCATATGGAACAGCAGCCATCTAGAAGCCAAGACCAGGAATCGCCAGTGGGCCGGCACCAGCCTCTTCCCACCCGAACTGGGCTAGCGCCTGCCTGCTCCATCTTCCCCTCCCGTGACGCTTCTTCTGGCAGGAAGAGTACAGCTGACTCACACATATGCTGGTTCCATTCTACTTACAGGGATGCCCCTCGTAACTGCCTCCTGCCCTCCGCATTCCCAAATGCCGCACGTGGGCTGCAGTAGGCGCCACGGCTCATGGATACATGCAAGGGCACCCACAGACATTGCATTCTGTTAGATCCCCCACCTCATGAGGATGTCTGTACACCTTGGATTTAGGTTCATGCTGGTATTTTATCATTGATCCTAGAACAGAAGTTAGTGTCATACCTCCCACATTTACCATAAAGGACACGACACCAGCCAAACTGTTCCTTCAAGCAGAAAATAAATTGCCACTTTTGTTGACAGTTTGGCTATTGAATTCATACCCGGCAAAGAGTTCACTTGGTACTTCTTTGTAGCTGACGTAGAAGACCCAGTATTAGACACTGACGTCCTTTTTCACTTTGGACTGTCTCCAGACCTCCAGTCTGCTGCATTATTGCACCATGCCGCGTCCACTCATATTGTGTGTTCAGTCACCACCTCAGCCCCCCCTCCCCCTCAGCTTTCCAATGATTTTGACACAGCTCTCATCAAGTGCTCTTCAATGGTGCACAGCCTTGCAACTTCCATTGCCAAGCTTCAATCTGAGCACTCTGCAGTCGACAATCTCCTTGCACACAACGCCGAACTGAACCTCGCCATATTGTCAACTACGCAAGCCCTCGCCGAGGAACGATGCCTCGTACAATGCCTGTCAATGCCGCCACCCCCTGACACCAGTGTCGCACCATGTGAGACTTTGATGCTGCCTCCCCCCTGACACCAGAGATGCACCTCGTACCTCGTGGAACTTTATCGCTGCCGAAGCAGACAGCTTCCCCGTCACATCAGGTTAGTGATTCTCACGTGCTACCAACTCCCATTTGCGATGGCCACTGAGTGAGTCCGCCAGCCCAGCTGAACTCTATCACAAATGGCATGACACACAAAATTCTCACAATGAGTCATAAAGTGCACTAACTGTTGCCTCATAGACTATGCCTCGCTAAGGCTTCAGTGGAGGAACTTCGGCGGGCAGTTTGTCCGTCAGACAGTAACTGGTCTTTGCCCATACATTTAGTTCCCAAAAAGGATGGCACAGTTCGCCTCTGCGGTGACTATCACCACCTCAATGCGTGGACCATATTAGACAATTATCTGATACCTCATATACAAGACTTCACGCAAGTACTTAGCGGAGCATGCGTCTTCAGTGTCTTGGACTGCCGCAAGGCATATTCACAGGTACCCATGGACCAGAGTGACATATCAAAGACAGCGTTGATCACACCTTTTGGCCTCTACGAATGTTGTTAGATGCCTTATGGCCTCAAAAATGCGGCCCAAACTTGGCAACGTTTTATAGACTCACTTCTGTTTAACTGCACAAATTGTTACACATACCTCGATGGCACACTCATTTTTTCCTCCTCTGACAGAGAACACAAACTCCACCTGGCCACAATACAGGACTTATTGACACGCAACAGAGTCAAGATCAATAACAACAAGTCACAACTCCGCTGCACTGCTGTCACTTTTCTAGGGTACACCGTCTCTTTGGAAGGTATATTCCCCCCCTCAGGAGTGGGTTGACTGCATTTGCGATTTACCTCTCCCAGTGTCATTTCATGAACTATACCAGTTTTTAGGAACTATCAATTTCTACCATTGTAATCTGCTGATGGCGGCAGGAATCCAAGCCCCTTTGACTGGCTGGGAAACAAACCTCAGGCAATCACTGAGTACAGTGGTCTGACAACATGGAGAGAGCTTTTGAAGACCTTAAGTCAGCATTTGCACGTGGTGTCAGTCTCGCCCACCCTTTGCCAGATGCCTGCATCTCTATTACAGCACATGCAAGTGATTTTGCAAACAGTGCAGTTCTCCACCAACAGCACATCAGTGACACGACACAACCACCCTGTTTTTTTTTTTTTTTTTCCAAAAAAACTATCTGCGGCTCAAAGTAAATGGTCAGCATTTGACAGAGAATTGCTTGCAGTTTATGAAGCTTTAAAATATTTCTGCACAGGCATCGAAGGAAGGAACATAACAATTTTTGCAAACCATCGCCCCCTTGCAGAGGCTATCCGTAACCCCACTTTTGACCTTCCCCCATGTAGATTTTGACAGATGGACTTAATTTGCCAATACACAACAGACATTCATTACATCCAAGGTTGAGAAAATGTGGTGGTCAACTACCTATCATGTATCACAGCAATTTCGTCCCCCATTAATTTCGATGAATTGGCCTGCTTACAGGACAATGATACCAAATTGCACAACCTCCGACAGGACCGAGATACTCCCCTCCAGATCGTTTCCTGCAGCCTACTGGGCCCAGTCAGGCCACTGTGGTGCAATACATCAATGGGCACTGCCCAATCTATTGTTCCCTCTGTGCTGCAACGCCAAGTCTTCACTACATTACATAACCTTTCACATCCTGGTGCTAAGCCTACTACATGCCTTGTTACACAAGGCTTTGTGTGGCCGGGTGTGAAGAGGGATTGTGGTACTTGGGCTCGTGCTTGTTTACAGTGCCAGTGCAGCAAAGTCGGCAACACACACAACCCCTTCTAGGTAAATTCCACATCCTGAAAGGCCTCTTCTGACATGTGCATCTGGACCTTGTAGGAGCATTACCCATGTCCGATAGTTTCAGGTATATCCTGTCTGTTATCAACCGCATTACACGTTGGGTGGAGGCAATACCTCTGCAGGACATCACAGCGGTTTCCATACCAAGCGCATTCGTATCCTCCTGGTTAGCTCGATTCAGCTGCACTACATCCATCACCACTGACCAGGGAAGGCAGCTGGAATCCCTGCTGTTTAACAAACTCTGTGTACTCTTTGGGGTGGATAGATTCCGTACTGTGGCTTACCATCCACAGAGCAATGAACTGGTTGAGCAGTAGCACAGGACTCTGAAAGTGGCCCACATGTATGGTGGTGAGTGGTCTGACGCCCTTCCCTGGGTTATGTTAGGAATATGCATGGCTTACAAGGCAGACCTCCACGCTTCACTTGTGGAGCTTCTATATGGCGAGCACCTCGATCTCCCTGCAGAGTCCACCAATGATGAAGCAGTCGTCGACCTATCTGACCTCGCCACTCTAGTTGAACATGTCTGGAGGCACATAGCTGCGATCCACATGCCCCCTCCTTGACCACATACCCATCCTCAGGTTGTTCTGCATTCAGCAGTGGACTCTTGCAAGTTCGTTATGCTATGGGGTGACACAGTCAAACTTGCATTACTCTGGGCTGCATCAAGTAGTGGCTCGCACTGACAATACTATGGACATTCTCATCAGTGGCTGTCAGCAGACAATTTTCCTTCAATGCATGAAACCAGCCTGGACGATCAAGGAATCTGTACCACACCCTCTCCAGTCGAGTGTTCCTCTGTCAGGTGACAAACCCAATCTCACACATACCAACCGCCCCCTGCACCCCACCATGATCATATGTGCACTGAGCATACACTTGTGGGCGACTCAGTGGTTGAGTGTGATGATACTCTATCCTCGTTTCACTCAGGCACAGCGTGTGACGGTCTTTGGGGACTCATTGTTCTTTGGTTCGGTCTTGTGGGCTTAGGTTACAGTGTGTGTGTTGTGAGTTTCTGTATTGTTTTTCTTGTGTTTTGTGTAATTATACAAACCTTAATAAAAGTGCCTGATCATAATAAGTTGGAGTTTTCTGTGCGCTGTCAGTCACTATAGCCAGAAAACCCACAACATCAAATATGTTGAAGTAAGGGCAGCTTGTTTGTACTATTTCAAAGTAGGGGAGAAAGTGTCATGGATATGATATGCAAGTTGGGGTGGCAACAATTAAAACAAAGGTGCTATTCATTATGGAAAGATATTTTTACAGTCACCAACATTATCCTCCGAATGCGAAGGTATTCTCTTGATGAGCACAGAGAGAAATGATCATCATAATAAAATTAGAGAAATCAGCACTTGCACGAAAAGCTTTATGTATTCATTTTTCCCATATGGTGGCCAAGAGTGAAACAGTAGAAAAATAATGTGAATGTGGCTCAATAAATGCTGCTGCATTAGATTGAGTGTCAATTGCAGAGTAACCATGTACTCTAGGGCAATTACTCAAGTATGCAAATGTTATTTATTTTATTTACCTTTTGGAGATTAACTATCTTGTATTAAATCTTTTTTGTCATTTTTCAATCTTGCTATGAGTTACAAATAGCTAATTTGTTAAATAAGGACAATTATGAAATATGTAAAAATATGCAGAAATTGAACTGTTACAGAAAATAAAAGATCAAATGGAGATATGCTAAATTATTGCCATACCTTTGTCATATGAGTTTTCTCTAAGCTACAAGTAATACTGTTACTTTTAAATTACAATGTTTTATTACAAAATATGGCACTTTCCATTAAGAAAATTTAAAAGAAGTATACTTTTATTGAGGTAAGTAAGTGACTCCTGATAAGTGGTAGAAACTCCTGGACTCTTGTCACCAGTTCAAAGAACTATGTATTACTTCTTTGTAAGACCAACAGTTTTGATTTCAGGGGCAGTGCACTACAGTGCCTGATCAGTTATTGAACAAACTTTAAAAAAAAGAACATTTCAAGAAAAAAATTCTGCTTATCATTCAATAAAGTTTTAAACACTTTGACAAAGAGTTCTTCAAGATGCAAGTTTTGGAATAACTGTGTTTCCACTCTGTATGAATGATCTCCTTTCAACATTAATCTTTTATAAATTTTATTTATAAGTAGCATGTTGATACTAACTAGATATGATAATGCACAAATTCATGTAGCATGGCCATGGGGGAGGCGACATTTCAAAACTCGCTAATAACTATTTTTCCCACTAGCAAGTGCTTTTGTTTTTTCAAGAAGCCATGGGAATGTTTGGCCAAAAGTTCAATAAACTGTTGAGAATTAACAACACTTTTCAAATGTTGTAACTTGTATGAATCTGTGAAACTTACCACACCACTCTACAGTTTGTTTTCAACCAGCATCATGCTTCCTTACATGGGAAAGGGATCACTCCTCCTAATAATAGATTCTTGGGAGGGAGTCACATGTATCCTGATTTATACAATGATATCTTTACTGATGACACAGGTCCTCCATCATGGCACAGTTGAAGTCATACCCCAAAAATGTACACTGATTTGCCAACCATGTGACATTTATTTCTACTGCCTTAACAAGCACCTTCAAGACTGTTCATTTCTGATTGACAATGAACAAGAAATTGCTTCTCATGAAGATGCTATTAAAATCCATTCCATCATACATCACCAATTGTCAGCACCTATATTTGCCAAAATGTTGCATTACACATGGTTTGCATCCAAACTATTGGAAAAAAGAGAAATTTTTCAAAATGTCACAGAGATGTATTTTCCATTAAAAATGCTCAAAATTCCCTGTAAAAGCAGGAACACTGCTTTCATTTGATGAAGTAGATGCTGTTTCAATTTATGTTTTCCATGTCTGTATGACAAATACCATCCTGCAATGTGTGATGTCAAGAGCACATCCAACAAGTAATTGTACATTACTCTTGTGGTCTGGTGCATTGTGACTTACTATATTACTGAAGAATGTCATTGGCATAATTGTGTAACAAGTTCTGACTTGGGTTTTCCAAGCCTGCCCCTTGTCCTTGAAAATTTAACAAAAAATAGTAAATAGTCAAATTACATATGAAACTCACTATAACTCCATGAAAATGAATGTGGGCTTTTTTCATTATAATACCTCTAAAATGTCATATAAATTAAATAATATGAACAGTGATGAGAAAAATACAGATTAAAAAATTAGTTTTGGTGGGATTCAAACCATCACCTTGTTCACGATACATTTGAGATGAGCCAACACTGACAATTTGTCTCCAGTCACTCTTTAGGGCTGGGGCCTTTGCACAGCTACATCAGTTACATAATAGATGTGTAAAACTTCTCTTCCAATTTTCTCAGAAAGACCAGAGTAGTGAACTTTACTACTTGCACTACTAAAGGTGTACAAATTCTGAAGTAAATCTGTATTCCCAACAACATGGCCTCCCCTTATGAAATTCTTGTTTTAAATAAGCAGTTTGGAACTAATCTCTACAACAATAGCAGTTTCAGAGAAGTAACTCAATAAATTAGATTCTGGGATGAACTGAGCATAGAGTTACATTTAATGAAAGAATAACTGCATTAAATTCTGTGGAGAGCTGTTACTGCTGTATGGAGGAATGCACACTCAAAAACTCCATAATTTAATAAGATAAGTGTTAAAATGACCAGTAAACCTACCTGTTAAGAAGTATTTTATGGATGATAATATGATGATGCTACCAGTACTAAACAATCACAACTCAGAAGTTATAGTTAGATATTTAAGTCAGCAAGTACATCATCAGATAACTGTTTATGTGACTTCAGTTCTTCCAATCAAATTATGTGAAAATTCAGTGCAATCCAATGAATGAATTGCATTAATAATATGAGATTTATAGGGAGAAACGAACGCCTTAATTGGCAGCACATGCATCGAACAATGTGGATATGTGACACAATTTTCTTCATGTCTAATATTTTTGTTCTGGGATAAAAATTCACTTCAATTTATACAACAATATCAGTACCATTAACTCTACCCTTTTGCTGAAAGACTGTTTGAAGAATCTGGAAAAGCTATTAACAAATACAATACAATGTGCAGCTGTTGTTGAAATTTTGATATGATACAAAAACAAGAAAGGCAAAACTACAGGAGATAATATAATAAAGATGTGCACAGAAGGTAGGATTGACACAAGGACTACTGTTTTTGCAGTTTAATATTCATTTGGAGGTTTGCGCTAAGTCTTAAGTGATTTTCTGTATCTAAGAAATTAATTTACACTGCCAGACAAGAAAAGTGAAGCACCCGAAGACATGGTAGGAGGTCAATGTAACTTTGTACATGTACAAAGCATTGGTAGGTATGCATTTCTCTGTGAAAGGTAAAATGGTCACCAAAGTGTATAAGTGTTGCTCATGTTTAGTGTTGTTGCTAGGCACAAGAGTGTATACAAGGGATGTGAATTGTGTTAGATTTTGAGTGATCACTGTGAATACCATTGAGATGCCAGACAGCATTGTAAACATTTGAGAAAGTTTAAAGGGGCCTCAGTGTTAGTCTGCATTTGGCCAGCTGGTCAAATCCTGAAATTTTCAGATTTTTTAAGAATTTGGATGTGACAGGGAATGTGAGAGAAGTACTACTCATTGACAAAGATCCAGTCGACTACATCTGACCACCACAGTAGTGGATTACTGTATGTGCACCAAGCACTTTGTAACCTCTTTGCATCTGTGCCTGCCACCCAATGATTAGTAATGGACTCCATCCAACAATCTGTATCATCCTGTATGATTGGTCAAAGACTAGCAGCTGTCTGACTATGGAAATACTGTCTCAAGTATGGACAGCTATTAAAGCCGCAACACAAACTGCTGTGTTTGGATTGTGGCCATGACCAGAAAGTATGGACTGCTGATGAGTAGAACTGTGTTGTGTTCAGCAATGAATCAAGATTCTGCAATACTGTGGATGGATGGCCATTGTCTGTGAACATTGTGATGACCTGGGGAGAGACACTGGATAGCCAATTTATTATTCAGAGAACAAGCTTTTCCAGAAAGGCTGAAAACTTCAAAAGTGAAGCCATTATTTAAAAACAGCAACAAGTATAAGGTAAAAAACTATCACCCAATATCTCTCCTCCCAGCATTTTCAAAAATATTAGAAAAACTGATGAAGCACTGAATCAACAAATATCTAAATGAACATAATTTACTAAACAGAAATTAGCATGGCTTCCAAGCATGTAAAAATTCCAAAACAGCAGTAATGTGCTACACTGAACAAATAATCAAAAATCTAGAAAAAGATTATAGTGCAGTAGGAGTAAATTTAGACCTCTCCAAAGCATTTGGCATTGTGAACCAGGACATTCTTTTAGAAAAATTGGAAGCGTTAGGTGTACATGGAATAGGAAAAAAATGGTTTGAATCATACCTAAAAAACAGAACACAGGTTGTAGGACTGACATCAACTTACTCCAACCACAAAATTAATTCAGTATCAGAGGCAAAAAATGTAGAAATAGGAGTACCACAAGGCAGCATCCTATGGCCCATATTGTTTCTTGTCTATATACATGATTTTCACGCCTCAGATGATGCAGCCAAAGCAATAATATTTGCAGATGATACTAGGGTGATAATAAGTGCACCAAAGCAATTGCTACCAACAACTACTGATAAAGTACTAAATTACATCCACTCTTGGTTCAATGCAAACAGGTTGACATTGAATGTAAATCAAACAAATTATATGCAGTTTGGGAAAAGATGTCAAAATGTAAATCTCGATCTGGTGTGGGGTGACAAAGCCTTAGACAGAATGACATCCACAAAATGGCTGGGGATTCATGTGGATGAAAACTTAAATTTTAATGGCCACATAATAAAACTTGCACAGAAACTTAATTCAGCCTGTTATTCCCTCAGAATTATTGCAAATGTTTGTACTTCAGAGGGTGCGAGAATGGCATATTTTGGCTATTTTCAATCCTTTGCCATATACAGAATAATATTTTGGGATTCCACAAGATGGTGCCTAAAACAATTTTTTTTGTTGCAGAAGATGGCCATCTGAATAATAACTCACAGTCATCCACAGACACACTGCAAACCCATATTCAAAAAGCTTAGAATACTTACTATACAATCATTATACATATACAAACGTGTATTGTATGTCAGGACCCACATTGCAGATTTTCAGACAAATTCCGACTTTCATAACTACAATACCTGTAATAGTGCAGCACTCCATACTCAGCGAACAAAAAGAATGAATACACAAAGGCATGTGAGCCATATTGGTCCAAAACTGTACAACGCACTGCCAGTCAACATCAGGCAGTTAGAAGATGATAACAAATTTAAAAAAGAATTTAAAAAAATTCTAGTAGAACAATGTTGTTATTCTGTAAATTACTATGTAGGTCAATAAATTTTTTCTGATGATATGTATAAAGGCAAAATGGAAAATACTCTATCTGTACATAATCATTCATTACCTAATCATTCATTACATTTACATACTTAAAGGATTGCTGTTGTGTGATGTAAATATATACTTAAGCAGTGTTGTGTATATAAGGACTTGCCATTTAGGGAGGACAAAAACCGACTATGCATTTAAAATAACAAGCAGGGATGTATATAGGCTATATTAACTTCATTGTATTATTTTGTTTTGTAATTTTTTACGTATATAATGTTTGTGTCCCATTTCATTGATATGGCTTACATGTACCCTTGACAACATACATACAATATTTATTGTCAATGGATGGATAAATAAAGTAAATAAATAAAACTGTCTTCCATTGCTGTGGAGAGGCATACTGGCATTACTCCTGGTGTCATGGTGTGGAGAGCAATCAGGTATGACGTCAGGTCTTGGATGAACTCTGATGGCACAACAGCACATCACAGATATTTTGCATCCTCATGTGTTACCTCTCATGTGACAGTATAATGCTCTTTTTCAACAGGACAATGTTTGTACATACATGACATGTGTCTATGAACTGTCTGCATGATTTTGATGTACTCTGTGGCCAGCAAGTTCCCCATATCTTTCCCCAATAGGACATGTGTGGGACTAGCTCAGATGACAACACTGGGCTCATACTGCCAACTTCTTTATAAATTTGATTGGCTTTCGCAATCAATGAAAAAATATGACATATCCTCTCAACCTGTAAGGTTTCATTCTGTTTACTCCTCCCCTTTTACATGCTTCAGTTTTTTGTCAGGTAGTCTGATATCTGAAGATTTGATATCTGATATCTGAAGATGAAAATAGTTGCTGGAGAGCACAAATTTAATATTTTACTTCTGAATGATACATTTCTCTCTATCATTTCCCAGGTATTTGATTACCCAGCCATCCCCCTCCCTTTATCTTCCTGTCCTTTCTAATTTCCCTCTATTCTCTGCTCTTAGCTTGTTTTCTCTTTCCTTCTCTTCATTTGTACCTTTACATACCTGTACACACAAAGAAGGAGGGGGAAATGGTTATATAATGTCTGAGTCATCTCTTTAGTAAAGAAGAGGTACAGGGTGGGTGAATAGTAGAGAGGATACTTAAGATATGACATTATCTATTAATGTAGATGTTAATCCATGATCCAAAGATGTCATCATCCTTCAACAATGACAGATGCTGTGATGGATGTAATTCCGATAGCCATCTGCCTCGATATCTGACTGTTCAGCATGACGGAATGCCACGCAAATGGGCCCGGGTTTGATTCCGAGCTGGGTCGAGATTTTTTCCGCTCAGGGACTGGGTGTTGTGTTTCCTCATCATCATCTCATCCCCATCAACATGCAAGTCGCTGAAGTGGTGTCAAATAAAAAGACTTGCACCAGGTGACTGGTCTACCTGACGGCAGGCCCTAGCCACACGACATTTCATTTCATTTGGATAGCCAGCAGATAAAGAGGAATGTTTTGCAAAGCTACTCACATGCACACAGTTTCTATTTATTAGATGTTCAGTTAAAGAAGTGAAACTAGTGGTTGTCCACCTCAAAAGACAATTTAACTTCAAGAAAGCACAATGGGAGAATTTCATACAAGAACTCAATATAGAATGTCTAAAATTTGCCCTATATCCAGAGATGTATGATGAGTTTGTTAAGCCAGTTTAAGTCATCTCACATAAATATATTCCAAGAGGATGCAGAACTAACCTTATATCAGGGCTCGTTGGAGACTCCAAATCTCTCTTGGAGATATATGAACAACTATTTGTCAGTGATGTATTGTCTAATAAACACAAGTGAAACAGGTGAAGATCTCCTTCATGCTGTATCAGATTCCAGAGGTAAAAAATGGTGTGACCTATTATGAACTCAAGACGTGAATAGAATACCTAAAAGGCATATAACTATTGGATACCCTTAACAACGATTCAGCTGGTGTTCCTCCTGATCTTGTGATGGCAACTCCAGACCAAATTATCCATCAATTACTTTTCTATGTTAAGACTAAAGCAATACCCAAAAACTCCAAATTCCTGTGACATGCTGACAAAAAAGACTGTCTCTGCACTCCTTTCACCTTAAAATAAATGGATATCGTTTTCTAGCATATGAAGACCAATAATGCATACCTAGATGAACTCCAAACATAACAAATTAAAATGTTGATATTAAATCTTATGAGCACTTGTATTTTAAAATTGCATATACCCCAGATGTGGCACAAAGTCAAAGTAGTAGCACTTCTAAAGTCTGGGGAAGAGCCAACAGACCCAAAAAATTTCCATCCAGTTGCACTTTGCTGCCATTTGTATAAGGTAGTGGAAAGACTAATTCTAAGTTAAATATCGGAGTACGTTGTCAAAAACCTCATAAAAGTGCAGCCAGGCTTTTCCCCAGGTAGGTCTTGCTTAGACACATCCTTAATTTGACTGAACACATTAAGGATTGGTATGAAAGAGGTCAATTCACAAATGTGGCTTTGGTTGTTCTCACAGCATCTTATGACAGGTCCAGTCACAAAAAGTGGGTTAGAAAAGTATATTCAGTCACAAAGTATTACTGCTTAATACAGTTCATCCATTGTTTGCTGATAAATATGATATACTTTGTCACCTCATGGAACAAGAAAAACTGGTGGAGGATTCAAAGAAATGACCTCCTCCAGAGACATACATTGTTACCACTGCTGTGTAACATCAACACAAATGACTTGCCAATCAGCTCTGGGATTAAAATGTTTATTTTTGCTGATGACACAGTTATCACTGCCCAAGGCAAAACATTTGAAGGGGTAGAGAGGTAGCTGACAAGAGTTCTCAAAGTACTGGAAAAAGAACACCTAAACCTTTCTGTTCGAGCTCTGATTTCTCTTATTTTATTTTGATTATCATTCCTACCTATGTAGTTTGGGCTCAACAAAATGTTTTCGCATTCGGAAGAGAAAGTTGGTGACTGAAATTTTGTAAAGAGATCTCGCAGCAACGAAAAACGTCTTTGTTTTAATGACTTCCATCCCAACTCACGTATCATATCTGCCACACTCTCTCCCCTATTACATGATAATACAAAACGAGCTGCCTTTTTTTGCACCCTTTCGATGTCCTACGTCAATCCCACCTGGTAAGGATCCCACACCGCACAGCAATATTCTAACAGAGGACAAACGAGTGTAGTGTAAGCTGTCTCTTTAGTGGACTTGTTGCATCTTCTAAGTGTCCTGCCAATGAAACGCAACCTTTGGCTTGCCTTCCCCACAAAATTATCCATGTGGTCTTTCCAGCTGAAGTTGTTCGTAATTTTAACACCCAGGTACTTAGTTGAATTGACAGCCTTGAGAATTGCACTATTTATTGAGTAATCAAATTCCAACGAATTTCTTTTGGAACTCATGTGGATCACCTTACATTTTTCGTTATTTAGCGTCAACTGCCACCTGCCACACCACACAGCAATCTTTTCTAAATCATTTTGCAACTGATACTGGTCTTCGGATGACCTTATTAGATGGTAAATTACAGCATCATCTGCGAACAACCTAAGAGAACTGCTCAGATTGTCACCCAGGTCATTTGTATAGATCAGGAACAGCAGAGGTCCCAGGACGCTTCCCTGGGGAACACCTCATATCACTTCAGTTTTACTCGATGATTTGCCGTCTATTACTACGAACTGCAACCTTCCTGACAGGAAATAATGAATCCAGTCGCACAACTGAGATGATACCCCATAGGCCTGCAGCTTGATTAGAAGTCGCTTGTGAGGAGCGGTGTCAAAAGCTTTCCGGAAATCTAGAAATATGGAATCAACTTGAGATCCCCTGTCGATAGTTGCCATTACGTCATGCGAATAAAGAGCTAGCTGCGTTGCACAAGAATGATGTTTTCTGAAACCATGCTGATTACGTATCAATAGATTGTTCCCTTCAAGGTGATTTATAATGTTTGAATACAGTATATGCTCCAAAACCCTACTGCAAACTGACGTCAATGATATAGGTCTGTAGTTTGATGGATTACTCCTATTACCCTTCTTAAACTCTGGTGCGACCTGCACAATTTTCCAATCTGTAGGCGAAGATCTATCGGTGAGCGAGCAGTTGTATATGATTGCTAAGTAGGGAGCTATTGTATCAGCCTAATCTGAAAGGAAACTAATCGGTATACAATCTGGACCTGAAGACTTGCCCGTATCAAGCGATTTGAGTTGCTTCGCAACCCCTAAGGTATCTACTTCTTAGAAACTCATGCTAGCAGCTGTTCGTGTTTCAAATTCTGGAATATTCCATTTGTCTTCCCTGGTGAAGGAATTTCAGAAAACTGCATTCAATAACTCTGCTTTAGCGGCACAGTCATCGGTAACAGTACCATCAGCACTGTGCAGCAAAGGTATTGACTGCGTCTTGCCGCTTGTGTACTTTACATACAACCAGAATTTCTTTGGATTTTCTACCAAATTTCGAGACAATGTTTCATTGTGGAACCTATTAAAGGCATCTCACATTGAAGTCCATGCCAAATTTCACGCGTCTGTAAATTTTAGTCAATCTTCGGGATTTCGCGTTCTTCTGAACTTCGCATGCTTTTTCTGTTGCCTCTGCAACAGTGTTTGGACCTGTTTTGTGTACCATGAGGGATCAGTTCCATTCCTTACCAATTTATGAGGTATGAATCTCTCAATTGCTGTTGCTACTATATCTTTGAATTTGAGCCACATCTCGTCTACATTTGCTTAGTCAGTTTGGAAGTGTATTTTATAAATTATTTTTGTAATATTAATCCCTATATTTTTATTGTTGTTACTTTATGTCCATATTTTTTTGAATTTCCTCTGTAATTGAGTTTTTATATGTAATGAATCTCTGTGTGTATTTTACTAACGCTCTGTCAGTGTTGTAATAATTTCATATATTCTGGACACATAATATAAATAACAACTCTTCTAATATTAGTGTTCCAGTTCCATGATGGTTTCATCCACACTGTCAGTTAATGGGAATCATCATCATTGTCTCATCAGTAATGGTGATGAAAATGTTTCACAAGGTCATCCATAATGAAAAGCCAGTAACTGTCCCAATTCAATACAAGTTTGATGAACGCCTTTCAGTTTGCTAAATGGGAATCTGATTACACACTTTTACAAAACTTAAGCCAAAAGTACCTTTTACATAATGTGTCCCTGCCAAGTAACATAGCTTGATGAAGCATGAACCATACATGGTAAGAACTGCTACAGTATAGTACAGAAGGTAAACAAACAAAATATTAATTGAAATGGACAGAATGACACTTTTATTCGAATCAATAATAATCTGAACTCATCATGATACAAGATGGGTCCCTGGACATTAGAAAACGTGAGACATGGATCTTAATAGAGTCTGTGATGGTCACAGATAGTAATGCATGCTCCCACACTGGACACAAGATTGGTAGGGAATTCTTGTGGTAGGGTATTCCATACCTTCACCAGCACAGTTGACAAACACTGGATAGTTGCTGCTGGGTGTGGACATGCTGCAATATGTCTCAGCAATGCATTCTTCATGTCCTGAACAGGATGTAATTTGAAGGAATGGGCAGGCCAGCCCATTCACTGAATATCCTCATGTTCTAAGAGTCCTCCACCTGCACAGTTTGTGCAGTCATGCATTGTTGTGCATAAGGATGAATTCAGAGTCAAATGTACTGGTGAAAAGATATATGCGGCGAATATGTACAGTGCCACAATAACACTGACCAGTGAATGTACCTTATTGAAACATTTGAAGGTCAGTACACACAACCAACATTAGTTCACTGACCGTGTTCAACAATCCTGGACATAATGCCATATGGCAAGACGTGGTAACATGTATCGCACCCTCCTCCACCTGCACTGTGCAATACAGTTATCCATAACAAAAAGGTATTTGGCAAATGGACTGGATTACCTATTCCCCTGACTTAAATCCCATTGAGTATGTGTGGGATGCGTTGGGGAGATGTACTGCAGCATGCCCACATGTGCCAGTGACCTATTAGGAGTTGTAGCAATGGAAGTATAACTTCAAATAGCCAAGATCTCTATTGTACAGCATTTATTGTGATGACTGGTTTCAGCAAACTATGTTTCAATCATCAGATCTTCTGCAATACATATGTAGTTGATCTGATGATGGCAACATAGTTTGCTGAAACCAGTCATCATAGTAAATGCTTTCAATAGTGATCTTGGCTGTTTGAAGTTGTACTTCTGTTTCTATATTAATCAAGACTGACCCCTAAATTGGTAATGTCAAGCATATATAACTTCCAGGAGTTGTCAACTGGGTTGGTGGAGGAATGGAACACACTAAATGTGACCAGCATGCAGAGTGTACATTGCAATCTGTGGTGATCACACACTCTGTTAAGAACCAGTTGCCATCTTTTGCAATGTCCTGGGGACCATCATGAACCATCATGAATTCAGTACAATTATTGTCTCTGAATAAAAGTGTCATTTCTGTACATATCATTTTGGATTTTCTTTAGCTACCCTCTGTACACACTGTTGCAGTTCTTTCTTTGTATGGTACAAGTCTCACTGAATTATGTTATTCAGCAGTGATTCAATCAGAAAGAATCTAACTCTCTGTAACTCAACAGCTCATGCAGTTTCTGAGTAAAGTGGGTGTATTTCACGAAAGATTACAGTATGAAACAGTAACAGTTACTTGCAGGATGGAAGACTTACAAATAACTATGAATCAGCATGTCTTGTGTCAGAATGAGTCAGTGTACAAAACTGTGTAAGTCTGAATGGGATATGTTTCTATGGATAACTAAAGCTGAGCTTTTGCACTATAGAGATTTGTCAGAAGTTAAATGCCATCAGATTTCCTGTTGGTGATTCTATTTTTGAAATGTTAAACAAAATATTTCTCAAGCAAATAAAAGAAATTAACTGATAATCTTGGTCAGACTGTGAAGTTGTTGTATGGCTGAATCATCAAATATTCCTGTCAACATTTCAGTTAAAACTCAGGAACATACATCTGTGGCAACAACAGGCCATCAACAGAAGGCACTACTCTTTTCTTTCTTTTGATACTGCTGCTCAGATGCTACTGATCACAAGAATGATGTTCAGTATTGCTTGGAGTTGTGGAAAAGATGTTATCACTAGGTTGTGGAGCAATGGGAGAAAGTTCTATGGAATAATGAGCCATGGTATCAAATGTCGCAGTCAGATAGATGTGAATGAGCCTGGCAGGTGCCTGACAAATGGTATTTACCTGAGTGTGTAATTGTGCAAATGAAATCTGCTGGAATTGAGGTGATGACCTGGGACTATTTTTCTGGGTTTTGGCACAGATCATTAGTTTTACTCAATAAGAAAATGAAGGTATGTGCTCACAGAACCATTTTAGACAGTTGTCACACTGTGGCACTGTCTAGATCTTTCTGTATGTGTATAATAATTCTCCTATTCACAAGGCAAGGACTCCTACATTGTGGCTTTGTGAAAACAGATGAACTTTTTAAAAATGACTTGCTCTATGCTCTTACGTTAGCTCCATATTTCATTTTCAGAAGAAAATAGGACTTAACATGTGAGACACATTAGCACACTCTGAAACTCAACAACAAGTATTCTCCATGGTTCCCACATGGAAGAACATCAACATAACACTGGTCCATGAGGGTTCTATGCACCACAATTAGAGGGGACTGGATATCATACACTGTGGCCCCCAGACTGTTACACCAGTTATGTGGGTGGTGTGGTCCATGACAGAGTGGGTGGAAGTGTACCATTCACCAAGCTGCCCCACATCCATATACAGTTATCATCTGTCCCAAAAACGAATCATAATTCATAACTGAACATCATCTTTGTCCAATATGTGGCAGTCTACATCAATCTGGCTTGGCACAACTGTAGATGGAATCACTAATGTATCGGTGTTAATGACAAGGTGCCTGTATTGCAAATTCACATCAGCAAGGCATCTGCAAATGGTTTCCAGAACAGCTGGTGACTGTACATCTGCTTGTATCATGGAGTGAGTAACTGCAGGATACCTGATCACTTGCTGAATGATCCTTTGATCCTCTCACCTTGTCATCTTCCTGGTTGCTCCAGACCCAGTATGTTGAACATAGGTGCTATCTCATGTTCACTGCTCCCAACACTGTCTGATGGAACACTCCAGATGATCAATCAGGAATGCCACACAAAGTGTTGACCAGCTAGTTTTTTTCATGTCAATGATTAAGTCCCTCTCAAAGTAGCATAACTATGAGAAATATCATCTAACATGTCTATCCGGCATTCTGCATGTACTAACATCCTCCTCAAGTAAGAGTGTGATTACCATGTGTGTGACTTGTCTGCTATTTATCATTTAAGTAGGGTCCCTGCCTGATTGCACCACCACTGCAGAGTCTGTGAAGATGCACATTGGCAACAAACATGGATTGTTTGCATATCATATCTCACTGTACTTGTTTCTTCCCTCTGCTTACACTATTTTCCTGAGTGTACATGCTATTAATTTGATAATGGCACCTTTGGAATGAACAGCCATTGGTGTCAGGTCAATAGTCACTGATGTCCAAATTGAAAGAAACACATGCAAATTTTCCAAGGTTGCATTTATTTTGCCAGAAAACAGTATAAACAGGTGAGAGTGGAGTAGGGAAACTATAAGGAATACAGAACATAAACAACTGCAACATGCGTACGCATAGACAAAAATGTACTTCATTTTTTGCAACTTAACATATTTGCATATACATTATGACAACTTTTTTTTGTGCTCAGTATGAGGTGTGACCACCTCTGGCAGCAATACAGGCCTGACAACAATGGGGCATGCTTTTAATGACGTTATCAATCTCATGTTGAGGCAATTACTATCCATTCTTCCTCCAGAGCTGCTCAGAGGTCTTGGAGAGTGCCTGGTGGACACTGATGTGAGTCAACCTGTCTATCTACTGCATCCCAGACATGCTTTTTGGGATTCAAATTGGGAGAGTGAGCAGCCCATGCCATACTTGCAATATCTTTTGTTTCCAAGATATCAACTACCCATGCTCTATGAGGATTATCACACATCAGTATGAAGTCAGGGCTCATAGCATCCCACAACAACCCCACATGAGGTCCCAAGATCTCATCACAATACATGACAGCAGTCAAACCTCTCTAATTCACACATACAGTTTCAAGGAGAGGTGTCTGAGTGGTCAACATGATCCTTAAAAACATCATTAGGGATCCTCCTCAATATTGGCCTTTTTCCACAATGTTTGGGTCACAAAATTGAGTTCCATGTTCCCTCTACATGTGAGAATAACTTTCTAGACCAAACTGGGACTCATCTGTGAAAGAATATTGGACCACTGTTTGATCAACGAGATGACAAGTTGATGACTCCACTCTAGATGTTTCCTTCTGTGAAGATGCATAAGAGGTACAGATACAGCAGGTCTCCAACAATAAAGGCCACTTTGCCAAAACTTTCTGCAAATTGTTTGCCTTGATACAACACATCCAGTGGATGATGTAAGGTCAGATCCCAGTTGCCATGCAGTACTAAGATGGTAATGTCTTGCCCTTATAGCCGAATAATGGTCCTGTCTTTCTGATGTCACACATGGTTTATCCACCCCTGCTCTTCGGGATACAGTTTCAATCTCTATAAACTGTCACCACATCCAAAAAACAACAGAATGATTCACATTAAGCCATCTGGCCATATCAGTTTGTGACTGTCCTGCTTCCATTCTTCCTATGGTCCACCACTGCAGAGAGTCTAGTAGGCATCTTCTCTGTGCCATACTGCACTGTCTGTGACTGAGTATGCAGTGACTGTTGGTGTGGGACTGCCCAACAAACACTACCCAGCCTGATATGTGCCCTGACATCATCATTGGTGTGGTTGACCATTGACTGGAATTCCATTTTCTGTGCAGAAGATGATTGTATGGACATCTGTTCACAGTTTGTATGGTTATATCATGAATTGGACACAGGATGGGAAAACAGCAGTTTGTTGCTTTAAATTTGGACAAAAGTGCATAAGCATGGAGTCTTGGTTTATCAGTTAGTATGAAAGAGATTTTTTTATTTTTTGGTTGGGGGGGGGGGGGTTGGGGATGGGAGGGAGGGAATATGCAGTGTCACCTCTCATCAGTTCATAAATCAGTTTGTATCAAATTATCCAGTTCATTCATTTCCTGAGCAGTACAACTTCTATCTTAAAAACATCTGCACTTTTCATCATTATTTATTTCCTGAACATCTACCAAATTTGACAGATTGCCAGTTAATCTTCTGAATTATTATTTGTTGTGCTGCAAAACAATGTACTTGGTGTTGCTGAATAAAACTAAGACATCGCCCTCAGTTGCTGCAAAAATACCGGGAGGTAGGTCAAGCCAGATGGATAAGTTATTCAGTGAGAACTGCTGCCATGGCAATGCTGCCACCAAGCAGGGCAACAAGAGGTGCCAAAGAACCAGCCCAGCAGGAATGGTGGGGGGGTGGACTGATTACCTCATGACCAGGCTGAGGTGCTGTTATGATTTGAGAGGAAGAAACCAGTGTTGCAGCAAAACAAGCACTGGCCTGGTCCATATAAATATTTCTCATTTTCAGTTAGAGGTATCTCTCTCTGCTGTCATCCAGCTATGAGGAGGATCCTGTGATCGTCCACAGTCTTCCCATCTACTGATCTATAGGTTCCGTGAGTGTACACATTGTCTCCGTCTTCAGGCCACAAGTGGCCCATCGGGACCATCTGACCGCCGTGTCATCCTCAGTTGAGGATGTGGATAGGAGGGGCGTCGTGTGGTCAGCACACCGCTCTCCCGGTCGTTATGATGGTTTTCTTTGACCGGAGCTGCTACTATTCGGTCAAGTAGCTCCTCAATTGGCATCACAAGGCTAAGTGCACCCCAAAAAATGGCAATAGCACATGGCAGCTGGATGGTCACCCATCCAAGTGCCGGGCACGCTGACAGTGCTTAACTTCGGTGACCTCATGGGAACCTGTGTATCCACTGCGGCAAGACTGTTGCCAGATACTGATGTATGGTGAAGAATAAATGTATGCTTTGTCAGTACTGTTACACCAAAGCCTCATTAGGTGTCTATCAGGCACCCATTCATCACACAACTGCTCACCCATGCCCAGGCTGGTGGTTCACCAACATCATGACCTCGATCTACCATCTCCACCATCCACCACAATGGCCAGCCAACAGGATTGGTCACTGGCATGTGCAGTTGAGTCCAGAACTGCATCTTCAGCCACAGTATGTAGTCCATGAGTACAGGTTTGGTGAGTGACTCTTTGATCTTTTTTGTTTTCAGCCATGGTGCACAGGTTAGACATTCATAGGAACCCTATTGTGAAATTTTTAAAACTGGAGGAACCTGTGGATCTATTGTAATTTAGGGGCAACTGTAATGAATGTTATTTACTTCCAATGAGATGTCAATATTGTAACTTAGCAGGGCATGATTTACCATGTATGCAGGTAGTGGCAGCTATGACACACGTGGTGAGGATATCAGCATGAAACAAATGAGTGTTCTGAGTAATGTTCAGCTACGATACATAACAAAGAATGGTATAATTTTTTCTTGCACCCATGTCTGTTTATGGTTGATATCCTTTATTTAAATTGTGTTGTTAAATAGAGGTTGCACAAATTCCATGTGTTTAAATGTACTTGTAACTGTATGTATCATATGAAGAAACTAAATGTGGATGGTGTTCTGAGAGTTTGTGTATTAGTTGATGCTGTTTGGAACAGGCAATGTATTTTGGTTGGGCAAGGGGTATGGCTCACTGTGTTTATAAAAGTATAATAGCAAGTGTCATAATTAGCCATTCTGACAGAAATTTCTGTTGTAATAACTGTTGTGGTAGTGGTATATGTAAGTGTCCATATCATCATTTTATTTTGTCCTCTTGTTCTTTGTTGCATTTTCCAATTATTAGAGGGTCAGCCATGTCATTTTTCAGTATCACATGGGCCACCCTGGAGGAAACACTGTGAATTTTGACAGCTGAAAGGGCTCAGTTGCAAGCAAGCAATGCAAATACGTTTAAGGAAGTGATGACTTTGGAAGAAAACCATTTTGAGCAGAGAAAGAGAAGGTTGGAAAGGAAAAGATATGAGACTGGTGTTTTCTTACACCAGAGGGAATGGAGAAGATGTAGAAAGAATTGGATGCTTGGTGGGCGGAAAACACTGGTTATGTTTGTCCAGTAGTAAAGAAAGTTAGGATTTGCAGGAAGTGTGAGGAATTAAAGAACAGTAGTGTTTGTGGAGGAGAAGACAGTGCAAATGCATGTTAGGAGTTAAGGGCTGTGGAAGGAAACAGGCCTGTGTTTAGTTCATCTGCTCATGCAATTTTGTCCATGTAAGGTTGACATAGTTCAACCTGTTGACACACTTATAAGTGGGGAAAGATGCGATGACTGGTGGAAAGATTTAATGATTCTCTTGGGGTTTTAGGGTAGATGTTAAAAAGAGCAGTGTATAATTATCAGCTTCAATGTATTTTGAAAATGTGGAGTCTAAAGTAGCTGTAGTGCCTGACAAAGTAAGTATGCAGTCTACAGAAGTAAATGAGTGTGTGAATAGCAATGTGGATGATATTGATTTATGTGTAGTCCCATTGGGGGATAATTGTTGTTGTTTTGAGGCCTTGGATTCTGGGCCAGGAGTTTACCGTAGATCCTCTGACAGCCCACATGCAATAGAAATATCTTAGACCGTATCAGTTACATCAGTATAGTGACGGGGAGTAGTGATCGTGATGTCATCATAGCAACTACGGTTATGAAAGTTAATAAATCAGTCAAGAAGGCTAGGAGAGTATTTCTGCTAGAAAGAGCAGGTAAGAAGCTGTTAGCATCTCACTTAGGTAAAGAGTTGCAGACAATTTAATCCCAGTCTGATGGACACAGAGGAATTATGAGCAAAGTTTAAACAGATTGTAAATTGTGCTCTGGACAAGTGTGTGCCTAGTAAGTGGATGAAGGATGGAAAAGAACAGCTGTAGCTTAACAACAAAATTCAGAAAATGCTGAGGAAGCAAAGGCTGTTGCACTCTCAGTTCAAAAGAGAATGCACAAATAACAACCAGAAAGGTTAATAGAGATTCATACATATGTGAAAAGATCCATGCACAAAGCATACAACCACTACCATTGTCATACTTAAGCAAAAGGTCTGGCTGAGAGCCTGAGAAAAGTTTGGTCCCATGTAAAATCACTAAGCAGCTTCCATCCAGCCACTCACTGACCAGTCTGGTGTGGCAGTGACAAACAGCTAAATGAAAGTCTAAGTCTTAAAGTTTGCATTGAAAAACTAGTTCACACAGGAGGCTCATACAAATATGCCATTGTTTGACCATCACACAGAGTCCTGTTAGGATGACATAGTAGTAAGCATTCTTGATGTAGAAAAACAACTGAAAAAGTTGAAAACAAATAAGTCACCAGGTCTGGATGGACTCCCACTTTGGTTTTACAAAAAATATTCCATGGTATTGGCCCCTTACTTAGCTTGCATTTATTGTGAATCCCTCACTCAGTGCAAAATCCCAAGTGACTGGACATATAAGGCAGACATATAAGAAGAGTATAAAATGGACCTGTAAAATAACAGACTAAAATCCTTAATATCAGTTTACTGCAGAACTCTAGAACATATCCTGCGTCTGAATATAATAAATTTCCTAGAGGTCAAAAATCTTATGTCCATGAATCAGCATGGTTTTAGGAAGCAACACTTGTGTGAAACTTTGCTTGCCCTTTCTCACGTGATGTACTGTGAACTATGGATATAGAGCAACCCAAAGTTTGCATCCTACATTGCTGACAAGCATTTGACACAGTACACCGCTGCAGACTGTTAATGAACACACAACATAATGGTCAGTAGTTCAAATTATTTCATTTTCTCCAATACTAAATCCAGATTGGTTAAAAGCCCTCAGGTTTGCAGCCAGGTGGCAGAGTTAAAACACTGCAACATTTTGGCAAGTGTCATACTCATCATCTTCTGATGGAGTGTCAAGATCTGCAGATGCTGTGATATTTATTCTAGTGCAATGCCCCTTCCAACTGCCTATTGGTGGCTGTTTACTGGCTGGCTGGGTTTAGGGGATGGGTTTAGGCTGCAGTGGAGGAGGTAGTGGGTGCTCTGTTTGCAACTTGGTATAGGCATTACAGTCATGTCTTATGGGTTGGACAGTGCTGGTCACACACTCATTGTATTGCCACTAACACCAGATTCCATGCCACACTTAGTTGGTATCCTTCACCTCTGTTGACAAGATTGTTATGAACTGGTATTTCATTGGATTCCTTTATAATTCTGTTCCAATAGCCAGTTGCTTGGCAAAGCATCTTGGTGTGGTCTTCCTTGCTTCTGTACACCACTATCATTGATTTTAGTTCAAATGGCTCTGAGCACTATGAGACTCAACATCTTAGGTCATAAGTCCCCTAGAACTTAGAACTACTTAAACCTAACTAACCTATGGACATCACAAACATCCATGCCCGAGGCAGTATTCGAACCTGTGACCGTAGCGGTCATGCGGTTCCGACTGCAGCACCAGAACCGCACGGCCACCGCAGCCGGCATTGATTTTAGTGTCAGTGCCAGTTGCATGTACCTGATGCATTCCTTGCACTGTTTCAAAATACAGCATTGCGTCCGCACGGATCCCCCCATCAGAGATTCAAGTCCTCCCTCGGGCATGGGTGTATGTGTCATCATTAGCATAAGTTAGTTGAAGTTAGGTTAAGTAGTGTGTAAGCTTATGGACTGATGACCTCAGCAGTTTGGTCCCATAAGCCCTTACCACAAATTTCCAAAATATTTATGGCATTGCATTTGCCCAATTTACTCTTGGCTGTGCTCACAGATGGTGCTTCATATCCCTGGTACTTTCATGTTTGGTGGGTCTTTTTCAGAGCCAAACCACTCCTTTGTCTTCAGTGGTGGTCAGTAGATGGATTGCATGTTCAATTTTTTGAGTAACCTTACAGTTTTGTCTGAGAGTGGAGCCAGGTGTGGAAGGCAAGTGAGTCTCTTGTCTTCTTCTTCCTGGTTTCCAGCATCTTGTCTGTTCTTGAATGTCCTATTAAGATGCACTTCACTGTACTCATTTTTGCAGAATACTTCCATCAAGTGTTGTAGTTCATCCAGGAGGCTTTGTTTATCACAGATGAGATGAGCCCTCTGTACCAGGGTGTTCAGCATTGTCAGCCATTGCACTGGATGACCACAGTTTGTTGCATGCACGTGCAGGTCTCCATGTGACTTCTTCCTATATAGTGAATGGCCTAGTGCAAATCCTGCATTTTTCCTTATTAGTATGTCCAGGAAAAGGAGACAACCATTCTTCTCTATTTCCACAGTAAAAAACAATATTATAATGGGTGCTGTTAAGCTGGTCCAGAAACTCATTCAATGTCTGTCTACTGTGTTCCCATATCACAAAAGTATCATCAACATAGTGAAAGTGTTCCATACAGAGCTTTGTGATCCCTGGAAACAGTAGGGATGCCATGGACACTCCATCCATCTGTTCATAAAATGCTCCAGTGCATAGCCAATTTTATGATTATAGTCTTTGGTGCATATCAGCACAATTCCAGTTTCTTTGTCTGCTGGAAGAACCATAGCCTCAACATTATCTCACAGTGACTGGGTGGCCTCCCATTCTGCCACCATCATTTTCAGTTTTGGAAGGCAGGATTTGCCAATTATCCTACAGGTTCCCTGCCAGATCTCCTCTGCTTCTTCCTTTGGCAGGCCTCAGATTGCTTCCTCCATACTGCTAAAAATTTCCCATTTCACTATGGTCTGCTTGCCCTTTTCTCACACAGTATACTGTGGACTATGGATGAAGGGCAATAGGCAAAGTCCATATCCTTAAATTTCCAAAAAGCATTTGACATAATATCCCACTGCAGACTGGTAATGAAGGAATGAGCATACAGAATAGGCTCCCAGATATGTGAGTGGTTCAAAGACTCCTTAAGTAATAGAAGACAATATGTTGTCCTCAATGGCAAGTGTCCATCAGAGATGAGGGTACCATTGAAAGTGTCCCAGGGAAGTGGGATAGGACCTCTATTATTTCCTACATACATTAATGATTTGGCCAAAGGGTGGGCAGCAGTCTATGGTTTTTTGCTGATGATGCTGTGGTATAAGGGAATTGTCAAAGACAAGTGACTGTAGGATGATACAAGATGACTTAGACAAAATTTCTAGTTGGTGTGACAAATGGCAGTTCGCTCTAAACATTAAAAATGGAAGTTAATGCAGATGAGTGGGAAAAACAAACCCATAATGTTCAGATATAGCATTAGTACTGCCTACTTGACACAGTTACATCATTTAAATTTCTGGGCATAATGTTGCCAAGCGATATGAAATGGAATGAGCATTTGAGGATTGTGGTGGGGAAGGTGAATGGTTGACTTCAGTTTATTGGTAGAATTTCAGGAAAGTGTGAGTTATCTGTAAAAGAGACTGCATGTAGGATGCCAGTGTGAACTATTCTTGAGTAATTCTTGTTTGTTTGGGAAATGCGCCAGGTTGGATTAAAGTAAGACATCAAAACAATTCAGAGGTGGGCTGCTAGATTTGTTACCAGATGGTTTGAACAACATGCAAGTGTTACGGAGATGCTTTGGAAACTCAAATGGAAATACCTGGAGGGGAGGTGATGCTCTTTTTGAGGAACACTACTAAGAAAATTTAGAGAATCAGCATTTGAAGCTGACTGTAGAATTAAAGTACTACCATCAACATAGAATTTGTGTAAGGACCACTAATATAAGATGTAAACAATGTAGGAAAATATAGATTGCTGCTTACCATACTTTCCTACATTTTTGATATTCCTACATGGAGTTTCCACTCTTTGAAAATACACTCCTGGAAATGGAAAAAAGAGCACATTGACACCGGTGTGTCAGACCCACCATACTTGCTCCAGACACTGCGAGAGGGCTGTACAAGCAGTGATCACATGCACGGCACAGCGGACACACACCAGGAACCGCGGTGTTGGCCGTCGAATGGCGCTAGCTGCGCAGCATTTGTGCACCGCCGCCGTCAGTGTCAGCCAGTTTGCCGTGGCATACGGAGCTCCATCGCAGTCTTTAACACTGGTAGCATGCCGCGACAGCGTGGACGTGAACCGTATGTGCAGTTGACGGACTTTGAGCGAGGGCGTATAGTGGGCATGCGGGAGGCCGGGTGGACGTACCACCGAATTGCTCAACACGTGGGGCGTGAGGTCTCCACAGTACATCGATGTTGTCGCCAGTGGTCGGCGGAAGCTGCACGTGCCCGTCGACCTGGGACCGGACCGCAGCGATGCACGGATGCACGCCAAGACTGTAGGATCGTACGCAGTGCCGTAGGGGACCGCACCGCCACTTCCCAGCAAATTAAGGACACTGTTGCTCCTGGGGTATCGGCGAGGACCATTTGTAACCATCTCCATGAAGCTGGGCTACGGTCCCGCACACCGTTAGGCCGTCTTCCGCTCACGCCCCAACATCGTGCAGCCCGCCTCCAGTGGTGTGCGACAGGCGTGAATGGAGGGACGAATGGAGACGTGTCGTCTTCAGCGATTAGACTCGCTTCTGCCTTGGTGCCAATGATGGTCGTATGCGTGTTCGGCGCCGTGCAGGTGAGCGCCACAATCAGGACTGCATACGACCGAGGCACACAGGGCCAACACCCGGCATCATGGTGTGGGGAGTGATCTCCTACACTGGCCGTACACCTCTGGTGATCGTCGAGGGGACACTGAATAGTGCACGGTACATCCAAACCGTCATCGTTCTACCATTCCTAGACCGGCAAGGGAACTTGCTGTTCCAACAGGACAATGCACGTCTGCATGTATCCCGTGCCACCCAACGTGCTCTAGAAGGTGTAAGTCAACTACCCTGGCCAGCAAGATCTCCGGATCTGTCCCCCATTGAGCATGTTTGGGACTGGATGAAGCGTCGTCTCACGCGGTCTGCATGTCCAGCAAGAACGCTGGTCCAACTGAGGCACCAGGTGGAAATGGCATGGCAAGCCGTTCCACAGGACTATATCCAGCATCTCTATGATTGTCTCCATGGGAGAATAGCAGCCTGCATTGCTGCGAAAGGTGGATATACACTGTACTAGTGCCGACATTGTGCATGCTCTGTTGCCTGTGTCTATGTGCCTGTGGTTCTGTCAGTGTGATCATGTGATGTATCTGACCCCAGGAATGTGTCAATAAATTTTCCCCTTCCTGGGACAATGAATTCATGGTGTTCTTATTTCAATTTCCAGGAGTGTAAGATATGAGAAATTAGTGCTCAGATGGAGGTATGTAGACAGTCATTTTTCCCTTGTTCTATCTACGTGTGGAACAGGAAAGGAAAATACTGTAGTAGTAGGGATTGCCCTCGTCCATGTACTGTACAATGTCTTTCAACATATGTATGTAGATGTAGATGTACATGTACATGAAGCTACTGATGATGCTCTTTATGCTGAAAATGTTGTGGATAATGAAGCAGAACAGATGCATTTGTTTCTGAGGGATGCAGTTTCATCACCACTAGTGCTGGGTTACCTCCTCTATAAGGGTGAAGGAGGAAAAAAAGGAGGAGGGGAAAGCTTTTAGGGCTAAGGATCAAGAATCCTTTCAAGAATGTGGGTCTGGAGATCAGGATGAGGTTCACAACACTTGCAATCTCATAGGTACTGGAGGGAAGAAAAAACATTTTGTAGTTGTAATTGAACACACAACTGAACTCAAAGAGACACTGTTTCAGCCAAAGAACACAGCTGCAAAGGATTCATGCTCACAAGGTTAACCAATCATGAAAGCAGAACCACCTAAATTGTGTAAAACATCATGAAGATGCAATTCACATGAGAAACTTTTCACAAGAAAAGTTAAAGAAAGCATGGAATTGCAAGACATAGTCAATTCATATTTATGAATGTAGGCTCTCCTGGTGTATACTGTTAGTGAAAATCTCTTGAGTTCCCAGTCAGGTATCAGGGTTTAAAAGTGCAATGTTTGACAAGTATCACACTCATCATCTTCTGGCGAAGTGTCAAGATATATGGATGCTCTGTTTGCACTAGTAAAGTGCTCCCCTCCACCTGGATACAGGCTGGATGTTGGATAGGGGAGATTAGGTTGCAGTGGTGGGCATAGCAGATGCTCTGTTCACATCTCTGTGTGGACATTCTGGCCTCATCTTGGAATTGGATGTTGCTGGTCCTGCTCTCATCATACTGCTGCTAACGCTGGATTCCATGTCACACTTAATTGGTATCCTTTGTTTCTGTTGACAAGAATGTTGTGAATTCATATTTCATTGGATTGCTTTGTGGCGGTGTCCCAACAGTGGTTGCTTAGCAAAACACCTTGGTATTCTGGAAGTTGATGGTGCATCTCCCTGTTGGTTGTGCTCTGCTATTACTGATTTTTCTACCTGTCCCAGCTGCACAGGCCTGATGTGCTCCTCACAGCATTTTGAAATGCAGTGCTGCATTTGCCCAACATAATGTTGGGCACATTCACTGGCAGTGCTGTATATTACCTGGTTCATTCATCTATAGTGAGTTTTTCACTGAGCCAAGCTACCTTTTTGGCTTTGGTGGTGGTTATAAGATTATTCAAATTGCCTCACAGTTTTGGCAGCAAGTGGTCCCAGGAATGGAAGACAAGTGAGTCCCTTGCCTGCTTCTTCCTCTTCCCAGTTGCAGCATCTTATCTGTTCTTGAGCGCCCTACTAATCTGCATTTTAGTATACCCACCAGAAATGGACATACCACAAATACACAGCATTGCCTGTAAATGTGGGCAACAGTACATTTGACAAACACAGCATAGTATTTCAAAATGCGAGAAGCACATCAGACATGTGTGACTGTGGGGAAAAAAAAAACCACCCTCATAGCAGAGCATAACTTCAAGGAAGATTTGAATTCCAAAACATCAAGATGCTTTGCTGAGCAGCCAGCTACTGGGACAGCACCATAAAGGAATCCAATGAAATATGGGTTCTCAACAATCTTGTCAACAGAGATGAAGGACACCAACTGTGGCATGGAATCTAGTGTTTGTCGTAATATGATGAGATTGTGACCATCACTGTCCAATGGGCAAGATGTGGGTGGAATGCCTGGACAGAAAGATACAAATGGAGCACTCACAACCCACATCACTCTAGCAGCAGTACACAGTACACAGTGGCCACCTGTAGCCAGGTGTGGAAACACTCCACTAGCATAAATATCACAGAATCCACATACCTCGACACTTTGCCAGAAAATGATGAGTATGATACTTGTCAAAATGCCATGGCATTTTAACACTGCTACCTGGTTGTAAACCTGAGAGTTTTTTATAAATCTGGATTTAGCTGTGAGGAAAACAAAATAATTGGAACTACTGACCAGTATGTCATGAGTAGTAGTAGTTTGGTACTGTATGTGGTTTCAAGAATGTGTTTTTGGCAGAAGCAGCTGGGATACCAAACCATGATGGTTAAATAACCATCTGATAAACAAAATAAGATGCAAAATGTAAGAAATATATAAATGGAACCATTTGCTGTGGAATAATTTGTTAAAGAAATTTGCTGAGAAGGAAGAGTTCATAATTTTATTTTACAGGTTATAACTTGTGGTTCAATGGATGCAAGGGTATGTATAGAAATGAGAGAAGGTGATTGTGTAACCAGTAGTGAATCATGATTAGTGAAATAAGATTAAAGAAGGAAAACTACATGGTAAAAGAGGGGGAGTGTGGAGTATCAGCAGAAGTGAGTGACATTGTTACTGTGAAATATCTGTCGAGAAACTATGGAGATGACAGGATTTGAAAAGATGGTTGTACTAGTTTATAACTGGCAATTTAGTGAAAAAATGTTCCTACAGGAATGAAAGGTGGTCCAGTGGACTGAATCCAGAAAATGATGTTTAAAATTAGGGACAGGGCCAAGGAGCCTTCTGCTTTATGCTAGACTATTATAAGGTTATGTGCATTCTATATAATTGTCAATGTGTAAATATATCTCAAAATTTTTCCAGAAGAACCATAATCAAAATCCAGTGCAGGTTTTCTAAAGGATGGAAACATGTTGTACCACAAAATAATGTGCTTGATATGGCTAAATAAAACTTATACATTATCCTTGGTTGCCACAAGAATCCAGAGAAGTGGGTCAAGCCAGCTATACAAGTTATGCAGTATGGCATGCTGATTCAGCAGAAACTGCTGTACTGGTTATATCATGCTGTCACCAACTGGGATAACCAGAGGTGACAAAGTACTGATACAGCGGAAAGATGGAGCAACTATGGTGCAGGTTGTCTGATTACCTCTCGGCCAGGCTATGATTCTGTAATGACTTCAGTGGAAGAAACCAGAGCTATAGCAAATGAAGCACAAGCCAGGCCCATATAAATATTCCTCATTTTCAGTTAGAATTTTCTCAATCTGCTGGCAACCAGCTATGAGGAAGGTCTGCAGTCTTTATGTCTACTGATCTCCATGGGTCTACATGTCTTCTCACGTGGACTTAAACACTGCTAGCCATGGTGCTGTTATCATGCAGGTTCCAACACTGGGGACTTGGCACTCAGCAACTGGAGGGCCTTGTGGTGGCCTTGGCGGCCTCTAGTTCATGACTGGGTGGGGGCGGGGTGCAGGGTGTGGGGGAAGCAGAGACGCAGCTGCTTACCTCAGGCCACTTGGGTGGGCAGCAAACTTTCCTCTGTCTGTACTGTCTATGTGGGCAGACTCCACTGCTGACAACTGCTCCTGGATGCAGTCTACATTTTTGTTATGCTTGCCCTGGGAACCACTCCCAAGATTGCTAGCAGCTGCTGGGCAGCACGGGTGATGCAGCAAGTTGTCTCAGCAGAATCAGCAGTCTAGTGGTGTCACCTGAGCTGATACCTGTGTTTCTCTTGCTGCCAATTGCCTACAGCTGTGGGTATGTGCTGGCCAGTGCCTAAATCAGCGGGCATATGCTATCAGCACAACTACTGGTGTATACGGAAGAGTAAATGTATGGTTTGCCAATACTATTTCAATTATGTCTCATCAGGCCTCTAGCAGGCACTTACCACACAATTGTTCACCCATGCTCTGGAGTGGTGGTTCACTGACATCACAGCCTCAATCTGCTATCAAAACCATCCACCACAATGGGTAGCCAAACCAGTTGTTACATACTGATGGTATTCTTTTACCAAAAATTCATACACCAAATTGTGCTTGTAGCAAGTGAAGTGTTTATGGTGCAGGTTTATGAATACTTTTTGCACAAATTATTTGATCCTCACATTGGTAATTGTGACACCTACACAGCTGTGTTATTTAGAAAAAAGATGTAGTGAATTTCTGTCCATTGACAACAAAGTAAATGTGAAACTTACAATATTACTTGCAATGAAACAAAACTGACTTAATGATCATACAGACAAGTGCCATATTATATGTATATCATTTGCTATAATCAATGGAGGGAAAATCCAAGACCTTATGGTACTTTAGATGTGTTGCTAAACATCAGTTTGCACTACAGTTTTGAAACATGTAGTATTCTCGAGTGTTATGAAATAATGAATACTTCTGACAGGGATGTCTCAATATGATTCCATATATAGATATTTCCAGAAGTTTTTTGAAGCTGTTTCTCACAAGAAGCTGCTAATAAAACTGTATACCTATAACGTATCATCTCAGTTGTGCAACTGGATTCATGATTTCCTATCAAAAGCATCACAATTCATATTAATTTATGGGAAGTCATCAAGTGAAACACAACTGATATCTGGATTACCAAGGAGCTAATCTATAGAAATGATATCTTTATGAATACCTAGAGAAATATCTGTACAAATGATTTAGGAGACAATCTAAGCAGCTGTCATAGGTTATTTGCCTTTATGATCCAGTAGTCATGAGAATTGCAAAATGGTTTAGACAAGATATCTGTATGATGCAAAAAGTGGCAATTAACCCTAAATGATAAAAGTGTGAAATTATCCACATGAGTGTGTACTATAAGAAAATATTCCAGCAAATTCTAGTTATATGATAAATTATACAAATTTAAAGGCAGAGATAACATTTACAAAATAAATAAATAAATTGGAACCATCACATAGGAAATGTTATGAGGAAGGTAGAGCAAAGACAGAACACTTAGAAAATGCCACAAATTTACAATATTTCTGTGCATTATGGTATTAGTACCAGATAGGAATGATGGAGGTAATTGAAAAAGTTTAAAGAAGGGCAACTCATTTTGCATTTTGGCGAAATAGGGAGGAAGGAGTACTACAGATATGATACATAAGCTGCAGTGGTAATCATCAAAATAAAATCATTTTTCTTTGTTGCAAGATCTTTATAGTGGAATTTCAATCACTAAATTTCTACTCTAAATGGAATAATACTTTGTTGCTTGCCATATATATAGGGAAAGATGAGCATCACAATAAAATAAGAGAAGTCTGAGCTCACATATAAAGATTCAGGTGTTCATTTATCCCACATGCTGTTCAAGAGCAGAACGATCAAGGAATAGTTCAAGAGTGGTTGTTTGAATTGCCTGCCAGGCACTTACATGTGAATTCCAGAGTAGTCATATAGATGCAGATGTAGGTATTGTGATACTAACAACAAAATTTATAAATGTTATCGTATCTTTCCTGTGCTTCTTAGTGACTAAGCTGTGTCCACCTATGGATGCGATTACCTATGTAACAAAACTTGTGCATAAATCATGAAACAGCAGGGAAGAGATTTTTTAGAAACAGCAACTGATTTTATAGGTTGTGACATCTCGTGTTGCACCAGAAAATCAATTGGGGTGTTTTTTAATATTTATTTCTGTTATTGGTTAGATACTTGCTCTTATCCAGTATAGTTATTTCAGTAAGGTATATGTTACCAATACAGTGACAAGTCAAGTACTGACTCTTGTAACTTTCTATATAAAGCACAAGACATTGTGACAACTTTCACATAAAATAAATGAAACTACTCATATTTCTACATAACTATTTACTTTGGCATGGTAATGTTGTCATTCTATAATTTAAACTGTGTCCTTATGTTATGATAAGTTTCGTAATAATCTATTAACTTATTGGAAGTGAAGAAAAATTTTATTACGGACATATTCTAGCTTCATGTCAGAAGGCAATACTAGTAAAACTCTTGTGCATTCTCATGGAAAACAAGATGACAGAACAGTTTGTGGCAATATAATCCATGCAATTATATGTGAACTCAACTGGGTGCTATATTGATGGCAACCATCACTAACAGGATATATTTTATAAGTCAATAGTTTTGCAGCATCAGTCTTATTTCTTTGTGCAAGGCCTCAAACATGAGATTTTCAAGGATAACACAGAAACATGTATATAGTAAACTGGCCATCCATTGGCACTAAAGTCACTGATTTTGATGAAACTTGTTACGGAATAAGAACACAACTGTAAATTGTAAAAAGAAAATGCACCTACACGCCACAACAAACAGACACTTATAATATGCGTGATGTCATTCTTTTGCCCAAAGGCAGTAGTTTGGATGTAAAGTATTTTATTAGCAGTATTGTCCTAAGCAAATTTCTGTGACATTCAGAATATTGTGCAATCATTAGGCACAAATCTGAAGATTTTTAAATGGCTAGAGAAATCAGGTGAGAATTTTGAACAAAAAACTGAATGAATATAACGTTTCACCTATAAGGTTGGAAAGAGGAAACAGAAATATTGGAATAAACTGACTTACATTTGAAGATGACTTTTGTTATATTTTCTGAAAAGATGACAGGTGCTTTAACACAAATTAATCTATTAGAAGAGATAGCTAGTACAACTGAATTAAGAATTTCCGCAGCCCAAATTTTAAACAAACACTAAAAATACACTGCATTTTCTGAAAATAGACATTGCTTAAATACAGAAGCTTAAAATATTTAAATATCTTTGGGAAGTAATCCAAGAAAATGGTTTGGAAAAAGCTGCCATAGAAGAAAGAATATATATAAGATGCGAAGCATATATGGTACAACTAAAGATCTTTACAATAAGAAATGCCTCTCTTTGAAATGCATAAATAATGCATTACAGTATGGTCATGAAGCCAGAATGTCTAAGAGATTGCAAACACTGAACATCAAACTATAATTTTTATAAATTAGAAATATTAGAAAGGTGAATCATTAGCAAAATATAAGGACCAAGAAAAACTATGAAAGGCCTGAAATTATGAAGTAATGATGAAATCTATCAAAACATAGAAAACTTACCAAGCGGGAAAGTGCCGGCAGACAGGCACAATGAACAAAACACACAAACACGCACACAGAATTACTAGCTTTCGCAACCGATGGTTGCTTCTTCAGGAAAGAGGGAAGGAAAGGGAAAGACGAAAGGATGTGGGTTTTACGGGAGAGGGTAAGGAGTCATTCCAATCCCGGGAGCGGAAACACTTCCCTTAGGGGGAAAAAGGACAGGTGTACATTCGCACACACACACATATCCATCCGCACGTACACAGACACAAGTAGACATATGTCTACTTGTCTACTTGTCATTCCAATCCCGGGAGCGGAAACACTTCCCTTAGGGGGAAAAAGGACAGGTGTACATTCGCACACACACACATATCCATCCGCACGTACACAGACACAAGTAGACATATGTCTACTTGTCTACTTGTGTCTGTGTACGTGCGGATGGATATGTGTGTGTGTGCGAGTGTACACCTGTCCTTTTTTCCCCCTAAGGGAAGTCTTTCCGCTCCCGGGATTGGAATGACTCCTTACCCTCTCCCTTAAAACCCACATCCTTTCGTCTTTCCCTTTTTTTCCCTGTTTCCTGAAGAAGCAACCATTGGTTGCGAAAGCTAGTAATTCTGTGTGTGTGTTTGTGTATTTTGTTCATTGTGCCTGTCTGCCGGCGCTTTCCCGCTTGGTAAGTCTTGGAATCTTTGTTTTTAATATATTTTTCCTATGTGGAAGTTTCTTTCTATTTTATTTAAAACATAGAAAACATACCACAAATAATGAGAAAAAAAGAATTGTACTTTTTGGACATTTGTATCAAGTGCAAGACAGCAGATTAACCAAAAACACCTTGAAATATTTGTGGGATAGAAGTTAACAGAAGTTGGATACATAAAATAAAAAAAGGGTTTAGAACATAATACAAAAGCTGATAAAACAACTGACATAAATTTTTAGGGAAAAAGTATTGTATATCAAAGGATTTAAAGGTACCTATGAGAAGGAAAAAGAACTGGTCTTAAGTGGTCAGAAGACAGGAAGAAGAAACATAGCAAGGAGATGAAACAGTACTGCAAAAACAGAAAAGAACAATGAATAGTGAGTTGAAGCTGACACATGATACTCCTTTTGACCCATCTGAGAAAAAAGTACTAAAATAACTGATATTATGGTCTTGTTACAGAGATTTTCTTCAGTGTAAATATTGTTTTTTTCTGGGGATGAGAGCTTCAATATATTCCATTTCTGTTGGTATCAAAGACCATCAACAGCAATTTGTAGCTACTTATTGATCCTAAAATACCACTGGTTAGTAATAGAATGGAGGGAAGGCATGTGCATTGCTTGACAAAAAAGCACCCAGAAAACATGATCAGTTGTTAGTGTAACTTCATACACATATGCATGAACACTGGGTATTTAGAAAATTACAAGTTGTAATTCTCTGTGAAAGGTAGAATGGCCACCAGAGTGTATTAGTGTTGTTTATGTATAGTGTTGTTCCTAGGTCTGAAAGAATGTGAACAGCATTGGATGTTGGATGATCACTGTGAATAACATGGAGACACCCTGCACTCATGTGAGACAGCACTGCCAGCATCTGACAGAGTTTTAAAATGGCCTCATTGTGGGCCCCCACTTGACTGGTTGATCTAATTGTGCAATCTATTGATTTGTGGGGCATTTGGATGTGACAGTGACCCACTGTTCAGCTGTATGAGAATGTGAGGGCAGGCACACTCATTATCAAGGTTATAGTTGACCATGACTGAGCACCACCTGAGAAGACCACTATACTGTGCACCAAACACATCATAACCCCTTTACATTTGCACCTGTCATCTGAGAACAAATAAAAAAACTCCCTGCGACACTATGTGTCTACCCACATGATTAGTTGGAAATAGAAGCAGCCTGACTAGAGAGTTACTGTCTCATACATAGGCTGTCATTAACACCATTACAGAAAAGGCTGTTTCTGGAGTGCTGCAATGTCTGGAAAGCATGGACTGCTGGTGAATGTGGTGAAGTGCCTCAGTCTTACAATGTTTTGCAGAGGCACAGCAGTGTTACTCCTGGAGTCTGGTGTGGGGAACAATCAGGTAAGACTTCAGGTCATGGCTGGTAGGGATTGAGGGAACTATGGTGGCACAATGGTACATCATGGACATTCTGCATCCTTAAGAGTTACCTCTCTCATGACAGTATTGTGTTGGCATTTTTCAGCAGAACAATGCTTGCACACACATAGTACATCTCTCTTTGAGCTGTCTGCATGGCATTGAGGTACTCCTCTGGCCAGAAAGATCCTCAGCTCAGATGTCAACTCCATCCCAGAGCTAGTATCTGTGATATCAGGGACCAGTTAAAACAATTTTCAGGTCGCCTTGCTTCTGCAGAGGTCAAAATGGCTTTATGACATGCTTCTTGACCAGATCAGTGCATGCATCCAGACCAGAGTGGATGCATTGTCATACTGATAAGTGGAATCATACTGTCGAGGTATTTTGTAGACACATATATCCTCTCAGCCTAAGAAGTTTCATTTCATTTCTTCCTATCATTTTTGATGCTTCACTTTGTTTTTATGGCAGTGTATATGAGAGGCTATTCATGTATTACAATCGTGTCATACAACTGGTAGCTTTCTTTAGATTGGCAACAAATTTGCTGCAGACCATGTTTTCCTGCTGGTACTTCTGCTGACGTCACATCCACCCCTGCAGAGGATTTAGATGGTTGATGCAATGTCTAATGAGGCCACTGCTGAGCATGCAGTTGAAATGTATCATACTGAGGATCACTAGTAACCAGAATGTAGTGAGCCTGAAGTCATCCTCTCTGTTGTTGTTATTAGGCTATCTTCCAAACTTGAGAGAAGGTAGTCAGAAAAACTTGTAGGACTGGTAACCAGACTGTCAGCACCACGAGAAAATAAGGGAAATAAGAGCTCATATGGAAAGATATAGGTGTTCATTCTTTCCACGTGCTATACGAGATTGAAATAATAGAGAATTGTGAAGGTGGTTCAATGAACCCTCTGCCAGGCACTTAATTGTAATTTGCAGAGTATCCATGTAGATTTAGATGTAGATGTAGATCTTGGAAGTCTGAAGTCATACTCTGTGTTGTTACTAGGCTATTTGTAGACTCCAAATGTCTCTTTTGTTTTATGTGTTCAAATCCATGGCTGTCTTATCAGCCCTCAAGCTGGAAGTTTGTGAAGACATGACTTAGTCATAGTCTGAGGGATTGTTTTCAGAATGAATTTTTCAGTCTGCAGTGGAGTGTGCACTGATATCAAACTTCCTGGCAGATTAAAACCATATACTGAACTGGGACTCAAATCCAGGACCTATGTCTTTTGCAGGCAAGTGCTCTACCAACCAAGCTACCCAAGCATGACTGACAGTCATCCTCACAGCTTTACTTCAGCCAGTATCTCATCTTATACTTTACAAATTTCACAGAAGTTCTCTGACAAAACTTGCATCACTAGTACTATTGGAAAAAAGAATATTATGGAGGCATGGCTTAGCCACAATATAAGGTTATTTTCAGAATGAATATTACACTCTGAAGCAGATTGTGTGCTGATATGAAACTTTGTGGGGGATCAAAACGATGTGCTGGACTGGGACTCAAAACCAATACCTTTGCCCTTTGCAGGCGAGTGCTCTGCCAACTGAGCTACCCAAGCACAACTGATGACCCATCTTCACAGCTTTACTTCTGCCAATACTTCATCTCCTACCTTCCAAACTTCATAGACATTTTGGTTTGAGTCCCAGTCCAGGATATAGTTTTAATCTTCCAGGAAGTTGCATATCAGTGTACACTCTACTGCAGAGTAAAAAAAATCATTCTAGAAGCAATCCCCTAGGCTCTTGCAGGAGTACTAGTTGTGCAAGTTTTATAGTAGAACTTTTGTGATTTTTGGAAGGCAGGAGATGAGGTACTGCTGGAAGTAAATCTGTGAAGACAGGTTGTCAGTCATGCTCAGACAGCTCAGTTTGTAGAGCAGTTGCCTGCAAAAGACACAGGTTCAAGTTCCAGTCCAGCATACAGTTTCAGTCTGCCAGGAAGGTTAATCTCAGTGCATACTCTTGTATAGAAGGAAAATCTCATTCTGCAAACAGTCCCTCAGGCTGTGACTAAGCCATATCTCCACAACATCCTTTCATTCAAGGAGCATTAGTCCTGTAAGTCCCCTGGAAGTTTGTAAGGTAGGAGATGAGATATTGGTGGAAGTAAAGCTGTGAGGACAGTCATGAGTCGTCATTTGGTAGCTGAGTTGATAGATCACTTGCCTGCAAGGCGCCAGGTTGGAATTGCAGTTCATATGTCATTTCCAATCTGTCAGAGATTCATATTAGCTCACACTTCACAGCACAGTGAAAAATTTGTTCTGGACCATAGTATCTGTCTTCACCTGTTGGCCAGCAGGAAACTAGATGGAGGAAAGAGATGAAGAACAGTTCTCAATGATGCTACTTTATGTCAAGAGTCTCAGCAAATGTGTAAGCAACATACATATCTGAGGATGCATCAGAACAATTCCCTAGTGTGGCCACAGGATCCAGAATTTAGAAGGGTCCACCAAGAATCCAAAATCACTCTCAACACCACAGGCATATATGATATACATTTTGAGCTTGATGTCACCTATATAGGAAATACTGAAAGGTACATTAGCACACAAGTGGCATAACACGAACAATATGCTTGACTGGACAGCAGAATAAATCGTCACTAATGGAACACCATTGAGATTGTAGGCCACCTACAAAGATCCTAAAAGTTTGAGTGCTTGCTAAACAGCTGTAGATGCAAGCACATATAGTAAGAGGGGTGACTGAAATCTTGAAGCAACCTAATGTTATCAGCTGAAAGGTTGGCTACAGGTCCCAACATCCTAGTTGCCAGAAGTTCCTGTATAACAAGTCACAAGTGGTTGCCAGGCATTTTCCTCACAGATCACTCCAGTAAATGTCTAAACAAACTGAGAAGCTAGAAATGGTGTCATATATATGGCTCCACAATTTTTTTACTGATTTATAGTAGCCTAACAGTTGTAAGTCAGCTCGATAATGTACAAAGATAGAAAACCCAGGATGAAACAATGACAAAATAATGAAAAGGATAGACTGGTAATCAACATATAGTGGAGATTCTGAGTCACAGTCATGTACAACAAAAACACTGCTAAGCAAGTGAGCTTTCTGCCAAAAGACCTCAAAAGTAGACAACACAAACACATTCATGCCAGCACAACACACAAACTCATGACCTCTGTCTCTGCCAATGGAGGTTGGACTGCAAGAAACTGCGCATGATGAGAAAAGTAATTTTGGTGGTGGGGTTAAGGAGGAGGTTGGGGCTGGGAAGGGGATAGCAGGGTAGGGGTGGGAACCGAAAGTGCTGCTGGTGACACTGTACAGGGACATGCTGGGGACAGGGTAGGGCAGCTAGGTACAGTCAGGAGATTAGACAGGTGGGTCAGGGTTGGGAGAAGGGAGTGGAAAAGAAAAGAAGCAAAGAGACTGTGGCTGTGTTGGTGGCATACAAGGCTGTGAAGTCCTGGACTGGGAGCAGAGAAGGGGATATGTGAGTCACGGAGAGTGACTAAAAAAGGTTGAGAGGCCAGGGGAGTTAGAGGAATGTAGGATATATTGCAGGGAGAATTTCCATTTGCGCAACTCAGAAAATTGGGTGTTGGAAGCAGTCACTGAAGTCAAGAACATTGTGTTGGGTGGCATGCTCAGCAACTGGGTGGTCAATTGTCTTTTAGCCACATTTTGTTGGTGACTATTAATGTGGGCAGACAGCTTGTTCATTGTCATGCCCATGTAGAATGCAGTACAGCAGTTGCATCTTAGCTTGTGAACCACATGCGGGGTTTCCCAGGTAGCCCTGCCTTTGTGGGGTAGGTGATGCTTGTGACCAGACTAGAGTAGGTGGTGAGGGGGTGGTGGTGGTGATGGCAGGATATATATTGGAGAGGTATTGAATCTAAGTATATTATAGGGATGTGAGCCATAAAGAAAGGGGTTGGGAGCAGGGCTGGAGTAGGGGTGGACAAGGATATTGTGTAGGTTCAGTGAGTGGTGGAATATCACTGTGGGAGTGGTGGGATGATAGTGGAGAGGACATTCCTTGTATCAGGGCATGAAGAGAGGTATTGGAAATCCTGGTGGAGAATCTGATACAGTTGATCTGGTCCTGAGTGGTACCAAGTCATAATGGGAAAGCTTCTTTGTGGCTGAATGGTGGGACTGTGAAATGGGGTGGTTGGCTGGAGAGATAATGTGGCTGCAAGATAGTTGACCATTCAGTTGCTGAGCATGCCACCGAACACAATGTTCTTGACTTCAGTGACTGCTTCATAGCCAGCACCATCTTGATCCTCACTACCAACATCCAATTTTCTGAGTTGCGCAAATAGGATTTCTCGCTGCATTTCCTCTGACTCCCCTGGCGTCTCAACCTTTTTTAGCCACTGTCTGTGACTCACCTTTCCCCTTCCCTGTTCCCAGTTCAGGACTTCACAGCCTTGTATGCCACCAACACAGCCACAGTCTCTTTGCTTCTTTCCTTTTCCACTCCCTTCTCCCAACCACTGACCCACCTGTCTAATCTCCTGACTGTACCTAGCTGCCCTACCCTGACCCCAGCATGTTCTAGTACGCAGTCACCAGCAGCACTTTCTGTTCCCACCCCTACCCTGCTATCCCCCTCCCTGCCCCAACCTTTTCCTTAACCCCACCACCAAGACTGCTTATCCCATCATGCACAGTTTCTAGCAGTCCAGCCTCAGTGGCCAGAGACAGAGGTCATGAGTGTATGTGTAGTGCTGGTATGAAAGTGTATGTGTTGACTACTTTAGAAGAAGGTCTTTTGGCAGAAAGCTCACTTGCTTAACAGTGTTTTTGTTGCCTGTCTCTGACTCAACATCGCCTTTATAAGATAAGTTGAAATATACCCTCTTCATAACATTGTCATCAGAATACATAAATAGTGCCCTGTTATCTCCTCCTTCTGTCCTATAAATGACCAGTAGTATTTTATGATCAATGAAAACTGGTTGTTGCGCATCTGATCACACCAGCAGAAACGTTGAATCACCTCATCTCCCTAGCAAGATTTATACTGAGAGGAAGGCCACTACATCATAACCAAAATATCAGTAATGTTACTACTTTAGTGCCTCAGGTATCTTATATGAAGATATGGCAATATCACCAGAAGAATTTTAATGAAATTGAAACTTCACATGGAAGTCGATGTATTTAAATGAAAATTTTCATGATTGTCATTAATTAATTAATTAATATGTACTTGTTGAGTAAACAAAATATGGCCAAATGCTCTTGAAGCAGCTAAATCTAACAACGCTTTGAACTACAGATGCATGTCAGGCCACTTGGTCATTGTAGCACTAAGTATTAGCTGATAACCATTGAAAACTTCAGTGAATCTGTGTTTAAAATGAATTTAAGATTTAGTGACATCTATTCTTCAGTTGACAAATACACCAAATACACCTAGTTTTACTAAGGAGAATATTTAGAAATGCCAGTGACTGCAGTAAATGGACTATCATATTCATCATCTACGTGAACAAACAGGTATACTTGCTGGAAGCTATTGAGAAACAAATCATGTGAGTATGCAGCAAAGCTTAATGTTCCAAAAGGGATTCCAAAATTCACTATGCAATACTGCCATGAGAGATTTAAGGGTAAAGTCCATGAACTCATCTGTGACTTGACAACCTCAGAAGGAGTAAATCATATGCATAACAAATTATAATTCACAAATGGAAAAGTAAACCAGCACATCACTGATTCTAATTTTGCGAACCTCTGTGTCAGTGTTAGCAAATTTACTCACATTAAAAAATAAAGGATACATTTTTGATATTATGCCAAATAGTACATGATCACAATAAGTATAAATGAATATTGGTGGTACGAAAGACCCAGATTAAAAAGCACATTGTACATCTTCCACCAAGTGGAATTCATAACACAAGAAAGACACATTCTGTTTACTGGGATATGTGTATCCTGGTTTTTTTATTTTATGTCTTATGACAGATTTGGTGATGACAGTCTGTCAAAATGTGTTATCCATTCGAAGAAATAAAGTGTGATCTAAATTGACAATTTTTGTGTAAGTGCATCATGATCACAGACCTCTATAGGGACTTCCTGTCTTCCATTATCAAAACTTTTAGTTTAGAGCTATGGAATTCAGTTTCTGAATTAATGAACAATGTCCTATAATTATCACAGAAATGTAATCATTGTAAAGACTGATAAGAGTTATGGGAATTTTGAATTTAATACATACAAATAAGTTGTTAACGTAGCAAAGAGAAATTTTCTGTGCTCCAGAAAATGTTTTAGCTGCAATTTGCCAAGCAGAAGTCTTAGAAAATTTGTGAACTGCTTCACCCACATTGTGAAAACTGGGTAGTGAATATGCAAGAACCATTAGAATGAAGATTATAATAGGAAGAAAGGTTCCTTAGTACCTCCTGTGTTTTCCTATTGAGAACTAAAAGTTAAAGATATAAAAAAAAATCTGGCTATTCCTGCAATACATCAGGAAAGCATCATATTAACAGCTGAGCATATGAACCTGAGGAATCCTGTCCATTATCGTTGATGATTATTCATGAAACCAATTGTATTTTAATTTCTGTACATAAATAATTACTTTCTTACCAATTTTTATACATAATCCCACAAAACCACATACAATGCAGCCTTTATAAGGAAATTACCTGTATATGTATGGAAGTGTATATTTGAACTCCTTTAAGCTTCTATATCTTGTTGGTGAAACAAATTTCATTTGCACCACTGTTTGTTTATACTCTCAGTCTAAACATGAATATATTTTCAAATTGCAAAGTGTAAATTTGAGAGGTTCTTCATTGCCTGTCTCTTCCAATATATGATCTACTGAATAAGATTCTAAATGTTTTATGTATGTGAAGATTCTAAATGTTTTATGTATGTGTTAGTCATCTTCCACTGTAAACCACTATATTTACATGCAAAGGCCAAATAAATTAGCACACACTTTGAATTTCAGTGTTACTACTTCCAAAAACTCAGTTAGGGCCAATGTGAGTGTACCAAGAGGCTGCTCCAAGCTGTTACAGACTGTGGCATAGTGTTCATCTCTAAAAATAATTGTTGCACTGAAAGTAAAAAAAGTTTCACAATAGCATTATCTGTAACTAAGGTATATTTTGGTGTTTATTGTGTTTCATAACAGATATAATTTTCTTAGTAATGAACATGATCTTTGGCAAATCATTTTAATGACTAATAATATTCCAAAATGCAAAATAACTGAAGGAGAATTCTTTCCCGTTATTTATATAATTCTGCTTACATACATTGTACGTCTGTTTCTACAAGTTGCCATCTCCAGCTCATAGTGTTTATGGTTAACACATTTTTCTACTTGGTTTTTATGTGTATATTTAAAGGTGAACTGCTTAATGTCTGGGTTCTGGTACAATGACTTTTTAAGTACTGTAGTGGAACTTTTATTTCTGAAGAAAACATTCTTCCTACAACACAGTCTGCTCTTGTAGCTGCTCATTAATATATTCCACAACTGTATGCTGCACTAAATGAAATTCATTTTTTTAAAACTAAAGTCACATAATATTTAGTACGCACTTTATGAGAGCAGAGTGTGATCTGCAGAATGCTATAAATCAACTATGGATAAATCACTGTGTGTATGTGTCTATAAATAAACTTTTTTATCTCAATGAAGAAAATTTCCATTTACTTTAAACTCATTTTAGCTAGTGCCTTTCTCTGAAGTCCAGTGAAAATTTTAAGCATTCTGCAATGACACATATAAAATCCACAATGATATGTTATTAAGATATAATTCACACTAAAACTGAAATAATTATTGCACAGTACAGACTTTATAGCTTGTGGCAAGAACCATAACGCAAGTCTGTTTTGTCACAGCTTTATAGCTAATAGCATAACTAAGTAGCAAAGAAAGAACTTGTATGTGTTTAAATGATATCACTTTCATTTCGATATGTTCAGAAGTAATTACAACTTGAGCACAATGAAACTGTGGAAACTGTTGTGTATAGCTGTCAAAACCAGACAGTGTTTTAAACTGCTCTCAGCACTTGCCATTTTAGGAACCGTTTGTACAGTTTGTGCATTTATATGCTGTACTGATTTTCAAAACATATTTCTTAATATTACTCAATTCACTAACAAAATCATTGTACTGCTGTGAAGTGCCACAAGGCATCAATACATACTGTACTTAGTACAAGCCATTCCAACATGAAACTATGAACTCAATAACTTTTTAAAAGTATTTTGGTACATATTGAGCTTTATAATAATGTAAAAAAACAACATCATATTTTGGCTACAAATGAAGTATGCTATAAAAATGTAAAAATCTGTGCATATCTAATAGAGAAATTACTAGCTCAGCTCAGTATTTATGATTGAGTCCCTTAAAATATTTCAAGATTTATTTTTTGTTCAGAGAAGGTCATTGGAGTTAGTGGATAATCCATGCGATGAGTCATTTAACAGGTACTCCAGTGCTAGACACTGGCTTCATATTTACAAACTAGAAAACTCTTGCACTAGTCTATAACACAGGGACATGTAGAACAATGTATTGGTCAAGTTAAAAGCTTTCAATCACACTCCTAGCAATAAAGCTAAATTTCTCAGCTATTTCTGCAAACACTGGTGAAAAATCTGCTGAAGTTGGGAATAAAATCTGCTGCAAAAGAATTCCACATGCACATTACCCCGCTAATAAATTATAAATAAATTACTGTACATTAGTAAAAATATTAGTTATACAAAAATAAATTAATATTGTGAATGGTAATGAAACAATTCATTATAAATAATACATCCTACAGAAGACTGGAGCTGTATTTTATACACTGTCAACAAGAGCTCTGAAAGTGCAGGGTCACTAAACACTGAAGACAAACAGCAACACACAAGAAAGGCTATTGCTCTGTTATTTAGATAAACCTTGACTACATTTTGCTTTGTCCTCACTCACAATGCCAACCAGTGGCTCTTATTGCTACAAAGGACACAAAGAAAAAATGTACATAAACAATATCACTGTAAATTAGTTGCATAATTTAGTTGCACATTGGTATTCTCATGAATAATTAGCAGCTCCCCCTTAGAGTTGGAGCTAACTGATTTTCTTAAACAAAATGTAAATTCTGTCTGTTTGTGTGTCAAGAAAGCTTAAAATTATGTATAATGTATAAATATATCACAACATACGTCATGTTCAACACAGTTCATACAATATAAAGTTGTACTTGCCATTTATATGAACATTTATACAGCAAAACAATTTATAACTGACTAGTAAAATGTGACTAGATCATTTTTAAATTGAGATCATTTAGGTAGGTCATTTGGTCAAATTACACTGATCAATATTACAAAATAATGCAGCTCCCCTGTCAACAACTGCAAATATCTATTCATCCCTCACAATACTGATTCTCAGAGGGTACTGACTGGTATTTGCATAAAATCGCTTTGGACACATGCCAACAAAAAACAAGTCACCTCAACAGCATCAGAATAACGTTGTCCAACACTTCGCTATCCAAAAGAATTATTTTTATACAATCCCCTGAGACTGTAGGTATTACTTTTAATTTATTTTCTAAGAAATGTCCTTTTTTCACAAAAGGGGCACAAGGGAAATTGAATTTTGTGTCAGTTTACCAAGGTTTGCTCAGTAACATCCTCTTTCCAAAAAAGATCATATTTTCTTTTAAATTTATCACTTGTACATATACTTGCTAATCATGTTGTACACAAACTATGAATGTTGTGCAAGTTTATATGTTCACACATAAGCACACACACACAAGTATTCACATACAGAAGCACTTTTGTTTGTGTGCATTCAATTTTAAGCACAAAAACGCATTTGTGATTTCATCAATGTGTGTGTGTGCACATGCGTCTGACTATGCACATGAACGTGCATCCACACAGCCAAGTGTGCAGTTTAGCCTCAAACTAAAGGTGTGTGTATGACATCAATACAACACCATTCACATTAGATTTATTTTTCATACAAACATGGTCAGTTTCAAAATAAGAGCAAGAGTTTCTCACTAGATGTCACATAATGTTTCTTTCTTTCTTTCTCTCTTTATTTATTTATTTATTTATTGTAGTTAAAGGAAAATATTTCATTCACTCACATTTAAACTGTACCAAACAGGTAACATTACAGCCACTTCATTCATCTTTTTTGCAAAATGAATTTAAAATGACTGTTTTTCTGGAACATGCCAGGGTAAAGTGTCACTTGGTGCTATTCATATTGTCTGTATAGCATTCAGCACACTGGTATATTCCTTCACAGGAACACCAGATGATGGTGCTGATGGTCTCGCATTGGATAGCTTGCATGATGTCACAATATGTCAGGCTGCTGCTGCTGCAGAGGTTGACTGTGACCAGACATGGCTGTGCCAGGGGAGTGCTGCTGTCCATCATGTGCAACGGGAACTACTGTTGTCTTGCTTGGTTCTTCATCTTTCCACTTGTCCATTGATCTACGCCTTGCGTTCATGAAAAAGTTGCCCACTGTTGTCGGTTCAAGGCCAAGCTGTCGTGCAATGGTCACCTGCATTTCTTTCGATGGTCTCTTTGTTTCCTGAAAATTGAAATAAAATAAATGAAACATTTGCAAAAAATAGAACTGATTGTTTTGTTCAAGATTTTCTATAAGTGTAACATATAGTATAAACTCAAAATATGTTTCTTTGTTAGGGTGGAAGTTATTATCTTAAACTTAGGCATATATATATATATATATATATATAAATGCTTACATATTATATTCCTCAGTGGTATTGCTGTACATACTAGAAAAGTGTTTAAACATTATCTATGTTGTTGTTTCTCGGAAAGATTATGTTAAAATCATTTTCTAAATAGGTCTTAAAAATATGAACTTACTAAATGCCATCCATTGTGTTACCAGGCAACAAAGATGAAATAATTTCCCATTAAAAATATCAAAGTTGACAAAAATAATTCAGTTCCAATGGTTATTAGAAAGAAAAGTTTGTTAAGTGGAAAATATAAGTAAGAAACATAAGGAGCACTGTCAGAGTGTCATTTTTGTCACAACTGACTGAGAGTGTAAATGTCCAGCACAAACAGTTTCTGACATTTCTTATGGCTGTTTGAGTGAACTGAACTAAATAATGTGATGATCAAGTAGTGACCTTGGAACAAGAAGAAAGTGATTGATTTGGCCAACAAGTTTATCTGATGTTTTGGAAAATAACAGAAAAGTATTCATTTGTGAATTAAAGTGATTTTATTCAATTATATAATTACAATCAGTAATGAGGAAGAGGAACCACTTACCTGCAAAAGAATAAAGTGAACTGTATAGACACACGTATCAACTAAGAAAATGAACAAATGCTCATAAACAGCCAATACCACCATGGCCATGGCCACAGAGGAGATTTTCTGTGTGTGTGTGTGTGTGTGTGTGTGTGTGTGTGTGTTCCCCATTTTTATTGGTAGCTTCTTTCCTAGGATTTACATTATTTCATGATTATATAATAGCACCATTTTCCAGTATAGCTCCAATACTTATGCTATTCCTATACTTATACTATTATACTCTGTTTCAACATCTGAGTCTCGTTATCAAAGAATATTCCCCAGTCTCCTTTCATACCACCCTAATCTTTAGTCTTTTTCTCTCATGGAAGTGGCAAAACTAAACTAAATGGACGACATAAATAAATTAATAGTGTCAGGTTCAGCTAGTATAGGGTACAAGAGAAAAAAAATGTTGCCTCAATATGTATATTGATGTCTTATTAAACTGATTCAGCATTCCATTTAAACTGTAAGTAATTTAGGGGGTTTAAAACAGAACAGAACATGCTGGTGCAGCAAATTATCTAGAAGAAAAAAATAGCAGCATCCACTGAGAACAAGCACATCATTTCTGGGTCAGCTTAACATAAACTGAAGTTTGGCAGATGCATACAGATCACCTGTTGATCATATTACTGAGTGGTGCTTTGCAGAAGTTTGTAACTTTTTTGTCTACTATACTGTAAATCCAAGAGTCTTGCTCCTTGATATCAACAAAGTAGTTTCATTTCTGGGTACAATGGGATTGTGGATCATTTCTGATACTTTTATGTTCAACTTTAAAATCTGTAAGAGTCTCCTTTGTTAAACCTACAAAAACAATATATTAAAAAAATAACAGTTACTATATTCAAAGCATTAATTTCATACCTCTCATTAAAATTGAATAAGGAGTAACTCCTACATCTGAACTGCACAGTTTATTAGGATACTATATGCATTTTGCACATGCATCAAGAACATAATTGCGTGGTTGAAAATACTATCAATGAGCTTCACCCTTGACAGTGGAAGTGTGAACCTCATTAGTCCAGTTGCTATGCACCTTGACCCTCAGTGTGTTGTGTTGTCTTTACTGAGAGCAAATGCATATATAATTTAGGAGTAAAGGAAACTATTCACCAAGTAGCCGAAGTGTTGGGTCATCGACAGGCTCACACAAAAGAGAACGAAAACTTGCAAACTTTTGGAATAAATCTTTTGACACAAGACACACACACACACACACACACACACACACACATATCTAAAAACAAAGATTCTGTAACTTACCAAACGAAAGTGTTGGTACGTTGATAGAAACAATAACAAACACACACAAATTTCAAGCTTTCGCAACCCATGGTTGCTTCATCAGGAAAGAGGCAAGGAGGGGGAAAGACAAAAGGATGTGGGTTTTAAGGGAGGGGGTAAGGAGTCATTGAAATCCCGGGAGCAGCGGAAAGACTTACCTTGGGGGGAAAAGGGACAGATATACACTCGCACACACACACACACACACACACACACACACACACACACACACATATCCATCCCCACATAACATTGTACTGGCTCAACACCAAATGCTGGGATTGCAGTTTGGCAGGTGGACTAGGATGGGATGGGGTGGGGTGGGGCTATGTCGGGTGGGGTTGATAGAGGAAGAAAGAGGTGGATGCAGCTAGTGGCTCAGAGGGAGACATCAGGTGTGCTGGCTAAGAGTACATGAAGGAAGGGTGGCAGGTACATGGGCATGGGGACAGTGAGTTAGAGGAGACTGAGGCCAGGAGGATTATTGGAGAGAAGAACGTGTTGCAAGTATAGCTCCTGTTAAGCTGGTCAAACCTATTTAAATGATATCGATATGTGGTTAACTATGTATATGTATCTTTGACTGTGTTTTACAACTTTGTCCCTAAATGCTGTTCCCAGTTGTTCTCAGTTTGTTTACTTGTGTATGTGCATGCTAACATGTACCAATGTGAACCATTACAATAAATTATATTATGTGCACAAGTTTATCATGTTCTCAATATCCACAGAACCTCAACAAGTTGTGGGCCCAGATACGCAGATAACCAATCCTTAATAGCATTAGGAATCACTGTTTAAAGCCCATATGCCATGGTTCAAAGTCTAGTGTGCTGTTGTTCACAAAGAAGAATTGTTCGAGTTGACAAATATGGTGACAAATTATCTAATTAATGTGACAAAGCTAAAAGGACATGGGAACTATGGAGATCAGGCATTCACTATTGAAACTGTGCTTGGTCTTGAAGGATTAGTGAAGTATGTCTCCGAAATAGTTTCATCAGAAGATTCGAAGGCCAAAGTGAAGATAATTCTTGGGATTGACCCATCTTTAAATGTGCACAAAAGAGAAGCAAAAATGACAGTGGACTTGTGGAAGAAATTAAAATCAATGTTTGATGACTCTGGTTTTGCAGGAAGAATAAATTTATTGAGAACACTGATATCAACATGTCTAGAAAAATGTGATTCAATGATGAGCTATGTGAACCACATAGTAGATAATGGCCAGAAATTATGTGGAACAGGTTTTGCTATTAATGATGAATGGCTTGGTTTGTTATTGCTAGCAGGATTGCCAGAAAAATATTCTTCCATGATAATGGCAATTGAGCACTCAGTAATTCCAATCACAATGTACACAATCAAAAGTAAGCTTCTTGACATGGAAGAAGAGGTCACCATGACTGATAGTGCTTTTAGTGCCAAAAGTTGGCAAAGTAAACCAAAGTTTTATCACAAAAATGGAAATACAGTGGAAAACCAAAACAGGAAGGACATTGTTTGCTATAAATGCAAGAAACCAGGACATTTTAAAAGTAAGTGCCCTAACAGTGAAAATGATTAAATACAAAACAAAACCCCAAATGTTTTCAGTGTAGTCTTTATAAGTGGCTCTTTTGACAGAAGTGACTGGTATGTTGATTCAGGTGCTAGTGTGCATGTCACAGCAAATGAAGAATGGATAAAAAACAAAGTGAATGATATTAACGGTCAAAAGATGACAGCTGCAAATCAGACAGAAATCCCAGTGTTGTGCTCTGGTGAAGCTGATTTAACAACAGTGGTCAGAAAGACCTTTTTTGATATTACTGTAATAAATGTTATGTGTGCTCCAGAACTAACAACAAATTTTCTCTCTGTAAGCAGGTTGATTGAACAAGGAAATTTTGTTAAATTTAATAGTGATCAGTGCAATATTTATAACAAGCATAAGCAACTAGTTGCAACTGCAGATCTTTTCAAATGGCTCTGAGCACTATGCGACTTAACTTCTGAGGTCATCAGTCGCCTCAAACTTAGAACTAGTTAAACCTAACTAACTTAAGGACATCACACACATCCATGCCTGAGGCAGTATTCGAACCTGCGACCGTAGCGATCGCTCGGCTCCTGACTGTAGCACCGAGAACCACACAGCCACTCCGGGGGGCAACTGCACATCTGATTAATGGTGTGTAATGCAAGCTGAACGTTGACAGAAGAAGTGATTTTTTGTGAATGATCACAGCATCTGGTTGGCATAGAAGATTAGGTCACCTAAATGCGAAGGAGCTTATTAAAATGAAAAATTGTGCAGTAGAAGGAATGGTATGTGAAGACATAAGCATCAACATTAGCAAGCAAAACTGTGTAGTATGCAATGAATGCAAACAGACAGCCTTTTCCACTTGGAGCACTAGAGCTTCTAGACCACTTGATGTAGTACAGGCAGACCTGTGTGGACCAATGGAGGTTATCTCATTAGGTGGTGCAAAGTATTTTTTTCATTTTGGAAGATGATTACACCATAATGGGATTTGTGTATTTTCTGAAGACAACGAATGAGACTTCAGAAGAATTTCAAGAATTTCAAAAAATGGTGGAGAATCAGTTTCAAAAAATGGTGGAGAATCAGCAAGAAAGGAAAATCAAAACAGTAACAACAAATAATGAAAAAGAATTCTCTTGTGTTAATTTTGACAGTTTGCTGAAATAATCATGGTATTATACATCAGTTATCCAACAGCTATGCACCAGAACAAAATTGTTTGGCAGAAAGGTTAAATAGAACTGTTGTAGAAAAGGCAAGATGTTTACTATTTGATGGCAAATTTGAAAAAAAAAAAAAAGATTTTGGGCTGAAGCAGTTAATAGTGCAGTATACTTGTGAAACAGGTCAGTGAGTTCAAGTTTAGGGAATAAAGCACCCTATGAACTATGGACTGGCAGGAAACCCAACATTGGTCATCTTGGAATAATTGGAAGCATGGTCATGATGCATATTCCTAAAGTCAAGAGGTCAAAATGGGATAAAAAGGCAAAAGAAACGATATCAGTGGGATACAGCAATACTACAAAAGGCTACAGACTCTATGACCCTGAAGAAAATGATGTTGTGATAAGCCAAGATGCGACTATAATGGAAAAGGCAAGTGATGCGGAAACTGAAATAAAGAATTGTGAAGAAATCACCACCTCAGTGGGGGATGATGAAGAAAATGAGGAGTCTGATACTGTATTAAGAGAGGACTTACATTATGTCTCCAAAGAAGCAGTCACATCAGAGAAAGAAACTGATGATAAAAAATGTTTTATGCAAGAAGATAAAGTGAAAAATATCAGAAGATCACAAAGGCAGCCTAAACCAAATAGAAGATTTGATTATTACAAGGTTTATTTTTCTGCTGGAACTTCAGATCAGCAGCACTTCCTATTCCAGTTCTGTCACAGTTTTATCCTATCCCACCAGAGCCAGGGCCACCTGTGAAAGCAGCCATGTAATATATCAACTCTGATGCAATTACAGCACAACATTTTATGTTAGCATTACAACTGACCAGTCATCCAACACACTGAATTCTGCTGCCAAAATGTGGCCAAGAACAAAGCTGATCACATAGTTGCTCAACATACTGTTGAGCACAACATGCTTGAGTTCAATCGTTGCTACACAGCCTGTGCCATCTGGATCCTTCCCTCCAGCACCAGCTTTTCTGAAATACACAGATGGGCATTATTCTTGCACCTTTTGTTCCCGTAATGCTACTCACCTCAGTCTCTGCTAACCCATTGTCTCCACACTCTCTACCCAACAGTCCCCCTTCCTCTGCTATGTATCGCCCTTCCAGTCCATGCCTCCACATAATCTTCATCACGTATAGCACCTCACTGATTCCAGTACCCATATATCACATGTCTACCCATCTGCCACCCCTCCCTCCCGCATTCCTAGCCAGAGTATCTGTAATCCTGGAACTGAGGTTTAAGCCGGAACAGTGTAGGAGCACTGGCATATGTATGTATGTGTCTTTTTCATTTGTATTCTACCTTGTTGAAGGATTTCTTGGGCTAGCAAAATTTTCATTATCTTTTGTATGTATCCATCAACAGCTCAAAGCTCCTGATATTCAGCGAGTTGTCTCCTTTACTCTTAGATTATTTAAATTCGGCCAAAGATTTTCTTAGTATATAACTTTATATGTAGTGAATTGTCAGATATGAGTAGCTGATTTCAATGTTTGATGGTTCATATGAAGTTGTTTGGCAGGTGCTCAGAGGAAATGTAATGTGTGATACTGAACAAGGACTGGCTGAAATCACAAAACATAATGAAGTGTTCATACACAAGGAAAACTTGAAGATTCACATCTGAAAACTTTGTTTTGTAATCAAGTGCACAAAAATGATGTACAGAATACAGAGAGAGGTACATATTAACCTAACTGTCTTCTTTGGTTTCAAACCACACAAGATAGTTGTTTTCTGCTGACTGTTTGTAAACTATCACAAAGGTAGCATGTCATGTAAGTTCACCATCATTTTCATATCTATGGCACCTTGCTCTAGATATAAAACTTGGAAATTGCGTTTTAACCTGAAACTAGTTGTACAAGTAAGAAGAGGTCTTAATAAATATCACAGGTAACATGCAGAAATATCAACTTTAATTAAAAAATATATGGCTATGGAGCCCACTATGAAAAGGATTTACACCTTGCAATTGGCCAACAAACTGAGTACCTTGCACAGTTCAAAAAAATAGTAATAAAGAAGGTGGAAAATGTTATACTGTCATAAAAATATAAAATTTTGCTAAATGAGTTGGAATACCAAGGTAATAAAAGAATGTATCATATAGCAGCAACACCACTGATTCACTTAATCAGTCTTTTGAACAGGGATGCTTTCCCTACATGCTGAAATATGCAGAAATTAAATCACAGATCAACCATTGTTGGCAAACTATTGCCCTATTTCTATTCTTCCAGTTCTATTTAAGATCACGAGGAAAGTAGCTATAATACAGTTTGAAAACTTTATTGTAAAATATGATGTTGTCCTTGGTATGCAGTTTGGATTCCAACAAGGAGAAAGAGTTGTGCATGGAGTGAACAACTTTGTTGAGAAGGTAAGCAAACTAGTATATCAGAGGAGAAATGTTGCAAAGTATCTCCTGTGAACTTACATAGGTCTTCAACTCTACAATGACTTAACCAACTACAAATTAGGTAAATATGGGAATGAGGGCAGTGTTATGGGATGACTTATATTGTACTTGCAGGACAAAATAGAAAGACAGTCATATAGACAGTAGTATTCAGAAAGTAGAATGGACTTTCGTGAAGAATTTTATGTTACCTGATATTAAAGGAGCTGCACATTTTTACTGCACAGAGCAATTATTTACAAATGACTACTATGTGCTTCAAATATAAAAGTAGCTTTGCGTGGACCAAAAAAGGAATCTTATATGATGACTGCTGCTCACAATATAAACAAATAACATAATGGATAACACAGAAGGCTCCCTGAGATTGTTTGTTGATGGTGCTGTTGTATTTAGAGAAGATGTGATACTTGAAAATTGTAGTAAAATACAGGAAGGCCTGCATGGGATCCATGCTTCATGGAAGGATTGACAGTTGATCCTCAACAGAAACAAATATAATGAATTGTGCATAAATAGACTGAAAGACCCACTATTGTTAGAATAAATGATTGCCACACAATCACATCAATGAAATATCAGTATAGAGTTATTTGAATGTGGAATGATCACATAAAACTAACATAGCAAAAGTAGATGCCAGACTGAAGAAGTGTAGACCATCCATGATAGAGGCAGCTTACAAAACTGTCATTCAACTAATACTTGAGTAATAATTACATATTTTTTCTCAATATGGTACTCTTATCAGGGAGGATTGATAGAGGAAACAGAGAAGATGTAAAGAAGAGCAGTCATCACAAGTTTATGTGGAATGTGTAAAAGTATCATGGAGATATGTATCCAACATGAATAGAAGACTCTACAAGAGAGACATTGTGCATCATCGTATGGGTTACCGTTAAAATTCTGAGAGCATATCCTCCTTGAAGAGTCAATAAATATATTGCTTCCTCCCACATACATATCATGAAAAACCCATCAAGATAACAGTTAAATATTCCTGCTCACATGGTGGTTTGCCAACACTTATTCTTCTTACACTGAATTCATTACTGGAACACAAAAGAATAGAAGTGACAGTGGTATACAAAGTACCCTCCACACACACTGTGAGGTAGCTTGTAGAGCATTAATGTAAGTGGAAATGTATGAGTTTTGTTCAACATGAGAAAGCATATGATTCAATTCTTACCACCTAAGAAGAACATATTTCCACATAACTTTATATATCACAATTTTCTAACTTGTTAAGACAACTGGCACGTGTCACAATTTAAAGAAGTTGTGTGCAAACTTATACATATTTTTCAGATTTTGAAAATAAAATTACAAATCATTCATCCAAATTACTGTTATAATTATTAGTTATTAAATATAATTCATGCTGTAATACAGTGATGGACAACTGACTTAGACTCTTCCCCAATACAATGTGAGAGAAGAAGGAATTAATTCAGTGTGACATTAATCCAACAAGGCAAGGAAGCCTTGGAGAGCCACATTAATCTATGACTGCTCAACACCTTTCAATAAGACAGAATTAATTCATAGTACCAAAGTGAGCACATACTACTAGATATAATTAACTTTATAGAACCCTGAGAACCATCACCATGGAGCAGTCATCAAAATACACTTACAAATATTTGGGGAGACGGAGTGATGGGCTGTGTTTAAGAGTGCCAGTAGTATGTAGTGGACAGGAAAATGAATATGCATGACCATTCAGCAATTTCATCTATATGATGGTATATGGGGGGAGGGGGGGACAGGGGGCAGGGGGGGGGGGGGGGAGCTAGACCCAGTAGTATGGTGTATTTTTAATATTTTGGAAGACAAATGGTTGTTTGTAAGTAGCTATAAGAATTTTCAGTTGTAGTCATTTTATTGAAAGTAAAACATCTGAATACATTTTATTGTTTTCTTTCCCTGAGAGCTTGGGGGTGGGCAGACCCCTCTGCCCATTGCTCGTATGTATGGGCCCTTTACACATAGGGAACAGTGGCAAGCATACTACCACCCAGTTAGACCTTGTATTGGTAACATACGTATACTAAGAGGTTCCATTGCATACCATATTGACTTTTCTGACAATATATAAGCCCAGGTGACATTTGTCTATGCACTGAGCACTTGAAGATGGTCTGCCTGTGACTATGGTTATTGGTCATTGTGTTATCATCCATGAATTTGCAGTTAAAGTATGAATTTCACACAGTGCTAATCATACTGTTACCTTGAATTAGATCTAGGTTTTCCAACAGAGTATAGACTTTTAAAAGTTATTCACCTTATTTATGGAGTCTAATCAGCCTAGCAATGCAAAACGAAAAGCTGTTTGAGCAAAGTAAGCAGCACTAAACTGGCATTAGAACTTAAGGGCTTTCACGAGGATTATAGCCACATGCCAATAAAAACAATAATAATAATAATAATAATAATAATAAAACAATGGAAAATCCCAGAAAGAATAATGACAATATTATGAAAAGGATACATTTCTACTCTGTTCATAGAGGAGATGTTGAGTTGCAGACTGGCACGACAAAAAGACTGCTAAACAAGTGACTTTTTGAGCAAAAGGTCTTCTTCTAGAATAGACAACAGACACACATTCATGCAAGCAGAAATCACACATGCATGATCACTGTCTCTGGCTACTAGCCAGTGTTTTGTACATGTAGTCCACTTTAGAAGAAGGCCTTTTGACCGAAAGTTCACATCTTTAGCAGTATTTTTGTTGTACCTATCTGTGACTCAGCACCTCTTCTGTATGGTGAGTAGTCATCTATCCTTTCCATAATATTCTCATTAATAATAATAATAATAATAATTATTATTATTATTATTACACTGGGTATGGTAGTGACCACTGGTCCATGTGATACATTGTATGTAAGAATTGCAGAAAGAAGAGACAATGTAAGATCCTTGCTGTAATAGAAAGATGGAGACTTGGTAATGCTTATCAGTAGAAAGTTTCATGAGACATGATTTACATCATGATCATCCCTTACTTCCCATAACAAGTTGTAGTCAGAGCACACTATTTACATGGTAGCCAGAAACACATTTCAATAGAAGACTCTGATGTGAGATAATATTAAAGATAGATGGCAGTAAACCAAAATCACAAGCACTAGATTTTGGGAACTAATTACACTGTCTGATCAAAAGTATCTGGACAGCTATTATTCGACATTAATGTGACTCATGTCCACCCTTGACCATTATGAACTCTGCTGGGAGTGAGGTGTCTGAATGTCTGTGGAGGAACAGCATCCCATTCTGACTCAAGAACCAAAACCTGGATACAGGGATCTCGAGTGAAGTAGGTGTTCTAACTGAGCCCAAATGTGTTCCATTGGATTCAGGTCAGTACTCTGTGTAGACCGGTCCAGTTAAGGAATGTTCTTGTCCAAAAACCTTTGCCTCACAGATGCTGCTTTATGACAGGGTGCACAGTGATCCTGATACAAATCATCATTGTCTCCAAACTGTTCTTCCACTGTACACAGTACACAATGCCGTTAAATGTGTTCGTATCCTTCCACATTTAGTGTTTTCATAAATGGAATAAGGAGACCACACCCTAACCATGAAAAACACTCCCATACCATAACATCACGTCCTCTGTACTTCACTGTTGGCACTACGCATGATAGCAGTAATGTTCTCCAGGCATTCACCAAACCCAAAACCTTCCATCAAATTTCCACAGGGTATTGTATGGTTCATCACTCCAAATCACGCATTTCCAGTCATTCACTGTCAAATGGTGTTGCTCTTTACATCATCTTACATCACTTAAGCATTGACTACAGAGATATATGGCTTATAAGAAGCTCCTCGACCACTGTATCCCATTCCTTACAACTCCAAGGGTGCAATCATTGTGCTGGTGGGACTGTTGATAACACTTTGGAACCCAGAAGTAATTCCTTCTATTGATTTTATGCAACTTCTTACAAATACCCTCTGCAATGCTCGATAGTCCATGTCCATCAGTACATGAGGTGCATCTTGTCTTGGTTCAGCTATGGTTGTTCCTTCACATCTCCACTTCACAAATGCATCACCAGCAATCAGCTTGGGCAGTTTTGAAATGTCCCTCATGGATTTCTTACTCAGGTGATATCCAATGATTACTCCACATTTGAAGACACTGTGCTCTACTGACCAACACATTTCTGCTGTTACTGCTACTCTACTGACAACACAATACTTCCCACCTCCTTTTATACTGGCGGATCCACCTTTCATGACATGTGGTGATCAATTTTGCATTACATGGGGATCTACAAATACTTTTGATCAGATAGTGTACATACAGATATGCGTGAGTATGAATCAGCTTGCTGCTCATAGAATATTGTCATAATGGTGCTATTTTCTTTTTATCAGTATCTCTATCCATATGAGCAGTTTTTTTATATGTACTATACACCTGTGCATTTCTTCCCTTAATCTCCATGTAGAGAAGCTATATGTAGGTGTGGCTGGAGGTAAGAAATGTAGAGAAATGTAGGAGTGAATTATTAGTAAATAAAGTATATGTTTAAGTCCCATTTTCTCATACAATGCGAATCTGGTGAATGGAAAATTCTAGAGGGTTGCTAGAGGGTACTTGGCAAACATGGATGTTATAATTTTGCTGCTTCCAAGAGATGAAGGAAGGGGACATGGACTACGTATGTTAGCCCTATGCCATCCACTTCACAGTGGTTTGCAAATTATAGTTGTAGATGTAGATTCACAAAACTGGTACGATGGACTTAATTTTTCATCTCCAGATGATATTTTACTTTAGAGAAAGAAGACCAAAGCCTTGTAATGGAGTTTACATTTGCTTATAAGATATATCTACATTTAAATTGTGACATTCCTGTAGGTTTGATGATTAATAAGATATGTAACTAAGAGATGCACTTCCCCCACAATTGTGCCAACCATTCTTTATCTTATTTTATTTTCACTCTCCTTATTTTTTCTCATGTAATCTTACTTATAAACTGTAAACATTTTTTGCAAAAGGGGATAGTTATAACAATGAGTAACTGTTTACAGGTAATACACCATTTATTTAACAAAGTCCACTAAGGGGAAATTTATTTAATTTTTGTATAAATAATATGATGTTTCCCTGAGTAAACATCTGTAATGAAGCTCATTCTTTTATAAACAACTCATAGGTGTACAAAATGAATGGAAGTGAGTGCACAATCTATTCCTGGTACATGGTGACTGGATACATAATCAAAAAGCTGTGCATTCCATCTGTGTTTCTTAAAATTGTTAGATGTGTATAATTGATGATGTATTTGAGATATTAATACGTCAAAAAGTAAATAAAAAAGACTACAGATCAAATCTATCCATTATCATTTCTTTTCATCCTGTGGAATATAAAAAAAACTATGTAGTTTTGCACTATTTTGTTGAAAGCTGACATTTTGAGAGCTGTGGTTGTAATACTATAAGATCGAGAATTTAAACAGCAACCAGCCAAAAATATGGTTTAAAAGATTTCTTAACTTTGGAAAGTGCATATACCATTCTCTTACGACTTAGTCATATGCCAGGTAGCATAATACAAAGGAGATTCAACTGTTAGGATAAAAGGGATAATGTCTTATATTTTTAATTGTCACTGAACCTGCTTCATCTTCATCTACCTTTGAGATCAGCAAGTTGCAAAACAGTGAAGAACTACATTCGTTTCTTTTTCCAGAGACATATTGATGAGTTATGCATTTCTTCTTACTAATATATTAGTTCGTGCTGGAGGTTTGGCCCTTGTGATTTGGTACAACACAGATCCATTCACAGAGAAAATAGTAAATGATCATTTTATGAAAGTAATTAACTAGATTTGTATGGATGACTCTGCTTTAAACTTTGAAAATATGTGTTTTAGCCAGGTTTGCACTGTAGCTTAGGAACCAGTAAACAAGGCAGGAAGTTATATATTTTTAGGGTACATAAAATTTAAAACTGGGTCTACTAGAAGAATAAAATTTGGCTGCATTTTCCAGAACATTAATTGCCAGGTTTTAGAATGTGAAAATAACAAGTTGGTTTGAAATAACTATGAATTTCTCATTACACAAAGTAAAATAATTAGAACTATGTGTGACGTTCACACATGTGCATCTTGTGGCTGTTAACAATGTTAACAGCCACATCACAATACATTCATTTTGTTATTTACAAACTTACAGTCTAGTGTGGCAAATATAGGTGACAGACAGGTGACCAAGGCCTTACAGTAGGAACCAATGTGTCATTTTCATGAATTAATTTTGGGAAAAAATAAATCTTAACCCAGAGTAACCATATTGTGTCCAGAGCCTTTGTGCTCTTGAATACGAGTCCAGCTCTTAATAATTCCATGTATACAAAAAATGAATTATTAAATAGAAGACTTTAGATTGGAGAAAGCAGTCAAATACATACCTGCAAATGACCAAAATGTATTTAGAGTGGAAACCCTTAACATTTCAAAAGCAGTTAAAGATCCTAAAACACAGCTTTTTGAAAAATGAAACTACACGAAGGTGTAAGTATTTTGGTGTGTGGTTGACATCCATAATGTCTAAAACTGTCACAAGATGCTGACTCAAATTTCTCAGCATTGGTTTTTAAGGGAGCATCATTATTATCACATACATCAATAAACAGTAGAGAAAGTGGCTACATATTCAGTGATTCATGGATACAAATAATTTATGTACAAAAATAGGTGAGGAATACATTTAATTGTTTACATCTGAATAAGAGGTGGTATCATAAATGACCATGTATTGTAGTTGCCTACATGATCTGTAGTCACATGGACACCACTTCACATATAAATTCCTGCCATTTCTGAGGTATCATTGTGTCAGAGTCTAGCCAATCATGATCAACTACTTAGCAGAAAAAGAGAATCCATACATATTTCTCAGTCATTTGCTTGTTCTCAGGTACACATCAATACATATATCAATTTCCAAATTCCTCACATAACTTTAGGAGAATAAAGCATCACAAAACAGAGTCTTAGAGTCTTGCAAATGTTTAGGAATTCCAGAATTTACAAGCTATGTTTAACACAGGGTACTTTCAGTTATTTGCATTAGATGTAGCCTAGATAGATAGGCTTGTGGCATGACCACATTCACAGAATATTCCAGCCAGGAAAAGCTGTCAACATAAAACTAATATGGTTAGTGGGTTCACAGGTAAAAACAGAAAACCATGGGAAGTTCACTTAGACAAGATATAAAGGGAAAGAACTTTCACTAAGAAATCAGTAACAAGAGGAGTGATTTGCTGAACATAAGCAAAAGATACAAAGGAATGACATTCCCCTTATTTACAAGGTTGCATAGGCACAGTCTGCAGACCAGTGTTCACAATAGTGATGCTTAGTGAAATACTGGTAGCTGAGTGCACACTATGATTTGATATTATGCAGCTCATGATTTTGACAAAGTTCTGAGAGTTTACTGGATAGTTCTCTAATATTCAGCAAAATGATTTTCAAATGCTATATTTCTCTGAATTGAGATCTGCTGAAGTTACGCTAAAGCAATGTACTTACTAAACACTGATCAAAACAAACTATTATTATTATATTAAAATATTTTATATATTTTATTGTAACTAAACTATTTATTTTATTACAAATGTAGGTGATGGCAAGTTATATTTGGGATGTGGGGACAGTAACAAATTCCCCTCACGAAAAATCACATATTTATTGACAGATCATCAACATTATACCACTTATTTTCATAAAACAGGGTGAAGATAAAACTTCAAATGTACTGTAAGGTAGAAGGTACACCAGAATGTATTGTCTGGGGATGACTGCTGTATACTGATATGGTTTATACTGGTTGGGAACTTGGACAATATTACAGTATATTGCTAATTTTTACTTTTGGACTGCCTAACTACAACTGAATGAAACACAATTTTTATGCCATACATGTTTCACCTTCATTCTCTACAAGACATCTTCAGTGGCCTAGAATATGCACAAATTTTTTATTTAGTTTATATTTTGGGGCAATGTATCTATAGGTTATAAACAGTTCTGGTGGTTGGTTTTTCTATGATGCAGTAATATTTTAAATTCTATTTACAGGTTCTGTGGATGATTTTCTACATGTTCTGTTTTTGTTCAGTTTTAAACATAACACATAGAAAATTGTCCATGGAACCTATAAGTAGAATTTAAAATATTACTGTGTCATAGAAAAGCCAACCACCAGAACTGTTTATAACCTATAGATACATTGCCCAAAAATATAAACTTCATAGTAGAAATAATATGTCCATATTCCAGGCCACTGTAGATGCCTTGCAGATGATAAAGTCAAAATGCATATGGCATGAAAACTGTGTTTCATTCAGTTGTAGTCAGATGGTCCAAAAGTAAAAATTATCAATATACCATAATATTACACACAATTGAGGAAGACAGGACTACAAAAGTTGATGTTTGGATAATATTACTGATGACATTTCAAGGTCCATCTGCTGTAATATGAGAGACTGTGGTGGGAGACCAAGAAGCAACAAAGGGAAAAAATTTAAGGTCAACAGCTGCAGCAGATAGATGGCCAACAGGACATGATCAACAAATGTAAGTATCTGACGGCACTCCTGGTGGGTAACAACAATGCTCTCTCTCAGTAGGAAGTCATCCCCTGCAATCAGGTATCAAGAAGACAACAGTAGAGGCAGATATCACTGCAAGCACCTTCACAGCATCCAATGAACTGACAGAGTGTGCCTACTGATTGGGAAGCAATGGAATGCCTTGTGGAATGTGGCATGCAAAAAACTGTTTCAGTCATTGTTTATAAGGTACTTCAATTAGGTATAACATCCATTAGTGGTAGATATTATGAAAAATGACTGTAATGTAATACTAGTGGTAGAGATAGTTGTGGTAGTGGATCTAGTCTTAATCAATAGTAGAAGTAGCATTGATTATGCCAAGTATCATTACATTTTATATAATAGCAGTGCATGCAGTTTCATTATTTGTCAGTGTTTAGAAAACAGTAATGACAGCTGACAGTAATGATTTGAATAAAGAATTTCGCCCATATTTAAATTATAGGTAACGAGATATATAGTAACAAACAAACAAATAAATAAATCAGTCAGTCTCATTTCACTATAGTAGTCATGTCCAATGAGCAGAACATGGCAAGTGCCATAGCCCAATTTCTCAGAAACTTCACCCAGTGGAAGAGGAGTTAAAATAAGCAAATACGTGTTTCAGCTTATCTACAGGTACTCAACCATTTCTGAGAAAATGAGCATCAAAGATTTCAAGGTAATTTAGAGGCCCCTTTAGTGTATGATAAGCACAGCACAATTGGTGGCATAGCTGCTAGTATCATGCCCTCTCACTTTTGCATACCATGTTGAAAGCCGGATTATTGGTTTTATTTATTTTGTTTTATTTTTTTTCTTTCATTTATCTCCCCATGCCCATAGAAGATTACTACACAAATGTTTCTCATTAAATTAGGGGATACAAGAGTTTTATATTAATTGTAAAATAATAACTGAGACTATAGGGGGCATTTATTTTGATGTTACACTAATAATTCAGGGTCTCCTACAGGTACTGTCATGTAAGATTGGTCCTACAGGTACTGTCATGTAAGATTGGTTGGAGAGTTGCCTAACCTAAAATGAAACCTTGTGTGCAACCTACACTCAGTCAGGTACCAGGGTACACAGCCTATGATGTGTAGAGTGCCAATGAGCTATTTAGGGGAACCTTGAAGTTCATAACCTTATGGCACAGATATAGGAAATCACAGCCTAGCTTATCAATGAATGAATCTTCAAAGCCTGTGGTGGTTCAACACCTTCATTAGACTCAAAAATGGGGGGGGGGACAATCAGTTCTAGTGATAATGCTGCAAACAGTGAGCTTCACTGAAATTCCATGAGCAAGGCTGATGTTCTCCACTTTTTGACATAGTAGACTCGTTGACAGATGTACTTCATTCCAGTTTGTACCACAAACTGCATCACACCTCATTCCTTCCATTGCTGTCAGTACAGCCTCTTCAACAAGTTGAATGGGGTTCTGAAGCAAAGTGATCCACCTTATCCTGTCCTGGCATTTTCCTAAGGGGTACCACTATTCATCTTATGTTTGACCTGGCAATTACCTGTGTACTGTTATAAAACAGCTTGTCATTCAAGCCACAGATAGCTGTTGGAGGTACTCAGTAAAAAATTGAAGAATTGCTTGCAGAGTAGAATTTAAGGAGATGATTGAACTGTGTGTAAATATTTATTAATACCCACAAACCAACTTGTACATGAAACACACATATCTACTCTGGTTAGTATTTGTGGAGCAGCAATTACATCACTAGCATAAGCAATATGTACAAGTATAGCATCAGAGTGCATTTTTCCCAAAAATTTCATGTAGCAACTATTAACTGTATACCTTATGCAATGCTTCTGCAATGCATAACAGAGAAGGAAATCAGTGGAGTTGTGCATAAAATTAAAGTGTCTACTGATGTACATAAAGCATTGATTTGTCTGATAAAGGACTAAATTAGTAATATAAACATATCTTAACAGATATTACAAGTTAATAATTTATATCTGGTTGTATTCCTGAATATTTATAATTTGTGAAAGTTATTCCACTTCACAAAAAGACTGCTAAAGAAAATGTAGGGAACTATAGGCCAGATTTGCTATTGGGCTCTTTTCCAAAAAAATAATGGCCAGTGATATGAAAACCACATTTACAGATTACATGAACATTAATACAGCCTGTGCAAAAAATATTACGATTTAATATCTGGAATATAAACAGAACATACTGTAATAAAGCACAGGAAAGTTGTTTTTTTTTAAATCTGTAGATTTATAATTTTTAATTATTTGGTACAGCATCATAAAGTACTCCTTCATAAAGTTTTAGTTCCAGGAAAAAGGTGTTTTTAAGATTTTTTAAATTCTAATTTAATAAGTGGAGAGCAGAGGTTCATATCTTCCAAACTTTTCCTTAAAATACATGGAGACACATATTTTAATCTGGACAATGTGAACAAAAGAGTCCCTCAAAGTTGTGTGTTGTCCACAATACTGTTCCTGACTTATCTCATTGACTTTCCAAAATAAGCTGCACACAGTAAAACAGTATTATTTCCTTATGGCAGCAATATAATAATTAGAGACAGGACACAAGAAACTTTACAAGTGAATGGTGATAAACCATGTAGGATTGTACGCAACTGGTCAACATGCAATAAAGCAATGCTCAATATAAAGAAGACAAAAAACATTAACTACTTTATCAGTAAAAAGCTCTATGTAACTAAGCGGAAAGTAAATCATGAGATAATAAAGTGTCCAGCTAGCATAAATATTTTTAACATGTATGTCACCCAGCAAAAATAGTGAAGTGATTGTATGGCATTATTAGTTGGGAGACCCATCTGAGGTTGTTTGGCTGCATGGTGCAAGTCTTTTGATTTGACATCACTTTGGTGACTTGCATGTCTTCATGATGAAGATGAGGTGAAATCACTAGGACAACACAAATGTCCATTTCCTGAGGGAAGGAAATCTCCAATCAGGCCAGGAACTGAACCTGGAACCCTGCAGTCTAGAAGCCTTGATGCTAACCACTAGACCATGGGCTATGGACTGCTCAGAAATAAAATAATATGATGACTTGGGAAAAGAATTAATATAATTTTCTATCCTCTCTGAATGTGCAGACTTAAGAAAGCAATTAACTCTGCATACATACATCCCTTCATTGTTCATGGCATAATGTTCAGATACGCAAATATACAGAACATGGAAAGTATATTCAAAAAGGCAAAAAGAACCATCAGGATAATGATCAAAACTAGCAAAAGATTCCTTTTCCAAGAGCAGCTTAAAAGGTGAGATATTTTGACTAATTTTGGTGAACACAGTTTGACAAATAAAGCTTTTATAATGAATAATATTGGCCACTTTTTTAGCAAAATCCTCTATACATAATTTACCAAAGCAAATGAAACTATTGTTTGCTTCTGGACAGGGAAAAAATGTTGTTTTCACATTAACTATTCCAGTTTAAAAAGGAGTTAATTAATAGAAAAAGTGACCACAGATATTAAATGCATTAAGACTGAAGGTGGAGAATGGATGCTAAGTCTCACCATCTGGTCTTGTCCAATCACCCCATGAGTGGACAAGGGGTACTTCCTTCAGCAGGATCCAAGCAAGCACACATAGAGAGTCATTTGCTAGTTACTGGGAGTTCCAATGTTAGGAGCATTATGGAGTGCAGTGGGGGAACAGCAGCCAGAACTGGAAAGAAGTCCAGTCTGTGGTCGGTATATGTCTGGCAGGGGATTTCATCCCAGATGTGGAGGAGGCCCCCCTCTGGTTATCAGGGATGCATGGTGCAGTCATCTGCAGGGTGTGTGTCATTCCAGCCTCAATAACACCTATAGTTTGGTTTTTTAAGGACATTTTAAGTTCATAAAGACAGCTGGAAGAAGTCATGAAAAGGCTTAGAACTAGATGGAGGGTCTCAACTAGAGGCTCTGTTGATTCTCTGATGATCTTGGCTGCAGATTTTGGGACCTGTGTTATGGGGTGGAGGATTGCAGGGTTTCCCCTGACAGAACAGTGCAGAACAGAATATGTATTGTGATACTTGGCAGGATTCCTGATAAATAGGCTGGATTCCAACCAAACTGGAATGGGATGGATCAAGTACTTTCATCAACAACTTAAATAGAAGCTGGATTCCAATAACAACTGAAGACCTCTGCTGCATTTATTGATCAGTCTTCAGCTTGTGATACCATATGCAGGCAGGGTAATGTCTATCAGCAGCTCAGTATAATACCATGCAGAAGAATAGCACAACTTCTTAACATCATCTGACTGACAGTAAAATTTTCGGTAATTATAGGCAGTACCACTAATGACCAGCAGTCTATTAACAATGTCCTACCTCAAGACTCAGTCCTAGCTCTGCTACTGTTTAACTTGTATATTGCAGGTATAATGGCCACACAGTCTGGGAAGTTTTGTTATGCAGATTACTGGGTGACAGCAACACAGCATAAAGAAATCAGGGTCACTAAACATATGTTAACAAAAGACCTGGGTTTGATGGAATTATATTTTTTGTAAATAGCGGCTTCAAACAAACCTTAACAAAAACCAATTGCTTTCATCTTAGTAATGGCCCAGCCAACAATGAACTGGACATTTTTTCAAAAGTAATCACCTAGCTCATATCAAATATTCATGGTATCTTGGAATTATACTTGACAGAACATTGTCATTTGAACAGCATCCAACAAACACTGCAGCTAAATTGAGGTCAAAACATCATATTCTGCAAAAATTGTGTGGTACAACATGAGATTCTGCAACTTTGACCATGCAGTCATCCACCCTTCATCTCATCTACTCAGCAACCACATGAAGCTGATAGCTATGCAACTAAATCATACAATGCAGATCGTTACTGGCACAATCAAGTCCACTCCAGTATTCTGGCTATGTGCCCAGAGCCACATTCCACCACCTAACATGAGAAGAAAGTATACCCTTCTGAGGGAATATAAGAAAATGTGCAACAACTAGCAGCTGCCAATTCGTGACAACATACCTGTTATCTGAATCAACAGACTCCACTCTCAACATTTCCCACTCTGAATAGCTAGCAACATGGTGGACCATTACTTCAGTCTCCAGGAAGCTTGAACAAAATAATGATATACACTACTGGCCACTCAAATTGCTACACCACAAAGATGACATACTACAGACATGAAATTTAACCGACAGGAAGAAGATGCTGTGATATGCAAATGATTAGCTTTTCAGAGCATTCACACAAGGTTGGCGCCAGTGGCGACACCTACAACGTGATGACATGAGGAAAGTTTCCAACTGATTTCTCATACACAAACAGCAGTTGACCTGCATTGCCTGGTGAAACATTGTTGTGATGCCTCGTGTAAGGAGAAGAAATGTATACAATCACCATCATATCGCGATATTGCTGCTCGTGCTGGTCGAGATCCAATGACTGTTAGCAGAATTTGGAATTGGTGGGTTCAGGAGGGCTATACGGAATGCTATGCTGGATCCCAACGGCCTCGTATCACTAGCAGTTGAGATGACAGGCATCTTATCTGCATGGCTGTAACTGATCGTGCAGCCACATCTTGATCTCTGAGTCAACAGATGGGGATGTTTGCAAGACAACAACCACCTGCATGAACAGTTTGACGATGTTTGCAGCAGCATGGACTATCAGCTCAGAGACCATGGCTGTGTTTACCCTTGACACTTCGTCACAGACAGAAGCGCCTGCATGATGGTGTACTCAGTGAAGAACCTGGGTGTACGAACGGCAATACGTCATTTTTTCGAACGAATCCAGGTTCTGTTTACAGCATCATGATGGTCACATCCATGTTTGGCGACATCGCGGTGAATGCACATTGGAAGCGTGTATTCATCATCGCCATACTGGCGTATCACCTGGTGTGATGGTATGGCGTGCCACTGGTTACACGTCTCGGTCACCTCTTGTTCACATTGACGGCACTTTGAACAGTGGATGTTACATTTCAGATGTGTTAGAACACGTGGCTCTACCCTTCATTCGATCCCTGTGAAATCCTACATTTCAGCAGGATAATGCACAACCGCATGTTGCAGGTCCGATACGGGCCTTTCTGGATACAGAAAATGTTTAACTGCTGCCCTGGCCAGCAGATTCTCCAGATCTCTCACCAATTGAAAACATCTGGTCAATGGTGGCCGAGCAACTGGCTCATCACAGTATGCCAGTCACTACTCTTGATGAACTGTGGTATGTTGTTGAAGCTGCGTGGGCAGCTGTACCTGTACACATCATCCAAGCTCTGTTTGACTCAATGCCCAGGCATATCAAGGCCATTATTACGGCCAGAGATGGTTGTTCTGGGTAATGATTTCTAAGGATCTATGCACCCAAATTGCATGAAAATGTAATCACATGTCAGTTCTAGTATAATATATTTGTCCAATGAATAACCATTTATCATCTGCATTTCTTCTTGGTGTAGCAATTTTAATGGCCAGTAGTGTAATAATACTTCACCAGACTCCATAGCTTTGTCATAGCCAACAAAAACCTTGGGAACTTGACCTGCCCTGGAGGACGTGGAGCACAATCAACAGGATCCAGATCAATGATAGGAGATGTGGTGACCTACTATACAAATGGGAAAAGACTACCATTATGGAGTTCACCTGTGGCTCCCAAGACAGACTGTCAGACCTTGAGTGTCCTCAAAATTTGTATCCTGGAAATCGCTCATATGTCTTGGACATTTTTTGTAGCAGTGATCACTCATATGGATAATATATGTAAATTTGGGAATTATGTATATACTTTACTTGTATTTCTAAAGTGATCCATGATTGTTATACAACTGATAATGATATGACCAAAGATGAATAAATGAAAAATAAATACTCTACATAAGTAACTATGCACAGATCAAATGTTTTTAATAGATGTAGTATAGGTCCAGGAGATATTTGCTACTGATAAACAATAATTGTGGGCATAAAATTAATTCTCATAGAAGATTCTCTTTTGCCTTGACATGTAATCCATCATTGTTTTTTCTGATCTCTGCTACCATCCTGTAGTACACTGATGTCTTGACTGACTGTTACTTCATAAGGTAGATTAGAGTTTAATGCCTCACTGACAGTGAAGTCATTAGAGGTTCATGACAATCTTGGCTTACAAAAGGCTGATGAAGGAAATTAGCTAAGCCATTTTCAAAGGAACCATCCTAGCATTTGTGTGGAGCAATTTAGGAAAATCTGGCAAACCCTAAATCTGGATTGCCTGACACAAATTTGAACCATCATCTTCCTGAATGCAAGTACTGTTCTACTTCACTTGGTTGATGCTTCATCATCTGCTGAAGAGATCACAGGTTACCAGCTCTGGGGGGGGGGGAGTTTCTATAACATCACTTTTAATCTCAACAGTTCCCATTTACCTCATTAATTTTCTAAAAATTATCTTTCCTGCCCATTGGCACCAAAATCTTAGCCTTTCCATTTCATGACATATACAGTTTCTTTACTGAGCTTCCTTACCACCAAAGAGACAGTATTGGAGGTTTTCTGTGATTTAACTGAGCTAACTTGAAGACTTTAAGATACAAAGGGAACAAACATAGTTCTCATGATTGGCTGTAATTACACTATGGTCTAACTCCTTGTAATCGCATTACATAACTTAAAAATATTGTTTTAATTAAGCTGTTTACAGGAATACAGAGAATGGAGAAAAATACGGAAACACCAACAACCCAACACATTACCATGCCTAATACAGTTTAGAAAAACCACTAGTATTCAAAACAGCTGCCAGTCATCTTGGAACGGATGATTTTCAAGGGAGGAGGGCATTATGATTTCAGAGATGCTCACTTCAAATCTAAATTCATTGAGGTCCCTAGGTATCATACTGTGTAAACACACTAACTCAAGTTATGACATACCTTTTGCATTACTAAAGACAACTATATTTCAATGTTTCATAAAATACACAGCTATATTTATCTACAACAACAGCTAGTTATTATCTGTGTACAAAGCAGATATTTGTTTCATAATCATACTGACTCTTATTTGAATATTTATCAGACATCACTTTCTCATAAATGAACATGTTCTCAGTGAAAACTGTGAGATTGAAATTGATATTGTTACTATATGACACGAATATGAATAGCTTACCACAATGCCCAGGGATTCAATAGAAAGTGACATTCTGTCAGCAAAGAAATTCTCAGCTTAGTTGAAAAGATGGTCAGATATCCAATACATGTCTACTTTCTTTATGATCTGCCAGTGTGATACTAAATCAAACAGTTTTAAGAAGTCCACAAGCATGAAATTCATTTGGAAACATCTATGAATTGCTGTTAGTATATTATTTGTGACAAGTAAGAGTTGAGTTTCACATGATCAGAGTTTTCAGGATACATGCTAGAAGTACAAAGTTAAATAATACAGGATGAGAGATATGAGGGACAGTACTGCCTGCTTCGTAGATTGGAATTGTTTTCTCTCTTTTTTTATTTGCTGAACTAGAAACCAGGAGAATTTGCAAATTTTGTGTGAATAATCATCTCTACATTGGCCACTGTTCTGGATTTTTTAAAGAGTTGTTGAATCGTTTTGTATCTCACATCCACTAATACCCTTGTCCTTGTCTATAATTATTTTGCTAATTAGAGCTGCCTCTCATACTTATGAAATGTTTCAGCTTCTAGGTCCATGTGTCTGAGAATGCTCATTTTCCTGCACATCTGCAGAAATGTGGCAGCATGCCTGGTAGTATTATTCAGAGAACTATTTAGGGCAATAAACTTTGTTGTTGTTGCAAAAATTTGTCAACCCATAACAAATTTACTTTTTTGTACACAAAGTACTCAACTTAACCTTGAAACCATCATTAAAGCTGGTTGCAGAGTATTCTACACCTACATCAAGCACAACTCTGAACATTCAGGGCAAAAATATCATATAAACTCCACAGTTTACTCTGATATAGTCAAATATACTTCCACACCGTGCTATTACCACTCCAGTCACACAGATTACTTGTGAACATTACTACTGCCAATTCTATGGAGGACAGGAGAAAGCACTTTTGTGTAATGACTTAATGTTAATTTAAGTCTTGAAAAATGTATTGACCAGAGTCACAATCACTTTTGCAAATAGTTTTAATAGGTTTGCCAGATTTGACAGGGATGAAATGTCCTTTGTAAAATAAGATGGATGGGGGAGATAACTTAAAAATAGCTGAAAGGAATACTGTTGCTGAAGGAAAATATACTGGTGAGTCAGCAAGTGAAATAGCATGAAAGTCAGACATCTTATGCTAAATGATATAATTTTGTAAAAATGCTCCAAAAATCTATGGAAATCTAGATGGGTCCATACCACTGGAGAGTTCATAATGTATCAAAAGTCTGACAGATAACCAGCAAGTATTTAAGAAGAAATTAAAAGAATTTCTGAATGATAACTCCTTCTACTCCATAGAGGAATTTTTAGATATAAATTAATAAAAAACTTGTTATATTAACTTAATTATGTCATGTTAAGTTCCACATCATTACAAAATATCATATTCATGATCCATGGAACTAGTATTAATCTAATCTAATCTAATGGGGAATCTGGAAATTCCTCTAGTTGTATGGTGTTACATAGTTTTTCAGTGCATTTCAAATATCACCTCAAAAAAGACTTATGGGACTGCAACTTATGACAACATTTGAATTAATCAGTATTACTTATTTTCAAAGTGTAGTTCAATTGTAGGTCTTGTCCAAAGTCAATCTACCAGGAAAACTCAAGAAGGCAATAACTGTTTCGAAGTATGTAATGATGGTACTTATTCTTTGAGAAATGTGGCCATACAACAACAGCAACAAATGAAATGCAAAACAACCAGTCAGTCCTCAATAACTTAAGTAGTTTATTTTGACAAATTGGAAAAGAAGTTTATGAAAACAAGCAAACAATTCAAAATTCAAGTCCATTTCTATCCATGATGACATTATTTTTTTGGACACTCTTCTTTTGATAACACTCAAAGATCTGCTGGAATTAAATGTTGTAAATTAAAAGCGCTGCTTGTTTTGTTCTGGGAGATGCAAGAATATAAAGAAAGAGTACTTTGTAAAAGATAGAATGTTTAGCATTTGATGGGGCATAACATGTACAGAGTATCCCAAAATGTCCAAAGCACTCCTCATTGAATTATATGACATTTATTTCCAATTGTGATCTATGACACATAGTGGAGGGTCAAATTGTAAACTGCATACCACAGATATAAAATGAATGTAGCAGAGACTCATGTTTACCACAGCTGAATGAAGTTAACAGCAAATTAAATCTTAAATCCTCAAAATAACAAAATCAAATTACATCAATTAAAGTGACTCTTATAAGTATTTAAATTAACTTGGATTAATAGAGAACCAATCCAGGAGATCTCATGCCTACTCTCATTTGTAGTTATCTTTGTGTCATAACAGCTTTTTAATTTATTTCTGTAGTATTTGATGTTACACAGACTTATTGTAGTACTGTCCACCTCCCTAGTTGCATGATCAATGTGGCAAGATGCCATTAAAGGGAACTGGGTCCAATTCCCAAATGGGTCAGAGATATTCTCTGCTTGGGGACTGGGTGTTGTGTTGTCTTCATTTTTATGTCATCCTAATTGACACACAAGTTGTTGCAGTGGCATCAATTAAAAAGAATTGCACCAGGAAACTAGTCTATCCAACAGGAGGCCCTATCCACATGCACATTTCATTTCATTATTGAAACACTTATCTTAAAACTGTAGATGTCAGATCCTGAGGAGAAAAAAATTCAAGACATTCTTACTCATCAGAAACATAAACTTGTTATATGATGTTTTAGCACACTGCACCATAACTCAGTGAACATAAATCCATTGAATCTAGTGACTGTATTTTGGGGGCTTACAAGTTGCACAGATAACCAAACACAGTCATGAAGTAGGCAAATACACAGAAGTATTCTGCTCACTAATGCTTTCTCAACTTTTTAAAGATGGTGATGACTCTTTCAGTACTTTTTCAAAGAGTGAACAGTAACCTTCTACTTGAGATCATCTCCCTACTGGGGTCTGGACATGACAGGAATGTAGATGTATCCAAAAACATAGAATAAAAGGAAACTATAGAGAAACTAAATGAACCAAATATGTAATGATTGCCATCACTTACCTAAACCACTGCTATTGAAGTGTGGTAGGATGGCACTGACAAAGGTTTAATTCTCTTCTTTGTTCTGCATATCCATACACAGTTTTGAGCAAATAATGGCACTGAATGGTCTGCAGTGTATCAGAATCTATGTCCAAGTCATTCTCTAAATGTTGTATTTAAAATTAGATAGATCTGCAAATCCTCAAAAAATGCCACCTTTCAAGCAAATAGATTATTAATATATTCCAACTTCCCTAAGTAACTGCTGTGATGCTATTTTCAGTCATATCTCTTAAAGTACCCTTGCTCTAACTTAGGAGATGAGGATGCTCTACCCAACAGCAAACAAATCAAATAATCATTGATTTTTACAAAATTTGCCTCAATTCCTGCATTATCTACTGCAGAAATTGTATAGTTAAGAATACATGGGCCAAAAAACCTCCGGAACGTCTAAAAATAGTTGAGGGAGGGAGAGAGAGAGAGAGAGAGAGAGAGAGAGAGAGAGAGAGAGAGAGAGAGAGAGAGGGAGGGAGGGAGGGAGGGAGGGAGGGAGGGAGGGAGGGAGGGAGGGAGGGAGGGAGGGAGGGAGGCAGGGATGGAGGGAGGGATGGAGGGAGGAAATGAATCTACGTTTAAGTTTCTTTATGAAGTGAAGCCTACGTAGTTGAAAGTAACATCAAGTAATACAGGAAGCCTATAAGTACTCCTTCTGGATATGGTTAAATGTATTCTCATTCTGTCGAAAGGACAAAAACAATATTATCCTTTTCTTATCAACAGATCCTTTTTCCTTCCTTATTGAAAGTGATATTATGCAAAAATGTATTGGAATTTTCATTGAATGATCTGCTGACATTCCTGTTCAACAACTGTTCATATTCATCACACATTTTTGTGGTCAAGAACACAGACATCTTACATGAAACACAATGAGATTATGTGAAATAATGGCTTCAGTTTCTGAAACTTGGGCTTCTTCCTTTCATGGTAAAGAGTAGTAGCAAACGTACAATTTCTGCATCACATTAAGCCTTTTGGACTCATCGATAAATTAGCTCTGTTGAAAACTGTAACCATTTAGCAGGAAAATGAATTTATTATTCCGTTCCCTTTTCAATAGGATGAACTCTCCACCTGAGTTCCAGCATAACATGGTCACACAGAAATTACTGAAGAAAGATAAACATATAAATATAATTTCCTTAAGCTACTGATGGAGAAGGAAGATGTGGAGATGGAATATTTAGTCTGTTTCACACTTGATTAGTGAACTGAGCCACATTTGCATCAGGCATAAAAGAAAATAGTGAAACAATCAACAACCATAAACTTCACGACTTCTCTCATTCCTTAATGACATATATTTCTTTAGTTGCACTATTTGGACTTGTTTTTCTTTTGTTACATTTTTAGAAATCTGTTATTTTACTTCCAGAAAATATTTACGTGTTTTAAATGTCTTGGTTGTAGCACAGGTTGCCAAACTGTAATGAAACTTTCCATTCAACCAAAGGGCTGTATTAGCTAAAATTTCAAATTTATAGTTGTTCCAAATAGTGCCACAGTTTTGTCATCACAAAGATGGAATTTGAGAAGTGTGCTGTGATGAAAATAGTTCAATATCAGCTTGTTTCTTTGAGGCCATCTGGAATTCAGGTGTAGAGTTCGGTATCTCCATGTTGGGAAACAATATTATGCTTTGCAAGGTGAAGAGCCTAGTGCAACAGAGTGCACAAGGCTCTCCAAGTTTCACTTTAGTGAAACAAAAATAAATGTTAAAACAATTGCAATAAAAAGAACAAGCATAGACATCTGTACAAAATATATTTTAACATACATAGGTGCAGTCAACACAACACGTAAAGACAGATAAAGTTCCCTTCATTATAGATGGTAGAATCCATTATTATGTTCTTGAAGGTCACTTTACTCCACATTGTCCAGTGTTCTAATGCTTGCCAACTTCTGTTTTCTTGAGCAGAACAGTATCAATAGGTGCTGCATTTTAGATTATTTTATGATCACCTAACGAGTGTGGAGTTAAAATCCTTGCCAATGAATTCGTATGTGTAGAAAAATATAAATATATATTTATATATTTTTATACATCTGCTAGAAAAAATATATATAACCACATAATTTTCTTCTTCATACTGAAAATTATGTCCAATAAAATAGCACCATACGAATATTTCCCTGTCATGATTCACAGCCACACATCATTTTTGTCTGTAAATGATCATAAATTGCACTATATGTATCCACAGTAGCAAAATTAGTACCTATATAGATTCCTCCAGTACATGATATGTGAAATAACTAAAAGACAGATTGTAAAACAGTTTTCATCACTTTTTTTTACTCCGTATAATTTTTTTTGTTAAATGTCAATTTCTTGAAAGTTTTGTTCTTGTAGATTCAAACCACGCAGCTCTTCTTCAGTTTCAATATTTAACACAGTTATATTAGCATAAGTCAGTTGACAGATGTGGCACATCACATGTAATATTGCTAAGAGCCAATTAACAATTATGTGCGAAAATAAGAAAAATATAATAATTTATATCTTTACTGTGCAGTTGTTTATGTCTCATACAGCAGCACTCTCTTGAGTATTGTCCTGAAGATTCACACCAATATTCCATTTCTTCTGTGAAGTAACACTGATGTAGTTGTATTGACTGTAATCATTTCAATACTTAGAATTTGCTTGCTGATAAGCTTGACTGTCTTTTAATAAATATTGAGGCTTGCAGAGTACATTGTATCCTGTGAAGGCTTGGTAGAAGCTGTGTAATTTGTCCATTACTGAATGATTTCTTCTATTCTGGTATCAACTATCTTCAGATTGACAGGAAGTGGTACTAAGATAATATTTCCTTCTTCTTTTAGCTCTGTTTAATAAAATATTTGTGTATTAGAAAAATAAATAACTATTTTATTTTGTGCAAATGATAAAATATACTGTAGTTGCATCAGGGTCCAGGGCCATGATAAATTTCTTGATGATATCAATATGACACAATTGCTGCTATTGTTGGGGTTAAACCATTATTTATTTTATTTTATTTTGTTCACTAATAAGTACTTCCAGCTGCATAGCCATTCTCAAGACTAAAGTGTGACCTGTTAATCACTGTCAACATATTCTTCTATGTCACACAATTTTTGAAGCAGAGCACAGTATTAGAGGTAAATTGTATAAACATATGATATCATCATATTGTTGTATTTTCGTGATAGCTGCAGAAGAAATAGTGTAATTACACTACATTCATAAACCATTGGTTAAAAACTGTATTTTGAATCAGTTGAGTTTTGATATCCTGAGTGTAATTCACAATATACAGTGACTTTTGTTACTAAACTAAAATAAAACATGGTGCTATTCTGTTTTGTTAGAAGATTCATCTCAAAACTATCCCATGTCAGTGGACAATTTCACAAAGCATTCATCTTAAAACAGAGCATTTTTTCATCTTCACTACAAAGACAGAATTAATCAGGTTGTCCAAGGTGTATAATAATGTTCTTCCATCAAAACTTCATTCACACACATTTATCTGTTCCGAATTTTTTCATTCTTTATACGAACATATTATTTTGAATAATGCACCAACACAATTTCACTGCTAGTAGCATACTACTGATTCATGATCTGAAAACCTTTCGGTGGTTAAAGTAATTAAAACAGATGCAACAATTTCAAATGTTCACTCGTTGTTTGGTCTTCCTTGTGACTTCTGCCCCATTTCTCCACCATGAATATTCATTCGGAGATTTTAAACTGTATTCTTAATTAAGATTTTGAGTCTACCACCCCTCACAGACTCTGCTTTAAATCATTATTCATATTCAGCCGCTGAAAATTAATCCATTTATAACAGAATATTCATAGTGTAGAAGCTTATTGCAAATATTCTTCAGATTTCACAGTGTAACCCAATTGTCAATTCTGGTAGAATACATATTAAATTGCTTGCAGTTTCATAGTAAACTCTCACTCCCTGCATTTTACTGGATGTTCAGTTTATCAAAGAGAAAACTGTAAACCAAACTAAACGTTCGAATGTGCCCTCAGTCTCATATATTCATCCAACATAACGTAGAGTGTAGATCTGCCACAATACAATTACATCATTGATAATGTGTATTCATTATTATTGTAGACCTGACATAATCAGTTCGAAGACCTTCTGACTACCAACAATATCACTATTAGTTGCATTATGGTAACTGATATAACATATTATGAATTAAGGCACTCCTGTTTTGCAATATTCTGTGGATTTTCAGTTATGTCTTAAGGACACCTCAAGAAGAAGGCGTTTCTTAGAACAAATGCAATATGGTATTAAAAGTGAGAAAATTATTTATGAAATGATCACTTCATATTGCTCACAGGTCATATCTGTGAAAATCTTAAGCAGTAAGGTATCTTCAATGTCATTCATCTGAAAATCCATTAAATTCTTCTGTTTTGTGCTTAGTTACATCAGTAAAATGACTGATTTGTTAGCTCAGCTCATTCTTCAATAAATCTAGCACTTCAGTGTTCTGAAGAGGTGGAAAATAATTGTTGTCTTGCTTGTATATTTTTACTAAGATTTAAACCTCCACTTCACCAATGTTGTGTCAATCACTTACCCAGCATGTGGGCAGTCAATTATGTGAACCACTGGCACTTCTTCATGATGATTGAGAAAATATTGAGTATGTATGTCTATCAGCTGACACGTCTGCATGAACATGACGTTACAGTTCCATCGAATGTCACAGATGGCATCTATCCATGTTTCCAAGAGTGTTTTAATTTTTCCTTCTTCTGTTGTTCATCTTTGTAGTACATATTTTCACCTTTCCTCACATCAGTAAGCGTAAACAAGTATGACATCCACCACAATAAGTGCACATAATGCCCTGTCCCCTTCCAGGTTACTAAATATATATTCCATTGCTTCACTTAATATGGATAAACATAAGTAGATTTTATTGATTTATTTCACTATAAGTGAAAAATCTGTGATCGGCACAAAGTTAGACTTCCTTCTTAATTTAGATGAAGGTAGTTCTATGTGAAAATTCCACATAATTATCACAAAGACAGTTAGAATTGCAAACATCTTAGTAGAGTACCAGCTGCAATTATTCTTCATCTTCATAATCATTATTATTTTCCTCTGTGTGAAGGCAAAAAAAAATTTAAATATTCTCTGGATTAGACAATCCTTCATTATATACTGCTCTGTAGTGTAGCATTCAATCCTCCAATGTAAGTCATATTGTCAAATTGTTGATTTTCGTCTGCTACAACATATAGCACACTTAAATTTTGATGCAGAGGCCCATCTAGCAATGTATTAGTGTTTCATTTTGAACTAGAAATTATTTCCTGGGATGTTTATCTTCTTTCTTTTTGTTTCCTGTTAGTAAAAAAGTATTCTGTGTGAATATATCCAGATAACTGATGATGCCACTTATACAACAACATATATATTTTTTAATGGCTGGCTTCTCTTCATATAGAAGACTCAATATGTTCCATCAAACTTCTTCAAAAGACTGCATACTTTCTGAAACTATTTCTAACCACTACTGAAAACATAAATTCACTTGATTTGTAATAAACTGAGGCAGAGTAGTAAACAAATCTCAGTAAACTGTGCATATTATGTTCAGATAGAATTTTTAAGTCTACCAGTCTTTACATACTTGTAATATCTAGTGCCCTTTATATAATGTGGTAAGTCGTGTAACTGGAGTTGTGTCCATCACAAAGGTAACCATGATTTTGAACTCTGTTACATATACTAAAATGAGATTTAAGACACTGATTCACAATGAACGAGGATTTGCTGTTTCTTTTCCTTATGGTGAGAGTTCTTGCTGAATCATTCATGCAGAAACCAATATTTTTGCAACACTGTCATAAGCATAATATTTGCCTATCATTTGTCAACTAATTTTCGTTGTTACAGAATTTAGTGTGTTTTATATTTTGTAGTGACTTTCAAGATATTAAATTTCAGTCATCATTATATGCAACCATTTCCCTCTCCCCTCCTATTTCCCAAAAAACTGATGTTGCATCACCTTGGACTTGGGCAAGTTTTAATATGACAGCAGCATATATGTCCTCTCTGAGCAATGAAAACAATAGACTGAATCACAGTTCTTTAAAAGTTATGCATGAAAACACTAAGTAAAGCATGTCATTCAGTTACTTTAAGGATTTTCTATTAATTAACTAGTATCACAAATCAGTGATCTGCTATTCATTTAGATTTTTAAAAGCAGCATCATAAATTTTAGTGGTTCTTTGAATATTTTATTATTTTGCATAAGATGTCAGATGCAGATTTGTGTCCATACACCATGCTTAAGTAGAGTAACTTTTAATCAAATAGTAAATGAGCCTTCTTCAAAATATAAGGATCTTACAAATGTGTCACTAAAAATGACAAAATAGCTTACAACCAGAAGCTTGTTTAAATATTTGCATCCTTCATGATTTCTAGAAGCACAATAATAACTTTTTTGTGAATACCAACTGCAAATTTCAGTTACGTTGCTACCATCTCCATGCTAAATGTCAGCATCACCAGCAAATACTGTTATTCTAATTTACAAATATATGGCTAATGTCAGTGTTAGTTAATTTTAGTGATGAGCCTTCTGCATCCAAACAAGAGAAATATGTTCAAATATATAATTACTAATCCATTTCACTTCTGAGAAGACCTACATATTTAAATCTAGTACCAGCTGTATTATTTAATTCTTTCACTATGCTTTTCTTTTCCATGTTTTACTAATAGTTGAATTTTTCATGATTTTTAGTGGTCAGAGTAGAGCACATATGGTTTGCTTTCACTTCTGATCATTTGAAATAAATATTAGCTCTGAGAAATGTAGTGTTTCTCATAGGAAAATAAAACATCATCATTTCCTCTGTATTACTTTCTTGATAACGCTGTCATATTTGCTATCTTCCATACGAATTTGGAGATACCGAACTCTGTACCATGCACCTGACTTTCCATGGTCAAACTTGTGCCAGGGGACTCAGACTCATTATCCAATATCCAAAGAGGTGCTATTCTTCCTCCATGAGCTAACATATTCCGCTCTCCATATCGATTTCTAACTGCAGGCAAAATATATACATGGTAGTTCCACCTTAAAAATAGCCTGTAGAGTACGGCGCTGCAGGTCGGTGAAAACCAATCGTGGCTTCTTGGGGGCGGGTGAGTGCTCTGGTTGGCTCTGGGGGTCGTCTTTCCTCTTGCAGGCTGAAACATAGTTGTTGATTACTGAAAAACAGCTGACTTTTATTTATAGCAAAGATTTAAACAGCCAAAGTTTGTTCAATTGGCCTGGAAATAACAAAATTGTGGTAACTCATCGAAATGCCACACAAAAATGTATTTAATTTATTAATTGACATAATCTATATACTATAGCATTACACCCATAATTTGCAAGAAGTATGTAATCAATGTCCATAATTTCAGAAAAATGTAGTTTTGTGGGCCAAAGGTACATCACAACTCATATCACAATTAGCATAATGTTGGTATGTCTGGCTGAAATATTAATTTCTCCATCTAACAAATAATAACTTGGGAAAGCAATGGAGGAACAACAATGAGATAAGCAAAGAGTATATACACTGAAGCACCAAAGAAACTGGTATAGGCATGCATATTCAAATATGGATATACGTAAACAGGCAGAATATGGCACTGCAGTCATAAACCTCTATATAAGACAACAAGTGTCTGATGCAGTTAGATCGGTTACTACTGCTACAATGGCAGGTTTCAAGATTTAACTGAGCTTGAATGTGGTGGTATACTAAGCACACCAATGAAGTCAGGATTTCCCATACGACAATTTCATGAGTACACCATGAATGTCAGAAATATGGTAAAACATCAAATCTCTGACATTGCTGCAGCTGCACAAAGATCCTGCAAGAACAGGACCAATGACGACTGAAGAGACTTTTTCAACATGACAGAAACACAACCCTTCCGCAAGTTGCTGCAGATTTCAATGCTGGGCCATCAAAAGTCTTGCCTGGGCCCATCAACATTGAAATTGGAATGTTGATGACTGGAAACATGATGCCTAGTCAGACGATTCTGGTTTCAAATTGTATCGAGTGGATGGACATGTATGGGTATGGAGACAACCTCATGAATCCATGAACCCTGCATGGCAGCAGGTACTGTTCAAGCTGGTGGAGACTCTGTAATGGTATGGGGCATGTGCAGTTGGAGTCATATGGGACATCTCATACATCTAGGTATGACTTTGACAGGTGACACACGTAAGCATCCTGTCTGACCACCTGCATCCTTTCATGTCCATTGTGCATTCCGACAGACTTGGGCAATTCCAGCACGACAATGCAACACCCCGCATGTCCAGAATTGTTACAAAATGGCTCCAGGAACACTGTTCTGAGTTTCAACACTTCCACTGCGCGCCAAACTCCCCAGACATGAATATTATTGAGCATCCAGAATGAGATTTTCACTCTGCAGCGGAGTGTGCGCTGATATGAAATTTCCTATCAGATTAAAACTGTGTGCCGGACCGAGACTTGAACTCGGGACCTTTGCCTTTCATGGGCAAGTGCTCTACCACTGAGCTACCCAAGCATGACTCACACCCCGTTTGCACAGCTTTACTTCTGCCAGTACCTCGTCTCCTACCTTCCAAACTTTACAGAAGCTCTCCTGCGAAAGGAAAAGGTCCCGAGTTCAAGTCTCGGTCTGGCACACAGTTTTAATCTGCCAGGAAGTTTCATTATTGAGCATATCTGGGATGCCTTGCAATGTGCTGCTCAGAAGAGATCTCCACCGCCTCATACTCTTACTGATTTATGGATAGCTCTGCAGGATTCATGGTGTCAGTTCCCTCCAGCACTACTTCAGACATTAGTTGAGTCCATGCCACATTGTGTTGTGGCACTTCTGCATGATCGTGAGGAACCTGCATGATATTAGATAGGTGTACCAGTTTCTTTGGGTCTTTAGAGTAGTAACATATTGAAATGGCATATTACAAAGGTTAAATCTGAAGAAATGTTTTATTGCAATAATAAAATTTTTGTGGCTTTCTCTCTAAAACTAAAAAAAATCAAGAATTTTAAATTACTGTATTTATTTATTAACTAACATTAACATGCATAGGTACAAAAGAAATGCCCTTTAGGTTAGAACACTGACATCAGCTGTTACACTTACATTTAAAAGCAACAATTCACTGCACAGTTCTGCAGTACTTATGGTATTCAATATATGATAAGGGAGGATGATATGTACTAGTGAACTCAATGAATTCTCCTATAATAGTATCGCACAGAAGAAAATGTCAAGTGAGCTAGTAAAATTTCCTTTCAAAATGTTTAGCTTATTTACTACATCTCTAATCTGAATGTGCAGTACTTATGGTATTAGATATATGATAAGGGAGGATGATACGTACTAATGAACTCAATGAATTCTCCTATAATGGTATCGCACAGAAGAAAATGTCAAGTGAGCTAGTAAAATTTCCTTTCAAAATGTTTAGCTTATTTACTACATCTCTAATCTGAAAGTGCAGAACTGAGGCTTCTCTCATGTATGATTTTCCTGAAATGTGGTTACTAACTGCATCAAGATAACTGTGTGAAGAAACAAGATTTTAAATGAAGGATAAGTTATTTACAGAACAGTAAATTGTAAGTTATAATGTATTAGCAATACAGTTTACCAAAATGCTCAATGCATGACTACTGCTTTGTGTATTTTAATAGTCTGACAATACTGCATTAAACACTGACATAGCAATTCCAAAGAAAAAAATAAAAACTTCCATTAACTGTCTGCTAAATAGAGAAGCTTGGATTTATTCCTCTTTTTAAAATTTATTTCTGGTTATTTCAACATCAGCTAATCTCACATGACACACATTCTGTTCCTCATTACACAAATCCTTTAATATGAATGCTCTCCTTTTATTATTCCAACTTGATTAACATTTTGTGTTGAAACAAAGAAAAATAGGTTATGGACATTGGATTGTTCTTGCTGCGAGAATGGACAGTAGCATCATGAAGGCTTTTACATACCACTAAAAAGAAATAACATAACGATCAGAACAGCACTGTGGCTAAACGTGATCACCAAATAATTGTGTTAGAGAACAATATGATTACAAAATATATATTTATTGATATAGTATGACACAAAAACACCAGGAAGTACTGTAGTTTCTTAATACCAGTAAGGCTTTAATCTTTACATTATCCGTTCATTGTAAACTGTAAGTAGGCCAGTACTGTCCTGTAAATATGACTGGAAGCGTTAATAGCAAAAACAATCAGGGTAACCATGACATATCACTTGTGGCTGAATCCATAATAGCAAATGTATTTATTAGTATAGAATTTATCCAAAAGGAGCAGGTAACGAAGGTATCACAGAAGATGTGCTAAACCAAAGTCCTGCCATTTGTGAATCTGAAAAAATAATACTGAAAAATAAAGATTTAAGTGGCAGCAGCAGTTCAAAAAGTTGTGTGTCTACAGTGAAAGAGAGAGAGAGAGAGAGAGAGAGAGAGAGAGAGAGAGAGAGAGAGAGAGAGAAAGCAGCAAAGAGAATGCCAGAACGAAAATATTTCTGTATACAGCTTACATCAATAAAATCTAAAACGTAATTTAAAGCTTTACTCAGTCAACACAATAGTTTCTTGATATAGCATTATAAGTTACTACAAGAAGAAATTGTCTATGGTATGGAAGTAGTGCTCAATAAGACATGTTTGTATATTAATGAGATTACTTTGGTGTCTAATGATTTTTACCTCCTGTGAATGACATGCAGCTGTCACAAGAACTTATAAATCTTACACATAGCAGAAGAGCAAGCAATGTCTCAATGTATGAAATACAGCAAGACTGGTGTCACACACTTTGTTGTCTTATATTGTTACTACCATCTGTCTGTGTATCAGCTTGGCAACCTATTATTGAACTGAGGATGTATTCTCATTAAACCCAGTCTCCATAAGACTTGTTACCAATGTAGGTTGGGCCCTACCTAGTGTAGAAGTAATCCAGGCAGCAATGACTTCAACATCTTGCTTTCATATCATGTGAGTGCTAGTTAAAACAAGTTGTTATTGTGCATTGTGTGACAGTTTAAAATGAACTCTGTCATATAACATTCTATGAGCTGTGAGGTTAGAGACTTTTCAAAAGGACAGAAGTTCAAATCTGAAGAAATTTACTGTCAGCCAAGGGAAATGTTTGTCAGTTCAAGGGTAACTGAAGGAAATGTGAGAAGTACGAAATGTTAAACAACACATGAACAATACTGTGAATGATGAAACTCTGAGAGTCAAATTGCTTCACAGATGATTTGAAAACTCAAGTGCATATCAAATAATTAGGTGACAGGTACCAGATCACAAGCCTTTTCGAGCTCAGTGCATGTCTCAGCTAAGTGATAGGGGCTGTAGGATCATTGTGCAAGGGTTTTATGAAGCAGGACCATGTTGTGATAGTGGGTGGAGTGCAAAACAGTACTGATGGGGATCAGGGCTACAATATTAAGTGTGACCTAGCAAAAACATCAGCTGCAACAAACCATACAAATGTTGGCTTGGTTCCTGCTTTCATGCAGTATGATTTGCTCCAATAGAACAGCTCTATCAGGAGGGTCAATATGCAGCTACATCACCTGCTTCGGCTGGCTACATTGTAAGGCACAGGTTTGGTTCCTATTGATGCTATTGGTGGGTAGGACATCATAAGGCATGGTCTGCATCTCAGTAGGGAAGTGAAGGGTACATTGGCTAGGATACTAGCAAAAACTTTAAGGGTGGCACTGAAACTCTTTTTTAGGCCAAGATCAGTGTCCAGTTAATTAACATTGAATGAAATTAAGTTTAATGAGAAGCTCAGAGAGCCAGATGCTACAGATGTAAAAGTATCACAAGAGTCTCATAAAAGTACAGTGAAAAATAATGTTGGTATGTCACAAGATTCTCATAAATGCACAGTGAAAAATAATATTAGTATATTGCACCAGAATATCAGGGGATTAAAAAACAAGCTAGATGAGATTCTTGTTTGCTTAGACAATTTAGAAACTGAAGGCAGAATAGATGTACTATGCCTGTCTGAACATCATATAGTCACAGATATGGAAGAGGTAAATGCAGGTGGATATAAGCTTTCAGCTCAAGTAAGTAGAGAAACTATGGAGAGAGGAGTTGCCATTTATGTTGAAATTTATCATAGTATGAAAAATTCAGAAACTAAAAAATTTTATGTACAGCAAGATATAGAAGTATGTGTATGTGAGCTTAAAATAAATTATGGTGCTTTTATAATTTTTGCTGCATGTAGGTCTCCATTGCGAAATTTTCAGCTATTTTTGAAAAAATTGGATTCTTTGTTCTGCTATCTGCCAGAAAGAGGGAAGAAAATTATTGTTTATGGGGTTTTCAATGTAGATTTTCAGAAAGAGTCCAATAGAAAGCTTGACCACGAAGTATTACTTGGTTCTTTCAATTTGATGCCAGTTATTGATTTTGCCAGGAAAGCAGCACACTGATAGATAGTGTTTTTATAGAAGAAGATAAATTTAATCAAATAAAAACTTTTCCTGTTAAGAATGGTCTGACTGATCGTGATGCACAGCTAGTTACATTATATGACACAGCTCCATACCGTAATGCAAAACAGTCCTACAAAACGGTGCATTCAATCAACGATTTAACAACTGCAAATTTTAGGGAAAGCTTGCAACAGTTAGACGGAGGTCAGTTATACAAAGGAACCTGGTGCTAATTTAAAATTTAACCTATTCCATGATAACTTGGTGAGTACATCTGAAAACGGTTTCCCTAAGAAAACAATGGAATATAATTGTAAGAAACCATCTAAAAAGCCATCACTTACTAAAGGAATAAAAAATCTTGTATACAGAAAAGGGAAATGTACCTTACAGCTAGAAGGAGTAATGATCCAGAAACTTTGAAACATTATAAAAACTACTGCACTGTATTAAGAAAAGTTATTAAAAAGTCCAGAGGTATGTGCATCATGTCTGAGATTAGTACCTCTGATAATAAAATTAAAACAATTCTGAATATTATTAAAAGGGAAACAGGCGAAATGAGAGCACAGGAAGACTGTATTTCTGTCAGACTCAATGAAAAATTTGTTAACAAAAAGTCAGAAGTAGAAAATACTTTTAATAATCATTTTTAAGTTTTGAAAAGGAAATAGGATCCAGCTAAACATTAGAAATTGCAAGGCTGTATATGGAAGAGGCAATACCTATGTAATTTGATAAAACTGAAATTCAACCCACCTCTCCTATTGAAATTAGGAAAATAATAAACTCACTCAAACGTAAAAGATTGTGTGGAATTAATAGTATTTCCAATAGAGTAGTAAAAGCTTGTTCCTCAACAGATCGGTAGGATTCTCAGTCACATATGTAGTAGCTCACTGAAGCAGTGCATTTTCCCAGATACCTGTAGACTGACATATGCTACTGTTAAACAACCAATGCATGTAGCGCTTGCTGCTATTGTTCTTCTGCATTCGTCTCCGCACGCAGACCAAATGTAGTACACCGTGTTACCAGACGTCTGTGATAGTGTAGTGTTGTAGGAACTGTGACCCTGGTGTATTAGAACTCTGAAAAGGTGGAGATGACACTCATCTATGGCGAGTGTCGACGAAATGCAGCTGAAGCCTGCAGGGTATATGCAGAACGGTACCCGGACAGAGAGCATCCAACGTGCCGCACATTGCAAAACATCTACCGCCAACTGTATGCAACAAGTATGGTCGTAGCACGCAAACGGGTCCGTAACAGGCCCGTCATAGGAGAAGCGGGTGCAGTTGGTGTGTTAACTGCTGTTGCCATGAACCCACACATGAGTACACGGGACATCGCGAGACCCGGTGGACTGAGTCAAAGTGGTGTCATGCGCATACCGCATCGTCACCGCTTTCACCCGTTTCATGTGTCGCTACATCAGTAATTACATGGTGATGACTTTAATCGTCGAGTGCAATTCTGTCAATGGGCATTAACAGAGAATGCGTTGCAGTTCTACCTGTTTACCGATGAAGCGGGTTTCACAAACCACGTGCCAGTGAATGTACGGAACGTGCATTACTGGTCCGTGTACAATCGTCGCTAGCTCAGACAGGTAGAGCGACAGCGACCGTGGACTGTAAATGTATGGCGCGGAGTCATTGGCGACCACCTCATTGGTCCTCACTTCATTGCAGGGGCCCAAACAGCTGCAACATACATCGCGTTTCTACAGAATGATCTGCCAACGTTGCTCGAAAATGTCCCACTGGAAACGCGTCGACGTATGTGGTATCAGCATGATGGTGCACCTGCACATTCCGCAATTAACACTAGGCTGACCCTTGACAGGATGTTCGACGGGCGTTTCGTAGGACGTGGAGGACGCATAAATTGGCCAGCCCGTTCTCCTGATCTTACACCTCTGGACTTCTTTCTGTGGGGTACGTTAAAGGAGAATGTGTACCGTGATGTGCCTACAACCCCAGAGGATATGAAACAACGTCTTGTGGCAGCCTGCGGCGACATTACACCAGATGTACTGCGGCGTGTACGACATTCATTACGCCAGAGATTGCAATTGTGTGCATCAAATGATGGCCACCACATTGAACATCTATTGGCCTGACATGGCGGGACACACTCTATTCCACTCCGTAATTGAAAACGGAAACCACGTGTGTACGTGTACCTCACCCCTCATGGTAATGTACATATGCGTCAGTGAAAAAGACCAATAAAAAGGTGTTAGCATGTGGACGTAATGTGCTGTTCCAGTCTCTTCTGTACCTAAGGTCCATCACCGTTCCCTTTGGATCCCTACGTAATTCGGTGCTCTCCGATACACACGATCGAACAGCGGAGGAGTGGTACTCAAGCGTCAACTTTAGGTTACAATATGTCCGGATGTAATTAACATTTTACAATGCAACAAACGGCACTGATTACGTATTTGTTTATAAGTTCAGATGTGCTAACAAAACTAACGGGGTTCCATTTAAAAAAACGTAGGTTTGTGTTAAAAAAACATACTTCCATGCATTTTTTTATGATTTGTATTAACCAATTACACTAGCCTCTCTCCTCACGTTCGGTCTGTGGAATCGATTCGTCAGTATTTGATGTGGTTTACGAAATATATCCAGCGGTAATGTTAGGTGACTCACCCTGTAAATATATTCCCTTGTGAAATTTGTTATTGGTTGGTTGGTTGGTTGTGTGGGGAAGGAGACCTGACAGCGAGGTCATCGTTCTCATCGGATTAGGGAAGGATGGTGTATTAAGTCGGCCGTGGCCTTTCAAAGGAACCATCCTGGCATTTGCCTGGAGCGATTTATGGAAATCACGGAAAATCTAAATCAGGATGGCTGGACGTGGGATTGAACCGTCGTCCTCCCGAATGCGAGTCCAGTGTTTAACCACTGCGCCGCCTCGCTCGGTGAAATTTGTTATTTATAAACCATCCCAGTTCATAAGTAATAGCGAAGTGCATAGCTACAACACTAGAAGGATGATCTTCACTACTGTGGGTTAAATCTAACTTTGGCGCAGTAAGGGATGAATTATGCTCCCAGAAAAATCTTTGGTCATTTGCCAAATAGCATTCAAAATCTGACAGATAACCAACAAACATTTAAAAACAAATTAAAAGAATTCCTGAATGACAACTCTCTCTACTCAATAGATGGACTTCTACATCTGAAGAAGAAACTGTAATATACAAGGTGGAGAAAAATTGTGTCACGAAATTTTAACCACGGATAGCTGATGTCAGAAGGAACCAAAGTTACTAATGTTGTGCAGGTCGATAACGCACAATTTTGAAACTACGAAAACTTGGCGCCACGCACTCCGATTTGCCGGAGGATTGCACTGTTGCCAGATACTCTGGACAACGCGTGACTGCGAATGCTCTGTCTGCCGGAGCTCACAATGTATTCAAGACGGCCCGCACGCTCGGTGGTAGCGCACCAGCCTCCCACTCTGGGAGGCCTGGGGGCGAATCCGCCCGACACGTCCATTGTAGTTTCATGATGAGACGTAAAGGGAAAAACTGTCAACAGCCTGTTAGTTTGCTTACAGAAAGACTTTTACAAAATGTGTCGCTCCTGAAAAGGGCTTTTTTGTAGCTAGGACATTGTTACCTTAAAGCAGGTGCTCGAACTGGCGACCCTCTGACGCAATACAAGCTTGGTAACGACGAACGGTGTTTTGCCGAACTCTTTCAGAGATTCCTGGCATTTCCCTGATGTGATTGGTGGCATGTTGAATGCGATCCGTTAATTCCTCTTCGGCCGGCCGCGGTGGTCTAGCGGTTCAGGCGCTCAGTCCGGAATCGCGCGACCGCTACGGTCGCAGTTTCGAATCCTGCTTCGGGCGTGGATGTGTGTGATGTCCTTAGGTTAGTTAGGTTTAAGTAGTTCTAAGTTCTAGGGAACTGATGACCACAGATGTTAAGTCCCATAGTGCTCAGAGCCAATTCCTCTTCGTTTCTAGGCAGTTCGTGTGTGAACTAGAACCTTGAAGAATTCCCACAGGATAAAGTGCTGTGGCGTGAGGTCTGGTGATAGTGGGGCCCATGTCCTATGGGCACCTCTGCCAATTACCTAGCCGTCGAAGAGTTCATTCAAATATCCACGCATAGCACGACTGTTATGTGTCGGCGCCTCATCATGCTGCAATCTACATCTACATCTACATCTACATCTACATCTACATGACTACTCTGCAATTCACATTTAAGTGCTTGGCAGAGGGTTCATCGAACCACTCTCTACTATTCCACTCCATAACAGCGCGCGGGAAAAACGAACACCTAAACATTTCTGTTCAAGCTCTGATTTCTCTTATTTTATTTTGATGATCATTCCTACCTATGTAGGTTGGGCTCAACAAAATATTTTCGTATTCGGAGGAGAAAGTTGGTGACTAAAATTTCGTAAAAAGATCTCGCCGCGACGAAAAACGTCTTTGCTGTAATGTCTTCCATCCCAATTCGCGTATCATATCTGCCACACTCTCTCCCCTATTACGTGATAATACAAAACGTGCTGCCATTTTTTGCACCCTTTCGACGTCCTCCGTCAATCCCACCTGGTAAGGATCCCACACCGCGCAGCAATATTCTAACAGAGGACGAACGAGTGTAGTGTAAGCTGTCTCTTTAGTGGACTTGTTGCATCTTCTAAGTGTCCTGCCAATGAAACGCAACCTTTGGCTCGCCTTCCCCACAATATTATCTACGTGGTCTTTCCAACTGAAGTTGTTCGTAATTTTAACACCCAGGTACTTAGTTCAATTGACAGCCTTGAGAATTGTACTATTTATCGAGTAATCGAATTCCAACGGATTTCTTTTGGAACTCATGTGGATCACCTCACACTTTTCGTTATTTAGCGTCAACTGCCACCTGCCACACCATACAGCAATCTTTTCTAAATCGCTTTGCAACTGATACTGGTCTTCGGATGACCTTACTAGACGGTAAATTACAGCATCATCTGCGAACAACCTAAGAGAACTGCTCAGATTGCCACCCAGGTCATTTATATAGATCAGGAACAGCAGAGGTCCCAGGACGCTTCCCTGGGGAACACATGATATCACTTCAGTTCTACTCGATGATTTGCCGTCTATTACTACGAACTGCGACCTTCCTGACAGGAAATCACGAATCCAGTCGCACAACTGAGACGATACCCCATAGGCCCACAGCTTGATTAGAAGTCGCTTGTGAGGAACGGTGTCAAAAGCTTTCCGGAAATCTAGAAATATGGAATCAACTTGAGATCCCCTGTCGATAGCGGCCATTACTTCGTGCGAATAAAGAGCTAGCTGCGTTGCACAAGAGCGATGTTTTCTGAAGCCATGCTGATTACGTATCAATAGATCGTTCCCTCCGAGGTGATTCATAATGTTTGAATACAGTATATGCTCCAAAACCCTACTGCAAACCGACGTCAATGATATAGGTCTGTAGTTAGATGGATTACTCCTACTACCCTTCTTAAACACTGGTGCGACCTCCGCAATTTTCCAATCTGTAGGTACAGATCTATCGGTGAGCGAGCGGTTGTATATGAGTGCTAAGTAGGGAGCAATCACATGTGTACCCGTATGTCCAGGGGAAACGTTCCAGCAGTCCGGTTAGGGTTTCTTGCAAAGAGTGAAGGTAATTTTCCCTGGTAAGTCGAGGAGGTAGACGGACTGGCCCAATCAGATGGTCACTCACAACACCTGCCCAAATGTTGAGCGAAAATCGTTCTTGGTGTCGGTAGACGCACATGACATGAGGCTTTCCCTTGCCCAGTAATGAACGTTTCGAGTGTTGTAAAGGCCATCCTGGCGGAAGGTGCACTCGTCGGTAAGTAACACAATGGCAGGGAAGTCGGGATCTCGTCGCAGAAACTATCGGCAAAACCCTAGCCTGTGTTCATAGTCCGCCACAAGATTTAAGTTCAAAAATGGTTCAGATGGCTCGGAGCACTGTGGGACTTGACACATGAGGTCATCAGTCCCCTAGAACTTAGAACTACTTAAACCTAACTAACCTAAGGACATCACACACATCCATGCCCGAGGCAGGATTCGAACCTGCGACTGTAGCAGTCGCGCAGTTACAAACTGAAGCACTTAGAACCACTCGGCCACCTGGGCCGGCACAGGATTTAGGTCTTGGACAGGATGGAAACTAAATGGATACTGGCTGTCATTCCTCGAAACCTCCCAGATTAACTGATGAGTGACTTCCATGTCGTGTCCGACCACTCTAGTACTTGTAGTAGGTGCTTCCTCGAAGAGCTCGAGAACAGTCTTTTCAAATGCAGCATCCCGTCGTGTTCGAGCTCTCCCAGCATCGCCATGATATCCCACTAACGAGCCTGTTTCGCCGGTGAATTGCTTTAAACGTTTGCGGGTGTGTGTGGCGTCTTTCTGGGTACCGTTCCACATACAGCAGTCGAGCTCCATGCGCACAACCGTCGGCTAATCCATAAGCAGAAACCATATCTCGTTGTTCTTCAAACGAATACTGTGCCGCCATGCTTACTGCATGACCAAATCGCAGGTGACGTGTGTGCGCTCCGAAGTGAAGCTCACGTGTGAATGCCTCTGACGTGAGGTGTAGACAAACAACAAGACCTATCCGACACGTGTGCGTATCACGTTGGGGCAGTGATGGGGCGAGGGACGTGTGTACGTGTGAAGCGACAACCATAGCGCTGCCCGTCAACCGACGAACGGCAACAGAGCAATCCCATGACCAATCGGAGTGCGTGGCACCAAGCTACTATAGTTTAAAAATGGTGCGTTGTCGACACAACATTAATAATTTTGGTACCTACTGGATTCAGCTATCCAGGGTTAAAATTTCGTAACAATTTTTCCCCACCCTGTGTACAGGGTGTTACAAAAAGGTACTGCCAAACTTTCCGGAAACATTCCTCACACTCAAATAAAGAAAAGATGTTACGTGGACATGTGTCCGGAAACGCTTAATTTCTGTGTTAGAGCTCATTTTAGTTTCGTCAGTATGTACTGTACTTCCTCGATTCACCGCCATGATTTCATACGGGATACTCTACCTGTGCTGCTAGAACATGTGCCTTTAAAAGCACGACACAACATGTGGTTCATGGACGATGGAGCTCCTGCACATTTCAGTCGAAGTGTTCGTACGCTTCTCAACAACAGATTCGGTGACCAATTCCATGGTCTCCACGCTCTCCTGACCTCAACCCTCTTGACTTTCATTTATGGGGCCATTTGAAAGCTCTTGCCTACGCAACCCCGGTACCAAATGTAGAGACTCTTCGTGCTCGTATTCTGGACGGCTGTGATACAATACGCCATTTTCCAGGGCTGCATCAGCGCATCAGAGATTCCATGCGACGGAGGGTGGACGCATGTATCCTCGCCAACGGAGGCATTTTGAACATTCTAATGTACAACAAGTCAAAGAATACATTGCACACGAGAAAAAGAGAAGAAAAAGAGCAATACTGTGAGACAGGTTTCGTAGCGCGAATAATTAATATGGGTATGATGTTTTCATTTCTTTAACCACTGTTTACTCCACATCACGTTTCCTCTTTTTAATTTTTCGTAACATTAGCAGGAAGGCTCTCCAAGCCATTGCATTGTCGTCTGAGTTCGTCACTTTCTAGTAAACAACCTGATGCTTGTACTAGCATATCTGAACAGTATGGAGGTGCGAAAACATTTGAGCATGCATGCCCAAACACACTAGTGCATGTGTGCTTGTTAATCTTGCAGTGTTTGGTGTCACCTTAGACTATCGTTTGAGAAAAGTGATTTTTGCGGGCTTGCTCACCACTTACAAACATAATTACAATACAAAACCAGCAAATGAAAATTGTTGATGAATATAAATACACTAGCGGAAAAACAATCGACACACCAAGACGAAGTTGTGCGACATAAATGAAAGTTGGTAGGCGTGATTCTACATCTGAAAGATGACGTCTAATCCCATTTCGCTAAAGTCGCATAAGACAGGCCTCAGCAGAGCCACTATGAGTCTGCAAATCAGGGTTGCTTTAAATATACGCTTGAGACTGGACGCGGTAAGTTAATGTTAGTGAAGACTGTCTAAGGCGACAAAGACACCGTTATCAGCAACTCACTGAGTTTGATCGAGGTCGTGTAGTAGAACTACGAGAAGCAGAATGTTCCTTCTGCGGTACTTCAGAAAGACTTGGCAGGAACGTAGCCACTGTACGCGATTGCTGGCCGCAGTGGCCACGAGAATGTACGACCGCAAGAAGACCGGGCTCCGGCCGGCCACTGGCGCTGCCGAGAGGGAAAATGGCTCTGAGTATTATGGGACTTAACATCTGAGGTCATCACTCCCCTGGAACTTAGAACTACTTAAACCTAACTAACCTAAGGACATCACACACAACCATGCCCGAGGCAGGATTCGAACCTGCGACCGTAGCAGTCGCGTGGTTCCGGACTCAATATCCTAGAACCGCTCGGCCACCGGCTGCCGAGAGGGAAGACCATCGTGTTCGGCGTATCGCCCTGGTGCATCGTACTGCATCTGCAGCAGCAGTTTGAGCTGCAGTTGGCACCGAAATGACACAAAGAACTGTTACAAATCGGTTATTTCAAGGACAGCTCCGAGGCAGATGCACTGCGCTGACCCCAAACCACAGCTATTTGTGACTTCAGTGGTGTCAGCACAAGCTCATTGGAGGACAGGGTGCAGGTCTGTTGTGTTTTCTCATGAAAACTGGTCCTGCTTTAGTACCAATGATGTCCATGTAATGGTTACAAGGAGGATAGTCGAGGGCTTGCAATCAACCTGTCCGTATGCTGGACACACTGGACCTACACCTGGAGTTATGGTCTGGTGTGCAATTTCGTATGACAGCAGGAGCACTCTTGTGGTTATCTCCCGCATCCCAACTGCAAATTTGTACGTCAGTCTCGTGATTCGACCTGTTGTGCTGCCATTCATGAACAGCGAAATTTAACCGAGGGGAAGAAGATGCTGAGATATGCAAATGATTGCCTTTTCAGAGCATTCACACAGGCTTGGCGCCGGTGGCGACACCTACAACGTGCTGACATGAGGAAAGTTTCCAACCGATTTCTCGTACACAAACAGCAGTTGACCGGCGTTGCCTGGTGAAACGTTGTTGTGATGCCTCGTGTAAGGAGCAGAAATGCGTACCATCACGTTTCCGACTTTGATAAAGGTCGAATTGTAGCCTATGGCGGTTTATCGTATCGCGACATTGCTGCTCGCGTTGGTTGAGATCCAATGACTGTTACCAGAATATGGAATCGGTGGGTTCAGGAGGGTAATACGGAACGCCGTGCTGGATCCCAACGGCCTCGTATCACTAGCAGTCGAGATGACAGGCATCTTATCCGCATGGCTGTAACGGATCGTGCAGCCACGTCTCGATCACTGAGTCAACAGATGGGGACGTTTGCAAGGCAACAACCATCTGCACGAACAGTTCGACGACGTTTGCAGTAGCATGGACTATGAGCTCTGAGGCCATGGCTGCGGTTACCCTTGACGCTGCATCACAGACAGGAGCGCCTGCGATGGCGTACTCAACGACGAACCTGGGTACACGAATGTCAAAGTGTCGCTTTTTCGGATGAATCCAGGTTTTGATTACAGCATCATGATGGTCGCATCCGTGTTTGGCGACATCGCGGTGAACGCACATTGGAAGCGTGTATTCGTCATCGCCATACTGGCGTATCACCCGGCGTGATTGTATGGGGTGCCATTGGTTACACGTCTCGGTCACCTCTTGTTCGCATTGACGGCATTTTAAACAGTGGACGTTACATTTCAGATGTGTTACGACCTGTGGCTTTACCTTTCTTTCGATCCCTGCGAAACCCTACATTTCAGCAGGATAATGCACGACCGCATGTTGCAGGTCCTGTACGGGCCTTTCTGGACACAGAAAATGTTCGATTGCTGCCCTGGCCAGCACATTCTCCAGATCTCTCACCAATTGAAAACGTCTGGTCAATGGTGGCCGAGCAACTGGCTCGTCACAATACGCCAGTCACTACTCTTGATGACCTGTGGTATCGTGTTGAAACTGCATGGGCAGCTGTACCTGTACACGCCATCCAAGCTCTGTTTGACTCAATGCCCAGGCGTATCAAGGCCATTATTACGGCCAGAGGTGGTTGTTCTGGGTACTGATTTCTCAGGCTCTATGCACCCAAACTGCGTGAAAATGTAATCACATGTCAGTTCTAGTATAACACACTTGTCCATTGAATACCCGTGTATCAGCTGCATTTTTTCTTGGTGTAGCAATTTTAATGGCCAGTAGTGTATACAAACTAAATGAAAAACCGACACGAAAAATAGAATAAAAAACAGACAAAAGCAAAGTACATCACCAAAAACAAATAAGACAAAAAAACGTATCGAAATAAGCAACATTAAAACCTTATAAAACAGTAAAACAACCAGAAGTAACATATACAGATGAAACTGCTGTGTACGGGCCGTCCGCTCTACTGGCCAGCAATCCATCTCGCACCTCTGTTACGCGAGTGGCCTATCACAGAGCAGGCCACTGCAGCAGACGACAACTCAACGATCGTGCACGCGCACCAAGACGTTACGGGGCAGCGTGAGCGCAACCAGAGTCACTGGCCCCGTGGACCTGCTTGCTTCCGCTGTTGTATCCTGAAACCTCCAGGGTATTTCCGCTGGCGCTGAGCCGCTCCAGGCACATCACCCAAGGCCGATTCATACAAGCAAGGTTTTTTTTTTATGCTTACGCTGCTCAACATGCAGAACAAGGAAAGCTCACCAATAGTGTGTCAAGCTCCAGGCAGACTGAATGAGATTTTCGCTCTGCAGCGGAGTGTGCGCTGACATGGATCTTCCTGGCAGATCAAAACTGTGTGCTGGACCGAGACTCGAACTCGGGACCTTTGCCTTTCGCGGGCAAGTCCTCTACCAACTGAACTACGTAAGCACGACTCACGTCCTGTCCCGTCTTTCAGGAGTGCTAGTTCTGCAAGGTTCGCAGGAGAGCTTCTGAAAAGTTTGGAAGGTAGGAGACGAGGTACTGGCAGAAGTAAAGCCGTGAGGACGGGACGTGAGTCGTGCTTGGGTAGCTCAGTTGGTAGAGCACTTGCCCGCGAAAAGCAAAGGTCCCGAGTTCGAGTCTCGGTCCGGCACACAGTTTTGATCTGCCAGGAAGTTCCAGGCAGACTTTTCCTTGAGGACTCGGTGCCAGATGCCGACTGCACCCTCAGTCCGATGTTCAGAGCTGTTGCGAGAAACCTGAACCTTCGACGCTGTGCCGTTTGCCACTTGTAGTCGACCGTGTAAGCTGACAGTGAGAATCTGAGACACCAAAGGGACGTGCCCTCCACACGCCTGAGACCGCACGGGATTTTGGTATCGGCCGTCGATCTTGTCTTTCGTTGTACTGTTCTATTTTTAAAGTGAATCTGCGACTTTTGACCTTGTCCGTCATTGGGGGCACCTGACCAATTACGAACGTGTGTAAATTCAGTGTTTACCACCGACTATTGCAAACAGTTCTTGTAATTGACTTTCTCCAACGAAGAACTCTTAGTTAATGTACACTTCATAATGAAGCTGTTTTACATTTTTTTACCTGTTCTGTGTTCTCACTGCGCCTCAGTTCGCGCCGGATATAATAGAAACAAGCTCCAAAGCAACTGGTACAGCAGAGATTGTCAGAATACTCAAGACAGAAAGAAGAATAATTAGGACATTCGTAAATAAACAATATCAAGTAAAAGAGCATAGGAGAATAGCTCCAAATGAAATAGTATACAAGAAAACAGAACCAGTAATGAGCACGATCAGGAAGAAATGCATCTAATCTATTGGAAATCTGATCAGTAAACACCACAAAACATAACTAGTAAGAGAATAAAAGAAAAATTGTGGAATAAAAAGAGCAACATTAAATGGATAACAGAAATTAAGGAAGCTATTAGAGAACGTCAAATTTCAGTAGATGACCTAAAAAGCAAAACTGAAAAAAAACAAAAATGCTGCAAGGTACATAATCCACACTACAAACGAAGATCAAGGGTGATCTCAAATGAAAAAAGAATGAAGAAACGTTGGGCAGACAGAAGAGCAAATAGCCCTTTGTTTAATAATAAATTATTATAATCCCTTGTATACTTGCAATTATGGAATTTCGATGAACCCTCTGTCAGGTACTTAAAAGTGATTTGCGGAGTGTCCATGTAGATGTAGATTATTGACTTATGATAGAAAAGAGTTGTATTACTGAATAATGATAGCCCCTTGTGTGAACCCTTGCCAGGACAGGCTCGAGACCAGTTTTTCGCAAAGCGACTTATCATTTGCGCCCCTCGCCCCCCTTTTCCGTCCAACTCTTAGAACCGTGTCAGTTTTTAACTGCAATACGCTCTTTATGCAAATATTGCACGTGGGCGGCAGTGGCGCCCCTGTCGGCTAGGCGCGCTACTAATTGCGATCCTGTATAGAAATCTTGTAGTTGTGGCGTCTCTGGTGCCCCAAGCGGCAGCGGCGGCTTGAGTCACTGGGGCTTTTAAACCCGTTGTAAAACTGACTAGAGTGGTTCAATGAAGGCCTTAAAATAAATAATAATGGCAATAATACTAAATGAAATCAAACAGTTGATAGTATGTGGAATAATTTCCTGTTACTGTTTTTTCTTGATAATGCTACATAAATTGAGGGCTGAACTTAGGACACTGCACCTCTGTTATGACAATCATCAAATTCAGTTGTATCCAGCGCTCACAAACCACCGGTCCGTAATATACGGTATTTGCGTGATCCGGTGGCACATACCTCCCAAAACTACGAAGGATTTGTCGAATCCGTGTCACGCTGCTGTACTGCATTCCAACGGTAGACCGAAGGCAGTTATAATTTTAGTCTCATCACTGAATATCCTCAGCAACAGCATCGAGAAAAAATAAATACGGACTGAAAGCCACGATGTGATTGAGAACTCTGACCACGAAAATTCTTGTTTTGACGCGCGTAATGTCTGAAGGTTGTCAGTGCAATAAACTGAACTCTTCCAATGTGACTGCTAAACATATGTATGTTTCGCGGAAAAATTACAAGTGGTTTGTGATAGCATGTATCAGTCTCTGATGATTTAAGGATTTAACAGAATGTGGCAGTTTATATGCCTGACATCGTAATTCGTTCCTTTGTGCTTATTTTCGTGGATACATGTCTTACATCGTTAGCTAGACAATATGTTTCCATATATCTTCCGCACAACATTTATAGGTTGGAAAGTTCCTTGGAAGTATTAACATAATGTATATATTGTTGATACAGAATCTAATTAATAGATGATGGAAATGAAGAAGAACGCAAAGTATGATCCTGTTACTTACCAGTGAAAGTCCAGTGCTCTAGGGAAGAAATTAAATTTTATCGAAAATTATCAAAAACATGACACATAATTTGGAATTTGTATTGAATATTTAAGCGAACAGAAGACATATTTCTAAGAATAAACAACTGTAAATAAAGCACATCTACTTTAGTACAACACGTTACCTTTTCCACATCTGTTTGACGCTGGCCATAACAATAAAATATAAATCACTGAAAATGCTGTCTGGTTCTATGACATTTGAAGTCTCATTCTTTGCCCTATACTGTTGTTTTTGGTAAGATTTCCATAACTAATACTGCGTTATTACAAAGACGATGTTCAGCATCTCCTAAAATTTTATATGGCGCCGAAGGGCTCTCTAGAGTTCCAGTGGCTTCAGCTGCTTAGAATATCTACAGGAGACGACAAAAATATGAAAAGAACACGAGAAATGCATGCTTGAACGTAAATTGCAGATGTTAACCAAGACTGCAGATTGCAAAGTAGTATTTGACCATGAGTTGAACCTGTGCATAATCATCAATATGTTGCAAATATCAGAATCGTGTTCTGTATAGTAGTGGGTGCATTATGTCGGAACTCAGTGAAGTCGAATGTGTGCTAATCGTTGGTGCTCGCGTGACGGATGCGCTACCGTGAGCAACGCTGCGGAAGTGTTTGATGTTTCAAATAGCACCGCATCGAAAATTTATTCCACAAATACAGGAAACGATAAAAATATCAACAACTGAGCCACAATGCAGACGAAAGTACTAAAAGAAATCAGCTAAATTTCGATTACGCGATAAGTCACACAAATCTGAAGGCTGTAAATTCAACTAAATACACTCCTGGAAATTGAAATAAGAACACCGTGAATTCATTGTCCCAGGAAGGGGAAACTTTATTGACACATTCCTGGGGTCAGATACATCACATGATCACACTGACAGAACCACAGGCACATAGACACAGGCAACAGAGCATGCACAATGTCGGCACTAGTACAGTGTATATCCACCTTTCGCAGCAATGCAGGCTGCTATTCTCCCATGGAGACGATCGTAGAGATGCTGGATGTAGTCCTGTGGAAAGGCTTGCCATGCCATTTCCACCTGGCGTCTCAGTTGGACCAGCATTCGTACTGGACGTGCAGACCGCGTGAGACGACGCTTCATCCAGTCCCAAACATGCTCAATGGGGGACAGATCCAGAGATCTTGCTGGCCAGGGTAGTTGACTTACACCTTCTAGAGCACGTTGGGTGGCACGGGATACATGCGGACGTGCATTGTCCTGTTGGAACAGCAAGTTCCATTGCCGGTCTAGGAATGGTAGAACGATGGGTTCGATGACGGTTTGGATGTACCGTGCACTATTCAGTGTACCCTCGACGATCACCAGAGGTGTACGGCCAGTGTGGGAGATTGCTCCCCACACCATGATGCCGGGTGTTGGCCCTGTGTGCCTCGGTCATATGCAGTCCTGATTGTGGCGCTCACCTGCACGGCGCCAAACACGCATACGACCATCATTGGCACCAAGGCAGAAGCGACTCTCATCGCTGAAGACGACACGTCTCCATTCGTCCCTCCATTCACGCCTGTCGCGACACCACTGGAGGCGGGCTGCACGATGTTGGGGCGTGAGCGGAAGACGGCCTAACGGTGTGCGGGACCGTAGCCCAGCTTCATGGAGACAGTTGCGAATGGTCCTCGCCGATACCCCAAGAGCAACAGTGTCCCTAATTTGCTGGGAAGTGGCGGTGCGGTCCCCTACGGCACTGCGTAGGATCCTACGGTCTTGGCGTGCATCCGTGCGTCGCTGCGGTCCGGTCCCAGGTCGACGGGCACGTGCACCTTCCGCCGACCACTGGCGACAACATCGATGTACTGTGGAGACCTCACGCCCCACGTGTTGAGCAATTCGGCGGTACGTCCACCCGGCCTCCCGCATGCCCACTATACGCCCTCGCTCAAAGTCCGTCAACTGCACATACGGTTCACGTCCACGCTGTCGCGGCATGCTACCAGTGTTAAAGACTGCGATGGAGCTCCGTATGCCACGGCAAACTGGCTGACACTGACGGCGCCGGTGCACAAATGCTGTGCAGCTAGCGCCATTCGACGGCCAACACCGCGGTTCCTGGTGTGTCCGCTGTGCCGTGTGTGTGATCATTGCTTGTACAGCCCTCTCGCAGTGTCCGGAGCAAGTACGGTGGGTCTGACACACCGGTGTCAATGTGTTCTTTTTTCCATTTCCAGGAGTGTACTTAGGGATTACAATCACAAATAACCTAAATTGGAACGATCACATAGGTAATATTGTGGGTAGAGTAAACCAAAGACTGCGATTGATTGGCAGAAGGTGCAACAGGTCTACTAAAGAGAGTGCTTACACCACGCTTGTCCGCCCTATTCTGGAGTACTACTGTGCGGTCTGGGATCCGCATCAGGCGGGACTGACGGATGACATTGAAAAAGTACAAAGAAGGGCACCTCGTTTTGAATTATCCCGAAATAGCGGTGATAGTGTCACAGACATGATACGTGAATTGGAGTGGCAATCATTAAAACAAAGGCGGTTTTCGTTGCGACGGGATCTTCTGACGAAATTTCAATCACCAGTTTTCTCCACCGATTACAAAAACATTCTGTTGGCACCCACCTACATAGGGAGAAATGATCATCACGATAAAATAAGAGAAATCAGGGCTAGCAACAGAAAATTTAAGTGCTCGTTTTTCCCGCATGCCGTTCGAGAGTGGAACGCTAGAGAGACAGCTTGAAGGTGGTTATTGAACCCTCTGCCAGGCACTTTATTGTGAATAGCAGAGTAATCACGTAGATGTAGATGTAGAAAGTGTGTTGGGTGTTTGTGATGGGCGATCACTGAAGAGTATTGTGACGAAAAATAAGACGACAGCTGCAAAAGACGCTACAGCACTGTATGTCGCACTCACGATAGTTTTCACAACAAACCAACACGAAGGAGGCTTCAGAAGCAGTGAACCGCCAGGCGAGTTCATCACCGCACATAAATGACGCAAATGCCCGCAACAGCAAAACGAGGTGCCGAAGGCATACGTGCTCGTTACATTTCATCTCACTTTGCAACGTTACGCCTAGGCATTTCATCGAGTTGACGGCCTCAAGCAAGACACTACAAATGCTGTATTACGTAACTGTTTTTCTACTCATCTGCATTAACTTACAAATTTCTCCATTTAGAGCAAGTTGCCATTCATCACACCAACTAGAAATTTAAGACATCGTGAATCCTCCTACAGTCACTCAATGACGATATCTTCCCGTACATCACAGAATCATTAGTTAACAGCCCCAGATTGATGCTCACCCTGCCCGTCAGATAATTTGTGTGTATAGAGAACCTAGACGGGATGTACTCTCACACTTCTCTAGGACATTCCTGAGGATACTCGTCTCTGATGAACACTCGTCATGGAGGACAACACACTGGGTTCTATTACTTAAGAAGGCTTCGAGCCACTCACAGTTCAGGGAGGCCATTTCGTATGCTTGTAACTTCGTTATCAGTTTGCGGTGGGGTACCGCGTCAAACGCTTTCCGGAAATAGATGAATATGGAATCTGCTTATTCCCCTTCATCCATAGTTTGCAGAATATCATGTCAGAAAAGGGCAAGCTGGGATTCGCACGAGCGATGCCTTCTAAATCCGTGCAAATTTGTGAACAGAAGATCTTCCATTTCAAGTAAATTTATTGTATTCGAACTGATAACATGTTCAACAATTCTGCTGTAGTTGTGCGGGTCCGTTCTTTCACTCTTTTTATGTGCAGGAGTCACCTGCGATTTTTTCCAGTCGCATGTCGCATTGCGCTAGGAGAGAGTTTCGCGATAAATGAAAGCTAAGTAAGGCCAATGCCGTAGACTACTCGCTGTAAAATTAAATTGAGATTTTATCCAGACTTGGCAATTTATTTGTCTTCACTCTTTCAGCTGTTTCTGTACTCCAGGGATGCCTGTTACTACGTCCTCTATACGGGAGCCTGTTCGATAGTCAATCGTCGGTATGTTCGTACGACTCTCCTGCGTGAATGATTCCTTAAACGTGAGATTTCAAACTTAGGCCTTCCTTTTGATTTAGTCAATTGCCACACCAGACTGGTCAACGAGCTACTGGACAGAAGGCTTCAATCCGCTTAGTGACTCTACGTAGGACCAGAGTTTTCTCGGGCTGTCGGTAAGATCTTTTGCTGAGGTATGATTGTGGTAGTTGTATGCTTCATCTATCGATATTTTTACAGACGCGCGCATTTCTACTAACCTTTGGCTGTCGTCATTTGCGCCTTCTTTTTTTGAAGCTAGAGTGCAACAGTCTCGAGTATAACATCTCTGCTTACTCAGCTAATTTAATAAATTTGCCGACATCTTTGAGTGAACTGTCTCGCTGCATAGCAGACTCAGTGAATAAAGTAACTTCCGACAGGCTTTCAAAAATATAATGTTTGTCGTGTGTTCGGTGGTGAGCACATTATACACTTGATTCTAAACGTAACTTTAAAAGGTATGCTATGGTTGAGTGTGCATGCATGTAAAAGAAATGCATTTCTGAAACAAGATGTTTCTTTTGAAAATGAAAACTTTGTTGTAGGATGTGCAAGCTGAAATGTTTCTACCTCCATGCATACAGAAGATACAGTCTTGTGGGATAGGATGATTCTTTCCGAGAAACCATGTATTTTATGTATTACAAGATCGTACTGCCTGACAAAATAAAGCCGGCCGGAGTGGACGTGCGGTTCTAGGCGCTACAGTCTGGAACCGCGCGACCGCTACGGTCGCAGGTTCGAATCCTGCCTCGGGCAAGGATGTGTGTGATGTCCTTAGGTTAGTTAGGTTTTATTAGTTCTAAGTTCTAGGCGACTGATGACCTCAGAAGTTAAGTCGCATAGTGCTCAGAGCCATTTGAACCATGTTTTTGACAAAATAAGGAAAGAACCCAGAAAGCAAGGAGGAAACGAAATGAAACACATAGGTTGAGAGGGTATGTGATGTGATTACAAAATCGTATCAAATTTACAAAAGATTGGGCACTATGACCCCTACGACCTCGATGCATGCATTGATTCGCTTGGGAAGGGTGTAAAGCTGTTGTATCCTCTCGTGAGGAAAGCTGACACACAACTGGTCCTTGACATCCTGGATACTTCCACTGTGACGGAGCTGACGTCATAGGTTGTATCAGAGACGGGTCTGGAAATCTAACTAACGTGGTAGTTTCTCCACACCACGCAGACAGTTCGTACAGTCACGTCCCACGTCTGAACGAGCATTGTCCTACTAAACATGGCAACACGGTACTGTCACATGAGAATCGTGACCTGAGTTATACTCGATGGCTTCCCTCACCACTTCAAAACAGTGGAAGAATTGGACCATTGCGCAGATCGACACCATATTCGCTGGCGATTGTCATCCATAGTAGTGCAGAGCTGCCATTCATCGCCGAACACAATGAGACGCCATTCATCAGCAGTCCATGCTCCCTGGTTGTGGCACCACTCCAAATGCAGCCGTTTGTGTTGTGATACGAGATGCTGATTTCATAGTTCTGCTGCTGCTAGTCTCCGACCTATAATGTGGGTTGACACAAAATGTTGATGGGAGTTTTTTACCTCCAATGGCAGGCGCAGATGTGAAGGGTTACGATCTGCTTAGTGCACAATGCGCCGATCATCACTTGTGGTGGCCAGACATAGCTCGACTGTAACCTTGACGAAGAGCATGCCTCCCCTCATGTTCAAAAATGGCTCTGTGCACTATGGGACCTAACATCTTATCATCAGTCCCATAGAACTTAGAACTACTTAAACCTAACTAACCTAAGGACATCACACACATCCATGCCCGAGGCAGGATTCGAACCTGCGACCGTAGCAGCCCCGCTGTTCCGGACTGCAGCGCTAGAACAGCACGGCCACCGCGGCCGGCCTCTCATGATCCCATGCAGTCCAATGTCGAGCCCCTGTCACGTCCGAATGCCCCAAAAATTGGGATATTTACACGATTCGACAAGCTAACCAAATGGCGACCCACCACGAGACCTGTTTCAAACTGTTAAGTGCTGATAACGCTGTCTCACACGATTACGCGGCATCTCGCTCACCTTCAACACCTGGCGTTGTTCACGACTTCACTACCGGGGCTGGTAACAACAGTAAACATGAACAAAAAATGCACTCTGGTGAAAGTTCTGTCTGTTACAGAGAATTGCAAGTCTAATCGTTTACATATCCAGCAATGGTGTGTACGTATAGGAGGTTACATTGTAATTCGGTCATATCTTCCGGAAGCTTCACTTTTTTTGTGAGGCTGTGTAAATGCTCTTGGAACGAAGCCAATTTGCTCCCAGTTGGCATTAGGCTATTGTAACGCTTCTGCTATGCAGGTCTGCTCACAACAGGCCGCAGGGCACGGAGGCTAGCGTGGGTGCAGTAACACTGCCTTTTGTTATGCTAGGAACGTGAAAAAAGACCTCTTCGGCTGATGAGTAACGGTGCTCGTTACTCATCCGGTTGCAGTGTACGACAATGTCGAAAACCACTTGAGGCGGCGCATCCCACTTGCCTACAGGGCATCGCTGAGAAAGGCGGCTGACCTATGGTATAGTCGGCGAAAGAAGGTTCCTAACAGTTGGCAGGACTGTCGCTAGCTTTCAACTGCGAACCGCAGACGGCTGCAGGCGAAGCAATAGCCTTGTATAGAGCTGCCACCCCGCTGAGGCGTCGCCATAGAGACGTCGTACACAAAATCGTGTTACATCACTGACTGAGGTAAACGCGCGAAGCGTCAGAACCAAGCCCACACCCACAATTGTCAAGGATATTCTTTCGCCGAATCTACTGTAGTCTCAAGAGATGAACTGGGGCACTGACTTTCACTGGCGAACATACAGATACCTACTAATTAATAATTAATGTCGTGTGACGAGGGCCTCTCGTCGGGGAGACCGCTCGCCTGGTGCAAGTCTTTCGATTTGACACCACTTCAGCGACTTGCGCGTCGATGGGGATAAAATGATGACGATTAGGACAACACAACACCGAGTCCCTGAGCGGAGAAAATCTCCGTCCCAGCCGGGAATCGAACCCGGGCCCTTAGGATTGACAGTTTGTCGCGCTGACCACTTTTTTTTTTAATCTAATGTTGTTCGTTATTGCTCGTTTCAATTGTTCGTGGTGGGCGTCACTTGACGTCCGTTGAAGTTCGTTAATGATCCATTCATTCAGTTTTTTTTATTACAGAGGGCAGCTAACCCTCTGACCCAACACGCTGAGCTACCGTTCCGCCGGACCACTCAGCTACTGGGGGCGGACCAGAAGCCTACTGTCCGATCAAGTGCATCCAACGACACGCCCTTAGAAAGACAGTGCATGAAACTATCGTCCCTGTTTCTGTTAATACACTCTGCGGACATGAAAGTGCTCTTGTGGCCCCTGGGTCAGTGCCATTGAGCAAATGTGTCACGCAAGATGTACGCACCTTATGCCCAGCTCGACTAGAACCCCGTCATTTGTGGGCTTGTAGGCCGCTGTTGAGTAGTCACAAACCAGGCTGTCTCCTCAATGCAGCCGGCGCCATCAGAGCGGAAGGAGGTACCTTTGTCAGACTCAGATCCTCAGATGACAGTGACGTATTATATAAGAGATTTTTCTCGAGTGCTGGCACCCCTTTGGAACATTTCTGTGTCCCTGCAGTTGTCTGATGCCTAAACGACTGTTACGTCGAGGACTGCATGTAATTATTTCTCCTCATAGGACTATCTCTGATGTTGTAGCAAAGATACTTCTCATTACAGTGCGCTCGCCATCAAGGTAGTCGAGTGCACATTCATTTCACATTAAATTTTCTGACGTGTTTCGCTTTGATGTGGGTTGTGACGAACCACGAGTACGCCAAAAATACCATCTACCTTACCTGCCGTTATACCAAATGAATGGCAGACACGTTGGTCTGAAGCACCAATGGGGATAATGGATGAACCCGTCTCCTCAGAATTACGTGTGTTCTCAACATACAAGAAAAGCTGCAGAGTCGGAGATGATAAGATTTCTTGATCGTAATCCACCAGTCTTCTGATAAAACTGTTGTTATCGGAGTCGCATTGAGAAAAGTATTTCATCGCAGCTCATGTATGCTATACTATACATTGATTTTGAAGAGGTAATATTTGGACAGTAATTTCTCCATATTAGTAGATGTTTAAGTAGACAGAGACGGACTGTCACCACTCTACACTGATGTGACAAAAGTCAAGGGATATCTCCTAATATCCCGTCGGCAGCAATTCGACGCGACGTGCACTCAACGAGTCGTTGGAAGTCCCCCTGCAGAAATACAAAGCCATGCGGCTTCTATAGTCGTCCATAATTGCTAAGGTGTTGCCAGTGCAGGATGTTGTGCACGAAATGACCTCTCGATTATACCCCATAAATGATCGCTGGGATTCATGTTGGGCGACATGGGTGGCCAAATCATTCGCTCGAATGGTCCAGAATGTTCTTCAAACCAGTCGCGAACAACTGTGATCCGGTACATTACATTCTTGTTTGGGAACATGACGTCCATAAATCGCTGCAAATGGCCTCCAAGTAGTTGAACATAACCGTCAATGATCGGTTCAGCTGGGCCAGAGCACGGAGTCCATTTCCTGTCCTCTAAACACGGCTCACACCATTATGGAGCCATCACCAGCTTGCACAGTGCCTTGTTGACAACGTGGGTCCATGCCTTCGTGAGGTCTGCGCCTCACTAGAGCCCTACTATCAACTTTTACCAACTGAAATAGGGACTCATCTGAAGAGGGCAGGGTTTTGCAGTCGTCTACGGTCCAACCGAAATGGTCACGAGCCCAGGAAAGGCTCTCCTGGCGATGTCATACTGTTAGCAGACGCACTTTCGTCGGTCGTCTGCTGCCATAGCCCATCAAGGATAAATTTCGGCGCATTGTCCTAACTGTATGTTCGTCATACGTCCCACATCGGTTTCTGCGGTTATTTCACATAGTGTTGCTTGTCTGTTAGCACTGGCAACTCTACGCAAACGCCGCTGCTCTGGGTAGTTAAGTGAAGGCCTTCGGCAACTGCGTTGTCCGTGATGGTAGGTATTGTCTGAACTTTGGTATTCTCGGCACACTCTTGACACTGTGGATCTCGGAATACTGAATTTCCTAATTGCGAAATTGAATAGCCCACGCGTTCAAACTCTCTTAATTCCCGTCGTACGACCATAATCACGCCTCAAACCTCTGAACATGAATCACTTGACAACAAGTGACTGTCCGCCAATGCACTGCCCTTTTATACCTTGAGTATGGGATACTATCGCCATCTGTATATGTACGTATCGCCCTATCCCATGACTTTCTTCGCCTCAGTCTACTTTGATACTATTCTGGAGAAAATTATGAGAACCTTGAAAACAGCTCTGAAAGCAGGAGGAATAAATATTAAGAATCTGGAAATGAAGCTGATGATCTTGCTTTATCAGCTAAAAACCGACAAGCTGCTCAAAGAAGCTGGGTAATCTGCACGATACTATTGAAAAACTAATTTCAATATAGCCTGCGAAAAGACATCTATACAACATAATGAGTGGGACAGAAGCGAGAATTGATGCAATCCAGTGGGCTGGATAAAGAGTGCAATAAAGAGCCAAAGCATTATACTTAGCATAAAACAATACGGAATAGGCACTATGAGTGAGTGTTATCTTACGAGACTAAAATTAGCCATAAAATACTTTAATGAAAGCGGCTGGAGTGTGAACGTGGTGTAACAGTCGGCGCACGAGCGATGTGATACAGCGTCTCCGAGGCCGCGATGAAGTGTGGATTTTCCCGTACGACCATGTCCCGAGCGAATCGTGAATATCAGGAATCCGATATCACTGCTGCGGCAAAAAGATCCTGTAAGAATGGGACCAACGACGACTAAAGAGAATCGTTCAGTGAGATACAAGCGCACCAGTTTCTTTGGTGCTTCAGTGTGTATACACCCTAAGACAAACGAAACGACGCACCGCGAAGGAATTATCCGAATGGGTCGGAAATAGGTAGATGTTATGTACATGTACGGACAAACAAATAATTCCAATTTCAGAAAAATTTGTTGATGTATTCAAGAGAAAGAAATTCACAAACTGAACAAGGGAATAACGCTTTGGTCCACCTCTGGTCCTTATGAAAGAAGTTATTCGACTTTGCATTGATTGAAAGAGTGGTTGGATGTCCTCCCGAGACATCTCGTGCCAAATTCTATCCAACTGGCGCGCCAGATCATCAAAATGCCGAGATGGTTGGAGGACCCTACCCATAATGCTCCGAACGTTCTGAACTGTGGAGAGGTCCTGTGACCTTGCTAGTCAGAGTAGGGTTTGGCAAGCACGAAGAAAAGCAGCGGAAACTCTCACCATGTGAGGGCGGGCGTTATCTTGCTGAAATGTGAGCCCAGGATTGCTTGCCATGAAGGGTAACAAAATGGGGCTCACAGTATCGTCGATGCTTCGCTGTGCAATAAGAGTGACGTGAAGAACAACCAAAGGGGTTCTATTACGAAAAGAAATGGCACTCTAGACCATTACTGCTGGTTGTCGGGTCATATGGCGGGCGACAGTCAAGCTGGTATCCCACCGCTGTTCGGTGCCTCACCAGATACATCTTCGCTGGTTTTCGGGGATCAGTTCGAAGAGAGACTCTACACTGAAGACAATTCTACTCCAGTAAATGGGATTCCAGGCCGAAGACATTGCTGGAGACGCCGTAAGGCCAGACAACCAGGAGTAATGGTCTGGGGTGCCATTAGGTTGTCATCCGCGGAACACTTACAGCAAAGCGGTTCGTCGATGATATTCTACGACTCGTTTTGCTGCCTTTCATGGTAAGCCATCCTGTGCTTACACTTCAGGAGGATAATGCCCGCTGGTACACGGTGAGAGTTTCTACTGCTTCTCTTCGTGCTTGCCGAACCCTACGTTGGCGAACAAGTTCGATGGATGTCTCCCCAATTGAGAACGTTTGGTGCATTATGGGAAAGGCCCTCCAGCCATCTCGGGATTTTGAGTATCTAACACGCCAATTGGAGAGAATTTGACACGATATCCTTAAGGAGGACATCCAGCAATTCAATAACTGCTTGCATAAGGGACAGAGATGGATGAATGGGTTATTGACTTGATAATTTCTGAAGCTCTTACTCTCGAATGAACCATCAATTTTTTTCTGAAATTGTACTCATTTGGTTGTCTGTACATGTTCATCATATCTATTTATTCCCATCCCGTTCGGATAATTCTTTCGTGGTGCGTCTTCGTTTTGTCTTAGGGTGGATGGTAGAAATGAGGACAACAATTGCGCTGGTAACACCAAGGAATTCCAGGTGAAAGAACCTACACAAGTGGAGTAACCGTTTTATTGAGCAAGGATAAAAGGATGATAAGAAGTAAGACAGCGAAGAACTTCTGCGATAAATAGAAACGAATGATAAGAGAGCCTTCATTCAACAAGGTACACAATTAACCGAGGTCGACAGAAAAAGTTGTGTAAGTCTGACGTGGACTAAGTTTCATTCATTTCTGACAGCTCCTTCGTGGTACCGGAATTTTCACAAACTGTAGTATTGTGTGCATGCAATCTCCTTAATTTTATTCCAGTGAAGCAAAATACGGGAAGCAAATATAATATAATGTAGTCATATTTTATGTGAAAAATACCAAAAACGAAAAATAAATACCTGGAGTTGCAGATCAGTTGGGGAAGTGCTGGTTGTAACAGAGTAATTACGTGGGTGTAACAAATGAAGAGTTTTACAGCCACCTCTAACTACTAATCTTTGTTGTGCTTCAGGGCCGACCTCTGTGGCTGAGCGGTTCTAGGCGCTTCAGTCCGGAATCGCGCGACTGCTACGGTCGCAGGTCCGAATCGTGACTCGGGCGTGGATGTGTGTGATGTCCTTAGGTTAGTTATGTTTAAGTAGTTCTAAGTTCTAGGGGACTGATTACCTCAGATGTTAAGTCCGATAGTGCTGAGAGCCATTTGAACCATTTGTGCTTCAGGATGCATTGAATCTATGTGAAATACACCACTAAAACACCATCACTGTTTACTTTAAACATGCATAACCACTGTACATACTTGTGTATGGCAAAACATTTTCTCCCATTATTGCAGAATCCATTTAGAGCAGGTAGGAGTATTGCGAGCCACAGAACACTCAATGCACTGACGGGAAAAAATCGCAACACCAAAAAATAATTAACGTGGAGTGTTGAAATTTTGGGAATACATTTGTCTAGATAAAATATGTAATTGATTAACATTGCTAGATTACAGGTTAATGTAAGAGCGAGATACGTCATTGAAAATGTGAAATGCTGGTTCATTAGTAACCGTCAAAATGTATTATGCTGCATAGGTGCCGAATGTCTGTTCGTGGGATGGAGATCCATGACTGTTGCACCTGATCGAAAAATGGTTCAAATGGCTCTGAGCACTATGGGACTTAACATCTTAGGTCTTCAGTCCCCTAGAACTGAGAAACATTTCAACTTAACTAACCTAAGGACATCACACACATCCATGCCTGAGGCAGGATTCGAACCTGCGACCATAGCGGTCACGCGGTTCCAGACTAAAGCTCCTAGAACCGCTCGGCCACTCCGGCCGGCGCACCTGATCGGTCAACATAGTGATGGCTAATGCTGTTTTTGGATGACGCTCTACTTGTCGTCCGATGATGTCCTATATGTGCTTGACTGGAGACAGATCTGGTGATCGAGCTGGCCAGGGCAACATGTCGACACATGTTGAGTTGCAACAGTGGTATGTGTGGGAGGGGGAGTTACCCTGTGCTGGAAGACAACCCCTGGAATGGTGTTCATGAATGGCAGCACAACAAGTCAAATCATCAGACTGACGTAAAATTTCGCAGTCATGGTGCGTGGGATAACCACGACGCTGTTCCTGCTGTCATACGAAGTCG